>NC_084483.1:206810566-207427334 GCF_030035675.1 Rhineura floridana | reverse complement strand
TGCATGTAAATGCAAATAATTGTGAAAATAATACCTTGTACAAGAGAAACTGCTTGCAAAAATCTGTACATCAGTCAAAACTGCAAACAAAAATATGTTTATTAGGAGAAACTGATGAGAAACAGTAAATCACAATTGACAGATCCTTTCATCCCTGGGTTTCACAAACTCCATACCCTTTGTCATTGCAGTGTTTAAGGTTTATCCATTCTAGGGTCAGATCGTGTTATTACTGAAATCAGTGGCAAAACTCCCAGTGGTTTTCATGGGACAGAGTGGTAGTCTTTGGCTTTATTTTCCTTTCTAAAAAAATGATTGGCTTTACAAATGCTCTGTCAGGATGTTTAGGATAACACCTGAACTAATTTTCTTTGCCTCCCAGCAAGAGAATCAGTCTATAATGCAGCCAGGACCCTTGACTCCTGAAAGTCAATGCATGATGTTATTTGGTACCAAAGAGAAAACAGCGATTATGTCTGCTGTTGGGACTTTGATAGAATTATTCTTCATGGACTTTCAAAGCTTTTATAAATTAACCAAGAGCACCAAGGATCTTTGTGTAACAAGCAGGTGTCAAATGCACTGCAGCAAATTGGCTTCCAAACTATGGTCCAGATAGTTCCTCTTAAGCAGTTGCATTCTGATGTGGAACAGTTGCATTCTGAAGCATTTGTGTCCATTTTTGGCCAACTTTTGTTGACTTTCCTTGCAGTGCTGCAAGAGCAAGGAGTCTTGTGAAACCTTTTACATTTGGTTGCAATGACATAGGGAGATAAGAATTGCAAGAGGAGCCCTAATCAGAAAGTCAACATGGCTGTGCTAACTTGAAATTAGTGTCTATTTTCTTCATTTTTTTAAAGAAGTTGTTCTTTTCTCATTCATAAATTGTGCTACTTGATGAAGCCAAAAATTAGGGCATGCAAACTGTCCTAAAAATTTCTTTCACAACTGATTACAACTGTGCTCACTTACTCTTGAGTGAGTGAGCCCAGCCGGCACCAGGTGTGACTGAGCCCTTGGGCACCAGCCTGCCCTGGGCCCACAGCACCATAGCCGAATCCCCCCATACAGGTGGTGCAGAGCTAATAAGCCTGCCTGCACATCCCACCTATTTCTCCCATCCCTGTGAATGATGTGTGCTGTGTGCACATGCCTGTTAAGATGCCCCTTAGGGGAGCCACCACCACCATCTTGGTTGATGGCGAGCATGTGCGCATAGTGTGCACATCATTCACGGGAATGGGAGAAGTAGCTGGGATGTGCAGACAGGCTTATTAGCCCCACTCTGCTTGTATGGGGGGGTTGGGATATGGCACTGAAGGCCCAAGAGAGGTAGGGGGTATGTGTGTGGGCTTATTGAAGCCTGAACTGACTGTATAGGGGGGTGCCTGGGAGCTCCCTCTCTGTGATCTGCTTCAGGGTCAGGAGCCAACACTGCCATGGATTGCAGAATGGGGAGCCACCTTCCTACACTAGGGAAGGCCCTTCAGGGGTCTCTCTGGGCTTCAGAGGCCCTCAGCCAGGGCTTGACCTAGCCAACCTCTATTGCTGGCCCTGTGAAAAGAACCTTAGGTGCATTTGCAAAGGGCCATGTTATTCATCCTTTAAGTCAGGCCCAGCATCAGCACCCACAAACCTTGGGCACCTGCCAGTGATTTGATATCTTGACACGGCCCACTGGCTCTGATGCCTGTCTGTGTCCCCCCACTGTGCCTACAATCTGTTGTTTACATTACACACAATGCCCTGAAGCAATGCTTCCTTTTGGACAATGTGGGGAAACTTTAAATGGCAGTTTGTTGCCATCAGCCACTGCTACTAGGTGAATCCATAACCACTTATGTATGAGGGCATCCCTGGGAGTCATACTGCTGAGGTCTCATTCAAACATGAGTCTGGCCCTGCCTTGAGTAATCATCAAAGCCAAAGAAGACTGAAACTCTGTGGAGTGGGAGAGTAGGATATTTTTAGTTAGAGAGGGAAGAGCCATAGCTCAGTGGTAGAGTATCTGCCTTGCTTGCAGAAGGTCCCACATTCAATCTCCAGCATCTGTAGGTAGGGCTGGGAGAGAACCCTGCCTGAAAATCTAGAGAGCCCTGCTAGTCAATGTAGAAAATGCTGAGCTAGATGGACCGATTGTCTTTGCAGCTCCCTATGTTTCTAGATTGCCAAAAGAAATATTAGGTGAATTTTTAAAGAAAAGAACAAGGCACAAGGCAGGAACTACATGTGACTATATGCAGGGCCAGAATCAGGCATGTCTGGGCCCTTGGGCATCAGCCTGCCCCAGGCCTGCAGCAGCCCGCACAGACTGTGAGGGCCCACAGTGTCTGCCCGCTCCACCTACCTCTTCTCTCTTTATGTGAATGCCCGGCATGCTACCCTACACTGCATGCGTGCACATGCCTGCCATCAACCAAGATGGCGGTTGGGGCATGAGCCCCTTAGAGAAGCTTCTGCTCCCATCTTCATTGATGGCAGCTGTGTGCACAATGCACAGGTCATTCACAAACAGGGAAGAGAGGTAGGTGGAGTGGGTGGGTGCTGTAGGCCCACACGGTCCTTAGAGAGGGCTGGAAGATCCCAGAAGGAAGAGCGCTAGGGCCTCAGGGGCCCTTGGCTAGGGCCTGACCTGGCCGCCCTTTGGTGCCAGCCCTGACTATATCAGCAGTGACCATGTAGTGGGACGGTGTCATGGAACTGCTCTTCCAACACCATGGACAGGGGAGAGTGGTGGCGAGGTTGGGGCTGTGCAGACACACCAGTGGGAGCATGGGATTAGCTCGACCAGTGTGCCCCTGAAGCCCCAACCTTGCCACTCCCTTGCCCCACCCCATCCAGGTAATCTTTTCACAATTTTTTTCAATCTGAAGTTCAGTTCTCCACATTTCCACAGTAGTTTGCAATTTCTTTATTTTAAAGAAAAAATACTTGTGAAAATGCATCAGCGTTTTAGTGCAATTTTTTCCAAATACACACATTTTTTTGTATGCAAAAATAACATTTCTATATATTAATAGATGTGTTTTTATGCACACTTTACCCTCCTATACACATATTTCTGCATATTACTTAGCTGGAGAATTGCATTGCAAAATTTGGAAAAGAGCAAATCTTGAAGGATGGCTGTGTTTCAGTTCTTGTATTGCTTCGGAAAGTGCAAATTAGGTAAATTCACCTTTAAATATGCACTGAATTTAATTTCTTCTCCATTTCTATTCAGGAGACAATCTCAAGTTTGTTCATTGTATTTGTGAGATTAATTTCAACTTTCCATGCTATTTTAAAAAGCCCTTTCACATATTCCTTGGAACGACAGAAAACAGTGCTTTTTTGGATTTTGAAAAAAAATATATGAGGTGCCAGTACTCATATGTTGGTATAAGTGTCGTGGGTGCCACCACAACATAGCTACCATGGGCAGCAAAAAGAGGGGTGCTGGTACCATCACACACACACACACACACACACACACACACACACACACACACAAGATTCTAGGTGAAGCCATAGAATGACACTATGAGGATAACTCCTGCTTCTTATGAAATTTAACATTTTTAACAAGAAAAGACTGAGAAATGGAGACAAAGAAACAAATATGCTCAGATTCTTTTAAGCCTTTAAATTCATCTTCAGGCAGACTCTAGATTCCAGTTCCATTAATCTTATCTGCAACACTCATTTCAACCTATTTTCCAAGCTCTTTCTCCTGCTTCTCTTATCATTTTGCTTTCTGAGTAGGATCCTTGCACCAAAAAAGTCCCCATGGGTGACGTGAAACATTAGCTGCTGGATTTTTGATTTTTCTCCTTTCTGAAAAAGAATTCCACCCACTCGCCTCCACATTCAGCCATCAATCATGTCATTTTAATAGCTCAGTTTAGGCAAGGTTTTTAAAAGCAATGGTTTACATTACTAAAATAGCACACTTTAGGAGTTTGCAAACATATGACCCACAAGTAATTCAGCTGAGGGGCGGGAGGAGGTCAAAACAATCAGTGTATATAAAAAAATACAGATGCTAAACAATTAGTCTATAATGCTCACTTAAGACCTTGAAGTAAAACTAAAATCCTAAAAATTCACAAGTTGTGTGGGTGAGTGTTGGGGAACACATGTTTTGCATGCAGAAAATCCCACTTTTAATCCCTGGCATCTCCAAATAGGACTGGGAGAGTCCCCTAGCTGAAACCTGGAGAGCCCATGCCAGTCAGTGTAGACCAGAGGTGGGCGACCATTGGTCAGTCAAGGGCCGCATTCTCTTGGGGGCCACATGCCAGCAGTGGGAAGAGCCAGAATGAAAAAGGGCCGTGCTTTTTCTTCATCTCTGTCTGCCACCCCTTTCTCTCATTCTCTGCACCCTTTTTCCTCTTCATCATCATCATCACCATCATCATCATCATTGTTTATTTATATGCTGCCTTTCCATAACAATTTATGCACAAGGCAGCTCACAACATGAACAGAAAAAAAGTTACACAACTCACTGGAAAAAGTAAATTCAAATGGTCAATAGTTTAACAAAAACACCATAAAAACATACAATAAATTGATACATCCTTATAATTCCTAATAAAATCCAACAAAATTCTGTCTTTCTCCATCCCTGCCTAGGGAATTGTTAGAGAAGGACCCAGAGGCCTTAACTGATTGTCAGAGAACTTTTGAAATTAGACTAAAGACTGTTGTGCTCATATCCAGCTTGTGGGCTTTTCCTAGGTTGTGCCAGAAGGGCCAATGGTCTAGTTCAATATAAGGCAGATTTGCATATTGCTATGTTCCTGTAGCTACTAGTCATGGTAGCTATATTCACCCTCTACTGTCAGAGGCAACATGCCTCTGAATGTCAGTTGCTCGGTATCACACGTGAAGACAGTGCTGTTGTGTTCATGTCCCAGTTGTGGGCTTCCCCTAAGCATCTAACTGGCCACTATTGAGGATGCTTGCTGCCTGATCCAGAAACGCTCTTCTGTTCTTATTAGGGATGGATGGGATTTTAAATTTTGTTATATTGTGGACCATTCTTCTGGACCAAGATTACTTGCCATTTGTGAGCTATCACAATTTCCCACATTGCACTCTGCCCAAGAAGCAGCCCGGACAGCCCCAGCATAACCTCTCGCTTCTTGGGACGGAGGATCAAAAGTGCCTCACCCCTTCCAAGGCAAGGTGCATAGTATCCAAGGTCTGGTGAATTACTTTGGCACCTAAGGCAAGAAAAAGAAATAGAATCCCACAAGCACCACCTCCCTTCTTAGCAGTAATTCAATAACAATAACAATACTACTACTAATAATATAGCTGACAAATTGTTGTGCTTTCATGGCATCCATGATCAGTTGCTTGAGATGGCTGCCTCACTCTGCCTGATGTTAGGACCAGACCTCCAATGCAGCTAGGGATGGGGGGGGTATTCAGTCTGCATTTGAAGCCAAATTGATCAGATTTGTACTTTCTGAAACATTATGACAATCAAAACATAGCCATCATTCAAAATTTGCACTTAGCCAAATTTTGTGATGCAGTTGTCCAACCAGACAATGCTTACAAAAATGCATATATTAGGGGAAAGTGTGCATCAAAATGAACATATGAGTGAAAAAAACATACCAAAATGCATTATAGTGGGAGAAATTGCTTGCAAAAATGTGTACATTAGTCAAAACTTCCAACAAAAATGTGTTTAGTAGAAGAAATTTGCATTAAAATGCTGAAGATTTTCATGAGGATTTTTTTTAAAATAAAGAATTTGCAAATACCTGCAAAACTGTATAGAACTGAATTTCAGATTGGAAAAATAAGAAACTGAAAGAACTGAAACGGACAGATTCTTTCCATCCCTAGATGCAGCTATACGGAGTGCACAAGATGAAGAGGGAAAGGAAGTGTTGTGGAGCTGTAGGTCAGCATTCTTCAACTTTGGGTCCTTAGATGTTGTTGGACTACAATGTGCAGGGTATCAAACTAAACTTTACCTGAGTAGCATCTGTGGCCCTTCTAGAATCAATTGCCAGCTGGAATGAGACAGGTTTCTAGTGATGGGATGTTTAGGTACCTACTGAAGATACTAATTTTTAAGATTGTTTCCCCTGAGGTGTGACACTATCATTTAAAAATAAATAAATAAATTAGGGAATATTTATTGTATATCTGTAGAAATGTTTTTAATTTTTTTAGAGTTTATAAGAATGGTTTTAATTGTTTTTAGAACTTGCATTTTTTTTGTATTTTATCTCATTTTTATCTTCTAACTTGAAGTGATAGCTTCAGGTTGTCAAGCAGTTTATAAATTTGTTAAATAAATAAATCATGTCAGAGAAGTGCCCGTTCCTTCCCTTATAGGTTGCTTCACTATTCTTCTGCATATTTCCTAGAGCATTGCCAAATAAAGCAGCTGAATCCAATGATGAATCACGCATTAAGATTCAACAGAAGCAGCTTAAAATGGGCTTATCGGCCAAATCTAGTTTGGTCTGTTTCAGCTGATATGCATTAAAAGTAGCCAGAAGACCAAAAAAAAAGTGGTATAGAGGAGGCAGAGGAATTGGCTAGGATGTAGAAATGGCAAGGAAAAGATCCAGACAAATTATTTCCAACAGAAGTTAACAGACAACAGACATGCTATCCTCAGTGGATTACTGCTTCTGAGTTTTCTAGTCAACACAAAGCAGGTGCATCCCTCTTTAAAACCAAATACACTGTGGTTATTAAGAAGTATGACACACAAAGCAAAATCTGGTCATGTTTTTGCATTTTGTCGCTCACACACACACACACACAAGGCCTGCAGCAGTGTTTAGACTGGGAAATACCAATGTGTGCACACACACATATTGCTCATTGGCCAGGCAATCGAATGAGCAAATTGTGAGAGAATCTTTTTTTCTCTTCTGTGTGTGTCTCTCTCTTCTGTCACTCATATTTTCTCTATTACCATCACCTTCTCACTCATGGCTCCTGCTGGCTTCATTTGGAACAGGACGTAATTCAATCATCGAGCACATGCTTTGCATGATGTAGAAGATTCCAGATTGAGTCCCTGGTATCTCTAGGTAGGGCTGGGAAAGATCCTTGTTTAAATCCTGAAGAGCCATTACCAGTCAGTGAACACTAGGGATGCAGAACTTGTGGCTTTCCAGATGTTGTTAGACTCCAACTCCCATCAGCCCTAGCCAGTATGGCCAATGGTCGGAGATTATGGGAACTGTAGTCCAACAACTTTTAGAAGGTGTAGACAATACTGAGCTAGATGGACCAATAGTTTGACTCGATATAAGGCAGCTTCCTATGGGGCACAAGAAAGGCATACTCACCATTGAAACAATGTAAAACAATGGAGGTGAGTTTGTCAGAGCTGAGTTCAATAAGTTCTCAAAATAGCATCATAGGATAGTAGAGTTGGAAGGGGCCTGCAAGGCCATCAAATCTAACCCTCTGCTCTATGCAGGAATCCAAGTTAAAGCATACCCGACAGGTGGCTGTTCAGCTGCCTCTTGAATGCCTCAGTGTTGGACAGCACACCACCTTCCTAAGTAATTCGTTCCAATTGGGTCATACTGCTCTAACAGCCAGGCCGTTTTTCCTGATATTCAGCCGAAATCTGGCTTCCTGCAACTTGAGCCCATTCATGACCTGCACTCTGGGATGATCGAGGAGAGATCCTAGCCCTCCTGAATGACCCTTTTTTTTCATGCTGTCTCTAAGAGGGAAAGGAGAAGCTTCTAGGTCTATATCCAGTCTCAGAAGTCATGGCTATCTTAGCAGATGTTTCCTGATTTGCTCTGGCAGCAGCCATCTTAAGGGCAGCTGTTGCCATAGCAAAGAGAAAGACCATAGCTCAATGGCAGAACATCTGCAGAAGGTAGCAAGTTCAATCCCTGGAATTTCTAGATTGGTCTGGGAAACACTCCCTGTTTGAAATCCAAGAGACTTGCTGTCAGTAAGTATAGAAAATACTGAGCTTGGTGGATCAATGTGAGTCAGTAGAAGTTTACTATGACCAGATGGATTCTACTCTTTTTGTCTCTTGCAGAGAGTATGGGGCAGGCAACGGTCATAATTATATGTCTACCTGCATGGAAATAAGTTCAACTGAAAAACAGTGACATTTATAAACATGTGTAAAAATTAGGGTTGCCATATTCCAGTTCCACAAATCCGGGCAGGTTAATTTGCATATTATGCAAATTATTTGCATGTTATTTGCATATTAATATTTGGATTGTCCAGTTCTTTTGTTTTTGTGCCTAGGAATTACCACCAAAAACTGGGGAAAGATGTGAGAAATCTTTTTTTTTAAGCAACATTTTCAGCCTTAAATGCCTAGACTCTAGTTTCCAACACTATGGAGTATTTATTGATTGATTAAGAGAATTTATATCCTGCCCTTTTGCTGTTAAAAACAGAGCTCAGCACAGCTTACAAATATAATAAAAACAATAAAAATACACAATCAATATAAAAACATAATAAAAACACAAAATAGCAACAAACATAAAGTAAGTCAGGGCAGCAGCACGGTTAACCATAACATATACAATATATTTCAGAGATGTGGTGGGTGGAGAAAAACAAGCCAAAATGTTAGGAAAAGGAGTCTTTCACACCACATGCTCAGTTCTAAATACTGTTGCAGCAAGTTTTACAAGTTCCTCCAGTGTTCCACTGGTGCAGGCACTCAGACATTCAAAGTATCTGTATGTTTCTTAGATTTTATAAAAGCAGAGCTTTGCTTAACTCAAAATTTCTCAACCACATCTACACAGGTTCCACCTCCATACTCAAAATGAAACTGGGCCTGGAAGTGTGCAACAACCCCACAAATACCTTGCTAATTAGATTACCAATGCCAGGCTGTCTGTCTTATCGACTACTCTCCTGCTCCCCGGGCATCATGAAAGACCCAGTCCTTGTCAGGCCCAGGATGCGACTCAGGAACCAGATTAGAGGTTGTAGTTAATTCGTGTTTTATTAGAGTAATGTCCAACAAAGACTGCGCTTTCTCATGAAGCAATACAGGGATACAGGTCCTGCGACATTGGGAGAAAGTTGACAGAGCAAGGGGCTGCTTCCCGCCTGTTCTTTAAGAAGGGGCTAAACGGGCGCGCAACCTTTCGCTCCTCCTTAACTCCCCCTCAGGTACTGCCCGCCTTCCCCCCCTTCTCTCCTGTCTTTTCAACCATCTGCGTGTGCGTGGTGAGGGGGGAGGCATCATCTCCTCCTCTTCTGAAGTGTCCGATTCCCCTATGGGTGATAAAGGAGAGGCTGAGGGTAAACCATCTCTCCGCCTTGCTGCTGTGATCAGCCCTCCCTCTTGCTCTGAGCTGCGGAGAAGGGAGGGCCTGGGAATGTCTGGGGGGGATTCTAAAACTTCAAGGCTCTCAGGCTCCCCGTTGCTAGGTGACCCTATCTCTGGCATGTCCTCTGTTTCGGCTTCGCTCCACAGAGGGTAAGTTCCTCCCTCCTCCCTCTGCCAGCCATTTGAATCCTCTTCTGACAACCCCCCAGGAGCCCAGCTCATCCTCCCGACACCATCCCCCTTCTCAAGCTGTGCCCCCCTCCCCCTGTCTGGCTTGGGGCGGTGAGGAAAATGTTGATGGAAAAGTTTTACTAACTCTGGAGCATGCACATCATCTGCATTTTCCCATGATCTGTCAGCCACTCCATAGCCCTTCCAGTGAATCAAATACTGCAGCTTGTGGCGTCTGATCCTGGAATCCAAGATTTCCTCAACTTCAAACTCAAGCTGCTCATTTATCAGGAGTGGGGACCCAGGAGGCTCCTCCGGCCGCAGCTCACTGGGAGGGGCAGCTTTCGTCAAGAGGGATCGATGAAACACAGGATGTATTTTAAACGTGTCAGGTAGCTTCAGCCGGTACGCCACGGGATTAATTTGAGTTTCTATTTCAAAAGGACCCACCCTCTTGTCTTGTGATTTTCTACATTTGCCCGGCATCTGGAGGAAACGGGTGGACAGCCATACCTGGTCTCCTGGTTGAAGGGGGGGGCCCTCCTTCCTGTGCAGGTCAGCAACTCGCTTGTACTCTGTTTTGGCTTCGTTTAACTGCTGTTTCAGTGTTTGTTGCGCCGCTTGCAATTCTTTTAGGAAGTCCTCAGCTGCCGGTACCAGCATTCCTTCTGAGCTGCTTGGAAAGACTTTAGGATGGAATCCATAATTCGCGAAGAATGGGGTTTGTTGAGTGCTGGAGTGTAGAGAATTGTTGTAGGCGAACTCTGCAAAATGCAAATATGATACCCAGTCAGTCTGTTGATACGACACATAACTTCTTAAATATCTTTCCAAAACGGCGTTCAAGCGTTCCGTTTGCCCATCTGTCTGGGGGTGATGGGCGGAGGAGAGTTTTAATTCCGTCTGCAACTGTTTCCACATTGCTCTCCAAAATTTGGCTGTGAACTGAGTTCCTCGGTCTGAGACTACACTGTTTGGCAACCCATGCAGTCGGTAGACTTCTTTGATGAATAACTTGGCCGTTTCCTTAGCCTCTAAGGCCCCTGCACAAGGGAGGAAATGCGCCATTTTGGTGAGTAGATCTACCATGACTAAAACGGCTGTCATTCCTTGGGATTTGGGTAGATCAGTTATAAAATCCATGGAGAGATCCTTCCAGGGTTCATGTGGGACAGGTAGCGGTTGTAACAGTCCTGCTGGTTTTCCTGTTTGTGTTTTTGTCTGCAGACAGACAGAACAGGACTTTACATAGCTTTCAATATCCCTACGCATTTTAGGCCACCAGAAGTCCTTGGCCACGTTCTGAATGGTCTTGTAAATCCCAAAGTGTCTCGCTGTGATGGAATCATGGCACTGGCGTAGGATTCTGAGCCTTAATTCTCCTTCTGGCACATATCTGGCTGTTTTGAACCATAATAGTCCATTCCTCCAGTGAAAGGTTACTTCTGAGTCTTGACTTTGTCCCGTCTCCTGCCCATATTTTAGTACGTCTGCATCTTCTTGTTGTGCCTTTTTGAGTTCCTCTTCCCACGAAGACTGGCATGATCCCAACATTAATTTCTCTGGCGGGATCACGTACTGAGGCTGGTCCTCGGATTCACTTTCTTTGTACTGTGGCTGTCTGGATAAGGCATCAGCTCTCTGGTTTTTGGCTTGGGTTTGGTAAATGATCTTGAAGTTAAACCTGGTGAAGAACTGGGACCATCTTATTTGTCTGTGGTTCAGCTTTCTGGCAGTTTGGAGGCTTTCCAGGTTCTTGTGGTCGGAGCACACTTCGATCTGATGAGGGGCCCCCTCTAGGTATTGTCTCCAGTTTTCAAAAGAGTCCTTGATGGCCAGCAGCTCCTTCTCCCAAACTGTGTAATTCTTCTCTGCAGGCTTTAACTTCCGAGAGAAGTACGCACAGGGGTGCAGCTCCTTTCCTTCTTGGTCTAATTGCAGAAGGACTCCCCCGATAGCAAAATCTGAAGCATCTGCTTCCACGATGAAAGGGCGGGTCGGGTCAGCAAAGTGCAGAATGGGCTCGGAAGCAAACCTTCTCTTCAGCTCCTCAAAGGCCTGGGTGGCATTCTCTGTCCATTGAAACTTCTTCTTTCCCCTTAGCAGTCAGTCAGAGGAGCTGTCAATTTGGAAAACCCTGGAATGAACTTTCTGTAATAATTGGCAAACCCCAAAAACCGTTGTACATCCTTTTTGGTGACAGGTTGGCCCCAGTCCAATATACAGCTTACTTCCCTGGGTCCATCTCCACGCCTTCCGCTGAGATTCGATATCCAAGGAAGTCTAGAGACTTGAGGTCAAATCCACATTTCTCTAATTTAGCATACAGGTGATTTTCTCTCAGTCTCTGCAACACCGTCTTCACATGCTGGTCGTGGTCTTCCTGGTTCTTTGAGAACACCAGGATATCATCTAAGTAACAGATTACATACGTGTCCAACAAGTCTCTAAACACGCCGTTCATGAATTTTTGAAAAATTCCTGGAATTCCACAAAGCCCGAACGGCATGACCAGGTATTCATACTGTCCGTAAGCGGTCAAGAACCCTGTTTTCCATTCATCTCCCTGCTTCATCCTGATCAGATTGTACGCTCCTCTCAAATCCAACTTCGTGAAGATTTTTGCAGAGCGCAGTCGGTCCAACAACTCTGAGATCAGGGGCAGCGGGTAGCTGTTGGGGATGGTGATCTGGTTCAATGCGCGATAGTCGTTACAGGGTCTGAGTTCCCCCCCCTTCTTTTTCACAAACAATAGTGGTGCTCCAGCAGGGGATTGTGAGGGGCGTATGAATCCTCGTCTCAGGTTTTTATCCAGGAATTCCTTCAGGGCCTCCCTCTCAATCTCTGTGAGAGAGTAGATTCTCCCTGATGGAATGCTGGCTCCTGGCACTAGATCAATCGCACAGTCGTAAGGGCGGTGGGGGGGTAAAGTCTCTGCCTCCTTTTCATCAAACACATCTTTGAATTCTTCATACTTTGGTGGCAGGGTCACTTGCTCGATCTCTTGCACTGCCCCCGCTAAGGTGTTCTTGATTCCTTCAGGTTGACAGTTCTCCTGGCAATACTGTGAGGTGAACCACACCACCGCCTCCTTCCAACTTATTGTGGGTTCATGCTTTGCTAGCCAGGGCATTCCCAGAATCACCTCAAAGTTCGAGAGATCTGACACGTATAGCGAAATGAACTCTTCGTGCCCGGGGATTTGAAGTTTCACTTCCTCCGTGGCTTGTGTCACCCCTCCTGACTTCAGGGGTCTCCCATCGATAGTCTCCACAGCTAGGGGAGCGTTCAGTTTCCACCGGGAAATTCCATGACGCTTGACTAACTTTACATCAATAAAATTTGTGGAGGCTCCACTGTCAATTAAGGCAGTGGAATTAAACACCACTCCTCTGGAAGTTGTAATCCGAATAGGCAAGACCAACACCCCCTTGGAGGGAGGTTGGATCGTTGGGGGGCCTTTATACAACGCTGCCCCCAGTCCACTGGCCTGCACGTGGACTGGGTGTTCTAGTCTCCCGACGGCTCAGCTTTCCCCCCTTTTAGTCCACAGTCTCTGGCCACGTGGCCCGGCTTTGAACAATAAAAGCATAAACGTTCTCAGCGGCGTCTTTCCTTTTCTTCTTCCGACAGTCTTGGCCTAGCCCCTCCCTGTCCCTCAGCTTCATTACCTGCCATTCCTGCAGAGGGAAGGGTCTTGCTGCGAGATGCCGAGGCTGAGTATCTCGGGACCTCCTGCTTCCTTTCCAGGCACCTTCCTTCCATCCGGTGATCTATCTGTAGGCATAGCCGGATGAGCCCTGGTAGGTCAGCGGGGGGGGGAGGTCCTGGCCAACTCATCCAGGATTTCAACATTTAATCCACTCTGGTACATAAACATCAGGGCGGCGTCATTGTAACCAGTTTCCTGGGACAGGATTTTAAAAGCGTTAGTGTACTCGGAAACAGTCCCTTTAGCTTGCTTCAGAGCGCCTAGTTGCCGCGCTACTGTTTCAGCTCTTTGCGGGTCTTGGAACATCTCAGTCATCTCCTGTATAAATCCTCTGTACCTTCTTAAGACAGTATCTTTTCTCACGAGATACGGAGTCACCCATTTTGCAGCTTCTCCCTCCAGGAGGCTAATCACGAAGGCCACTTTAGCCCCATCGTCTGGAAACTCCATGTGCCTGACATCCAGATATAACTCACATTGAGCCACGAAAGTTGCCAACTGATCACTTTGTCCCGCGTATTTTGGGGGCAATCCAATGGGAACCTTTACTGCGGCAGCTGGAGGGGCTGTTTGCATCTGGTCTATCGTGGCCTTCAAGGTTTGATTATCCATCTTCAGCGCCTTGACTGCTGCTAGCAGGGCTTGGACATTCGTCTGCAATTCAGCTACCTTAGTCCTCAAGAGTTTCACTTCTTCCGTCTCAGAAGTGGGGTTCGTCCCCCCCGCTGCTCCCTTTGACATCTTGTCCCAGTCAAGTGAAGAGAGCGTTGAGGGTGATTTAGGTGGCTCTGTCAAGCTGTCAGGCCCAGGATGCGACTCAGGAACCAGACCAGAGGTTGTAGTTAATTCGTGTTTTATTAGAGTAATGTCCAACAAAGACTGCGCTTTCTCATGAAGCAATACAGGGATACAGGTCCTGTGACATTGGAAGAAAGTTGACAGAGCAAGGGGCTGCTTCCCGCCTGTTCTTTAAGAAGGGGCTAAACGGCCGCGCAACCTTTTGCTCCTCCTTAACTCCCCCTCAGGTACTGCCTGCCTTCCCCACCTTCTCTCCTGTCTTTTCAACCGTCTGCGTGTGCGTGGTGAGGGGAGAGGCATCACCTCCTCCTCTTCTGAAGTGTCCGATTCCCCTATGGGTGATAAAGGAGAGGCTGAGGGTAAACCATCTCTCCACCTTGCTGCTGTGATCAGCCCTCCCTCTTGCTCTGAGCTGCGGAGAAGGGAGGGCCTGGGAATGTCTGAGGGGGATTCTAAAACTTCAAGGCTCTCAGGCTCCCCGTTGCTAGGTGACCCTATCTCTGGCATGTCCTCTGTTTCGGCTTCGCTCCACAGAGGGTAAGTTCCTCCCTCCTCCCTCTGCCAGCCATTTGAATCCTCTTCTGACAACCCCCCAGGAGCCCAGCTCATCCTCCCGACACCCCTGGGCTCAGAAAGAAAATAAATATCTGGTCCTCTTCAAAGTATTGATAAGCCTCTTGTTTTAATTGAAATAATAATTATAAATTCTTGTTCTTATCACTAATGGGAGTTAATTATCTTGCATATGCTGCTGTTGCTTCTATGGCTGTAACGGAGTGAGGTTAAAGATAAGTGAAATGCAAATAGGAAAAAAAAAACACAGAAGGCAGTAACACTTTCCTAAATGTAATACCATACCAACCACATCAAGATTCCTATGAGTAAGCAGAAAACTAAGCATCTCACAACCAGTCAGGATTCCTAACCAAAAACCAAAAATATGATAAATGAAGAAATATGTATATAAGCATGACTATCAAATATATTTATTATTTACACAAACTGTAAAGATATTTATAGTGCAATCCTAGGTTTATTTATTCAGAAGCAAGTCCCAGTGTATTCAGTGGGGTTTGCTCAAACAGGGACAGAACTGCAACCTCAAGTGATAAGCAACTTCATTCACACAACCCAAAATTCCGAATCATGCCACTTTACGCTGTTTTGCAACTGTTTATACTTGTTTTATGGTCATTGGATTTTAAATGGCTTTATTTCTTGTTGTGAGCTGCCTTGGTTTCCAACCCTACCTCACAGGGGTGTTGGAAAGACTCCATACATGCACACGCACACACAGCAGATGTATAAATACATACAGGCCATATCATAGTTTATTGTCAAACCAGTTGGTCATTGCAGAAAAATCAGTATTAGTTTTTTAAAAAATCAGTATTACTTTCCTACAGAATAAAAACTGTAATACCTAACTAAGCTCTGCCTACTTGCTTTAAAATTGGACTAGAGACAGAAAGAGTTAGAACACAAACACAATTCTTTTTTACATTCACTCCAAAGTCCCATTGATTTTCAGCACATTCATAACATGTCTACTCAAAGTAAGTCCTATTGAATTAAATGGGATTTACTTTGGGCATATGGGATTAGCATTGCTTTTACAAAAAGCAAGTATTGGGAAGGTTTTCAAAACACTGCCCAAGCTCTGACTCCTGCACACAAGAGGAAAAAAAACTGAAATGTATATACTTACCCAATTTATGAGATTTTCAGATAAACGGGGTGTGTGTGTGTGTGAAACCACCATTTTGTTTTCTAGACACTGCCTGAGGTCAATGAAACTGAAACACAATCCCTGATTGGCTGCAATGCTGAACGGGCGGGGTTAAAGCTAGGAAGTGCTGTAGTACTGTATACAGTACTGTTTAAAGAAAGATTTAACAGTCGGGGGGGCGGCTGACGTTTTTATGCATATCTCAAGAACCGGACCACCTAGAAACTTTTTTTAAAAAATTAAAGCTGAGAATCCGGGCCACGTAAGGGGCTAGCCGGGCGCCGGGTGGCATGCTAATCCGGGTAAAACCCGGCTATCCGGGCAATATGGCAACCCTAGTAAAAATGGACTTAAAGTCACGGTTTCTTTCTCACACAAAATGCTCACCTGTGGCTCCCTCCTCCAAGGTGGACAAATGTATGAAAAGACATCGATGCCACACTTGTAGATATTTTGTGCTTCAAAGCAAAGGCAAGTGCAAAGAGCAAGGAGGGACCATCAGGCTTAAAAGCTACAGGTCAAGTATAGGGATAAAAGAATGTGTCTCTTTTGGTTCTCTCCATTTCACATTTATTTATTTATTTATTTATTTATTTATTTATTTATTTATATTCTGTCCTTCCTCCCAGCAGGAGCCCAGGTTTTCCAAATCTTCCATTCAGTTTGCCACATTTCTACAGCAATTTGCAATTTAAAAAAATCTCATGAAAAATTTTCAGCGTGTTAGTGTGACCTTCTCCTAATAAACACCTTTTACATGCAGGTTTGACTGATGTACACGTTTTTGCAAGCAATTTCTTCTAATATAAGGCATCTTTTAAGTTATATTCACCAATATATTCATTTTTATGCACACTTGCCCCTGATATATACATTTTTGTGAACATTGGCTGGGGAACTGAATCACAAAATTTGGGTAAGTGCGAATTTTGAAGCATGGCTGTGATTTGGTCCTCATATTGTTTCAGAAAGGGTGGATTTGATAAATTTGCCTTTAAATGTGAACTGCATCAAATCTCTCTGCCATGCCTAATCAAAGGTGGGGAAGTTGTGATCCTCCAGACGGTATTAGACTTCAAGTCCCCTCAGCCTCAGTCAGTATGGCCAATGCACAAGATTGATGAGACTTCTCCACCAGCAACATCTGGAGGGCCACAGGTTCTCCCATCCCTGCTCTAAGGAATGCCCAGGTAGCTTTTGGTATAGGGTACCCAGCAACTAGAAGAAAAAATTGACCTAAACTAATTCATAATCCAGATATTGGAAAATTAAATTTGGTCATTTGGCTCATCAGAAAATCAAGGTGGAAGGCCATTTACCCCTTCAGGCTATTATTGTTGTTGTTGTAGTTGTTGTTGTTGTTATTGTTGTCATTATTTCTATAATGCAAACTCATATAATATCTATATAGTGTACAGAATTTCCGTTAAAACCAAAAACAACACAACAAATGAATTCAAGCATTAAGGAATACATCAAGGAAACTGCAAAACAAAAACCATAAATCATTTTCATAAGAAGGCTTAGTGAAATAACCAAGATGGTGCCAGCTTGTTTTCATTAAGTAAAGCAGGGATGAGGAAACTTTTCAACTTGAGGGCCACATTCCCTTCTGGCCATCCTGCCAAGGGCCACATGCCAGTGGTGGACAAAGCCAGAGGAAAAAGTGGGCAAAACAATCAGTACAAATTAGGAGGCCAGTTTCTACACACACACACGCCTCCCTATCCAGGCAAGCAAGAGGCACTATCAGAGTTCAAGAACACATTCTAGCCAGGCAAAAATATCCAAGGTGCAACGCAGCGTGTAGTGTAGTCTAAGAAGATGGGGTGTCACCTGGGAAGAGTTCCAAGGACTTGATAGAGAGGCCTGAATGGCTGGATTTGGCCCTTGGGTCCCTGAGGTAGAGAGTTTGATAATCCCTGGGCCTCCACAGTAAATGCAGAATTTCTTGTTAATGACACCTTCAGACATGCCTCAGTGGCCAATTGCAAATGGACAGCTTTTGCACAGGGGTCTCTGCCCCTAAATCCAGAAAAACTCAGAGTTCTACCCTTGGATCTGGCCAAAACTTTTGAGCTTCACCTCCACACTGGCCTTTGCCCAAGAAGCAAAAATGTATATTTCAAGGTTGCCAGTCATGCAGGGGGGGGGGCAAGGGAAGACATCCAGGGAGAGGATGACATTTTATTATTTTGCCTAAAGCACCAAAATGCCAGACCCCTGAGCTATGGGTCAATAAAGACAACAACTTTCAATGATAACTTCATACAATGTGCATGTAACCACTTGGTAAGTCAGTTGTATTTTACCATCTGTAGTAAAAGGTTTGTCAGAATAACTGCCAATATTTCACTGGTGAAACTTCAGTGCAACAGAGAAAACAATTCTACAGTTGACTGCACATCCAAGGCAATTATTTCTTTGTTTCTAGGCACTGTACACAGATTGAAAAACAAGCAAGCCCCTGCCGATAGGCTAACAATCTAACACACAATGAAAAACAGAAAGAGGAAGAGGAAAACAAACAGATTCTGGTATCAGTTCTGAAAGTTTACATTATTTTATTCATCAGATGACCAGGTAGAATGGCTGCTGATCAAAAAAAGTTCTGGGAGAGGAGGAACCAGTCAGTAGATGTCTCCCCTGTCCACAGCTAGAAATGGCCAGTAGGGCAGTGAGGGTAGAGCCCCATTTCTCTCCTGGCTTCCCAACACCGCAGGTTGCTGCCACAAATAGCGATGGGGGCGAAATTCGATTCAGTTCAAATTTAAAGCTGAATATAGGCAATCTGCCGTTTCCAAAACAATATGAGAATCAAAACAGAGCCATCCTTTGAAATTCTCATTTATCCGAATTTTGTGATGCAGTTCTCCAACCAAACTGTGCTGACAAAAATGCATGTATGAGGGGAAAGAGAGTATAAAGATGACTATATTGGTGAAAATAATATACAAAAATGCATTATATTAGGAGACATTGCTTGCAAAAACATGTACATTAGTCAAAACGGCATATAAATATGAGTTTATTAGGAGAAATATGTACTAAAATGCTGGAGGATTTTCATGAGGTTTTTTTAAAAAATCACAAATTGCTGCAGAAATTTGGAGAACTGAATTTAAGACTGAAAAGATGAGAAAATTGACAGAACTGAAATTGACAGATCTTTTCATCCCTATCCACAAACCAAGAAGGGGAGGGGCAAGGCACACATTGCTCAGCACGGTGCGGCATGCAACAGTGGAGCCAATCCGCACCACCCCACCTGTTGCTGAACACAAGCTCCAGTGCCAAATAGAGGGGAACTAGCATTTCACTTGATTTGGAAACCATACTTAATGCTGCCTAAAATAGTAGTTGGCTTTTTTTTGCAGCCACATTGCACTGTTGGCTTATATTCTTCTTGTGATTAACAAAAATTCCAAGATCCTTCTTGCATATACTATCGCTGAGCCAAGCATCCCCCATCTAACTATGCATTTGGCTTCTTTTTCCTAGGTGTAGAACTTTGCACTTATCTGTATTAAATTCCATTGCCTTGCCCCAGTTTGAGAAGAAACCATTAAGAAGCACTCTTTGAGTCATTTCTGTAACCAACTATGGATCCACCTAACAGTTGTGCCATCCAGCCCACATTTAGCTAGCTTGCTAATCAGAATATCATGAGGCACTTTGTCAAAAGCTTTGCTGAAGCTGAGATATATTATGTCAACAGCATTCCCACAGTCTACCAGGGAGGTTACCAGTTCAAAAAATGAGATTAGCCTGGTAGGATTTGTTCTTGATAAATCCATCTTGGCTTCTAGTAATCACTGCATTGTTTTTAAGGTGGTTACAGACTAAACACTTTATAATCTGCTCAAGAATTTCCCCAGGGATTGACATCAGGCTGACTTGCCTGTAGTTCCCAGGTTCCTCCTTTTTGCCCTTTTTGAAGATAGGGACAGCATTAGCCCTCCTCCTGTCATCTGGCACTTCACCCATCCTCAGTGATTTTGCAAAAATAATAGACTGTTCCAAGAGTTTTTCAGACAGTTCCTTCATTACTCTAGGATGCAGTTCTTCAGGCAAACAAACTGGAGCAGGTTCAGAGGAGGGCAACAGGGATGATCAGGGGACTATGAGGAAAAACTGAAAGAACTGGGCATGTTTAGCCTGGAGAAGAGAAGACTGAGGAGAGATATGATAGGACTCTTCAAGTACTTGAAAGGTTGACACACAGTACTAGCTGGAGGAGAGCTATTGCCTCAGTAGAATGCAGAGACCTTGCTTTATGAAGGCTGAATGGCCTGTTCCTCCTGCTGGTCCCACCTCCTCCAAGGAGCTCTCTTCAAGGGCATTGCTTGATTCTGCAGGCATGGGCTTCTACAGTGAGAGTGATAAAGACTCTAGTGGGAACTTGTCTTCTGATTTTGAGGACTCTGGTAAAGCCATGGCTTTCCCTCTGGAAAGGTCTGGGACGAGGAGCAACAGCTTCCTAAGTAGCATCTTTTCCCTTGCCTGTGTGTCTTAATAACATAAGAAGATCCCTGCTGGACCAAGGCGAAGGCCCACCTAGTTCAGAACCCTGTTCTCACAGTGGCCAAACAGCAACAGCAACAGTGAATACTTACCATACTTGCTGGATTTATTTTGTTGTCATTGGGCTCCTTGTTGGAGTGTGAGCCCTTGGCAGATGCCAGCTGTGCCGACTCTGTCTGTATTTATTCATATAAAAGTATAAGAAGAACCCTTCTGAATCGGGTCAAAGGCCCATAGAATCCAGAACCCTGTTTCCCCTTGCTAGTCAGATGCCTATGGGAAGACCATAAGCAGAAGCTGAGTGCAACAGCGCTCTCCCCACTTCTGATTCCCAGCAGTTGGCTTTCAGAGGTATTCAGAGGGAGGAAACAACTTCCCTATGAGGAAAGGTTACAACATTTTTCTCCCCCTGAATGCTGGAAGATTCAGGACAGACACGAGAAAGTACTTCTTCATGCAGAGTATAGTTGAACTTGTTGTGGAAATATGCAGAGATACTCAGCATCTGAGCTGCGTGTGTGCCAGTGTGTATATAAACATAAGTAGCAGGCTTTTACCCTGCATTTAGATCACTGAGACTTAAGAGTTAGTAGAATAAGAAAAGCTACTTTATTTATAGAAATACATAGCAGATAGGAAAGGCATACCTAGTTCTAACTAAGTTGGAGGTGAAGTGCCCAGACTTGGGTATAGCCCTCACAACTCAGGAGAGAGAGCAAAGACAAAGATGTCTCCTTTCTCCTCGGACGTCAAAGAAGAAGACCGAGAAGGAGGGGCAGGTCAGTTTCCCTGAGCATATCAGTTTACAACGGAGGGACGTTAGGTAGAGAACAGCACAGGTAAAAGTGGGCAAGCCTAGCCAGTTGGAGGACCCTATCTCTATATTCCTTCTGGAATACAAACAAAAGAATCCAGACAGGAGTTGCTCTTGTCCTACTTCCAACAGAACTGTGGCATTCACTCCCACAAGAGGCAGTGATGGCCAGCAACTTGGATGGCTTTAAAAAAAGGATCAGACAAATTCAAGGAGGATAAGGCTATCAATGGCTACTAGACATGATGGCTATGCTCTACCTCCATGGTCAGAGGCACCATGCTTTTGAATATCAGTTGCTAGAAACTGCTGGAGGGGAGAGTGTTCTTGAACTCAGGTCCTGCTTGAGGGTTTCCCATGGGCATCTGATTGGACACTGTGAGAACAGGATGCTGGACTAGATGGGTCATTGGCCCGATCTAGAAGCCTCTTCTTATGTTCTTATGTACTGCCTCCAATAGAGGAGGTAGAACATAGCCAACCTGGCTAGTAGCCATTCATAGCAGTATCTTCCATTAATTTGTCTAATCTTCTTTTAAAGCCCTCCAAGTTGGTGTCGACCACTTTCACTATATCTTGGAGCAAATCCCACACTTATGTGCTTTGTGAAGTACTTTATTTTATATGTCCCAAAAAACATTCAGCTTTATCAGATGGCTTTGAACTCTAGTATTATGACTGGAGAAAAACATCTCCTATCCACTTGCCCCACAAGTTCTTTCAAGTTCCAGGGGAGATCGAGGATGGGGAACGTGACAAATTTATGGCAAAATTGCTGGAGTTTAGAGGAAAAAACTTTTTGTTGCTTTAAATCTTTTATTATGTATCAAAAGGTATCTTCTTGTTAGATCTGTATCAGCATTCAATGTCTCTAGGAGGAAAGGAAGGTAAAACTGAATATATAAAATTAATGGGCTAGTCTGTATTTCACATCGACGGGAACACCTTTAGTTCTAAAAAGGTAGGACTGTGTTACCCTTTCATACCCTGCTAACTTCTTTCTCCATAGATAAGTAATCTAATAGAAAGAAATCTCACTCTGATTCCTCAGAAATGCCCAGAATTTATAAGTCAGGTCACTTTGCTCATAATGTTTTATAAAACGGAACAGTATAATCAGTCTCACAAAATCAAAATGTGCTATGTGTTGCATCTGAAGAGGGCAATAAATGCACCAACAGGGAGTGTACAGTGTTATAATTAATTTTATAATTAATTTTAATAGTATTTTATACATTTTAATCTACTGTAATGTTTTGTGTTTTTATTGTGTATTTTATTATGTATGTATTTGTTTTTATTGTAGCCGCCCTGAGTGCCCTATTGTAGGGTAGAAGGGCGGGATAGAAATATTTTAAATAAAATAAATAACAATTAGACCATTGAAATCACCAGGTGTACTGTCATTCATTGATTCATTCATTCATATATATATCCTCCCCGTAGGAGCCCAGAAGGTCCTCTCATACATGTACACCATGCTGCATTTAACAAAGCTCAGTGTAATACTGCAGAACAGTGAGCTGATGTACATGTTACGCAGAACGAGGTGGCCGGCTGAGATGGTGGAATTCTGCACTGTGTCACTTTAGAGTAGGGGGTGGGAGCCATGCTTTCGAATGCTCTGCCCTGCTATGTGTAAACCCTCTTCTTCTGCGTAGTATACTAGCACATTGGAGGGTCCTACTGAATGCTGCATGATGTGTTGGCTTACAGCTTGTAGAGGTTGTTTTACATGGAGGAGAATTCAAAACTATGGAGTGTCTAAACAATGAAATAAATACAAAATGGAACTAATACAGTGAATCATGTCTGACTCAATTACATGGACAGTTACCTGCGCCCACCCACCCCCATCCTCCCAAAGCCAACATGAGACAGGATGGAAACGTAGGAACACAGGAAGCTGCCTTACACCAAGTCAGATCATTGGCCCAGTTAGCTTAGGATTGTCTACATCAGGGATGGGGAACCTCAGGCCCTCCAAGCCTATCTGTCTGGTCTTCAAGACTCTCCCCTTCCCAGGCCACACTCCTCCTTAGCCCTGTTTTGCACCTTTCCCCCTTTTTTTCTTTTCTTTTTTTCTTTCGGCCTGGCTGGAATGTGTCCTTGAATTCAGATAAAGCCTCTTGCTTTCTTGGACAGAGAGGGGTGTGCAAAGGTGTAGAAACTAGTCTGCTGCATAAATGTAACATTTACATTCATTGCTCTGCCCACTTTTGCCCCTGGCTGCACCCAATGCTGTCATGTGACCCCCAGAAGGTTGCCCTGAAAGGAATGTGGCCCTCAGGTTGAAAAAGCTTCCCACTCCTGGTCTACACAAACTGGCAGCGTCAGACAGGAGACAACCTTAGCCCTA
This sequence comes from Rhineura floridana, assembly GCF_030035675.1. NCBI lineage: Eukaryota > Metazoa > Chordata > Lepidosauria > Squamata > Rhineuridae > Rhineura > Rhineura floridana. Next base: position 207,403,926 of record NC_084483.1, on the reverse strand, counting down.
GCTGGAGATCCTGGGGATTGAACCTGGGACCTTTGGAATGCAAAGTGTGTGCTCTACCACTGAGCTACGGCCCATCTTCATATGGCAATGCCCCTTCCAAGAACTTCCTTAGGGTATACATTTACCTAGGATCCATTCAAAATTTCGGGTGATAACTCTCACCCCCAGTAGCTGTACACAAAGCATCTCACATTGTTCATGATGGTCCCTTTTTTCAGGCAGCATAGGTGGTGCAAGGGAGTGGGGGGTTGGGAAGCTTTTCTTCCCTAAGCTTTCTTAAGTAAATTGATCTTAAGATCTAAGCTTATGGGTTATAGTTTTATTTCTTTACTGGCCTTTCCAAATGGCTATGTTGGACCCTAGACATTGTTTCCTTAGTTAGCTCCCTAGGAGCAGTTTGCTATTGTCCCCGTCACCTATTAATAAAGGCAGTCTCCGTGGAATACCTGTAAATTGTTGGAAATGGGGCAAGAGCAATTCCTGTTTGGGTTCTTTTGTTTGTATCCCAGAAGAAAGATAGAGTTAGGGTCCTCCAGCTGGCTAGGCTTGCCTACCTTTACCTATGCTGTTCTCTACCCAATTTCCTTCTGTTGTAAACTGATATGCTCAGGGAAGCTGACCTGCCCCTCCTTCCTTTGTCTTCTTGAACTCTCCAAGGAGAGAGGAAACATCTCTGTCTTTGTTCTCTCTCCTGAACCATGAAGGCAATACCCAAGTCTGGGCATTGCACCTTCAACTTACTTAGAACTAGGTACAGTATGCCTTTCCTATCTATTATGTATTTCTATAAATAAAGTAGCTTTTTACTAAGTCTTAAGTCTCAGACTTAAATGCAGGGTATAAGCCTGCTTCTTTGGTAAATACACACTGGCACACACGCAGCTCAGACTGCTGAGTTGCTCTCCATAGGCATAACATAAATAAAATGTAGATTTACCTACCCACGGCCTCCATAAGCTTTCATATAAATAAGGCGTATAACTATAATAAAGCAAAGCTATTCAAAAATTAATCATATAGATGTAGCTGGTAAGCAGATTGTGCTACAAAATCCAGTTAGGACTAAAACTTAGGCAGAAATGCTAATTAAATGCTCAGTATGTTTTCCCAGTATTAACTAATTCCACTGCATTTATACTGAATCGGTTTTCCAGAATAGGTTTCCCCCAATGTATGCATGTCAGCTACGCTAGTTAAAAAAGAGAAAAAAGTTGCCAACCCCAGATATCATGGAGAACTTAAGAACCAATTAATCCTTAAAATGATTGAGGAAATGGGATTTTTTTCTTATCTGAGGTTTTTTTAAAAAAAAAAAAAAGAGGAAGGAAAATGAATTATAGTACATATTTCAGTACCAATATCTAACCTGACTGTAACCTACCCTTTGGGCTCAAAAATAACATGTAAAATGGTGCTATTACTCATTCTGCTACCACCCATGTATTGTGCACCTGTGGTATTTAAAATGTGAAATACCAATGGTTTTCAATGTGTGCATAGCTGGGATCCACTTTTAATCTCAACCTGCAACATGGGGTCCATATATGTAACTGTATACACCTTTCTATGCTCCCACCCTTCTCCTCCTCTTGGAGTAACCTAGACAACAACAAACACTTAAAAGCTTCTGATGCTGTTAAGAAGGGGGGAGAAATTCGATTCAGTTTGCACTGAAAGTTCAAGGTATCAAATTTGCCCTTTCCAAAAGAAGACGAGATCTGAAACACAGCCAGGTTTTGAAATTTGAATTTTGCGATCCAGTTCTCCAACCAAACAATGTTTACAAAAATTGTGTATATTAGGGAGAAATGTGCATAAAAATGAATATATTCATGAAAATGCTATAAAATGCATTATATTAGGAGAAATTGCTTGCCAAAATTTGTACGTTACTCAAAATGGCATAAAAATGTGTTTATTATGAGAAATTTGCACTAAAACGCTGAAGAATTTTCATGAGTATTAAACACACACGCACACACAAATTGCTGCAGAAATGTGGAGAACTGAATTTAAGACTGGGTAACTGAGAAACGGAGAGAACCAAACTCGACAGATTCGTCCATCCCTAAATGCTACTGATGCAATCCACCCTAAGGTATGGCATAAGCAATGCCCACTGTCTATGCTGTACACATAGCTGATGGATCCCTTCTCAGAAGGCTTGAACTCTACCGTAGGAAGATATTCCAAGATTGTGAGGGCATCACCGTGAAATGAGGGGAAATTATGGCAGTGGAGTGGATGAACTGGTAAAATGAGATACTTCACCCTGAGATGATTGTGCAAATAGCAAAAAAGCTCATGTTCGTAGAGGAACCATTGGAGAAATTCATACATTTATGATCTTCATTCTGAGGAAAAGTATTTCATGGAACAATTTCTTTTAAAAACATTCTTAACACTTGCAATTTTTGCATTCCTGGATGTGGGGAAGATTTATTTTGACCTGTCCCATTTGCTTCCCCTTTGAAGGTATTCCGCAGAACCTTCCTTCACTAGTCAAATATCAGGTTGCCCGAACCAAAGAAAGAAGAGCTTGGGTGGCAGCTTTCCCATGAAACCTTTGGCATAGCCCCTAGCTTCCCTGTCCTACTCTAACTCAGCCTAACCCTGTTCTACTGAAGCACGTTCATCCTAATCCTCAGCATGTTCAATGAATCAATGGCATTTTGCTTGCTTGTTTACCTGACTCCATTCCCCCCTTCTTCTTCTATTGTTTCCCCTGTGTCAAATTGTAAGCTCCTTGGGGCTGGGGCTGTCATTGCCATCATCATCATCATCATCACAACAAAAACAGCAACAAATGTTAACATAAGTGCATGGTGATATTAGATGGTTGACCAGCCTTACGGGGCAGGAGTTTCTTTCTTACCCACCTTTTCATCAAAAATCTGTTATAAAAATAGTTAAAACTAATGGCAATTAATGAACAGACCACTGACAACCTCTCAATAGCAAAATCAGAGCAAATAAATATCAGTTCACAAGCCCAAATCCACAAATTGCTCTAGCTGCCACAATTTTCCATATAATATGATATGGCGTACTTTATGGCGCTTCTACTTTTGTGTTGTTTATTCCTTTGTTTAAAGCAGCCTTCCTCAACCTTGGGGCCCCAGCGTGTTCCATTATTCCTAGCCAGCACGGCCAATGATTAGGGATAATCTGAAGTGTGGCCCAACAACATCTGGGGATCAGCATTGAGGAAGGCTGGATTAGAGCATGGATAGAGTCATGTGACTGAGAGAGAGGACTCAGAGCCAAGTGGGTAGATTTGAGGGGCCCCCAATTAGTGTAGTGATGGGTCGAGGGAGATATGATGTTGTGAGGAGGACTTGCCAGGTAAGGGGAATGAGGCCCAGGCTGTTAATGGCTGTGCCTTGTTCCGGTCCTCCCCACACCCGCAGGTTTGTTGGTTGCCCTATCAGCCAGCTCTCAGGCCTCCGGATGCTGCTTCTAAATGCCAGATCAGTGCATAATAGGATCTCCCTCATTCATGATTTAATTGTGGATGAGGCAGCCTTCTCAGTGGCGGCCCCCACCCTCTGGAACTCCCTCCCACAAGATCTTCGGCACGTCTCTTCCCTGAATATGTTCTGCAAGGCCTTAAAGACCTGGCTTTTCCAACAGGCTTTTGGGACTTCTGGGGAGGTTTAATGTCCTTATGATTTAAATACTGCCTACCATATATTGTTTGTTAGCATAATTTATACTGTTACACTGTATTTTTGTATTCTATTTTGTTGTAATTTATTGTATGTACGTCGCCTAGAATGGCCACTGGCCAGATAGGCGACACATAAATTAAATTTTATTATTATTATTATTATTATTATTATTATTATCTGGCATGTATAACCGAGACCTGGGTGGGCGAGCAGAGCGGAGTCAGTCTCTCCCAGCTATGCCCACCAGGGTACCTGGTTCAGCATCAGGGTAGACTTGAGGGTTGGGGAGGGGGGGTTGCTGTGGTCTATAGGAGCTCCATCTCCTTCTGCAAGCACCCTGTTCATATGATTACTGGTCTGGAGTGTATGCACCTTATGTTGGGTCAGCGGGACAGACTGGGGGTTCTGTTGGTGTACCACCCACCCTGGTGCCCAACAGACTCCCTAGCTGAGCTGACGGAGGTGGTCTCGGGTGTACTGTTGAGATCCCCCAGACTGTTGGTTCTGGGGGATGTCAACATCAATGTCGAGGCCACCTTATCCAGGGTGGCTCAGGATTTCATGGTCTCCATGATGACCATGGGACTGTCCCAATATGCCATTGGCCCAACACATGTAGCAGGGCATACTCTAGATTTGGTTTTTGGAACTGGACATGGAGTTGGTGATCTGAATGTGGGGGCCTTACATCAGTCCCTCTGTCATGGACAGATCACTGCTTGCTGAAGTTTAGACTTAAAGCAGCTTTTCCCCTCTGCAAGGGTGGGGGACCTATTAAGTTGGTCCGCCCCCAGGCACTAATGGATCCGGATGGTTTCCAAAGGGCTCTGGGGAGTTTTCCGGCTGATAGGGCTGGCGCTCCTGTCGATACCCTGGTTGAACTGTGGAATACAGAAATGACCCGGGCAGTTGACATGATTGCTCCTGAGCGCCCTCTCCTGTGTAGAGCTCGTACGGCTCAATGGTATACCCCAGAACTGAGAGCGATGAAACAATATAGGAGACGGCTTGAGTGCAGATGGAGGTGAACTCCTGGTGGATGCAATTATACACTGGTAAGTGCCTATGGTAAGCTGTATTTAGGGGCAGTGAGGGCAGCAAAAAAAACAATATTTTGCTGCCACTATCAAATCATCAATTTACCGCCCAGCAGAGCTCTTCAGAATTGTCTGGGGGCTATTACACTCTGGCCCCAGGGACATGGTAGAACCATCTGAGGCCTGCTGTAATGAATTTGCTAGGCACTTCCAGGATAAAATCTTTAGCATCCACCAGGACTTAGACTTCAGTGTTATAGCAGGTGAATCAAGCGAGGTATCCAGAGCACACCCTTGTGCCGATTTCTTGGATGAGTTTCAGTTGGTGCAGCTTGAGGACGTTGACAAGGTGCTTGGACAGGTTTGTGCAACCACTTCTGTGCTGGATCCTTGCCCTTCTTGGCTAATAAAAGCTAGCAGGGATGGAACAGTCGGCTGGGCCAGGGAGGTGATTAATGCCTCTCTGCGAGAGGGGGTGGTTCCTGGCTGCCTGAAAGAGGCGGTAGTGAGACCACTCCTGAAGAGACCCTCCTCGGACCCAGAAAATCTTAATAACTATAGGCCGGTAGCAAATGTTCCATTCCTGGGCAAGGTCCTTGAACGTGTGGTTGTGGGCCAGCTCCAGACACTCTTGGATCAGACTGATTATCTGGATCCATTTCAGTCGGGTTTCAGGCCTGGTTTTGGCACAGAAACAGCCTTCATCGCCCTGTATGATGACCTTTGTCGGGAGAGAGACAGGGGAAGTGTGGCTCTGTTGATTCTCCTTGATCTCTCAGCAGTTTTCGATACCATCGACCATGGCATTCTTCTGGGGAGACTGGCTGAGTTGGGAGTGGGAGGTACTGCATTGCAGTGGTTCCGCTCCTACTTGGCAGGTCGCCTCCAGAAGGTGGTGCTTGGGGAACATTGCTTGGCACCCTGGACTCTCCAGTATGGGGTTCCACAGGGGTCAGTTTGTCCCCCATGCTGTTCTACATCTACATGAAACCATTGGGTTCGGTCATCCGGAGCTTTGGAGTACGCTGATGACATGCAGCTCTATTTCTCCTTTTCACCTTCTTCAGGTGAGGCTGTCAATGTGCTGAACCAGTGCCTGCTGCGACAATGGACTGGATGAGGGCTAATAAACTGAGGCTCAATCCAGGCAAGACTGAGATGCTGCTAGTGGGTGGTTCTTCTGACTGGATGGTGGATGTTCAACCTGTCCTGGATGGGGTTGCACTCCCCCTGAAGGAGCAGGTTCGTAGCTTGGGGGTTCTCCTAGAATCATCTCTGTCACTTGAGGCTCAGGTAGCCTAGGTGGCACAGAGTGCCTTCTACCAACTTCAGTTGGTGGCCCAGCTGCACCCCTATCTGGACAGGGATAACCTGGCTTCAGTTGTCCATACTCTGGTAACCTCCAAGTTAGATTACTGCAATGCACTCTACGTGGGGCTGCCTTTGAAGACAGTTCAGAAACTGCAGCTTGTGCAAAATGCAGCGGCCAGATTGGTAAGAGGGACCAGACGGTCTGAACTTATAAAACCAATTCTGGCCCGCTTGCACTGGCTGCCTGTATGTTTCCGAGCTCGATTCAAGGTGCTGGTTTTAACCTATAAAGCCTGACACGGCTTAGGGCCACAATACCTGATGGAATGCCTCTCCTAATGCGAACCAACCTGTACACTACGCTCAACATCTAAGGCCCTCCTCTGGGTGCCTACTCCGAGGGAAGCTCGGAGGGTGGCAACAAGGGAGAGGTCCTTCTCAGTGGTGGCCCCCAAATTATGGAATGATCCCCTTGACGCCATCTGGCACCTGGCGCCATCACTGTTATCTTTTCAGCGCCAGGTCAAGACTTTCCTTTTCTCCCAGGCCTTTTAGCATGTGTTTTTAAATTGTTTTAAATGTTTAAATTGTGTTTTAAATTGTTTTAAAAAGATGTGTTTTAAATTTGTATATGTGTTTTTAGTGTTTTTAGGTACTGTAAACTGCCCAGAGAGCTTCGGCTATGGGGTGGTATATAAATACAATAAATAAATAAGATAAGATAAGGCCCACAGATTCTAGCTGACCTATCAACACTGTTGCTGTACCAATCAGCAGACTGGTACTGACAGTGAGCCTCTTTGAAGTTGTCACCTGATCTCATAATGATGACAGGTGACTAACAGGTGGGCAGTTCCATGCCTTGAGACCCTTTCACCTGAATACAAGGGACAAATGAAAACTATTCCATTGTTATTAACACTTTTGCTTTAACTAATGGTAGGCAGCATAGGATCCAAAGTTCCAAAGCCTTTCTTTTCATGAAATCGCTTGCCTACAAGTAGGGATGGGTGAGAATTTCGATTCAGTTCACATTTCAAGCAGAATTTATCAAATTCACAATTTCCGAAACGATATTAGAACCAAAACACAGCCATCCTTCAAAATTCACATTTATTAGAATTTTGGAACGCAGTTCGCCGATTAAACAACATTTACAAAAATGCATATATTAGGGGAAAGTGTGCATAAAAATAAATACATGAAAATAACATGCAAAAAGGGACTTCTGGGAAGGGTGACTTCGCTTGTGCCTGCTTTTGAGACGGGCTCCCGCCTCAAAAGAAGCTTATTCAGATATAAATCAGTCAGAACATTTTTTTTTTGACTGATGAAATTTCTCCCGGGCAGGGAGAAACGTAGAGACCAACCTCAAAAGCCTGTTTTTGTTGGGAGGACTGGATTTCATTAATTTATGAGAAAAGGTCCAGCCAGCAATGCCGGACGGACTTCCGAACAAGCTCTATCTGATTAATGCGATACGTTTATCTTTTCTTCAAAGAGAAAACGGACTAACAGGCAAGCACCCTTCTTTCTATTATTTTTTTTACTTGGTTTAAATTGTTGCAGCAAAAAGAGATTTGTCAAATGAATCAGCTTTAAAGAACTTCTGGGTGAGCTATAACTCTTCTCTGTTATTCACGAAATTAACAGCTTATCTCTGTTTCTATTGCAAAAAGCTGTCCTGGAAGTGCATTCTAAAGATATAAACAGAAGAGGGATTTCTATTCCGAAGGACATTATATTGTCTGGGACTATTCTCTTTTTGGTCTATTTTATTTTGACGAATCTGCTTCTTCACGACGCCACTAACTGTTTTGATGCTGGGAACTAAATTTGTTTTGTATTCTTGAACAAAGAGAGATAAGGCAGGCTGCTCTGTTTATACTGTGATGTCATCAAGCCTGGAATATTAACCCAATTGTTGCTGAAATAAGAAGTGGTTCTTCTTTATTTTTGTTTTGTTTTGTTTTCGTGGTTTTAAAAATGGCAATCAAGAAAGTGGCTGAGAATCTGGAAGTAATCATGTTTCAGAAAATAATGGATGAGATTGAGATAACGAAACAAACCCTGCGACAGGGCAGTAAGGAGCTGAAAATTGAACTGAGCAAAATGACGCAGGAGCTTAAAGAAATAGGGGATCCTGTGAGAGAGGAGGATGAGATCAGAGATGAGAAAAGAAAAAATAAAGGGAAGATACAAGCCCTGGAGATTGGAACAAATGTGGAATTGGAAAAAGATCTGGAGTTTATGGATATTAGAAATAAAATCTACTGTTTGGAATTTAACGTTATCTCTGAAGAAATTAATGAAGATATTAGAGATAAAGTTATCAATGGCTTGGATAATCTTGTGGACTGGAATGACGTGATGGAGCTTGATATAGAGGAAATCTATGGAATTAACTGCAGCCATGTGACAATGGAAAAACTCTCAAGAGATGAGCCAGTGCATTTTGTAAAAAAGAAGAACAGAGATATGACTTTACAACAATATTTCAGCAACTTATTCAGAATTGATGGCAAGAAAATATTTGGGATAGAGGAAATTCCCATCAGACTCTTATTATATGACTATGGCTATGACAGCAAGATTATTATGGAATACTGATAATGGAAGATTGGACACTGAAATTACTGGACTTAACAGGACTATTGAAGATGGAAGATGGAATTAATAGGGATAATGGAATAATGGCTACTGAAATTATTGGACCTAACAGATTTTGATGAGATGGATTAATCGATATGTTTATTTGGACTATGGTTATGACAATAAGATTATTATTATTATTAACGAGATGGATTAATCGACATGTTTATTTGGAGAAAAATTGATAGATATATTTCTTAAAGAATTGAAACCTCTCTTTGACTTTTTGTGGAAAGAATAAAGTAATGTTTATGAGATTTGATGATTAATTAAGATAACTACTGGAGGAAAGTGATTTTATAATATAATTTAAGAGACAGGATTGTTATATATTGTAGACCTATAACTGAATTGATCTGTGACAAATGGGAAGTCAACATTTTATTTTTTTGTTTAATCATTTTTGTTTTGTTTTGTTTTTTGTCTTTGAATGTTTTATGATTTTGTTTTGTATGTTTTATGAAAATTTGAATAAAAATTATTGTAAAAAAAAAAATTAAATCTGTTCATGAAGTGGACGGAGGGAAGAGTACATCTTCAAACCGCCCCACGCATAGCTCGTCTCTCACATCTTCTCTCTGCTGCCAGGAACGTATTTACTCTTTTTCCAATCCATTCCATGGGCAGGTTAAGCACCAGTGTAAGATTTACAATTGACATTTTCATGAATATGTCTCGGAGAACAGGGCAGAATGGAATGAGATCCTAAAGCAGATCATTATCAGAAATAACAACATCGCACGGAAGAGCTGCAGCAAAGGGGCAGAGCGTCTGCTTTGCATGCAGGAATTGCTTTTTAAATATGGAGTTGCTTTTTAATATGTTTGTAATGCTTTTTTAAAAAAGATGTTTTTTAAGCTTTTTCTAAAAAAAGATGTTTTGTGGTAATATATTTTAAAGTCTGTTTTTATTATGGTTTTTAGTGCTTTTGTTGCTTCCCTAAACTCCTGCTGCGAGAAAGGGAGGAATATAAATCTAATGTACCATGGAATAACCATGGACTGCGAAAAAGACAAACAATTGGGTGTTAGCACAAATTAAACCAAGAACTATTATTACAAGCTAAAACGATGAAACTGAGGTTATCATATTTTGGACACATCATGAGAAGACCTGATTCACTAGAAAAGACAATAATGCTGAGAAAAACAGAAGGGAGTAGAAAAAGAGGAAGGCCAAACAAGAGATGGATTGATTCCACAAAGGAAGCCACAGACCTAAACTTACAAGATCTGAACAGGGTGGTTCATGACAGATGCTCTTGGAGGTGGCTGATTCATAGGGTCGCCATAAGTGGTAATTAACTTGAAGGCACATAACAACAACAAACATAAATCTAATAATAATAATAACCAGCATCTCCAGGTATGGCTGAGAATGTCCCCTGCGTGAAACCCTGGAGAGCCATTGCCAGTTAGCATAGATAATACTGTGCTAGATGGCCCAATGGTCTGACCAGTATAAAGGCAGATTCCTTTGTTCCTAAAGGTACTAGTTCCCACTGAGGTGATCCACCTGTATCTGGACTTTACCACTTCGAACTTTCAGTTGAGACTGCTTGGGGGGATGGGGTGCCACACAGTGGAACTCTCTCACACTCACAAAAAATATTTCTAAACACAGAAAACTAGGATGTCAGGGAGACAGGTATGTTGGAACCTAGAAGGGAAAAGCAGACAAGCGGTTCCAAACCATGGTTTGACTGTTTGCTTTTGGAAATCGAAACCACCATTTCACTTCTAGTTCAGTGCAATGTCTGAACTGAGCCCCTGGCACAGAATTCTCACAACATATAAAGTTATAGATTCCAAGTCATACCCTGAGTAGACCCACTGAATTCAAAAAGGCAGGCTTCTGAGCAGACATGCATAGGATTACAATATAAAATTTGCTGCCTGGAGAGAGAGCAGGGGGTGAGAATGACAAGGGAATAAATCTTCCCCTGCCACCATCTCTGTGCTTAGTTTCCACCATGCTTTTAACACCTGCACTCCCAACTCAGTCGCAGACACTTGATGGCCGAGCTGCCACAGACACGCCTTTCCCACACTGGCACAGGCCTATTTTTAGACACACACACACACACACACACACACACAGAGGTCCAACTCGATCCCTGGGAAGCACCTCTAAATAACAATGCCAGCTCCTCTAAGTGCTCCCGTGCCCGCTGCTGCCATAATAGGCCTCAGCATCCGACTACGGCAGCCAGGAGTTGAGTTTCGCGTTCAATGTCTCCCCCCACTCTCTAGGAATGTAAAAGCAACCAGCTGCCATGCGGTTCAAGCAGCTGTCTGACAGCAGGGGAGGGTGGGGATTTGGAGGGGAGGGGAGCAGATTGCCACCAACAGCAAGCCCCAAGGGGGTTCAACCCACAGGCCTCTCAGAGACTGTTTTTCAAGGAAAGTTCTCCTTCCTGGCTTGCGACTGTGGCTGAACTAGACATTACATAGGGTTCCTTATCCAACCATGGCAGGTGAAGGGGCATTTACAGAGGAGAAATGGTAGTTTCACCCTTTCCCCACCTCCCAAGTCTACCCCACAATCCCTCTTCCCCTCCTCACCCCCCCCAACGCTGAGTTGTCCCCCAGAAGACTCCAGGACCAGAAATAAGCATGGCTGAGTTGCAGGGGGAAGGGTTAAGCATGCATACTTCTACCTGTTCTCCCCTGCCAATCATTTCCCTGCCTTACAGGTACAGTGTTTATAGTATCTCTATTGTATGTAAGCCACCCTGTGGTTGGACAGTGAAAAGAGAAAAATCAACTCATTTGAAATGTGGTGCTGGAGAGGAGCTTTGCACATACCATGGACTGCGAAAAAGACAGATAATTGGGTGTTAGAACAAATTAAACCAGAACTATCACCAGAGGCTAAAATGGTGGAACTGAGGTCATCATACTTTGGACACATCATGAGAAGACCTGATTCACTAGAAAAGACAATAATGCTGGGGAAAACAGAAGGGAGTAGAAAAAGAGGAAGGCCAAACAAGAGATGGATTGATTCCATAAAGGAAGCCACAGACCTGAACTTACAAGATCTGAACAGGGTGGTTCATGACATATGCTCTTGGAGGTCACTGATTCATAGGGTCGCCATAAGTCGTAGTTGACTTGGGCACATAACAACAACAAGGGGAGAAACCCCTATTGTATGCAAGCATAATTATGCAATTAGGCTGGCATGACTTGGGCCAAGACTTGGATAAAAATCCCTGAAGCTCATTGGGTGACCTCAGGCACTTTCTCTTGGCCTACCCTACCTCACAGGGTTGATGCAAGGATAAAATGAGGAGCGTGTAAGAGTGTATGCTTCCTTGAGCTTTGGCAATCACTGGCAGTGGCTCTGTAGGGTTTCAGCCCTACTTGGGACCTTCTGCAAGCAAAGGATGTGCTCTGCCTCTGAACCCACAGCCCTTCTCATTCCCTTTGGCAGAGAATGCCAAACACCATAGGCCCTTTTTGCATCAAGCTCACCTGGGATGCTGGCGTCACCATTGGGGGGACTCTGCACCACAGGGCTACAGGATAAGCTGGTCAAGACCATCGCTGCCATCATCTCATCCATCTCCACAGCAGCATCTGATTTCCTGCAATGGGAGACAGAAGATGAAGGGGGCGGCAGTGGGGGAATAGCAAGCCAACTCTCACGCACATAAACTAGTCAACCCAGCAGGATGTCCTAGCGGAGACAGCACTAGGTCTGCCCCGGGGTGACTGGATTCAAGCCCATCTATAATATTTTGCACGGCTTACATTCATTTCAAAGAGCCGTTCCAGGACTGTGCTATAAAAATTATTGCAGTAGTCTATCACTACCCCCAAGGCAGGAATTCATTGTTAAAAGTAGACGTTTTAATCAAAACGCTTCATTGGTTGGGTTTTAACAAGCATTAAAAAAGGCGACTTTGAAATCAGTAAGGTCAAGTGAAGTGCAGACCTCTTTTCCCCAAATCTGCACAGAAAGCATTGCAGCCTGGGTTCACAGCACTCGGCTCAGAGCTCCATTTGCTTCCTTCTCCAAGAAAGAGATCTATAAAAGGCCCTTTTAACATAATGAATTATTTAAACAGTCCAAATAGACCCCCAAGAGCAGATCTTTGGAACATCATGTACCTGGAAGTCAGTAGAAAAAGCATTTCACTGTCTTTTTTTTTTTTTAAGTAAAAATGGAAATGGACTGCCTTCAAGTGGATTCCAACTTATGGCGACCCTATGAATAGGGTTTTCATGGTAAGTGGTATTCAGAGGTGGTTTACAGTTGCCTTCCTCTGAGGCTGAGAGGCAGTGACTGGCCCGAGGTCGCCCAGTGAGCTTCATGGCTGTGTGGGGATTCGAACCCTGGTCGCCCAGGTCATAGTCCAGCACACATTTGCTAAAACAAGGAGTTAAGAAACTTACTTAAGATGCCTTGGGTTTGTCCCCCATAATGCCGTTATCTGCTTTAACTTGAAGGGGATGTTGCCCTGTAGTAGAGTGCGTGAAGAAGGTCCCAGGTTCAAACCATCAGCCTCTCCAATGAAGCAGGAAAGGCCCCCTGCTCCAGACCCTGGAAACTGCTGTCTGTTGTAGCAACGTGTGTAGCTGCCTTCCACAGAGTCAGACCATTGGTCCATATAGGTCAGTGTTGTCTGCCCTGACTGGCAGCAGTTCCCCAGGCTTTCAGACACGGATCCTCTCCCAGATCTGGAAATGCCAAGGTCTGAACCTGGGAACTTCTGCATGCGAAACAGCTGCTCTACCACTGAGTTATGACTCTTCTCCTCTTAAGAGACAATTAAGAGGCAATATGATATCCATCGTGAAGTGTTTAAGTGGCTGTCACACAGATGGAGCAAGTTTGTTTTCTGTTGCTCCAGACAGAAGGTCCAGGACCAATGGCTTCCAACGAAAAGGAAAAGGGAGACTAAATATTACAAAGAACTTTGTGACAGAACGAGCTACTGGGACAGCGGAAGAGACTGCCCTCAGAAGGTGGTGAACACTTCTCCTTTAGACATTTTTAAGTAGTGGCTGCATGCCCATCTATCAGGGATGCTATATAAAGAGTGGATTTCTTGCATCTCAATGGGTTGGACTAAATGGCCTTTGGGGTACCTTCCAACTCGCATGACTCTAAACCCAGTTTAATAATATACAGCAGCATTGGCCCAACTCCTTCAAAAAGAGGAGGGAAGATTCTATCCACCAGGGATTATACCAGCCCAATGGAAGGCTATTAACAACGATGCCATTCTCCAGATCCCTGGGGCAGTAATGTGGTATCTACTAGTACAGCCTTCACCAACATGGTGCCCTCCAGATGTTTTTTACTACAACTCCCATCAACAGTGCTGGAGGGCAAAGGATGGACTAGAAGCAAGGCTGTAAAACACTCTATACATGTCGTAAGTAATAAATATTTGGGGGTGGCATTAAATGCTAGTCTTGCCCAGAGCAGACCATTGAAGTTAATAGGCATGACTCACTTAGGTTCATGCATTTCAATGGGTGTATTTGTACCCTAAACATGCCCGATCTCATCTGATCTCGGAAGCTAACAGGGTCAGGCCTAGTTAGTACTTGGATGGGAGACCACCTGGGAATACCGGGCGCCGTAGGCTTAGAGGAAGACAATGGTAAACCACCTCTGAATACCTCTTACCATGAAAACCCTATGAATATATACAAAAAGATTCATAGGGTCGCCATAAGTCGTTGTATGCCTTCAAGTCGATTACAACAATTTCTGAGTAGGAGTTTGCACTGGATACGACCATAACCCAAACAATCCACCAGCCTCTCACACCTTTTTGGTACATCGATATTCCTAGAGACTGATCTTGGACCAGGTGCTGCCGCGACAGCCACCACCGCGGTTGGACAGTGTTCCATTGTCGCCGGGACCGTGCTGTAATCCATCGTCGTGGGAGTCCCACAGTCCATCTCCAGAGCTGGGAGGGGCGACCCCCGGATGTTCGCCAGCCTCACTTCCTCGGCTTTTCGGCAGATGTAAAAGCCCTGCTCTAGCAGCAAGACCTTCACTTCATTATTGACGAGGTCATGATGCTCCACCAGACCGGCGTTCTCCTGCCCATTGTAGGTGACGTAAACCTACAGGGAGAAAGGCTTCAGTCTCCAACCAAGGCCCCATTTTGAAACCTTGTTTGTCTCTTTCATACAACACCCCATCCTGGCCAGAAATTGGCCAAAGTCAGGGAGATTAGGCCAGGACAGGAGGAAAAAAGATAAAAGGAGGTCCTTCTTTACACAGCACATAGTTAAACTATGGAACACCCTCCCACAAGGTACAGTGATGGCCATTAACTTGGAGGGCTTCAAAATAGGATCAGACACATTCATGGAGGATAAGGCTATCACTGGCTACTAGCCATGATGGCTATGAGGAGAGACTGAAAGAACTGGGCATGTTTAGCTTGGAGAAGAGAAGACTGAGGGGAGATACGATAGCACTCTTCAAGTACTGGAAAGGTTGCCACACAGAGGAGGGCCGGTATCTCTTCTCGATCATCCCAGAGTGCAGGACACGGAATAATGGGCTCAAGTTGCAGGAAGCCAGATTTCGACTGGACATCAGGAAAAATACCTAGAGAGGTAGTGGGCTCTCCGACACTGGAGGCCTTCAAGAGGCAGCTGAACAGCCATCTGTTGGGGGTGCTTTGATTTGGAGTCCTGCATTGAGCAGGGGGTTGGACTTGATGGCCTTATAGGCCCCTTCCAACTCTACTGTTCTATGATTCTATGATCTCCAGGTAGGGTTGGGAGAGAAACCTGTGTCTGAAACCCTGGAGAGGCACTGCCAGTCAGTGTAGACAATACTGAGCTAGATGGGCCAATGGTCTAAGGCAGCTTCTTGGGTTCCTGTAAATATCTTAAAATACATTTTTAGTGATTTTTTTAAAAAAGGGTTGTCATATAGAGGAGGGTTGGGATCTCTTCTCAATCGTCCCAGAGTGCAGGACACGGAATAATGGGCTCAAGTTGCCAGAAGCCAGATTTCGGCTGAAATAAGGAAAAACTTCCTAACTGTTAGAGCCATACGACAATGGAACCAATGACCTAGAGAGGTAGTGGGCTCTCCAACACTGGAGGCATTCAAGAGGCAGCTGGACAGCCATCTGTCGGGAATGCTTTGATTTGGATTTCTGCATTGAGCAGGGGGTTGGACTGGATGGCCTTATAGGACCCTTCCAACTCTACTATTCTATGATACCTCCACTGTCGGAGGTAGTATGCCTCCAGTTGCAGCTGTCTAGTAACAGCTAGACACAGTGCCAGTATAGACACCTCTGAATAAATGACACACAATGAGCTGAAGATACACCTCTTTACCCTGGCCTTTGACACACCTGAGATGTGTGTTTTGGGGACCCACCCTATTCCTGTGGCTGTAATTCATAATTTGTTTTAACTGTTTTTAAAAGACAATAATGCTGGGGAAAATAGAAGGGAGTAGAAAAAGAGGAAGATTCCATAAAGGAAGCCACAGATTTGAACTTACAAGATCTGAACGGGTGGTTTATAATAGATGCTCTTGGAGGTCGCTGATTCATAGGGTTGCCAAAAGTCGTAATTGACTTGAAGGCACATAACAACAACAACAAATACTGAATTTTAAATTTTTCAAACCTGCGCTGCATCCTGCTGAAGGGCACACAATAAATTTAATAATAAAAACAACAGTCATAGTAGAAATAACCACCAACATGTCTTGCTTGTGACTTTCCCAGAGGCAACTGGCTGGCTCTTCCTAAAGAAAAGATGTTGGACCTGACGCATCACTTGGTCTAATCCAGTCAGGCGGTTTTTAGGATCTGCAAAGGTCACTTTCTATTGCTTGAAAGCAAGAGTTTCAAAAAGAGGAAAAGCCTTCCCAAAGGCCTAAACTGCAAGAAAGTACCAGGTCCAATTCACATGGATGCTCCATGGAGCCGTGGCAATTTCTACATGCATGCACCTCTCATTCTGGACACATGATGCGCATGCCTTTTCAACTCTGGTCCACTACCTAAGTGGGAAGGGTATTGTAGTTATCAGCTGGCTTCTAGTTGGTTCTCTCAAAAACTTCAAAGCAGGATCAGAACAGGGTTCATAAGAAGAGGCCACAGAAATCCACCCAGTTATATCCTTCCTCAAACAAGGGCACTTTTAGCTTAGTAAGACAGGAGGTTTTTGCCAGGAAGGCTTGTGTCCCTATAGCGGTCAGCTCATTCAGGAGATACGATGCTATTCTGGGGCCATACAGGTCTTCCCTCTCCACATGACCTAATTGGATATAGAGTCATTCCCTAACTTCCCAAAGTCTATTTTTATGCATGTAATTGTATCTATGCGGAGACATGCACACTTGTGTTAGCTATTCCTGGGGGTTATTTATAGAGGAACTCCAATTACCCTATGGAACGACCGAGGATGTTGTAATGACCAGTCTGCACTGAAAGGGCTGAAGAAAATAGGAGGCACAGCACCCCACTGGGGGACGTATTTGCTGGGGACCAGAATCGTTCACTTAAAGTAGCATCCAGAGTGGCCATGTGAAATCCTTCCAAGTCCATTTTTTCTCCTTGGGGGAAGGGGCTCACTTCTCTGGGTGTGAAAATGCATAAGCCAACCTGATGTCCTCTAAATGTTTTAGACAACAATGCCCATCAAGCGCAGCTGGTTGGGGTTGATGGGCGCTGGAGTCCAAAACATCTGGAGGGCCCCAAATTGGGGAAGGCTAGCATAAGCCATTCAAGGAGAGGGGAGGGAGTCTAGGACCAGGCTCTGCTTCACAACACCCCCTCCTGAAGTCCTACCAGCAGAGTGTCGCAACAACAGCCCACCATGCTGAGCACTGGTATTCTGTCAAAAGAAACATCACCAGACAGTTGGCTAGTAGACCACAAAGACTTCCTTGGCGCTTTGGGCATGTCAGTCTCCCTCAGGCAAGTCAGGAATGTTTGGATGACAAAGAGCGAGGAGAGGGAGGAAGGTAGGTTACCGATGACACTCTGAGCTCCTCAGAGGAAGAGAATGATACAAACAGTATAAAATTGACAGAGGGAGGCCACAGCCTGGACATGCAGACCACTTGCTTCCGTTAGGAAGCTCCACCGATGGACAGCTACTAAAATCAGGCTGGGGATTTCTGCAAGTGGCACAACTCTCCTCAAGCTCTGCAGAAACCCTGCCCACATGCTGGCTGGCTGGCTTTGCTTTGTTTTTATTTGCTTGCAGTTTGGCCTTGGGGTATGCCCAACAAGCCTTGCAGTCGCCCCACCCACCCACAAATACCAAAACCTGTGCCAGCACCCCCTAGGCAGCAGCCCACTCAAGGCCAACGTCACAGGTATTTAGGAAGTGGCAGAAAGGCCGCCTTTCACTGAGCCAGCCTTGCAGGAGACATTTCTGTTTTGCTCCACTCCTGAGGATTTTTAATCATTGGCTATTCCGAGTTTACGGGTGAGAGGTTCTGAGCAGATTGTTTTTGCAGATACTCAGCTCCAACTAAAGACGCAGTAGCCAGAGATGTCTTGCACTGACAGTGCAGCAATAGGGACGCTTGAACCCTTCAGACATCCTGTGCCTCTCCAATGCCATCCCTTTGCCACCATGCCCCTAATCCCTAATGCCCCCTTGATTTCACACCCTGACAGTGGCTGGTGGCTCCATGTCTGTGGCACAGTGGAATCTGCTCCGGGGTTTAGTGCTGAAGCACATTGGACAGCTCCCTGAAAGTTCAGACGAAAACCCAGGGAGGATTCCACTGCCCCACTGACATGGAGGCACCAGCTGGCACTGCACCCTGACTCAGCCTTCGCCAATGTCGTACCCTCCAGATGTTTTGGACTGCTAGTGTTGACTGGGGCTGATGGGAGTTGTATCCTAGAACATGCCGCCCTGGGATCCTTCTGGGAGGAAGGGCGGGATATAAATCAATTAAATAAATAAACGTCTGGAGGATGGGGAAGGCTAGTTGGAGCATCATCTTGGATGTGTTTGTCTACTGGTTCTAAACAACTTTCTGTGCCTCTGATTTGTATTAAGTTCTGGCATGAAAACATTTTAGCTATTTTTCTACCCAGACTTTTTATGTGTTTGCGTTTACTAGCACAAAAGCACCATAAAGATCATCCAGAGTCCACAACACCCATAAGACTGTTACTGTCACTGTTTTTACACTTTTGATTTTTAATTTTCAGCCCTTCCCTTCCTCTTGGACAGCCCTTTTAGTATCACTCCCCCATATATGTATGCACATATATACATGTATGTATGCTTGTATGTATGTATATATGTGCATGTTGTATTTTATGTATTTTAATTTACTGTAATGTTTTGTGTTTTTATTCTGCATAATTTTATATGTGTGCGATTTTATTGTAAGCCGCCCTGAGTGGCCTATTGTAGGGTAGAAGGGCGGGATAGAAATATTTTAAATAGAATAAATAAATAAATAAGACCAAACAGAGCCCGTACCTTTTGGCCTGGTTGCAGCGCCGGCCAGTTTTGGTTCCGACTGCCAGAGTCTTCGGCTTGCTCCTTGAAGTGGCCCTCCTCATACGAAGCCAACTGAGGAGAACCTTTGCTGTACTCTGGCTGCAAGGGAGGTGGAGGGGGTGCTGTCATAAGCACCCCATCCCCCAGCAATTGGGGAGCAGAAATGCGGGCGCCCAGCAAGGACCGTTTCCCCAGCCTCCGGGACAGGACACTCGCCATCTTGGATACTGCAAACAGAGAAGGGGCAATGACATTACATCTTGGAAGATGGAATCCAAAGATGATGTACACCTGGACCTCACCTCCAGGACCACTGTCCATTGCCACAGCTCTCAAAAGCACAAGTCAGGCCTTCCTAAGGAAGCATGCAAAGAAGAACCACGCAGCCTTCTTTGACTCCAATGGATGGAAACTACTGGGAGTTGTGGAGCACCTGCTTTGCATGTAGAAGGTCCCAGGTTCAATCCTTGGTCTGAAACCCTGGACTCTGTGTAGACAAGCTAGATAGGCCAGGCTCGGTATAAGGCGGCTTCCTATGAATCTCCAATGAAACACAGGTGGAAAACTGCAAGTTCGAGTGCCAAGGGAAAGGGATTTGCTGAGTCCTGCCAACATGCATATCCTTCCCACAAGCTAAGATGGGGCTCAATTTATCTAGAGATATGAAGGCCTGGGGAGGGGGGGAATACCAGGATTTTTCTCCTAATTTTTCATTTTCCCCCCCAGGCTTTCACATCTCTGAACCTGTCAGGAGGTTCTCCTGCACAAATTCCATTGAACTTCCCAACAGACTGGTCCACAGGAACCCCCCAAACACCATTCAAGAGCAACCTGCTTTGGCTGCCTCTGGAATTTGCTTTGAGAAAGCCCAAAGATCCATAAAAAACAGCTGGCCGAGGGTTGGCAGCGGCATCCAATTTCTAAAAATATGGAGCTAGATTCAAAGAGCCTAAAGAGAGGCATCTTGCCCCCAGGAAGGCCTGCCCACAGCCCAAATGCATATGGCTGCTCAAGCAATGACTGCAATCCTAGTAGAAGACCGAGGGCGGCTGGGTGGAAGTTTCCTTGCGCAAATCTACAGCACAAGTTTGTGCAACCAAGTATAGTAGAGATATTCATTTATTTTGCATTTAAGCAGGGAGTCTTTTTTTAAAACGAGGAGGAGGATACAACCAACACCGATGCCCACGTGCCCCCCGAGGGACAGCGTTGGCAGGAAACTATAGCAGTGAAGCTGAGAGTTGGCTTTTTCAGAACCGGATGAGCCACTGCTGTGTAAACAGAAGTCTGCACTTCCATAATTCAGCAACAATTCAGCCTGTTTTTAAAGAAAAAGTCTACAATCCACCACCAGGAAAGTACGACCTATAGGAAATCTCAGCTTCATCTGAGCCCAAAGTTTACTTTTGGCCATGTGCAATACACTTGGCTCAGGGCTGGCGGCAAAAGTCAGCATCACTGGGCACCTCTTGTGGCCCACAGTCATACAGGGGGCCTGTTGTCAACTACCAAACTCCCAGGCCCTGCTGATACTCCTACCTTCCAGTTGCTACTACTCAATGTCCTTTCTCCAAGCAATCTCCATCCTCTTGCTTTGAACTCTCCTTCTGGGTAATCAGGTGGATTGGGCCCAGAGGAAGACGACAAGCAGATGGGCAGCAGTGATGGTGGCAAGGAGGAGGAAATGGATCCATACTTGGAAGGAAGGTCCTCCAAAACCCTCCCACTAGTCTGGCTTCTGGCCCAACAGATAGTCACAATGAGTCCATGTGTTCCAGGAATTAAAGGGATGGTGTGCTTTAATCCTTGGGTGCCAAACTGGTCTAAGCCAAGGTACTCGTTTTTAAAAGTTATGCACTAAGAAGGGGTCAAGTCAGAGCAAGAAGGGGCAAAAAGGTAGTCTGAGGAAGTTAGATCTGGAGGCAGGGAGATCAACTGCTATATGGCACCTCTCAGCCTTCCTTTCTTTCTTTCTTTCTTTCTTTCATTTATTTATTTATTTATTTGATTTATATCCCGTCCTTCCTCCCAGCAGGAGCCCAGGGCGGCAAACAAAAGCACTAAAAACACTTTAAAAGCATCATAAAAACAGACTTTTAAAATACATTAAAACAAAACATCTTTAAAACATTTTTTAAAAAAGCTTTGCAGGCATCTATAAAAAATGTTAAAAACATATTGTTTAAAAAAAAAGGTTTAAAAACATATTAAAAAGCAATTCCAACACAGAGACAGACTGGGATAAGGTCTTAACTTAAAAGGCTTCTTGAAAGAGGAAGGTCTTCAGGAGGTGCCGAAAAGTTAACAGAGATGGTGCCTGTCTAATATTTAAGGGGAGGGAATTCCACAGAGTAGGTGCTGCCACACTAAAGGTCCGTTTCCTTTGTTGTGGGGAACGGACCTCCTGATAAGATAATAAGTTTAATTGTTGTAAACTCCCAGAGAGCTTCGGCTATTGAGGGGGGGGGTATACAAATGCAATAAATAAATAAATAAGATGGTATCTGCAGGAGGGCCTCTACAGCTTGGGACCAGGATACCTGAAAGACCGCCTTACCCCTTATGTACCCTGTCGATCACTGTGCTCTGCAGGTGAGGGCCTCCTGCAGATACCATCTCATCAGGAGGTCTGTTCCCCACAACAAAGGAAGCAGACCTTTAGTGTGGCAGCACCTACCCTGTGGAATTCCCTCCCCTTAAATATTAGACAGGTGCCATCTCTGTTATCTTTTTGGCACCTACTGAAGACCTTCCTCTTTCAACAAGCCTTTTAAGTAGAGACCTTATCCTAGTCTGCATCTGTGCTGGAATTGCTTTTTAAGATGTTTTTAAACCTTTTCTTTCTTTTTTTAAAGATGTTTTTAAAGCTTTTAAACATGTTTAAGATATTTTGTTTTAATATATTTTAAAGTCTGTGTTTATTATGTTTTAGAGTGCTTGTAGTGTTTTTATTTGCCGCCCTGGGCTTCTACTGGGAGGAAGGGCAGGATATAAATTTAACAACAACAACAACAGATATTATTTTAAGAAAAAGCAAAGAGGCAACAGTAAGATGGGCTGCTCTCTATGCAGACAACAACACCCTCTTCACACTACAAACTTCTACAGTATTTGCTTTATGTTGTTTTAATTGCCATCTTCCTCTATGGCCTTTCTATTGGATTGCAAATCCTCAAGAGGAACCCAGCTATTGTAATGCCAACAGCAGAGGAATATCTCACAGGACTAAGAAGCAACAGTTCCCCCACCAAAGATGGTTGGCCTTGGTCATAAGGGCAACATTTGCGCCACGCAAAGGCTGGAAGCCTCACCACAGAGGAATTTCCAGTAAATTCATGGAGGAACAGGAAATCCCAAGAAGCGTTTCTTTGACAACATTCTCCCAAAAGGGAAGGTTGGAACAGGAGAATAAGGTGCAAGTGGGATTATATTAGTACAGCACAGACATGACACAACTCAGAAGTTTCTCACACATACACAGACACACACAATGGGCTCCTCCAGATGACTCATTTCTTGATCATTCATCCCGATTTGCTTGCACAAAGCTGACACAGTGGTTAGACTAGGTCAGCCCTCACTGAGCATTCGTTCTCATCTGTTCACAGGCCGGTTATACGACAACGAGCATTCATCCTGATTTGTTTGTGCAAAGGTTATACACCTTCCCACGTATATCACCCTACAGTTTTCAATGCTTTCCCCAGTCACTTTCCTTACTGCAAAAAGGCCATTTATTTCTTAAAGTGGGTTTGTTGTGCCAAGGCGACACTTTTTAACTGTGCAAACCTAAAGTTCCGGTATCTCCTCAAATCCCTGCCAGACAATACTGACAGTCTGGAGGCGCCCATAGTCACGACATGAAAACAACCACCACTTATTTCCATAGCATTTTTCTCCCTAAATGCTCAAATCACTACGGAAGCCTCATCCACGGACAGCATCCCACATGCCCAATCTCCAGTAGCAGGCAGCAGTTCTCATGGAAGCTACTAGCCACAATGGCTAAAAGCATGACTGTGGAGAGCACTAGTGCACAAAGGTCATGCTTGTGGGTTTCCATAGGTCAGTGAGAACAGGATGCTGAACTAGATGGGCCCCTTTTGTCTGATCAGGCTACTCTCTTTTTATGATCTACATCTTTCTCAAGCAGGAATGGGGAACCTTTTTGGCCGCACGGGCCAGATCCGTATCAGGATCAGCCTTGGAGTTTGCCACCACCTGTCAATCACTTGACATCACCTTGCAGGCAGCAACACTGATGTCAGCTGACTGGCAAGGGGTGGGTTCAACTCTGCATTCGTTGTGCAAGCCATCTCCCACAGGGAACCGGTTTGCACAGCCAAACTGAGCAGGATTTAACTCCCACTCATTAGCTGATGACAGGGGGTTAAATCCTGCTGTATTAGCTGCCTGTGCTAGTTCCCTGCGGGGATCTGACCTGAGCAGCCAATGCAGAATTGAACCCTCTCCCATCGACTGATGTCACCTAGTAATAGTGATTGACAGCCACTGTCTAGCCACTAGGGTCATGGAGCGTGCTGGCCTGCTCGAAGATAAAACTGAGTACTACACAGGACTGTAGCTTGATAAGACCCAAAATCAGATCTTTGATCAACAAGAAAGTTAAAAAGGGCAGGATACAAAACATTCCAATAAACAAGTTAAAAGTATCTGATGGCTTTGAGGAAATTCTACTCTCTGGTCTTCATACCCTCATCTGTGAAATGGGATCAGCTTCAGTCGCCCCCTTGTAGCATTCCTGCTTTGCTAAGTAAAGAACTGTTTTTGGCTCTCTGCCCTTTCAGACTGAGCAGGCTAAACATCTTCTAGATAACTTTAGGCTAGTGAATTTGGACAATGAAGAAGGCCTCTTTTATATTTATATGCTCGAAGTCATGCTACTCTTCAACTTTGCAGCCTGAATAAAAAAGCACCACAAAAAAAAGGTCCTTTGAAGGGCCAATGCTCTAGCATTTATGTACTAGGGGTGCAATCCTGCTAGCCACCCAGCCCCCAAAGGGCAGGGCACAGAGACCCACAGATGCAAAGACGGCACAAAAAGCCAGATTGGCAGGAAGTGAGGAGTAGGGTTGGGCCAGCTGATTATTCCCCACCCCCTTAGTGATCACTGACTGCAAGGGGGGGAGGACTGGCCATAGACACACAGCGAGTCCTGACCTACATGTGCAGCAAATAGTGGTAGAATGGACTGGACAACTTAATGCAAGGGGTGTGTCAGTGCTTCACTATGTTAAAAAAAAAATCCCTGCAAAAATCCCTGAGAGTCAGTGTGGTATAATGGTTAGAGCAGCCTTTCCCAACCAGTGTGCCTCCAGATGTTGTTGGACCACAACTCCAATCAGCCTCAGCCAGCATTGCCAATGGTCAGGAAAGATGGGAGTTGTGGTCCGGTCCAACAACATCTGGAGGCACACTGGTTGGGAAAGGCTGGGTTAGAGTGTAGGACTAGGACCTGGGAGACCAGGGTTCGAATCTCCACTCATACTTGAAGCTCATTAAGAACGTAAGAACGTAAGAAGAGCCTGCTGGATCAGGCCAGTGGCCCATCTAGTCCAGCATCCTGTTCTCACAGTGGCCAACCAGGTGCCTGGGGGAAGCCCGCAAGCAGGACCAGAGTGCAAGAACACTCTCCCCTCCTGAGGCTTCCGGCAACTGGTTTTCAGAAGCATGCTGCCTCTGACTAGGGTGGCACAGCACAGCCATCATGGCTAGTAGCCATTGATAGCCCTGTCCTCCATGAATTTGTCTAATCTTCTTTTAAAGCCATCCAAGCTGGTGGCCATTACTGCATCTTGTGGGAGCAAATTCCATAGTTTAACCATGCGCTGAGTAAAGAAGTACTTCCTTTTGCCTGTCCTGAATCTTCCAACATTCAGCTTCTTTGAATGACCAAGAGTTCTTGTATTATGAGAGAGGGAGAAGAACTTTTCTCTATCCACTTTCTCAATGCCATGCATAATTTTATACACTTCTATCATGTCTCCTCTGACCCGCCTTTTCTCTAAACTAAAAAGCCCCAAATGCTGCAACCTTTCCTCATAAGGGAGTCGCTCCATCCCCTTGATCATTCTGGTTGCCCTCTTCTGAACCTTTTCCAACTCTATAATATCCTTTTTGAGATGAGGCAACCAGAACTGTACACAGTATTCCAAATGCGGCCGCACCATAGATTTATACAACGGCATTATGATATGGGCTGTTTTATTTTCAGTACCTTTCCTAATTATCCCTAGCATGGAATTTGCCTTTTTCACAGCTGCTGCACACTGGGTCGAGATTTTCATCGTGCTTCCCAAAGTGGCTTACAAATATCATTCATAAGACAGACCTCATGCTCACGCTCAGAATCTTAAAAAAAGAAAGACATGATACAAGAGAGAGATTGGGAGGGAGGACGAAAATGGGTGATGGTGATGGTATTGCTCACTCCCATAGTCTTTTCCAGCATGGAAGTGAGTGCTAGAAGTGACTTATCGGCCACCTTTAAAGTGCTATACCACTCTCTCTCTGTCTTTCAGCCCAGCCAATACGGGCTGCAAGGAAGGTGACTCTTTCACCCCTTTTACAAATAACAGAACTCCAGGCAAGGTTTGTCCAAAGTGTATACAGGTGCAAGGGTCTGTGCATCTTTTCTCTCCCAGACTTCAAACCTGGCTTCAAAACTGTTCCTGAAAGAGAGTATTTGTGACGTTACAGTGGCAAGGCAATCATCACTGTGCGCAACCAGCTTCCTCTGAAATGGGCCAAAGTGGTTCTCCACCACCACTCATGAAGAGAAATTTGTGCATTAAACAAAACGCAGCAAGGGCACTTCCACAGTGGGTCCATAGCTCAAAGTATGTACAACTCTATGCACCCCACTCTTCCTAGCTGAGCAGGGTTAAAACTCCAAGGGGCTCCTCTTATGCAGAACTGAGTGCTTTAGCACAAAATCAGAAACGAGGGAAGCAACGAGGGGTGCTGAACACCCATCCTCGGAGCAGACACTGGGAGCCCCTTTGAAAGGCAAGTCATTCAGATTCTCCCGTCCTGCCAGGTGGATCTCAGAAAGCACAAGCGGAACATTCACGCTGCTTGGCTTCTGCACAGCCACACGAGTCTCTCAGGTTTTACATCACATTTCTCCACTTCACAATTCACCGTTAGCCTCGTTTGCTAGAGAAGAGTGCAACAAGAATTGAAGGGGGGGGCGAAGAGGGAAAAGACCAGATGCTCTGGACTAAGTGGGAGGGGCACCAAGTCAAAAGCATAAGAAATGCACTGAGGGCAGGTGACAGCAGCCATACAAATTAGTAATATTACTATTTCATGTATGAATCACTTTCCACAAGGCAATAGAACATATATATAAAAACAGTTAAAACGGCACACTTTTTTAATGGCATGATTTTTAATAGTTATAAATAAAAATTGATATATATGTGCAGCAGAGGCACTCTGCAGCTCTTCCTAAACTACCATAGAAAACAATCTTCTAAGACACACCCAGCTAAGCAGGCTCTAGGCTAGCATTATCCCTGACATGCTAATTTTCCATGTGCAGGGAAATCAAGATAAACATAAGACTTCACTGTGCTCATACTGCTCTACTCCAAAGAAAGCGGTTTCATGTAATTCTACTGCCATTCTGAAGCCTACATAAGTTTCTAATGCACGAGATTTTTTTAAGAACCCCATGTGGCATTTCTATGATGGGATGACGACAAGTCTTGAGACTCCTTATATTGGGACTACCAATTTTATTATGGCATAAGGTTTCATGTAAAATTGGTTAGACTTCAAGGTACCACGAGACTCGTTTATTTTTGCTGCACCACAACTCTGGAAAGAATGCCTGTGACAGTCATTTGTGGTTTTAAAAAAGTAGCATTAGGGCACCTTTCAAAAAAAGATCCTCTGCCTTGTCTCCAAAGGGGTGAGACTTCTCTGGCTGTAATTTATAAGCTTAGTCGGGGAAGATACATCAAGACAGACCATGGAGAAACTGTTCTGCAGGCACAGGAATACCTGCACAGGTGAGTGCACAGGCACAGTAGCCAGGTATATCACCGGCCATATAAACAACTGTCGGCCCTGGAAAAAGCGCGGCTGCATTAGGTGTTCCAGGACACAGCTGTGATGCGACTCAGGAAGGGGGGTGTCAGATTTTCCCATGGAGAAGACCTGAGATATAATCCAAGGTTGCCGGCGCTGATGTGAGTTGTAGTCCATGGCAAGGTGGGGAAGGGCTGGCACAAGCCTTTCCAATGCTTCTAAAATAAGAGATACTCAGGGATTTAAGCAGGACTGTTTTAACTTGTGCAATTAAAGACTCTCCGAAATCTTTCGGGGAGTCTTTAATTGCACTAGTTTAGCAGCAAGGACCAGGTCGCAATTGCATGCACACATGCCTGAGAGTGAGTTGCACTGAGTTCAACAGGGCTTACTGCAGAGCAGACACAAGCAGACCTAAACTTCACCACGGCAAAGAAGGTGCACAGCAACACATATCAGGTGGAGCGCAAGAACAGGAAAGCCCCCCCCCCGCCGTCAGATGTTGCAGAGTTGTGTACATGGGCAAGAGCAACAAAAGACCCCTACACAAAAAGTAATGTCTGTGCAGGGGGGGCAGAGAGAAAGGATTGCAAAAATCAAAGGGCAACAGATGTACAGCAGGGGCCCACCACCAACAGGAGGGAGGGGGAACCTGTAGCTGCCAGATGTTGCTGGACTACAAGTCCCCTCATCTTTTACCGCTGGCCAGGCTTGCTGGGGCTGATGGGAGTTACAGCCAGTGTCATCTGGAGGGCCACAGCTCCCCCACCCCCAACACAGTACTCTGCCTTTCCGCAGGTCAGTCTATCTAGGGCAGCATAAGCTGCCACACTGACCAGCAGTGGATCTCTCCAGCATGCATCCCAACACATGCAGAAGGTCCCAAGTTCAAGCCCCGCATCTCCACTTGGAAAGAGGCTGGAGAGAGAGCGAGAGCGCCCTGCTCCAGAACCGCTGCCAATCAGAGCGGCTCCGACTGGACAGGCAACTCTCTGAGCCCTGCTGCCCTCACGGGGAAAGTCTGCAGCTCCGCGAGAGACCGCCTCGTTAGCATGCCGAAGGTCCCAGGTTTGATCCCCAACAACATGTCCAGGCAGGGCTGGGAGCGTTCCCTGCCTGAAACCTTGGAGAGCCGCTGCCAGTCAGTGCAGACAACACTGAGGCAGGCGGACCAAGCCGGATATGGCAGCTTCCTATGTCGGTGGGTGCTAGAAGCAGGGCGACAAGGCAGGATCAGGCGCAGGCT
Organism: Rhineura floridana; assembly: GCF_030035675.1. Classification (NCBI taxonomy): domain Eukaryota; kingdom Metazoa; phylum Chordata; class Lepidosauria; order Squamata; family Rhineuridae; genus Rhineura; species Rhineura floridana. The sequence continues at coordinate 207,375,467 of NC_084483.1, read as the reverse complement.
GCGGGGGCGTGGCCTAGGCGCAAACATGACATGGCCGCAAGGAGAGGGGGCGTGGCATGCTTCCCCCCTCCCCGGGCCGGAGCCCCGCTGCACCGGGAGTGGGCGTGTCAGGTGCCAAAAGGAGGCAGGCGAGGCGCGGCTGCCAGGGAAAAGGGGGCAGCTGGGGGTGTGACGGGCCCGGGAAGCCAAGCCAAGCGCCCAACGCCTCTCTCGGCCAGCGGGTGTTGCCTCGCGGCGCCCGTGCAAGAAGGCGAGGGCAAAGAAGGAGGCATGGCAAACACGCGCGGAGCCAAACACAAGCCCGCACCCGGGGATCGTAGGGACTAGCACCCGGGGAGCACTAGGGGAAAGAAGCGGGGTGGGGAGAGAAGGGAAGACCCGGAAGGCAGAGGTAGCAAGCAAGCGCAGGAGGGGAAACGGAGGGCTTGCATGGAGAGCGGGGAAAGGGGCCGAGCCCCAGAAGCACGCCGCGGGGAAGGCGGAGGCGCCCTGGGCGGGCAGAACAGGGGTTGCAGGTGGAAGCGACGGGCAGCAACTGCAGGCCCCCGCCCGGGCGCAACGGGGAGGGGGGCGAGAAGAGCGCGCCTTCGGCCCCCTCGCGGGAAGCGCTGCCTGGCTCGGGGGCTGCAGGAGGGGCGCGTGGCGCTGCGGCGAAGGCGCAAAACCCTGCCGAGCCAGAACGCCCCCAGGCTGGCAGCGCCGCCGCATCCCCTCACGCCCCGCTCGCTCGCTCGCTCGCTCGGGCCGTGCAGCGGCGACGGCAGCGCCCGGACCCCGGCGCGTTAGCCATGAAGGCGCCCCTTCCCCGCTTACCGCTCGCCAGCTCCGCCTGCCCGCTGGCTCCTTCCCTCCCGACGCTTGTTTTGAAATTCCCCTTCCAGCTCCGTCGCTCGCTCGCTCCCTCCGCCCTCTCCTCCAGTCCCCTCCCCTCGGCTGTCCCCGGCACAGGCTGCCTCACGTACGCGGCTGCAGGCAGCCCCCGGCCTGGATTCCCGGCGCGGAAGGGAGACGCGCACAACAACCTCCGCCAGGGCGCAGAGAGCCAGGCCGCCGCGGCGCAGCACGCCCGCGCCACGGAACGCGGAGAGGGCGGCCGGTCGGGATTCACCGGAGGCCGCCCTCGCCCCCCCCCAGCCGGCAGGCGCGCTCGGAGGCACCCAGCTGGAGAGACGGCCATGTGACCTCGATGGAACTTCCATCTGCAGTGGCAGTGTACCTGTGCAGACCGGGTGCTCCTCCGTCTCCGCGAGCATCCCAAAAGGCGCCTGGCCGGAGCCAGACTGCTGGGCTACATGGACTTTGGCTCCGAGGCAGAAAACACATCGCGGCCCTACCTAGCCATATCTTCCACGGACCTGGAGAGCTGCGAGCCACCGAGAGAGAGAGAGAGAGGGCCGAACCCTGCAGGGGCAGACAGGCCTCGCCTGTTGCACAAAAGGACAAATTGCACAAAAGCTGTCCACACTTACAAACGGGACATATGGGAAGCCACACGATTTCTGCCAAATGAATGAATCACAAGTTACTAGGGCTTTGATTCACCACCCTGAAGACGGTATAGCATCGCAGTGGGACAGACAGTCCCTTTAAAGGGGGGAGGGAAGGAGTGTGGAGAAATAGAAGCAGTCTTTGGATTTGCGCAAGTATTGATTTGAAGGCATTTTCCTTGGGCAGGGTAAATGAGTTTTCCTACAGAAATGTGCCATCTTTCCCCCCTTGACACTTAAGGGCCACTACAGTTAACTCTGCCTAGATTTCTAGTCTCCACTGGCAAATTACTGCTTGATGCCCAGATTAAACACTCTTTCTGCATGTCACAAACGATGGTGTATGGGTGTTTCCTACACAGCGATCACACCTGTGCAAGAAAAGAATTAGGTCTGAAAGACTGAATCAGACACACCAGCATTACTGCTTGGCTACACCAGTGATGGGGGACCTCAGGCCCCAGGGCTGAATGCAGCCCCCCCCCATCTAGCTACCTGGCCCTCAGCCTCGGGGCGCTCTGCAGGCCACACCTGCCAGCTACCTGTCCTTTCCCCAAACCACACCCCTCACCTGCCCTACTTCACACCTCCTTTGAGTATTTTTGGCCTGGCCAAACTGTGTGCTTGAACTACAACAATGCCTCTATTCTTCATCCAGGCAAGCAAACAGGCATTATAGAAATGGACTGCCTTCAAGTCGATCCCAATGCTTCTTGGTGCAGAATTTATTTATATTATATCCCATTCTTCCTCCTAGAAAGAGCCCAGGGCGGCAAACAAAAACACTAAAAATACTCTGACACATCTTAGAAACAAAAGACTTCAAAACACATTACAACAACAAAACACCTTTAAAAACAAAATGAAGCATCTTTGGAAATGGAAATGGGCTGCCTTCAAGTCGATCCCCACTTATGGCAACCCTATGACTAGGGTGTTCATGGTAAGCAGTACTCAGAGGGGTTAACAGTGCCTCCCTCCGAGGCTAGTCCTCCCCAGCTGGCTAGGGCCTGCTCAGCTTGCCACAGCTGCACAAGCCAGCCCCTTCCTTGTCCGCAACTGCCAGCTGGGGGGCGACTGGGCTCCTTGGGACTCTGCAGCTTGCCCACGACTGCACAGGTGGCAGGGCACATAACCCCTGGGCCACTCCCTGTGGGGGTGATCTTTAGCTGGCCCTTGACACCCAGGGGATTTGAACTCACAGACTCGACTCCCAGCCGGGCTCTCCTCCTCACTGTGCTGTACCAGGCATTCTAGTAAACAGTAAAATTTATACTCTTTGCCTCTAGCCTTGCCCGCCAGTGGCATGTGGCCTCTGGAAAGCTGCCCATAAGGGAATGCATCCTTCTGGCTGAAAAGGGTTCCCTATCCCTGGGCTACAGCATCCACCTAAGACTGGCTCCCACATGCGCAGGCTTCACTTAGGCTGCAATCCTGTACACCAGCCTTCCCCAACCTACTGCCTTTCAGATGTTTTGGTCTATAACTCCCCTCAGGCCCGGTATCATATGACCAGGCTGACTGGGGATGATGGGAACTGTAGTTCAAAACAGCTACAGGGCACCCGGTTGGGGAAGGCTACCATACACAGTGACCTGGCAGTGCTGAGCTCTGAACAGGCAGGATTACACTGTCAGTCTCTCCGAGCTTGACTCCCATACATGACATGACTGGCAGTTGAATGTGTGAATTGGCACCACTGAAAAGCACTGTGCTCGCAGGGCTATCTGTAGTGCTCGATCTCTGCTATTCACACGAGTTGTAGCACTATACATACACACACCTGTGCTGCCCGATCAGATAACCACAGGGGTGTGTGGACAGTGTTTAGGAGTGCTCAGCACCTCCCGTTTGTTTGCACTGGGAGTTTGCAGATATTTGTTTAGACAGACACACCTACAGTGCAAATAGAAGAATGAGTGCAGCTATAGAGTGTTTGGAAGAAGGTGTATGAACGCCATATTGTTCTTCCAATAACACGAAGAACAGAGGCTGTATGTTTCATGACGCCTTCATGACCGCATGTTTTATGACATCTTAGCAATGGAGAGCTCTCAGCTTTTATTTTTAAGGTACATCATCTCAGTCTTCCTGACTACAGGGCAAAAACGTTGGGGGGGGATGTACAAACATTTGGGGGGTTTTAGGCTACCTGGGCAGGGTGAAAGTTGACAGTCCCAGAGATTTCAAATGCATGTATTTATAACAACCTGCAATGCAGAATGTAAGTGTCCCATAATTGTCATTTGCATATTAGTTTAAATGGATCAAACCACCACAAGACAATTACAATTGTGGTTTGGCATGCCATGCAGCTGCCTCAGTTGCATCCAGAAAGGTTCTCAAACATAAGATTTTTTTCATGTTTTTTTCCTGCTCTGGGAAGGGGGGAGAGAGATACTATCCCCAACTAGGTTTGATAATGTAAACTTTAACCATTTCCGATCTAGTAGAATTACCTGAAAAACCTTAGATAAATGCATACTATCTCTATAGCAGGGTACAACTTTTGCATAATGAACCTCCAGGTGTTAGTGTTGCTATTGGTGTGGCATCTCCAGTTAAGGAATTTCATTTTGCATTCCTCATAAAACACCTCTCTCCGAAATCCTATAGAGCTGGGTTCAAAAACTACTACAGGGGAATTCATGCAAACTACTCTATTTTACCCAAATGTGGCTTACTGAAAGCAGTTTCAACCAGAATGCATTAGCAAAGGAGAGGCTTTGCATTAAGTTCACCAGCATGCGGTCAAGAGCCATCTGTGGATACAGGGATCTATGAAGTTAGGGAAAAGGGACGTAGTTCAGTGACAGGGCACCTGCTTTGCATGTAGAATGTTCCAGGTTCAATCCCTAACCTCTCCAGGTAGGGATGAGAATGCCCCATTCACTCAGACTGACAACAGCTTTCCAGGGTCTTATGTACAGAGTTCCATCATCTGCTACCTGTTTCTGTGGAAGATGTTAGGGGATTTCTCTGACGATCTTCTGCATGCAAAGGTTGCACTTGACCACTGCAATATGAACCCTGCCCATCTTTTCCATACACAGTAAGGATGTTATAATTCTACACGGAAGACTCTGGCAGTTGTATGTTCTGTGACTAGCTGTCACCAACCTGGTGCCTTCCAGATGTTTTAGAGTCCAGGGGCAGCTGGTGGCTCCATGTGAGTGGGTCAGTGGAATCCCCTCACGGTTTTAGTCTGAACTTCAGAACCTTGGACAGCTCCTTGAAAGTTCAGACTAAAACCTGGAGCGGATTCCACTGACCCACTGACACGGAGCCACCAACCGCCACAGTTTTAGACTACGACTCCCATCAGCCCCAGCCAGGATAGCCATACTATGCTCGGGTTTGTGGGAGTTGTAGTCCAAGCATCTAGAGGGCTCTAGGTTAGCAAAGTCTGTTCTGTGAAGTTAAATAGGGCTGTCTGTGTTACCTTGAGGCATGGCTATTCCAGGAATGTAAAGAAGGAATCTTTGGCAGGTATCTGTATAGAGCAGCCCAGTCCCCACATCCAGTAGCCATCAAGAGCTTCACACTGTCCTGCAAACATACACCCTTCCCCCATCAGACCCACAACAGGTCTGTTTACACAGCCCAAGCCACTGTCAGCAGGTGGAAATGCCCCACTGGTGCAAATATCTCCAGGTGACTTGAAAGCAAGGCATTTACTGCAGCCTCTTTGAGACATGAGATGGCAAGTGGGGTAAACATTTCAAAAACAAATCAGATTATAAAACCAAGAGGGAGAGGAGAATCTACCAGCCCAGACCTTGCCAACTTGCCCCCTCCCCCAGCTATTTTGGCCTACAACTCACATCAGCCCTAGCCAGCACATCAGGCTGGTGGGAATTGTTGTTTGAAACATCCGGCGGCAGGCACTAGGTTGGCAAAGGTTGCATTAGCCAATCTACCTGAAAGGGGTAGGGGCTCAGTTTCTTTCAAGCACCAAAGGCAGGCTATGTAAGCAGTTAATATTCATACAGGTGCAAAAACATCCAGAAAACACTAATTAAAATGACTGCAGGGTTTTGCCATTTTTCCTATGATGAAGAGTTAAAGCAGCCTAGGAGGATGGGAGTTGCAGTTCAAAACATCTGGAGGGCACCACGTTAGGAGAGGCTGAATTTAAGAATTTGAGGCTTTTTTAGTATAGAAAAGGCAACAGGCGGCATGACAGAGGGATGCAAGTCTACACATGGTGCAAAGAAAGTGAAATGTTCTCCTCCCTCTCTCACAATTCCAGAATCCTGGGTGCCCAAGATGCACCACAGACAAAAAACACTTCTTCCCATAATCCGTCATTAATTTATGGAACTTCTCGCCACAAGGTGTAGCGGTGGCCGTTTGCTTAGATGGCTCTCAGAAAGGATTGGGCAAATTCACGGAGGAGGATTGGCCCCAATGAGCTAAACTGAACCTCTATGGCCGCAAGCAGTATACCTCTTCATGCCAGACGGTGGAAATATATTTTTAAAAATAGCAGAGAACTGCTGTCCTCGGCCCTGCTTGCAAGAAGCGTGTGGCTCGCCAACGTTGCAAACACAGTCCCGATCTTGGCTCCCTCTGAGCACTTCCGATGTTTCTCCTGCCAGAGCCCCCCCCCCCCGCTTTCAATGGGCACCCACAGTCTTTCCTCCGAGTTATTCATTTACCTCCTGCCGCTGCGGGTTGCTCCTTAGCAGGGCCTTCGCAGGGCCGTCGCTACCGCGCCCATCCCCGCCGCTTCCAGGCGCCTCCGGAACAAGCGCGGGAGAGCGAGCGAGCGAGCGAGCGAGCCAAGCCACCTCCCCGCCGCGCAGTTCCACGTGCTGGCTCCCCGCGCCGGGCTTTGTGTTTCGCCTTCTCCTCCTTGCCGGCCCGGCGAGCGCTTCTCGGGAAGGTCTGTTGTAAACAAGCTACCCACATGGCCCAGCCCCTCCGCGCGCATTGGCTGCGCGGCGCCATTTAAATACACGCCCCCAGCCGGAGCGCTGCAAAAAATAAACACTGAAGCCAGAGACTTGCAGCTTTCCCAGCACACACCTCTCCCGCCCCCGTTGTTGCTTTTCCTAATCTGTTGCCAGGGCCAGCGCTGAGCGCATTGCTGCAACTGCAAAGCTTGAGAGAGGGACTGGGCGCCTGCATTCCAGTAACATCCCCCCCCCCGCAAAGGTCCCTCCCTTCTGTGAAGGAATTCCTGTCCTCCCCTAAGAGGCGGCAGATCAGAGAGACAGGCTGCTTTATTAATTGCCTTCCTGGTGATTAGGGGGTTGAGCTCCAGAATCTGCTGGAAAGGCCGCGGCGGAGGTGAAATCGTTTTTGTTTAAGAGCTCTGCAGCTTCCCAAAGGCCTGCGCGTTGATGGCAAGATCGGCGGTCTGGCAGTTCTGCCCGGAGATGCTAGGTTCAAATCCCCCTTCAGCCCTGACCCTGCTAAAGGGCTTAGGAGGAAATCAAAGCATGTGCTGGGCAAAGGCACCGCGCTTGGCTAAGGCCTTCAGTCAGCTGATGAGTGGGCTTGCAAAACACTGTGCAGGGGGCAGTAGTGGAGTGGAAATTGAGAGGTCCCTTTATGTTAGTCACAGCCACGCCCCCTCCCCACTTGCTTTGCAGCTGGGCTGAGAATGAGATCCTTATTGGTGCCTTCTCTGCAACAACACCCCTAGGAAATAAACATGAAAGGTGAGGGTGTTAGCTGCTGAGTAGAGTCTTCTCAGTGGCTGACTCACCTCCTCCCACTCTCACTGGCTCCAATCAGCAGGAAGGACAAGGAAGCATGTTAAAAGTCTCTTTGCAATGGCAACACACTCCCCTTTCACAGTGATTGATGGGAGGGTATAATTATGCCTTGTACCCTATCCCTTTGACATGTGAGATGTATGTTTTTAAGACCCACCTTATTCTTGTGATTGTAATTTTGTTTGTCATAAACCAAAATAATACTATTAATAACAGCCCGGGGGCCAGACTGGAGGTTTTCCACTGCTGTCTAGGCATCTGCCCCTAGTGTCGTCTGCAATACAGGGATAAAGAGAGTGACCAACTTCTCGGGGTTGCTGTAAGGCTTACTGAGATAATGCCTGTGAATCTTAAAAGCAGAGGTGAGCAACCTGTGGCCCCCAGACGTTGCTGAACTACAACTCCCTGACCACTGACCGGGCTGGCTGGGACTGATGAAAGTTGGAAACCAAGAACATCTGGCGGGCTACATGCACTGGGGCTGGTGACTCCTTGTCAGTGGCGCAGGGGAACCAGCTCTGGGTTTCGGATGGAACTTTCAAGGAGCTGTTCAATGTGCTGAACCCTAGAGCGGATTCCACTGCCCCACTGACATGGAGTCACCAGACAACACTGGCTATACATTAGCCATTCCTGACTTAAGCCCTAATCCAGGGTTCCCAAACTGTGGTCTGTGGACTACCGGTGGTCTGCAAGCTTCATAAAGGTGGTCCATGGCATGTCTGTAAAAATACAATTAAAAAACATACAGCATCTAGCATAGTGCGTTACACTTGCTGCAACAGACAGAAAAGTGATTTGCCAAAGCCCTTAGCAATTTTCAAGTGGTCTAGGGGGGCGGGAGTTTGGAAACCACTGCCCTAGTCTTAAACTTGCATAGCTTTGTGGCTGGATTGTGGCCTAAATTATTTGGGAATAACAGACAGGCCTATGAGCATGTGCAGAGCGGCTTCTTTTCACCACAGAAACTGCATCCAGCTCCTATGCAGGTCATCACAACTTACAGGTGACAAGCAAGGAAGCATAAGTTCAGAACCTGCAAGAGATCTTATTTACCTGGCCAAGGAAAGGCAAAGCATGGACTCTCTTTCCACATATGCTCACACACACCACCACCAGATTCGGTTAATGTTGTGTGTGTGTTTTCTGGCAACTTAGGGGATGCATTTAAGGTTGCTGTTGCATTACATTTAATTAGTGACAAACGCCGTACTAGGTGTCATACAAAACACAGAAGCGCTGTCTGAGTTACAAGGCCTAGGGCCAGCAAAGGAAAAGGGCAGAGAGACAGACATGCAGAAATGCTGTTTATAATTTACTAAAAAATGCTCCATCGTGATGGCAGGCAGACATAGATGGATGGAGGGTCCATGTTAGAGATGGGGGATAAATTTGTTTCAGTTCTCATTTAGAGGCAAACCTACCAAATTCACACTTTTCAAAACAATATATGGACCGAAAACACAACCATCCTTCATAATTCATAGTCCTCCAAATTTTGCAATTCAGTTCTCCAGCCAAGTAACGTGTACAAAAATGCATACACTAGGGTAAAGTGTGCGTAAAAATGCATATATTAGTCAAAAATAAATAACATACAAAAATGGGTTATATTAGGGGAAATTGCTTTGCAAAAATGTGTATGTTAGGCAGAATTGCATACAAACATGTATTTTAGGAGAAATTTGAACTAAAGTGCTGATGAATTTTCACGAGGACTTTTTTAAAAAAATGCAAACTGGAAATATGAAGAACTGAAGACTGGAAAAAATGAGAACCTGAATTGGAAAGGTTCACCCATCCCCAGGGAGGAGCCAGGATCACCACTATTCCCAATCAAACCTGGTCCTGGATCACATATAGCTGCCAACATTGTCCCACATATCTTGATAAGAGGTCGCAGGGGTACCTGAGGGAATCACATCCTCTCATACCATCCTGCCCACTCTCTAATATCAGAAAGAGAGGCCTTTCTCTGTGTCCCACCTGGGGTGGAGGCATGATGGATGATGACAAAACAGAGGCCCTTTTCAGTGGCTGCACCAATATTGTGGAATACTTTGCCCCATAAAATACAAATGGCCCCATCTCCAGTTGTTTTTCACCAGCTGGTAAAGACATTTTTATTCCTTTTTTAAAAAACAAGGTTTAATCATTAGAAACCTCTAAGCAGTTTTCATAAAATATAAAGTGCACATGAAAATTTACTGATAAAATCAGACGATAAAAACAACTTAGCCTATTTTTTTCAAAATAAAATCAGCTGTTTTAAAAACACATTACAAAACACATATGAAAGTACATGTGAAATGTACATATCAATGTAGGCATGCTCAAACAAAAGTTTTAGTGGGAGCTGAAGGCTTTTGCCTGCTAAGTGTTAACAGTGAAGGTCCTTTATTTATTTATTTATTTATTAATCAATCAATCAATCAATCAATCAATTAATTATCCTGCCCTTCCTCCCAGCAGGAGTGCAGGGTGGCAGTTTTAAACCAGTGATCTCTACCACAGTTGCTTTTAAATTGATTTTTAATGTTGTTTATTTTTAATGTATATACTAGTGTGGGATTCTTTACATTTTACTATATTTATTGTATTGGGTGTCCAACTGAACAGCTCCACAAATGCAGAGTCTACCTGTGCAATGACACTTCCCCAATTTCCCCCTGCATGCCCCCCAGGCCCCCTAAATCTTTTCCCGGGGCTCCCCCAACCCTTCAGAGAAGATTTACAGGGCAGGCTGGGAGAGGAGACAGTAAGAAGTTCCATCACAGTAATGCGTGTGAGAAGGACCTTGGAATTGTAGTGGATTGCAAGTTGAACATGACCCAGCAGTGTGATGCTGCGGCAAAAAAGGCAAACGCGGTTTTGGGCTGCATAAACAGAGCTATAGTTTCCAGGTCGAGGGAAGTAATAGTCCCACTATATTCTGCATTAGTCAGGCCTCATCTGGAATACTGCGTTCAGTTCTGGGCGCCTCATTTTAAGAAAGATATAGACAAGTTACAGCGGGTTCAGAAGAGGGCGAAGAGGATGATAGCCGGTATGAGGAAAGGTTGAAGGAACTTGGCATGTTCAGTCTGGTGAAGAGAAGGCTGAGGGGTGACATGATTGCACTCTTTAAGTACCTGAAGGGCTGTCACATAGAGGAGGGTACAGATTTGTTTTCTGCTGCCCCAGAGGGGAGGACTAGGTCTAATGGTTTTAAGTTGCAGGAGCGTAGATTCAGATTGGACATTAGAAGGAACTTCTTGACAGTAAGGGCAGTTCGGCAATGGAACCGACTGCCTAGGGAGGTGGTGGGATCCCCTTCGCTGGATGTCTTCAAGCAGAGGCTGGACAGCTATCTGCAGGAGATGCTCTAGCTGTGGATTTCCTGCTGGGAGCAGGGTGTTGGACTCGATGGCCTACAAGGCCCCTTCCAACTCTATGATTCTATGATTATGCAGCTAAAACTCCTTGGACTAGTTCTGTTTAGTCGGATACCGGCCCATTTGTGATTTAAATTGTTGCAGGCCACCCTGAGTGGTGCATGGGCACCAGAAGAGTGGGATGCAGTGCTTTATATAACTCAATAAGTAAATAGCAGGTGCATTGTCGGGTTTGTACGGACATTTACAGGAGAGATTCCGTGAACAGAAGGGGGTGCTCTCCCTGGTTTCCCTCTAGCCAAGCTTATTTTAGCACTTGGAGGCCAACTGGGGATGGGAAAAGAGAGAAGAAAGGGGTCAGACTCAGGCTATGGACACACTTGCAGTTATACTGGTATCAGTGCATCACTACCTCTGTGTTGTGAATCTGAGGATGCACAACATCAGTCAAAATCCACTCCCGGGGCTGGCGCCAGGTGTGACTGGCCCCTGGGCACCAGCCAGCCCATGCACACAGCACCATTTGCACCAACACCCCTTCCCGATACAGTCAGTGCAGGGCTTATGTAGGCCCACACACCCCCACTACCTCTGGTGTCACTGTGCATGCCCCAGACCTGCCATCACCAAAGATGGTGGTGGGGGCATCAACCCTTTAGGGATGCCGTCACCACCATCTTGGGTGATGGCAGGCATGTGTGCACATCATGCAGAGAATGCACACTGACGCCATAATGTGACAGGTGAGGCTTCTTGTTGTTGTTATATGCCTCCAAGTCGACTACGACTTATGGCGACCCTATGAATCAGTGACCTCCAAGAGCATCTGTCATGAACCACCCTGTTCAGATCTTGTAAGTTTAGGTCTGTGGCTTCCTTTATGGAATCAATCCATCTCTTGTTTGGCCTTCCTCTTTTTCTACTCCCTTCTGTTTTCCCCCCAAGCATTAATATCGTTTCTAATGAATCATGTCTTCTCATTATGTGTCCAAAGTATGATAACCTCAGTTTCATCATTTTAGCTTCTAGTGACAGTTCTGATTTAATTTGTTCTAACACCCAAGTATTTGTCTTTTTTGCAGTCCATGGTATCCGCAAAGCTCTTCTCCAAAACCACATTTCAAATGAGTTGATTTTTCTCTTATCAGCTTTTTTCACTGTCCAACTTTCACATTCATACATAGAGATCGGAAATACCATGGTCTGAATGATCCTGACTTTAGTGTTCAGTGATACATCTTTACATTTGAGGACCTTTTCTAGTTCTCTCACAGCTGCCCTCCCCAATCCTAGCCTTCTTCTGATTTCTTGACTATTGTCTCCATTTTGGTTAATGACTGTGCCAAGGTATTGATACTCCTTGACAAGTTCAAGGTCCTCATTGTCATCTTTAAAGTTACATAAATCTTCTGTTGTCATTACTTTAGTCTTTTTGATGTTCAGCTGTAGTCCTGCTCTTGTACTTTCATAAGAACATAAGAACATAAGAAGAGCCTGCTGGATCAGGCCAGTGGCCCATCTAGTCCAGCATCCTGTTCTCACAGTGGCCAACCAGGTGCCTGGGGGAAGCCCGCAAGCAGGACCCGAGTGCAAGAACACTCTCCCCTCCTGAGGCTTCCGGCAACTGGTTTTCAGAAGCATGCTGCCTCTGACTAGGGGGGCAGAGCACAGCCATCATGGCTAGTAGCCATTGATAGCCCTGTCCTCCATGAATTTGTCTAATCTTCTTTTAAAGCCGTCCAAGCTGGTGGCCATTACTGCATCTTGTGGGAGCAAATTCCATAGTTTAACTATGCGCTGAGTAAAGAAGTACTTCCTTTTGTCTGTCCTGAATCTTCCAACATTCAGCTTCTTTGAAAGTCCACGAGTTCTAGTATTATGAGAGAGGGAGAAGAACTTTTCTCTATCCACTTTCTCAATGCCATGCATAATCTTATACACTTCTATCATGTCTCCTCTGACCCGCCTTTTCTCTAAACTAAAAAGCCCCAAATGCTGCAACCTTTCCTCGTAAGGGAGTCGCTCCATCCCCTTGATCATTCTGGTTGCCCTCTTCTGAACCTTTTCCAACTCTAGAATATCCTTTTTGAGATGAGGCGACCAGAACTGTACACAGTATTCCAAATGCGGCCGCACCATAGATTTATACAACGGCATTATGATATCGACTGTTTTATTTTCAATACCTTTCCTAATTATTGCTAGCATGGAATTTGCCTTTTTCACAGCTGCCGCACACTGGGTCGACATTTTCATCGTGCTGTCCACTACAACCCCGAGGTCTCTCTCCTGGTCGGTCACCGCCAGTTCAGACCCCATGAGCGTATATGTGAAATTAAGATTTTTTGCTCCAATATGCATAATTTTACACTTGTTTATATTGAATTGCATTTGCCATTTTTCTGCCCATTCACTCAGTTTGGAGAGGTCTTTTTGGAGCTCTTCGCAATCCCTTTTTGTTTTAACAACCCTGAACAATTTAGTGTCATCAGCAAACTTGGCCACTTCACTGCTCACTCCTAATTCTAGGTCATTAATGAACAAGTTGAAAAGTACAGGTCCCAATACCGATCCTTGAGGGACTCCACTTTCTACATCCCTCCATTGGGAGAACTGTCCGTTTATTCCTACTCTCTGCTTTCTGCTTCTTAACCAATTCCTTATCCACAAGAGGACCTCTCCTCTTATTCCATGACTGCTAAACTTCCTCAGAAGCCTTTGGTGAGGTACCTTGTCAAACGCTTTTTGAAAGTCTAAGTACACTATGTCCACAGGATCACCTCTATCTATATGCTTGTTGACACTCTCAAAGAATTCTAATAGGTTACTGAGACAGGACTTTCCCTTGCAGAAGCCATGCTGGCTCTGCTTCAGCAAGGCTTGTTCTTCTATGTGCTTAGTTAATCTAGCTTTAATTATACTTTCTACCAGTTTTCCAGGGACAGAAGTTAAGCTAACTGGCCTGTAATTTCCGGGATCCCCTCTGGATCCCTTTTTGAAGATTGGCGTTACATTTGCCACTTTCCAGTCCTCAGGCACGGAGGAGGACCCAAGGGACAAGTTACATATTTTAGTTAGCAGATCAGCAATTTCACCTTTGAGTTCTTTGAGAACTCTTGGGTGGATGCCATCCGGGCCCGGTGATTTGTCAGTTTTTATATTGTCCATTAAGCTTAGAACTTCCTCTCTCGTTACCACTATTTGTCTCAGTTCCTCAGAATCCCTTCCTGCAAATGTTAGTTCAGGTTCAGGGATCTGCCCTATATCTTCCACTGTGAAGACAGATGCAAAGAATTCATTTAGCTTCTCTGCAATCTCCTTATCGTTCTTTAGGACACCTTTGACTCCCTTATCATCCAAGGGTCCAATCGCCTCCCTAGATGGTCTCCTGCTTTGAATGTATTTATAGAATTTTTTGTTGTTGGTTTTTATGTTCTTAGCAATGTGCTCCTCAAATTCTTTTTTAGCATCCCTTATTGTCTTCTTGCATTTCTTTTGCCAGAGTTTGTGTTCTTTTTTATTTTCTTCATTCGGACAAGACTTCCATTTTCTGAAGGAAGACTTTTTGCCTCTAAGAGCTTCCTTGACTTTGCTCGTTAACCATGCTGGCATCTTCTTGGCCCTGGCGGTACCTTTTCTGATCTGCGGTATGCACTCCAGTTGAGCTTCTAATATAGTGTTTTTAAACAACTTCCAAGCATTTTCGAGTGATGTGACCCTCTGGACTTTGTTTTTCAGCTTTCTTTTTACCAATCCCCTCATTTTTGTGAAGTTTCCTCTTTTGAAGTCAAATGTGACCGTGTTGGATTTTCTTGGCAATTGGCCAGTTACATGTATGTTTAATTTAATAGCACTGTGGTCACTGCTCCCAATCGGTTCAACAACACTTACATCTCGCACCAGGTCCCGGTCCCCACTGAGGATTAAGTCCAGGGTTGCCGTCCCTCTGGTCGGTTCCATGACCAACTGGTCTAGGGAATAGATAACTTTCAGCAGCATTTGTTTCAAATCATTACTGGTTTCTGCTAAAAGTATGGTATCATCTGCATATCTTAAATTATTGATATATCTCCCTCCAATTTTTACACCTCCTTCATCTTGGTCTGATCACGCTTTCTTTATGATATGGTCTGCATATAGATTAAACAAATAGGGTGATAAAATACACCCCTGTCTCACACCCTTTCCGATGGGGAACCAATCGGTTTCTCCATATTCTGTCCTTACAGTAGCCTCTTGTGCAGAGTATAGGTTGCGCATCAGGACAATCAGATGCTGTGGCACCCCCATTTCTTTTAAAGCATTCCATAGTTTTTCATGATCTACACAGTCAAAGGCGTTGCTGTAATCTATAAAGCACAGGGTGATTTTCTTCTGAAATTCCTTGCTTCGTTCCATTATCCAACGTATGTTTGCAATATGATCTCTCTACCTCTTCCCTTTCTAAATCCAGCTTGGATGTCTGGCATTTCTCGCTCCATATTGTTGTAGAATCTTGAGCATTACTTTACCTGCATGGGATATTAAGGCAATAGTTCAATAATTACTGCATTCCCTGGGATCCCCTTTCTTTGGAATTGGGATGTATATGGAACACTTCCAGTCTCTGGGCCATTGTTTAGGTTTCCATATTTGACAGATTTTAGTCAAAATTTGGACAGATTCAGTCTCAGTAGCTTGTAGCAACTCTATTGGTATGCCATCTATTCCTGGTGGTTTGTTTCTTCCAAGTATTTTAAGAGCAGCTTTCACCTCACATTCTAAAATTTCTGGTTCTTCATCATATGGTTCCTCCATGAATGAATCTGTCATTCTGTTTTATAGAGTTCTTCAGTGTATTGCTTCCATCTTCCTTTTATTTCATCTCGGTTAGTCAGTGTGTCCCCCTGTTGATTATACAACATCCGTACGCTTGGTTTAAATTTTCCTTTCATTTCTCTAGTCTTTTGGAACAGGGCTCTTGTTCTACCCTTTTTGTTGTCCTCTTCTATTTCTATACAGTAACTATTGTAATAGTTCTCTTTGTCCCTATGTACTAGTCGCTGTATTGTTGCGTTTAGGGTTCTGACCGTGTTTCTATCTCCTTTTGCTTTTGCTTTCCTTCTCTCTTTAACCATCTGAAGAGTTTCTTCAGTCATCCATTGAGGTCTTTCTCTCTTTTTAACTAGAGGTATTGTCTTTTTGCATTCTTCTCTGATAACGTCTCTGACTTCATTCCATAGTTCTTCTGGTTCTCTGTCAACTAAGTTTAAAGCCTTAAACCTGTTCCTTATTTGATCTTTATATGCTTCTGGGATGTTATTTAAATTGTATTTTGGCATTATGAGTGCTTTGTTGGTCTTCTTTAGCTTTACTCTGATTTTCGATACGACCAGTTCATGATCTGTACCACAGTCTGCTCCTGGTCTTGTTTTTGCAGAAAGTATGGAACTTCTCCATCTTCTGCTACCAATTATATAATCAATTTGATTCCTATATTGACCATTTGGTGATGTCCACGTGTACAGTCGTCTTTTCAGTTGTTCAAAAAATGTGTTCGCAAGAAACAAATTATTGGTTTCAAAGAATTCAGTAAGTCTTTCTCCTGCTTCATTTCTGTCTCCTAGGCCCCATTTCCCCACAATTCCTAATTCTTCTATGTTCCCTACATTTGCATTCCAATCCCCCAAGGGGATTTGAGTGTGTTGAAGAAGCTGAGACCAATGCCGTCAGGAATCTAGACCAAGAGGCTAGACTCCTAGCAGGGGCACCCAAGGCGGAATGGTCAAAGCTGAAACACCAGACTAAGATGCATCCAAACTCAAGAGAAAAGCAATGGTAAACCACCTCTGAATACCTCTTACCACGAAAACCCTATGAACAGAGTATCCAAGATGCAACAGGTCAGAAGGCACTCACCGAGCTACTGGGGAAGAACAAAGGACAAGTACGAGTAGCGCTGTGACTAATGATGCAGCTGGGTCAAAGCCGAAAGGAAGCCCACAGGCTGATGCGCACAGATGAGAAAGGAGAGTCCAGAGTTGCATGACGCACACAATAGGAACATGGAATGTGAGAAGCATGAACCAGGGAAAGTTAGAAATTGTCAAGCAAGAAATGGAATACATCAACATTACAATACAATACATGCAGGTACTAGGCCTGTCTGCTCCTTTCTAATCAAAGATCTCATCTCAAAAAGGATATTATAGAGTTGGAAAAGGTTCAGAAGAGGGCAACCAGAATGATCAAGGGGATGGAGCGACTCCCTTACAAGGAAAGGTTGCAGCATTTGGGGCTTTTTAGTTTAGAGAAAAGGCGGGTCAGAGGAGACATGATAGAAGTGTATAAAATTATGCACGGCATTGAGAAAGTGGATAGAGAAAAGTTCTTCTCCCTCTCTCATAATATTAGAACTCGTGGACATTCAAAGAAGCTGAATGTTGGAAGATTCAGGACAGACAAAAGGAAGTACTTCTTTACTCAGCGCATAGTTAAACGATGGAATTTGCTCCCACAAGATGCAGTAATGGCCACCAGCTTGGACGGCTTTAAAAGAAGATTAGACAAATTCATGGAGGACAGGGCTATCAATGGCTACTAGCCATGATGGCTGTGCTCTGCCCCCCTAGTCAGAGGCAGCATGCTTCTGAAAATCAGTTGCTGGAAGCCTCAGGAGGGGAGAGTGTTCTTGCACTCGGGTCCTGCTTGCGGGCTTCCCCCAGGCACATGGTTGGCCACTGTGAGAACAGGATGCTGGACTAGATGGGCCACTGGCCTGATCCAGCAGGCTCTTATGTTCTTATGTTCTTATCTGGAATTTTTGAGATCGGTTGTGTTTTCCTTTCAAGCCAGCTTCACATCGACTTCAAAATTGTTTGGTCAATTAAATTGTTGCAGCTCTGAGGTATGTCCAATGGAAACACTTTGCCTAAAAGAAGCGACACCAGCAGTGGAGCTGGGTGTATTCCATCAAACATTAAAGATGTATACAACCAGGTGCCGATTCATTTCAAACCACACTCAGACAAAACGGTCTTGCTGCTTTTTAAGCAACTAGTGTGCACATAGCCTAGGAGGATGAGGATGCAACTAGAATGAGTCAGCTCCGCCTGCCATTGGCTCTGGCTCCAACTCCTGTTCGTCTCCCTGCCTTCTTCCTCACCGGTCCCAATGGGCAGCAGCCTCCACCAGGAGGAAAGGGTTAAATCCCCCCTCTCTGCCTGCTGCACGGTCCAGATAATTATCACACACAAACCAAACATTACTACTGCGCTTAAAACAAAAAGGACCCAGTTAAATCTAACAAAGCATTTAGTGTCACAACCTGTTTGGCCCTAACATGTAGAAACCAAAAACTGAAAGCACATAGCTTCCCCTAAAAAATCCTGGAAACGGTCATTCACCCTGGGCTGCTGGGAAGTCACGTGCTTTAAGTGTGCTTCAAATGTATGGTGTGTGTTGGGGGGTGTGTGTATGTGCACAGCAGGCAAGGGGCATGTACAAGAAATGACAATGGCATTTAATGTGTTTTTAAACTGTTTTTTAAAAATGTGTTTATTTAATTTGTATATTTGTTTTTAATGTTTTAATTGTTGTAAACCACCCAGAGAGCTTTGGCTATGGGGCGGTATATCAATGCAATAAATAAATACATGGGGCTATATGTGGACTGTCAGGCGGGATGTGCCCTTTCCCCCTCTTCTTTAAGTGAATGGACGCTTCAAAAATTTCTATCCCTGATTTTTGCAGACCAGGTCTTGAAGGTGGCATGTGGCCTGGTGGATTGGCTGAGCCAGTTCCAGCTTAAGCTTGATTCACAAAGAGAGACCCTCCCTCCCCACACATGGAGCATCTCTTTCACCTCGGTGCAGCCTGCCTCCTCACAGCCTACCATGTGGTCCTCAAATGTGCAGGAGGGAAGCTTTGTGCTGGTACGTTCATCTCAGTGCCTCTGGCTGCACAGGAGGGGCAGTGAGCAGAACGAGGAAAGAGGGAGAGGAAGGGAGAAGAGGAAGGGAGAAGAGGAAGGAAGGAACTAAGTGGCACCTGGCAGCCGTCCATACCCAATAATTCTCCTTACTGCTTTCTAACCAGATTTGGCACAGAAAAGCTCTTTTCTTTGCTCTAACGCAAGGAGTACATCTATATTTTGCCCAGCTTTAATTAAAAGGGTGTGTGTGTGTGAGAGAGAGAGAGAGAGAGAGGGAGAGAGAGGGAGGGAGAGGGAGAGAGAGAGAGAGAAAGAGAGGGAGAGAGAGAGAGAGAGAGATGTCTTGAGCCTCCCAGGAGACCTGCTTGACACTATCCAAGATACATAGGATTCATTCGTTCGTTCAGTCATTTTTAAGCTATCTTATCCTTCGTCACAGCCATTGCCCGCCCTGTTTTGACTATAGGCCAGAGCAAGCATGTACTGATCTGACAACTCATTTGTAGGTCTTTGTCTTTTTGGCACAAGTTTCTTAGCCATGCCTATACATGTTCTTCACCTTTCCAAGAGCAAAGGAAAGGCAACAGCCTACTTGAGGACCTTACAACAAATGCAAGATGATGATGATTTGATTTATGAATTGCTTTCCATGAGGCATCCCAAAGCAATTTGCAATATAATAACATATTTTTAAACTTACATATACAGTATAAAAATAGTTAAAACAATTGTGTATATAAAAAGAATTATAAATATAAAAAAGTTTTTTAAAACAGCAGCACATATATAAAATCAGTTCAAATCCAAGACAGTGTGATAAATATTTTTTAAGGCTTGTTGAAAGAGAAACATCTTTAGGCATGCGCTGAAAAGACAACAGCGAAGTCACCTGCCTGATATGCAGTGGGAGGAATTTCCAAAAGGTAGGTGCCACCACCACACTAAAGCCCTGATTCTGACATCCATCATGCAGAACTGACGTCCTGTTGGGATGGTATCTGCAGGATGCCGTCTCCTGCAAGGCACCCTTGGAAATGGTCTGCCTACAAGTCGATCCCGACTTATGGTGACCCTATGAATAGGGTTTTCATGGTAAGCAGTATTCAGAGGGGGTTTACTATTGCCTCCCTCTGAGGCTAGTCCTCCCCAGCTGGCTAGGGCCTGCTCAGCTTGCCACAGCTGCACAAGCCAGCCCATTCCTTGTCCGCAACTGCCAACTGGGGGGCAACTGGGCTCCTTGGGACTATGCAGCTTGCCCACGGCTGCACAGGTGGCATGGCACGTAACCCCTAAGCCACTCCCTGTGGGGTGATCTTTAGCTGGCTGTTTACACCCAGGAGACACGAGTGGGGATTTGAACGCACAGACTCTGGACTCCCAGCCAGGCTCTCCTCCCCACGGTGCTATTCCAGCTTACTCTGCAAAGCACAGTGAGACAATATATTATGAAGCAGGAGGAAATGCTAGCCTCCCCAACAGGTGAGATTTAACCCAGGTGACATTCAGTGAAGTCCTTATGAAATCTGCCCAAGACTGGAGGCAGATTATTGTTTAAAAACTTGCAAAATCTTTCTGACCAAAGGTGACAATGAAAGAAAGAAAATATTTCCCTGCTCTTTCACCCACGTACTTCCAGGGCGCTGTGCAATAAAATAACAAGACAATACCAAACACAAAACATTAAAAACAGAGCAGCATAATACTCCGAACGACAAATCAACAGTCCAGAATGCATGCCTCCTTGATGACATATGGTCTGATCCATGCCAAGCCAGAAACGTATGCCTGTCACCAATGTAGGTTGGATTCCCACAATCTTGGGTCTTGCAGAGGGCACCCCATGAGGGTATGGCCTTGCACACCAATTTAAGGGAGAGAAAATGGCAATAGAAAGGCTCCAGTTTGGGGAAAAGATAAAGGTTTGTATTTATTAGAGAATGGAAGAGCGGCAAGATGCACAGGTTTCACAGACACCATCCTGCCTATGGAGAAGGAGCGAGAAAGACAGGCGGGGGAGAAGGGGAGGGCAGAGGAAAATTATGATTCCTGCCCTAGGGATCCGGGGCTGTAATGGAACCCTAAGCACAGTGGGGCAACTCCAAAAAAATAAGGTTTGGGCCATATGAGGATAAAACTGGAACTGAACTGCCTTCAAGTCGATCCCGATTTATGGCGACCCTATGAATAGGGTTTTCAAGGTAAGCGGCATTCAGAGAGGATTTACCATTGCCTCCCTCTGAGGCTAGTCCTCCCCAGCTGGCTAGGGCCTGCTCAGCTTGCCTCAGCCCCTTCCTTGTCCGCAACTGCCAGCTGGGGGGCAACTGGGCTCCTTGGAACTATGCAGCTTGCCCACGGCTGCACAGGTGGCAGGGCATGTAACCCCTGAGCCATTCCCTGTGGGGGTGATCTTTAGCTAGCCCTCGACACCCAGGAGCCATGAGCGGGGATTTGAACTCAGACTCTGGACTCCCAGCCAGGCTCTCCTCCCCACTGTGCTATACCAGTTGTGTGAGGATAGAAGGGAGAGCAAAATCAGAATCAGAGAAAAATGGAAGGGCTGAATTGCAAATAATCACCTGTTCCAAAGTAGGGAGAAGGAACAGAAGTGAGCTGTTAATTATTCATTATGACCTGGGAGTCAAGGTGTAGGGCTCTACGACCAACCTTCTCAGAAAGATTCAATACAAATTCTTGGGTGGTCACATATTCTGGTTGGAAGACAACAAGGTGCCTTGTTAGGAACAGTGGCTATTAGACCATTAGACCATTGGTCCATCTCACTCAGTAATGCCTACACTGACTGGCAACATAGCTTGGAAAAGTTACTTTTTTGAACTACAACTCTCATCAGCCCAGCTAGCATGGCCACTGGACTGGGCTGATGGGAGTTGTAGTTTAAAAAAGTAACTTTTCCAAGCTCTGACTGGCAGCAATGGCTCTCCAGGGTTTCAGACAGAGAGTCTTTCCCAGGCTTACCTGGAGACGCCATTGGGGATTGAACCTGGGACCTTCTGCGTGCAAAGCAGACACTCTGCCACTGAGCTGTGGTCCTTCCTCAACCTGGAAACAAACATAGAAAAGACTGTGATGGGGGAGACTGAAGGTAGGTAAGCCTTCGTAGGTTCTCTTGAGGCTGCACAGTGCAGTTGTCAAGCACGCAACCTGGCTTCTCCTTGAATCCTCCCAATCTGGTGAAAAAGTAGATAAAATCAGCTTAGAGCACAAGGCTTCATGTCCCCTTTAGGTTCCCAAGACCAAAGACAGTAACAAACATGGAAAGGAGGCAAGGGTGCTGAGTAGAGGAGGAAGGGAGGGGGAACTGGTGGGGGCTGGAGAGAAGAGGATGCATGAAAACTGGGGAATACTTTTACGTTTTCCTCCACAGGACATTTAGGAAGCCAGCTAAGCATACCCTTCCCAGCCATTGGTGCTGAATGAAAAGGCAGAGGTGGACTACTCTGTGTAAAGTCCAAAAGCAAGGGAGCCTACATTCAGTCTGATCCTTACCATGAGTGCCTAGCACAAAAAGAGCATAACCCTCGCCCCTTACTGTTTTCAGGTGGCCTCCTCCGCATTTTCTCTACAGCCTTTCAGGGTAACAACACAACAAGGATTACACAACTGAGCCTTCTCTGTCGTGGCCCCTAGACTATGGAATGCCTTCCCCTGTAAGGTAAGATCAGCTTCCTCTCTTCCCATTTTTAATGACTGTTGAAGACCCATCTTTTTATTCAAGCATTTGGTTAAATTTCTACCCCTCTATGCTATTGTACTGAATTTTAAGGATTTTATAGATTTGTTTATGTATGGTTTTGTGTATGTTTTGTATTTTTAAATTCATGTAATCCACCTCAGGAGCTGCATTCTGGGTGAGAGGCAGACAACAAAATTAATTTTTTATTACTATACTCCCAAACGTGGATGTGATACTATGATGAGACGTGCTTATTTTTGACCTTTTCCCTAATAACCCCAGTCGCTTTTACATCACTAACAATGATTCTTAACAAAGTAGTTTTATTTCACAGGAAGGGTTATTAAGCATTTAATCAAACTGTACGATGGACAGGAGGGATCTGTGGTTGCTCTTTGGGATCCGCCCTCACCTGGCCTTTGACAGTTAAAATCTGTGTGATTTCTGTCAGACCACTGCTATTGTTTGATGTACATTATTTGGTTTGCTTTACAGTATTTTGTTGTATTTTAATGTTAAATGAGTATATGGCTATCACCCACCCTGGGACCTGATGGGTAAGGAATCTTTTAAATAAATAAAGTCTCTCCTGAAAACCTGTGGCTTATTCAAAACCAAAAGAACGGAAGCTCAGCTAGAATGTATACGAAGGTCAGGAAAGGTATTGCCACAAGTCCAAGAGGACGACGACAGTGTGGTTAAGAAACAGTATAAAGGAAGCTGTTAGAGGCAAGTAGGCTTCCTGCAGGAAATGGAAGCCTTGGCTGAATGAAGAAAGCAAAAGGGAACACAAACTTTGAAAAAAGAAATGCACACAGACTGTAAGGGATGTAAAATAAATTGAGATGCATATCACTAAAAAAATTAAGAATGTGTGTGTGTGTGTGTGTCTGCACGCGTGCATGCAGGAAACTGACTAAGGATGCAGTTGGATCATTGCATCTGGTGGCATCACAATGGAACATGCAGGGCAGATCCTGGAGAGAGCTGTTGCTAGTCGGGCGGTATATAAGCTTAATTAAATAAAATAAATAAATTTTCGGGAAGGGAGTCTGAGGAGCTCCAGCAAATAGCAGTGACAACGAGAGACAAAAGTTCTAGACCCTGTTGACAAATTAAAAACTAACAAATCATTGGGTCCAGAAGGCATCCACCCAAGAGTTATTAAAGAATTTGTGTGAAACTGTTGATCTTCTAATAAGGAAATGTAACTTGTCCCCAATATCATTTTTTATTTGACCAGCGTCTCCACCTGGATGAAAAGATCTCTGCCTTAGGTGTTCATTTTGTACTGTTTTAAAACTGATCTTAGCTGTTTTTATGGTATGTTTGTAAATTGCCTTGAAACATTTGTAAAAGGTGATTCTATTGTTGTTGTTTGTCGTTGTTATTTCTTGTGATATTGGCTGGCACTCAAGTCCCAGCTGCGATACCTTCTTATGGTGCTGCACTGTTGCTGTTGCTGTTGCTGCAGAAACCAAGATTCAAGGTACCACCAAACCCAATCCAAGCTGAATGTGTGGGGGCTGCTGAAACAGAGAAACTTAAACAAGAACTACAGCTTGTGAGCAGGCAAACATTTCCCTGTAAGATCTATATCCAGAAGTGGAATATGCTGTGGATGGGGGCTAGATGGTGTTCAGGGTTTCTTTGAGCCCTTCGAGAAGCAAAGTTCTGAGCTACAACAGCAAACTCCCTGAAAGCAAATTAGGACTAGCTGATGCCGTCAGCAAAACCAAGTGTGTAAAGCTTTTCCTGGTGTATACCAGGTCACACGTGAGACCATTGCATGTTTGCCTTCTCTCCCACAGATAAAGCCCTGTACAGAGAAAATTAACATGTCAGGGAGAGGATTTGACTATTAAAAGAAGCCTTTTTGTGGAGGGTGGGGTTCAAGCATGCCCTCCACCACCTGCAATTGATTACAACAGAGTTAGGAGAATTCACTGCATCATAGACTATGGTAGTGAATCATATGTTGGATTTCAGGCAGGGAGTCATGGCTTAAAATCCCTGCTCAGCCACGAAACTTATTTGATAAGTCACTATCTCTTGGCTTATCATACCTCACAGGGCTATTATGATGGGAAAATAAAATAACCCCAAGAATGCAGCTCTAATTTTCTTGGAAGAAACAATAACCATATGAGAATCCTTGAAACTAAGATTTTCATCATGGGAAAATTATAAATCATGGTTTTGCTTGATCATTTGTGAACTGCTAACATCAGGTGCAATAAATGTACGCTGTACAGGATTTTCACTGCCTCACAATAATGCAGAATTAAAGCTTCCTTGCAGGCCCTTATGGCTTTTCCATTTCTGGCTTTTAAATTTCCCTATCATTATACTTAGAAATGGGGGACGAATTAAGTTCAGTCCACATGTTAATGCGAACCAACCTAAATTTGCACTTCTTGAAACAATACACAAACCAAAACAGAGGTATCCTTTGAAATTCACACTGTTGAAATTCCAGTGTTGTGATACAGTTCTCCAAGTAAGTAATGTGTACAAAAATGTGTATATTAGGGGAAAGTGTGCATAAAGTGCATATATTAGGCCCTGATATAGGGAAACTATGGCCATACTACCCTGAACACGCCCGATCTCGACTGATCTCGGAAGCTAAGCAGGGTCAGGCCTGGTTAGTACTTGGATGGGAGACCTCCTGGGAATGCCCAGTGCCGTAGGCTTAGAAGAAGGCAATGGTGAACCTCCTCTGAATACCTCTTACCATGAAAACCCTATGAATATATCCAAAAAAGATTCATATGGTTGCCATAAGTCATAATCGACTTGAAGGCATATAACAGGAATACCCCACTATACGGACCTTCACTTTAAGGACACTTGCGAGTAAGGACATATTTACAGTAGCACCATTCCCCTGTTTACGTACGCTCGCTTAGCAAGAACGGACAGTTAACGGCATGAAGCCACCGCCCGATCAGTTTTCAACTACAAACATGCGTACAGTAAAGGCAGTGCTTCACTTTAAGTACATTTTCGGTTTACGTACTCGCTCTGGACCCATTGCATACGTTAATGCGGGGTATTCCTGTATAGGGAAAAGTACATACATACGATGCAATATATTAGGCAAAACTGCATATAAATACGTGTATATTAGGAGAAAAATGCACTAAACTTCTGATGAACTTTCAGGAGGACTTGTAAAAGAATTGCAGACTGATGTGAAAATGTGGAGAACTTAATATTGGAAAAATGATAAATGGAGAGAAACCAAAATGGTTCGTCCATCTGTACCCATGCACTGCCTCTGAACTTAATCAAGTTTTTTTTTTTAACAATTGTATTTGGATAAACACTAGCCACCTTTCCATTCTGCTCATTGAAGGATTTGGTGTAGATCAAAATCTTACATATTCTTACCCCAGGTCTCATTGAAAGATACCTCTTTTCCTCTTCATCAGTGTCACTGCCTCTGGGAGACTAATTCTGGGTTGTTTTTTCTGCATAAGGAAGGATATAAAGCTATGTCAAAGGTTCAACGGAACTTGAGGCAAGTTGTTTGGCCAGGCCAGGTATTAGCTTTCTGTGAATAAAAGGTGGTCTCTTATGTTTTCGACTCAGGGCACAATCCAGTACACTGTCATATCTTTGCAAAACTCCCGTTCATTTCAATGTTATTTGTACAGGAGAAATTACCACTGGATTGCAACAAAAATTAAGTACACACACATACATATTGTGCTGATTAAATAAGAGTGGCAAACATTCACAGTGAGAATTAGTCCAAGACAGTTTTTACTGCTACAGTGTTATATAACTTAATAATGCTTTAATTGCATATCCAATATCTTCATCCACACCCTCTCAGTTTTAATGATTTTGTATTTCAGCTCGCCTCGCTGAACTGCTAAAGAGTTTCCAGCCTTGGGGCACATCCGCATGTCATTCTTTTCTGAAGTTCCTGGAGATATAATTCTACTCCTATGCAAGTTTCATTGAACCGCGTTTTCTCCACCCATCCGCCCTTTTCCAAAGTACTCCTCCTTTGTAATGGGAGGAGGGGTGCCTTTTTCTTTTGCTTGCATTTTGCACTGGAAGTAGGGACAGAAGGACCTGTCAGTTCCAGTTCTTTCCATTTCTGGTTTTTCCAGTCTTAAAATTGGTTCATCACATTTCTGCAGCATTTTGCTATTTTTTTTAAATCATCATGAGAATTCTCCAGCATTTTAGTGAGAATTTCATTTATAAACACATTTTCGTATTCAGATTTACCTAAATTGCACATTTTTGCAAGCAATTTCTCATAATGCATTTTGTATGTTATTTTCACTTTTAAAGCTTTTTTAAAAAGATGTTTTTCAAGATGCTTTGTTTTAATGTTTTAAAGTCTTTTGTTTTTAAGATATTTTAGGATGTTTTTGTTTGCCATCCTGGGCACCTTCTGGGAGGAAGGGTGGGATATGAATGTAATAAATAAATAAAATAATATAATCATTTTTAAGCACACTTTCTCCGATGCATGCATTTTTCTAAAAGCCATTTGGTCAGATGCATTTTGAAGGGTGGCTATGTTTTGGTTCTCATATTGTTTCAGAAAGCTGCAAATCTGATAAATTCGGCTTTAAGTGGGCATTGAATTTCTTCCCCATCCATAGCTGGGAGTGACAATCCCCATCCATTCTTGCACAAGCGATATGTGACAGTCACATGCATCTTTACCTCAACAACGATGTTACAAAACCACAAAACAGCCACATGATGCTGCCTTATAAAGTGTCATTGATCCAACCGACCAAGGAATGTCTGCAATACCTGGCAGTCTGAGGATTCACACAGAATTCTTTCCAGCAATAGCTGCTACCTGAGGCACGTTTGGAGTGAATGTGGGGAATGGAACATGGAATATTGTATGTGCAAAGCGCGTGCTCTGCCGATGAGCTAAAAGGCTGCACATTTAAAGATAGCTATGGGCTACCTAATCTTTTCTACTGCAGATGTATTTCCATTGAAATCTCCCTCCCACACCTCCCAAAAAGTAGCTTTTCTGCCATAGATGAAAAAGCTCCAAGTGCTAACAAAATATTTAGTACAGAATGCTTCACCTACATTCTCTCAATAACTTCTACAACAAGCCAATAAAGCAGAACAATCTAATTATTCCCATATTAGAGATGGGAATGCTGAGGCTGGGAGATGGTCTCATTTGAACTGGGGACCTTCTAGTTCATTGCTCTCACATTCTTAGCCACTACATTATACCAGCTTAGCAGGGTCAGACCTGCCACTGAGCACAGCACTAGGGTTGCCAGGTCCATGGCCTGAGACTGATCCTGTATCTTTAGCAGAAGAGAAGGTTAGCCAAGTGCAGCTGTTCTTGCAACTCTGTAATGGGAAAAACCACAAGGTGGAATTCTCCCTCCCCAACTTTTATTGATTGATTGATTGATTGATTGCACTTGTATACTGCCCCATACCCAAAGCTCTCTGGGCGGTTTACAGCAATCAAAAACATTAAAACAAATATACAATTTAAAAAACATATTTTAAAAACAATTTAAAACACAATTTTAAAATTTAAAACAGTATAAAAACAATTTAAAACACATGCTAAAATGCCTGGGAGAAGAGGAAAGTCTTGACCTGGCACCGAAAAGATAACAGTGTTGGTGCCAGGCGCGACTCGTCAGGGAGATCATTCCATAATTTGGGGGCCACCACTGAGAAGGCCCTCTCCCTTGTTGGCACCCTCCGAGCTTCCCTTGGAGTAGGCACCCGGAGGAGGGCCTTTGATCTTGAACGTAGTGTACGGGTGGGTTCGTATCGGGAGAGGCATTCCATCAGGTATTGTGGTCCCAAGCCGTGTAAGGCTTTATAGGTCAAAACCAGCACCTTGAATTGAGCTCGGAAACATACAGGCTGCCGGGCCTGGCAACCAAGAGGTCTTCTGTATCTTTAAAAATTGTGCAGGAGGGAGAATTCCACCTTGTGGTTTTTCCCATTACAGAGTTGCAAGAACACCTGCACTTGGTTGACCTTCTCTTCTCCTAAAGTTACAGGATCAGTCTCAGGCCAAGAACCTGGCAACCCTACACAGCAATGCAATCCATCTTAGGCAATAGAAGCTGGAGGCACCGAGCAATCCGCAAATGGTTGGAGGTCAGACTGCTATGCGTCACATAGCCAGGGATGAATCTGTCTGTTCCAGTTTCTCTCAGATTCTCATTTTTCCAGTCTTATATTCAGTTCACATTTCTACAAGAGTTTGTGATTTTTAAAAAAAACAAATTCCTATAGAAATTCACCAGCATTTTAGAACTTATTTCTCCAAATATACTAATTTTTGCAAGCAAATTTTCCACATTCTTTGTGATGTTTCACAAAAGCTATTATGTTACTTTTTCCATTTTTTTCTAATGGACTAGCACGCAATTTTTGCCTGTTCAGAAACTCACATAAACCACTTTGGTTTAAAGAAAATGTTACTGCTTCAGGCTCACTTGCTCTGTGCTTTTAACTCAGTGAGATTGATCCAGAGTCAAATTAAGTCATGCTTGAAGTACCGATTTTAATGGTCTGCTCTAAGGATGACTACCAAGGCCAAAACAGAAGTCCTGTTGAATTCAGTGGGGCTTACTCCCAGGTAAGCAGGGTAGGATTGCAAGCCTTGGTCTGGTTCCAACCCAGTGTATGCATGACTTCGATGAGGTCTTGTGACAAGTTCCTCTTTCCGTTGTCTCACTAGTGTTTGATGAAACGATTGCCATGTGTTATCAACATCTCTGTTTATTTCCTGAACCTATTTACCTGGAGTAATGCTATCCTTTCACATGTGCCAGTCAAAACAGGATTGTTTGCCCATGAGAGCAGGCTCTGTTCCAGTGGCCACAGTTTTTGTCTACTATCCTGAGTAGATTCACACAACAGTTCATCACACAAGAAACTATTTTAATTCAATCTAGGGGTGTAGTTGTCTGGGGTCCCAGGGGGTCTTAGGACCCTTACTTTTTGGGGAACAGTGTCCCTTTGTCTCCAGCACACTAGGAGCCATTCAGCATAAAAGGGAAGTCTGTTAGCCACTGAGAAGAGTCTTCGAACATGCATCTTTGTTCTTTCCTGCTGGTTGTAGTCAGAGTGAAAGAAGGTGAGTCAGCCACTGAGAAGACTCTTTTCAGTAGCTAACACTCCCCTTTCACGTTGATTGTCTCCTAGGGAAGTCTGTTGTGGGAGAAGGCATTTAAGGATCTCATCCTCAACCCAGCAGCAAAAGAGAAAAAGGGAGAAGGTTTGGCTGTGACTATCATGAAGGGACCCTGCACTTCTGAATTCTCCAATGCGTTACTGAGTCATTCACAAGACGAAGACATGGAAGGAGTTTGTAATATAGTTTGGCAAACGGGTTTTAATCTGGCTTTTGATTTCTGTGCATGCTGGGCCCTTCCTACAAGTCAACTCCACATAGATTTCTTTATCAGCAAGGGTAACAGCACACACTAAATAAATAAATTAAATTGCCTTGTAGCGGAACAAATAGGGTTGTATGAATTACCATTGGCAAGATATTTTAGCATCTGTTTACTAGCATATGTTATGCTCCAGGCAAATCCCAAATTTAGCTCTTAAGAAATTGTTTCCAGGTGTGTGTGTGGGGGGGGGGAAACAAGGCAAGCAAAAAAAACCCCATCTTACCTCTTTCTTCCTTCTCTTGGTGAGCTCAGCTTCTGCCCACTCTAGGGTTGCCAGGCTCAGGGCCTGAGAATGATTCTGAATCTTTAAGAGAAAAGTCAGCCAAGTGCAGGTTTTCTTGCAACACTGTAATGGGGAAAACCACACGGTGAAATTCTCCCTTCCCCCTGCACAACTTTTAAAGATACAGAAGACCTCTTGGTTGCCAGGCCCAGCCTCCAAGAGGTCTTCTGTATCTTTAAAAGTTGTGCAGGGGGAAGGGAAAATTTCACCAGGAGAATTTCACCGTGTGGTTTTCCCCATTATAGTGTTGCAAGAAAACCTGCACTTGGCTGAATTTTCTCTTCTCTTAAAGATACAGAATCATTCTCAGGCCCTGAGCCTGGCAACCCTAGCCCACTCCTACTAACATAACTATGTGGTGCCAGTGCTAATACGGCCCTCTCTCTTAATTCACATCTGCACATCTACACTGTGTATTTATTCATCCATTTGTGAAGACTTTCCTCCGCCACAAAGCTTGTTGTAGCTTAGTAGTACAGCATCTGCTGTGCATGCAGAAGGTTCCAGCAAGTCAATTCCCAGCATCCCCAGACAAGGCTGGGATTCCTGCCTAAAAGTTTGGAGAGCCTCTGCCAGTCAGTGTAGACAGTTTTGAGCTAGATGACCCAATGGTCTGAGTCGGCATAAGGCAGCTTCCCATGTTCCCAAGGGAGTTTGCTACCAAACGTAAATGGGGAAGATGTCCCCATTAGACATTCTGAAGCCAACCAGATTCTCTGTTGAATTTTACTTCAGCTGCGGTGATGGGTCAGCATCAGTGCTTTTTTTTTCCTGGTAAAAAATGAGATATCAGTACTTACATCGTGATCATAGAATCATAGAATAGTAGAGTTGGAAGGGGCCTATGAGGCCATCAAGTCCAACCCCCTGCTCAATGCAGGAATCCAAATCAAAGCATTCCCAACAGATGGCTGTCCAGCTGCCTCTTGAAGGCCTCCAGTGTCGGAGAGCCCACTACCTCTCTAGGGAATTGATTCCATTTTCGTGTGGCTCTAACAGTTAGGAAGTTTTTCCTGATGTTCAGCTGGAATCTGGCTTCCTGAAACTTGAGCCCATTATTCCGTGTCCTGCACTCTGGGACGATCGAGAAGAGATCCCGGCCCTCCTCCATGTGGCAATCCTTCAAGTACTTGAAGAGTGCTATCATATCACCCCTCAGTCTTATCTTCTCCAGGCTAAACATGCCCAGTTCTTTCAGTCTCTCCTCACAGGGCTTTGTTTCCAGTCCCCTGATCATCCTCATTGCCCTCCTCTGAACCTGTTCCAGTATGTCTGCATCCTTCATGAATTGTGGAGACCAGAACTGGACGCAGTACTCAAGATGAGGCCTAACCAGTGCTGAATAGAGGGGAACTAATACTTCATGCAATTTGGAAACTATACTTCTGTTAATGCAGCCTAATATAGTGTTTGCCTTTTTTGTAGCCACATGATAAAAGTGCCATGAGTGCCAACACAAAATGGTTGCCATGATAGAAAAAAAGAGGTGCTGGTATTCTGTATCAACAATCAGTACTGTCACCAAAAAAAGTGTGTGTCAGGGTACTGTACCATCCCTGAGGCAGTGGGGTAGCTAAGGTCCATGAAACACTTGGGATGCAAGAGAAATTTGGTTCACATTTTAATTAGAGCCTACCTAATTTGTACTTCCCCAAAACTATTTATGAACGAAAGTGCAGCTGTCCATTGAAATTCACACTTCTCCAAATTTGGCAATGCAGTTCTCTAGCCAAAACTTTTGTACAACAGTATGTTAGGAAAATGTGCATAATTTGCATATATTAGTGAAAAAAACATTAAAATGCATTATATGTGGGGAAACTGCTTTGCAAAACTGTGTATATTAGGCAAAATTGCATACAAAATATGTATATTGGGATAAATTCGTACTAAAATGCTGTTGAGTTTGCATTAAGACTTTTCTTTTTAAAAAGTGCAAACTGATATAGAAATGATATGGAAACTGAATTTAAGACTTAAAAAGTGAGAAACTGAGAGAAGCCAAACTTTTTGCCCATGCTGTCTAAGGCTGAAGGAAGTTTTGTGTCTTCACAGAATCATAGAATAGTAGAGTTGGAAGGGGCCTATAAGGCCATCAAGTCCAACCCCCTGCTCAATGCAGGAATCCAAATCAAAGCACTCCCGACAGATGGCTGTCCAGTTGCTTCCTGAAGGCCTCCAGTGTCGGAGAGCCCACTACCTCTCTAGGTAACTGATTCCATTGTCGTATGGCTCTAAGAGTTAGGAAGTTTTTCCTGATGTTCAGTCGAAATCTGGCTTCCTGCAACTTGAGCCCATTATTCCGTGTCCTGCACTCTGGGACGATCGAGAAGAGATCCCGGCCCTCCTCTGTGTGACAACCTTTCATGTACTTGAAGAGTGCTATTGTATCTCCCCTCAGTCTTCTCTTCTCCAAGCTAAACATGCCCAGTTCTTCAGTCTCTCCTCATAGGGCTTTGTTTCCAATCCCCTGATCATCCTTGTTGCCCTCCTCTTAACCTATTCCAGTTTGTCTGCATCCTTCTTGAAGTGTGGAGACCAGAACTGGACGCAGTATTCAAGATGAGGCCTAACCAGTGCTGAATAGAGGGGAACTAGTACTTCACGTGATTTGGAAACTATACTTCTGTTAATGCAGCCTAACATAGCATTTGCATCATGCTGTGGGGATGCTTCTCATCAGCAAGGACTGGGCATCTTGTTAAACTGGAAGGAAGGATGGATGGAGCAAAACACAGGGAAATACTGCAAGAGAACCTGCTTCAGTCCACTATAAAACTGAAGCTTGGGAGGAAATTCAGTTTTCAGCAGGACAATGATCCCAAGCACAAGGCCAAAGCAACATTGGAATGGCTGAAGAAGGTGGATGCCCTATAGTGGCCCAGTCAAAGCCCTGATCTCAATCCCATTGAGAATCTGTGGCACTCTTTGAAAATTGCAGTTCACAAATGACATCCAACCAACCTGATCAACCTGGAGAGAATCTGCCAAGAAGAATGAGCCCAAATGCATCGAACACTGTGTGCAAAGCTTTTACCTACCTACCCCAAAAGACTTAAAGCTGTTATTGCAGCGAAAGGTGGCTCTGCCAAATATTAATGTGGAGTGGGGGTTGAATACTTATGCAAGCAACATGTTGTTTTTTATGTTTCTTACAAACTTTTCCCAACATAAAACCACTGTCACCTTACAATAATTGATTTTGAGTTTCAGTGTTTCAAAATAAAATATACAGAACAAAATTACAATGTACCATTTCTAATTCAGTAATATGAGAGCATTGGTCAGGGGTCTGACTACATTTGCAAGGCACTGTCCTTCCAAAAGGGTAGCTGTTAGCCTGTTGGAGCAAAACAGCAGTCTCAGGATCTAAAGGGCACCTAAAGGACTAATGGATTCATCATGGCAAAAGTATTAGTGGATGGGCGGGCTCCAATCCACAAAAGGTTATATGCCATAATAAATTGGGCCCACAACGAACTATGTTGTTTTAGGTAAACAGAAGGTGCAACTAAGACTGCCAAATAATTCCGGAAATTTTAGTTGGTTAATCACTCACTCATCTTTTTAACTGATCCAGTTTAAATAAACTTGCATATTAACAAAACCTCACAGTTGGCTTTTGGCAAGGTTAAGAAAATGTGAGCTCACCCAACACAGAGAGGGAAAACCTGCCATTTGTTTTTTAGAAAACAATCTTTAATATTTTTATTCCAGAATATCTCTGGAAAGATATAGCAGAACTCAATGGAACACGTAACTGAAACAGAACCCAGTTACCTAGATGTACGCTCCCCTGAAACACAATGGCATTCACTTCTGAGTAAATATATACTTAAAGAGTTGCAGGGTTAGCCTATTGCAACAACCACAAAAAAGAGGAAAAAGGAAAAGAACACAGTGGGGAGGGGGGAATGTATGCCCAAGGTCCCAGACTCAATCCCCAGCATCTCCAGGCAGGACTGAGGAAGACTCCCTGCCTGCCACCCTGGAGTGCTGCTGTCAGTCAGTGTAGACAATACTGTCTAGACCAGTGTTCTGACTCAGGAAAGATAAGTCTAGGTTATGGGAAACTGGATTGAAGCAAACCCATGTCAGCTCAACAGAAGTTGGATTCCTGCATTCAGGATGGGTTTGGCCTCGATGGCTTTAAGCGTCCCTTCCAACTGATTCTATTCTATGATTCCAAGGCACCTCCCTATGCCTCTCTGCATTGCACTTTCCTGGAGACTGGAGTGCACATTTGGGAACTCAGATAAATGCTCGCTCCTTTGACGAAAAGGAGACAATAGTCAAGAAATCAGAAGAAGGCTAGGACTGGGGAGGGCAGCTATGAGAACTAGAAAAGGTCCTCAAATGCAAAGATGTATCACTGAACACTAAAGTCAGGATCATTCAGACCATGGTATTCCTGATCTCTATGTAGGGATGTGAAACGTGGACAGTGAAAAAAGCAGTAAGAGAAAAATAAGCTCATTTGAAATGTGGTGTTGGAGAAGAGCTTTGCAGATACCATGGACTGCGAAAAAGACAAATAATTGGGTGTTAGAACAAATTAAACCAGAACTGTCACTAGAAGCTAAAATGATGAAACTGAGGTTATCATACTTTGGACACATCATGAGAAGACATGATTCATTAGAAAATACAATCATGCTGGGAAAAACAGAAGGGAGTAGAAAAAGAGGAAGGCCAAACAAGAGATGGATTGATTCCATAAAGGAAGCCACAGACCTGAACTTACAAGCTCTGAACAGGGTGGTTTATAACAGATGCTCTTGGAGGTCACTGATTCATACGGTCGCCCCAAGTCGTAATTGACTTGAAGGCACATAACAACAACAACAACAACAACACACTGTGAGCAAGGGTGGCGAGGACAAGAGAACGGCGCGGGCAGCAGCTGCAAGGTGAAGACGACGTGCGCGTTTAGGTGCCTAAGGTAGATGACTT
The DNA here is from genome assembly GCF_030035675.1 of Rhineura floridana. Taxonomy (NCBI): domain Eukaryota; kingdom Metazoa; phylum Chordata; class Lepidosauria; order Squamata; family Rhineuridae; genus Rhineura; species Rhineura floridana. The sequence goes on along the minus strand of NC_084483.1, from coordinate 207,340,599 downwards.
TGCAAAGGAAATTCCCTGCTGGCCCGTGGGGGAGGGGGGAGAAAATATTTGCATTGGAGGCTTCCCCCATCCATTTGGTCCATGCGCAGAAGTTCTTTGCAAACACGGGGAAATCTCTCCGATTCTCCCATCCAGAGGTCACTATTCTGCCTCTTTGCCACGTGACTGCTCCCTGCTCGCCCCGCCCAGCCCGAGATGAAAGTGACTACGTGCTACTCCCCACGTGGAAGGAGACGAGAACAGCCAGAGCCACACGTTCGCGCGCGCCATAAGGAAGGCAACGGCCAGGGGCGGGGCGAGGCGAGAAAAAAAAACACACGAGTGAATAGCAGCCAATCAGGACTCCCAGTACTTGGGAACCGCGCCCAATCAGAAACGAAAAGGGAGGAGTTTTTGGAAGCGAAGCGAGCCAATCCGAGAGCAAGCCGAGGGGGAGGAGGAGAAAGGCTTAGAGGAGCGGGGGAAGAAGGAGGGAGGGAGAGAGAGAGAGAGAGAGAGAGAGAGAGAGAGGGAGCAATCGCTAAAGAGACCCGGGTGACGAAGGAGCGAAGCGTAACCAATCCCAACACGAGTGCAATCAGAGGCGGGAGGAGGAGTAATACGAGCCCGGCTGCGAGAGAGCGCGCTCAAGTTTGCTGAGGCAGCACTAAAGGAGCCCGCCTTTTTCTCTCTCTCATGAAGTGGGCAGGGTTTTGTTGTTGCGCTCGCCAGGCGGGAAGGGAGTGCTGCTCGTCCTTCCCCCTCCTTCGCTCGCGCAGGAGCCAGTGGGCAGGTCGCCCGCTCCCCCCTCAGGCGCCTGTTGCGAAGAAGATGTTTTGTTTCAACGTATTTGAAAGCCTGTTTTTATGATGTTTTAAATATGCTTTTACTGTTTTTGTTTGCTGCCCTGGGCTCCTACTGGGAGGAAGGTCGGGATATAAGTTTAATAAATTAATTAATAAATAAGATCTCCATCTGTCTGCATGAGGGATTTGGTTGCTGGTTTTTTAAAAAATCACTATTTCACACACGTTCATCATCCCCTCACAGCCTAAAATATCAAGCCTGTTTCCTAAGGGGTAAGGCTATGGCAGAGGCCTAGTCCTGACAAGTAGTCAAGTTGTGCATAGTTGTATCGCTTCAGAAAGTAGGCAGGGGGCTTACCTCATGCAATGGGCTTCCACGCATTCAACTCCCCTCTGTGCTTGTAAAATTAACGCCTCAGGAAGAAGATTCTTGCTGATGTGCTAGTTTTCCTGCTGCAGGGATTTGATTTGTTTTCAATATTTGGTCTGGAGGAGCATTCAGTCAAGCAGTATGAACATAAACGTAAGAGCCGTGGACTGGAGCAGGCCAGTGGCCCATCTGCTTCTCACAGTGGCCAACCAGATTGCCCCAATAGGAAGGCTGCAAGCAGGACCCGAGTGTGAGAGCACTCTCCCCTCCTGCATTTTCCAGCAACTGGTATTTGGCAGCATACTGTCCTGACTCTGTACCTTTTTTTTTTTAAGATGTCTTAAAAGATTTTTAAAGACGTTTTGTTTTAATGTCTTTTAAAGTCTGTTTTTATGATGTTTTGAAGTGTTTTTAGTGCTTTTGTTTGCTGCCCTGGGCTCCTGCTGGGAGAAAGGGCGGGATATAAAATAATAAATAAATAAATAAATGTTGGGAAGGGATAAGACATTTGTGATAGGGGAGAGCGAACAGGAGTAGAAACGTGGTACAAGAAAAAACTGAAGCAGCAGAGATGTGAAAGCAACAATGGAAGTATAACAGATGTCAGTGACACAAGAAGCAGTTGTTTTTAGACTCTGGATGGGTTCAGTGACGTTGTGGCTCCCTTTACATAGTATTTTAATGCGCAGCACAATTTAATTTATACAGATGTTTTGTGAGAATATTTAAAGTGTGTGTTCTGCTTTCATGCAAGCAGAAAAGAATCATGGTTTGACATGGAATATCCAGAAATAACAGTCAATTTTTATTTTGCATAAGTAACTATTATACAGGTTTTTCAAGCTTGTTTATCTGAGACAATTTAAGGATCACTTGAGACTATGTAGCATAAGTCTCTAAGACTTTCATGAACCTTCCATTAAACCTTGTGCTTAGCTTCCAAGTTTCACAAAAGCTTATTTTCATTGGCTTGGCACACTATTGAGTCTTCCACCTTTTCCTTTGTAAATTAACACATTTGTATGGCTTATACAAACAGCTGGTATAGCACAGTGGAGAGGAGAGCCTGGCTGGCAGTCCAGAGTCTGTGAGTTCCAATCCCCACTCGTGTCTCCTGGGTGTCAAGGGCCAGCTAAAGATCACCCCCACAGGGAGTGGCTCAGGGGTTACGTGCCCTGCCACCTGTGCAGCCGTGGGCAAGCGGCAGAGTCCCAAGGAGCCCAGTTGCCTCCCAGCTAGCAGTTGTGGACAAGAAAGAGTGGGCTTGTGCAGCTGTGGCAAGCTGAGCATAAGAACATAAGAAGAGCCTGCTGGATCAGGCCAGTGGCCCATCTAGTCCAGCATCCTGTTCTCACAGTGGCCAACCAGGTGCCTGGGGGAAGCCCGCAAGCAGGACCCGAGTGCAAGAACACTCTCCCCTCCTGAGGCTTCCGGCAACTGGTTTTCAGAAGCATGCTGCCTCTGACTAGGGTGGCAGAGCACAGCCATCATGGCTAGTAGCCATTGATAGCCCTATCCTCCATGAATTTGTCTAATCTTCTTTTAAAGCCATCCAAGCTGGTGGCCATTACTGCATCTTGTGGGAGCAAATTCCATAGTTTAACTATGCGCTGAGTGAAGAAGTACTTCCTTTTGTCTGTCCTGAATCTTCCAACATTCAGCTTCTTTGAATGTCCACGAGTTCTAGTATTATGAGAGAGGGAGAAGAACTTTTCTCTATCCACTTTCTCAATGCCATGCATAATTTTATACACTTCTATAATGCCTCCTCTGACCCGCCTTTTCTCTAAACTAAAAAGCCCCAAATGCTGCAACCTTTCCTCGTAAGGGAGTCGCTCCATCCCCTTGATCATTCTGGTTGCCCTCTTCTGAACCTTTTCCAACTCTAGAATATCCTTTTTGAGATGAGGCGACCAGAACTGTACACAGTATTCCAAATGCGGCCGCACCATAGATTTATACAACGGCATGATGATATCGGCTGTTTTATTTTCAATACCTTTCCTAATTATTGCTAGCATGGAATTTGCCTTTTTCACAGCTGCCGCACACTGGGTCGACATTTTCATCGTGCTGTCCACTACAACCCCGAGGTCTCTCTCCTGGTCGGTCACCGCCAGTTCAGACCCCATGAGCGTATATGTGAAATTAAGATTGTTTGCTCCAATATGCATAATTTTACACTTGTTTATATTGAATTGCATTTGCCATTTTTCCGCCCATTCACTCAGTTTGGAGAGGTCTTTTTGGAGCTCTTCGCAATCCCTTTTTGTTTTAACAACCCTGAACAATTTAGTGTCATCAGCAAACTTGGCCACTTCACTGCTCACTCCTAATTCTAGGTCATTAATGAACAAGTTGAAAAGTACAGGTCCCAATACCGATCCTTGAGGGACTCCACTTTCTACAGCCCTCCATTGGGAGAACTGTCCGTTTATTCCTACTCTCTGCTTTCTGCTTCTTAACCAATTCCTTATCCACAAGAGGACCTCTCCTCTTATTCCATGACTGCTAAGCTTCCTCAGAAGCCTTTGGTGAGGTACCTTGTCAAACGCTTTTTGAAAGTCTAAGTACACTATGTCCACTGGATCACCTCTATCTATATGCTTGTTGACACTCTCAAAGAATTCTAATAGGTTACTGAGACAGGACCTTCCCTTGCAGAAGCCATGCTGGCTCTGCTTCAGCAAGGCTTGTTCTTCTATGTGCTTAGTTAATCTAGCTTTAATAATACTTTCTACCAGTTTTCCAGGGACAGAAGTTAAGCTAACTGGCCTGTAATTTCCGGGATCCCCTCTGGATCCCTTTTTGAAGATTGGTGTTACATTTGCCACTTTCCAGTCCTCAGGCACGGAGGAGGACCCAAGGGACAAGTTACATATTTTAGTTAGCAGATCAGCAATTTCACCTTTGAGTTCTTTGAGAACTCTCGGGTGGATGCCATCCGGGCCCGGTGATTTGTCAGTTTTTATATTGTCCATTAAGCTTAGAACTTCCTCTCTCGTTACCACTATTTGTCTTAGTTCCTCAGAATCCCTTCCTGCAAATGTTAGTTCAGGTTCAGGGATCTGCCCTATATCTTCCACTGTGAAGACAGATGCAAAGAATTTATTTAGCTTCTCTGCAATCTCCTTATCGTTCTTTAGTACACCTTTGACTCCCTTATCATCCAAGGGTCCAATTGTCTCCCTAGATGGTCTCCTGCTTTGAATGTATTTATAGAATTTTTTGTTGTTGGTTTTTATGTTCTTAGCAATGTGCTCCTCAAATTCTTTTTTAGCATCCCTTATTGTCTTCTTGCATTTCTTTTGCCAGACTTTGTGTTCTTTTTTATTTTCTTCATTCGGACAAGACTTCCATTTTCTGAAGGAAGACTTTTTGCCTCTAAGAGCTTCCTTGACTTTGCTCGTTAACCATGCTGGCATCTTCTTGGCCCTGGCGGTACCTTTTCTGATCTGCGGTATGCACTCCAGTTGAGCTTCTAATATAGTGTTTTTAAACAACTTCCAAGCATTTTCGAGTGATGTGACCCTCTGGACTTTGTTTTTCATCTTTCTTTTTACCAATCCCCTCATTTTTGTGAAGTTTCCTCTTTTGAAGCCAAATGTGACCGTGTTGGATTTTCTTGGCAATTGGCCATTTACATGTATGTTTAATTTAATAGCACTGTGGTCACTGCTCCCAATCGGTTCAACAACACTTACATCTCGCACCAGGTCCCGGTCCCCACTGAGGATTAAGTCCAGGGTTGCCGTCCCTCTGGTCGGTTCCATGACCAACTGGTCTAGGGAATAGTCATTTAGAATATCTAGAAACTTTGCTTCTTTGTCATGACTGGAACACATATGCAGCCAGTCTATGTCCGGGTAGTTGAAGTCACCCATTACTACCACATTTCCTAGTTTGGATGCTTCCTCAATTTCATATCTCATCTCAAGGTCTCCCTGAGCATTTTGATCAGGGGGACGATAGATCGTTCCCAGTATTAAGTCCCTCCTGGGGCACGGTATCACCACCCACAACGATTCTGTGGAGGAGTCTGCCTCTTTGGGGGTTTCGAGCTTGCTGGATTCAATGCCTTCTTTCACGTATAGAGCGACTCCGCCACCAATACGTCCTTCCCTGTCCTTCCGATATAGTTTATATCCAGGGATAACCGTATCCCACTGGTTTTCTCCATTCCACCAGGTCTCGGTTATGCTCACTATATCAATGCTCTTCTCTAAGACCAAGCACTCCAGTTCTCCCATCTTGGTTCGGAGGCTCCTAGCATTAGCGTACAGGCACTTGTAAGCAGTGTCTCTCTTCAAGTGTCTTTGGCACTTGTGGTTAGGCCTGTGGGAATTTTGCTCTTCTGAATTTATATCCTGTGCCCCTGCTCTCACAATGCCTACTTCTAGGCCTACCCCTTTTAAAATTTCATCATTTCTTGGTTTTTATCCCAGGGGGGAGGTTTATTCCGAACCGGACCTTTCTCAGCTCCTGTCGGGTTTCCCCCCTCAGTCAGTTTAAAAGCTGCTCTGCTACCTTTTTAATTTTAAGTGCCAGCAGTCTGGTTCCATTCTGGTTCAAGTGGAGCCCGTCCCTTTTGTACAGGCCCGGCTTGTCCCAGAATGTTCCCCAATGCCTAACAAATCCGAACCCTTCCACCCGACACCATCGTCTCATCCACGCATTGAGACTGCGAAGCTGGGCCTGTCTGGCTGGTCCTGCGCGTGGAACTGGTAGCATTTCAGAGAAAGCCACCTTGGAGGTCCTGGCTTTCAGCATCCTACCTAGCAACCTAAATTTTGCTTCCAGGACCTCACGGCTGCATTTCCCCATGTCGTTGGTGCCAACGTGCACCACGACCACTGACTCCTTCCCAGCACTGTCTACCAAACTATCTAAACGACGAGCGATATCCGCAACCTTCGCACCAGGCAGGCCCTAGCCAGCTGGGGAGGACTAGCCTCTAAGGGAGGCATTGTTAAACCCCCTCTGAGTACCGCTTACCATGAAATCCCTATTCATAGGGTCGCCATAAGTCAGGATCAACTTGAAGGCAGTCCATTTCCATTTCTCATACTGAGTGGTTATATCTGACAATTCATTGCTCACTTTAGTTTAGATTGAAACCAGTGTCTCGGATTTAGTATAGAAAAGGTTAACCGATCAGCCCAAATAGTTTAAAGGGAATACAAGCTATTTTAATTTTAACATTTATGTTGTTTATTTTATTTTTGCAGCCCACCCTGGGGTCTATGGCTGAAGGGTGGGATATAAGTTTTTATAATGACATAAATAAATAATTATTTGCCTTACCAATTCTGTTACTTTGGCACTATATTACCTAAACGTAGAAATCCTCACAGCATAATAAGTAACAAAGATCCAAATAGCTCACTCATGGACTGAGGGTGATACTATCCTACTGATACTAAAACCAAAGGTTTTTCCCCTGTGGACCTCTTGAAAATGGCTGAGGGTCTTGGTGGGTGACTTAATTATTTTTCTGCCTGTTGTAGCAATCGTAATGCACTGTGGTAGGTGAGGTATGATTTTTAATTGTATTTTGACATGTCACAGATCACCTGAATGAATGAAGCTCAACCCTGCACTAAGAAATACCCATAAGTTATAATGAAGCTTTGGCTGGAGCTCTCGAGAGATCCACTGGAAAGCAGGAATCTACAGGAATCCAACAGCAAATGACAGGAATATTAGGGAGCAATCCAAGGGCCTGTTCAGATGCTGGTATAATCTGGATCTGATGCTTTTTGCAGATCCTTTTAATTTGGACCATTTGCATGACGTTTTTGCCAAAGCAATTACATTCAGCTGCTTTTGCCTTTAACTCTGGATTAAATCGATGCGAGAAAAACCTGAAATTGCTTTTAAAATCCACACCTGCTTCAGTGCGCTTCTACTGTGTATTAACTTTTAAGCGCCTTTTTTTGACTGTGCAGTTTCTTTGCCATTAGATCCTCTCTTTTCTCCACCCCTTTAACCGTCTCTGGGCGTCATTTTGTTTCCTGCTGTTGACGAAGCAACTTCCAGTCACTCTTGCCTTCCTTTCTCCCGCTTTCTCCCGCTTTCTCCCGCTTCCCCCCAATACATTTCCTCCCCCGCTCCTTTAAACAAAATCGCATTCATCCAATTTATTCACCCTAGAATATCTAATTCTGTGAAAGCTCTCTGCATGTGATGTGAGTGGGTTTTTTCCCCACCCCTTAATTCTCTCTCTTCTGCAGTGACACCAACAACTCCCCGAGGGTAGCAGGGAAGAGCTGGAACTCGGGAAATTCCTTCCTGGGGAAATCTTGCTCACCCCGCCACCAGAGAGGGAGACTCCCCTTCAGTCTTCGCTGGCTCTCTCGCTTGAGCTGCAGGGGGGGTCCGCAAGCCGCTATGCGCCACTCGCTGGAGCTACACCTAGGGTTGGAGTGTGCGCAGCCACAGCAAGAGGAGGCTGGCGAAGGCACCGCTGCGGTAATTTATAAGTTCCCAAAAGCGCAGGGGAAAGAGGAGCTGCCTTGGCATCTCATCCCAGCATCTGCTCCACTCACGGAGAACAATAATATTAAACAGTCAATGCTTCCTTTAGTAAATGCTTTTAATATCTCTCTAAAGATCATTGTTTGGGGGGGGGTTTATGTTTCCCAGAACGCATGCTGAGGCTTGTCCCGGGGTGCCAAAGGCACACCAATATCACGCAGGGACAGCCTAACAGCCATGGGTGGGAGCAATTCCCTTTCTTTCAAGCACCTATTCCTTTGTTTAGGGAAACACCGCCCCTTCCCCGCCTCCGCAGTTAACATGCTAACGTGTGGGTGCAGCAACAAGGAAACGCTGATAGCAATAAACGTGAACACGTGTGAATGCTAAAAAGAAAAACAGCCAATTTATTTGTAGCGAGGGCAGAAGTATGTGAACTGTCAAAATCACTCGCGATGGAAAAAGCAGCATTTTTAATGTGGATCTTGGCTCATATGTGAACCAGCCCCAACTGACATTGACTCTGGGCTGAGGGGGGAGTTGGATATGGCAGACCCCCTGCTGAGCTAGCAGGGTCCCATCTCTGCTGGGCTCCACTGGCAGAAGCCCCTTATCCCAGCTCAGCCACAGCCAAGGGGCCGCCAGGGATGCTCAGCCCAGTGGAAGTGGTGCTGGCTGAAGGCCCCCAAAGGGGGCATTCCAGAGGCTTGTTGGAGGGAGGGGCCATGGGTGGGGGACTTACGCGATATCCAAGTTGCATTCGGAGTGCTCCTGTAGGTCTCAAACCGGGCAAAAGTTATACTGGGGGAAAGGTGGGTCTACAAAAATAATTACAATGGAATTCTATGGAGAGTGCTTACTCCCCAGTAGGGGTATTAATGGGAGACGTTTTTTATATTCAGGTCCCTGCACACAAGCTTTTGGCTGAGCCAGCATTCAGCCAGCCCAGAGGCGCCTGAACAGCAAATGGATGCCGATGACGTTCCCGTTGGCTCCTCCTCCGCTCGCCCTCCTTCTGCCAGCTTCCCTGAGTTGGATTGTTCGGTTAGTAGGTTGTATTGGATCATCAGGCACTAAATGGGTGATCTTGAGCAAGCCATTGTTGCAGCAATTGATGCACTAAATGACTGCTTGTCCACAAGGCACACATTCAGAGGGCAGTCTTTGTGCCAACTGCAGTTAATTAACAGAAAACAGAGATACTGTTTCACAAAATAGTGACAGTATCTTAAACACACCACAACAAACAATGTTTCTTTAAATGATGCCCTTCCTTGCTCATAAGCACATGTGGAAACAGCCTGACTCTGTGTTTGCGCATGTATCCAGAGCTTGGAAAAGTTACTTTTTTGAATTACAACTCCCATCAGCCCCAGCCAGCATGGCCACTGGATTGGGCTGATGGGAGTTGTAGTTCAAAAAAGTAACTTTTCCAAGCTGTGCCCCTTTGTTACTGTACCACAAAGTGTTTCCAACCAGCTATTTTTACTTCCTGATAGTCCATGCTTAACAACCTGGGGCTTCCTCCCACATGAATCTTGAGAACTTGGTTCTGCTGTGCGTTCCCTTGCCATCTGAAGTTTTTATTCTAGTAGGTGGTTGATTCATCAGGTCTCTTGTCTTATATTTTAACTGTTGCTAGTGCTATATATATTTTATTGTTATTATTATTATAACATTCTTGAGGGTGTTTTGTTTTAGAAAGGCAGGGTACAAATGGGGGGACAGGGGGAGGAGGAATAAACCATAACAACACATACACAAAACCCACACTTTTGTACTAAGTGATAATCAGTCTGGGAATAATCAACACCTCCTGGTTTCATACTCAGGCTCCACATGTGCTGAATAAGTAGGGTTGCCAGGTTCAGGGCCTGAGACTGATCCTGTATCTTTAGCAGAAGAGAAAGCCAGCCAAGTGCAGATGTTCTTGCAACGCTGTAATGGGAAAAACCACAAGGTGGAATTCTCCCTTCTCCCTGTACAACTTTTAAAGCTATAGAGGCCGGGCCTGGCAACCAAGAGGTCTTCTGTATCTTTAAAAGTTGTGCAGGGGGAAGGGAGAATTCCACCTTGTGGTTTTTCCCATTACAGAGTTGCAAGAGCACCTGCACTTGGCTGACTTTCTCTTCTCCTAAAGATACAGGATCAGTCTCAGGCCCTGAGCCTGGCAACCCTATGTATAAGGCTTTTTCATGTAGCTCCTGGACACTGTCTAGAAGACAGGATTCACTCACAAGTCCCCAGTGCAGACGTCTGTCCCTGGCGAGAAGGCTTAATCATCACAAAATCAACTTATTAGTTAACTTCACCCCATTTCTAGCAAAATCTGGAATTTCCATCACAATAATCACAGTGAGATGGATTTTGAACAGCAGGAAAAATCAGCCCAGAGCAGCGCTGTGCTTCTTGACAAAATAACTGAAGATATGAAGCAGCCTTATGCTATGTTAGGCTGCTTCTAGACTATTGCTATTTTGCGGATGGGATTCAATCACATACCGGCAAATTTAGGTTGCGCAATTCAAGTGGATTTGGCACTCTTGTAAAACAAATTCACTTCCCCACCCCCCCTCCAAAATCAGATTTTTTTTATGTTTATTTTTTGCAGTAAGGAAAGTGGCATGAAAATGCACTGGGGAAAGTGGGACGACAATTGCTTGATGAGACATCACATAACCTGGCTGCAAACAAATCTGAATGAATCCTCAGTAAACTGGATGTTGTATAAACCTACCTGCAAACATTTTGCAAGCAGATCAGGATAAATGCCCAGTTAACAGCATTAATTTGTGCAAGGTCTAAGGTCATCAAGTAACCTTAGATAATCAGTCCATCTAGTCCACTACTGCCTATTCTGTCTCGTAGTGGCTCTAGTCTATAGAGCCTCATGTATGGAAGTGAATTTGTAAGCAAAACAATATGTGAAACAATACATGATTGCAGAATGTATTTACTTCTACTGCATGATGCAGAGGTTGATGTGAGTACTTTAACTTAAAGTGTCCATGCGTTTTGTTGCATGAGTGAAAGTGGAAACACATTAACTCTTTTACCTAAAAGGCTGGAGGATTTTTGGTCCTACCATTCATTGGCAGAGTTTCTAGTCTAAGGTGTCAGGCAGATGTCTTTCCTAGCCCCGCCACACAAGATCATTTCAATTGGAAATGGCAGGGAGTTAATCTGGGACCTTCTGTACACAATGCATGTGGACCACTCCGAAGCTATGGGCCCTCCCAGCTAATTTTGTAACATCTAAAAACGAAACAACAGCAATACAAGCCTACCTATGAGCTAAGACTTTCTGCATTCTAGTAGTAGATCAATGACCAACTTCCCCCTGTGCTTTTCAATGAGAATTGAATCTCTGCCAACATTCTGTGCTCTAAAGTAAAAAAATTAGCACGTGCAACGCATCTCGGAGAGTTCTTTTGTACAACCTATCATAAATATTAAACGCTGGCAGTAAACACAGTGTTATAATGTGGGTATATGAACTCAAACTTCTACTGATGGTGAATATATGGGACCGAAATGTTTACTTTTTAAATGACGAGAAATCCCTTGAAAATGGAAATGGACCGCCTTCAAGTCAATTCTGCCTTATGGTGACCCTATGAATACGGTTTTCATGGTAAGTGGTATTCAGAGGGGGTTGACCATTGCCTTCCTCTGAGGCTGAGAGGTAGTGACTGCCCCAAGTTCACCCAGGGAGTTGCATGGCTGCGTGGGGATTCGAACCCTGGTCCCCCAGGTCATAGTCCAACATTCTAACCACTACGCCACACTGGCTTGTAAAGTGGTTTTTACTTTTGTAGTTTGTTGTGTATGACCATGCTGTATTTGTTGTCACTGCCTACCATCTTATAGCCACTTACCCGGGAAGAAACCTTACTGAACTCAATGAGATTTGTTTCCAAATAACCAGCAATAGGATTATGCTGTCAGCAAAAGGGGGGTTGTTTATTAACAAAAGGTATGGGCAAATCTTGGTTTCTCTCAGTTTCTCATTTTTCCATTCTTCAGTTTTCCACCAGTTTGCAATTTTTTTAAAAAAGGCCCTCATGAAAACTGATCAGCATTTTAGAGTGAATTTCTCCTAATATACATAACTTTTCTATGCATTTTTATCTAATACACATCTTTATGCAAAGCAATTTTCCCTAATATAATGCCTGGTAAAATGTGTATTATTTACACACACTTTATCCTACTATAGTATTTTTGTACACATTATTTGGCTGAAGAACTCTTGAAAAATTTGGAGAAGTACAGATCTTGAAGGATGCGTGTGTTTTGGTTCGCCTACAGTTTTGGAAAGTGCAAATTTGCTAGGTGCACTTTTAAATGCAAACTGAATCTAATTTCCCATCCTAATTAATAACTGCATATGGTGCCCTTCAGCCATATGCTTTCAGGTGCCTTACAAAAACAAAGCAGGATCAACAAGATAAAAGCATACCAATGAAAATAATATTGTAAAACACAAGATAAAACCAAGTTTAAAAAACAGCAGAACAACAACAAAATTAGCAGATCAAAACCTGCTCACTGAAATGCTGGAGGTTCTGGGCAAATACTCTACATTAACTAATCTTCCACCCCCTCATTCTAGACGCTTAACAGATTAGGATCTCTATTTTATTAGTAAACATGCACTGTATGGGTGGAGAAAATGTATTTCTTTTAGCACTATTTTTTAACTATTGATGGTAAGCACAACACAAGTGAGGAAGGGTAATCCACATTTCATGGTCTTGTTCATGTACCCTAATTTTCTCATCTCACACTCCTGTTATGTAACAACTGCATTTTTATTGAAAGTGGCAATTTTGAGAGGTTGTAGCTACAGCTGGTTATATAATTGCTGTTTGCAGAGTCTTCAAAACACTCTCAGGCACCCTTCCACTCCACATTACAGATAGAAAGCCCTCCAAATTTCATTCAAAAAGGCCAAGTTATAAATTCACACGGGATGGTGTGTGTTCTTTTGGACAGATGGAATGTTCTGGATCGTTGTTTTCTATTTGTACTATTTGGCCAGCGCATCGCAAGCATCCAGTACATTTTGCAAAGCAGATGTACTGGAACGTGAAACACTGGTAGCCGCCCTCCCCTTTAACTCCAGCTCGGGAGAGATGCTTTAAACAGGGAAAGTATGCACTTGATTTTATTCTTATTCACTAATAGGCAAAACACCTTGAGGTTTAAGAATGTACCTATAGCCAGCAGGTATTTCTATCAAATGTTAAAAAGCAGGGAATTTGGGCAGCCATAGTGAATGCACCAGGGGAGCAGGAGACCTGACCTCCTCTCTGAGATATTGTACCGCCCTACAAATTTGTAAAAATACAAACACAATTTGGGTTGGTCTTTCACAGTCCAATCCAGGGAACTGTGGGAATTGTAGCTCGGTCAGGGGAATAGAAGCCTCTTACATCTCCCTTCACAAACTACACTTCCCAGGATTCTCTGGGGGAAGCCAGGACTGTCTACACTGGAATAAAGGACAGATGTGGATGTGGCCCTGATTAGCCAAGCCAAACAGTTGTGAGACTGGTTTTTAGTTCACTGACAGTTGGTTCTTACTGAGCATGCCTGCGCTATCATTGACTACAATGTTACATTTCTTAAATTAATTAAAAATCAGCCAGGATTTTTAAACTTTTAAACTGCAGAAGATGGAGGTCAGAATATGGGGCAAGGTCAGTAATAGGATTACAAGTACTCTCGGAACATGGCTGATTTTTAATTAATTTCAACAAATTATGAGACCACTGACAGAAAAAAGTCCAACAGGGATCTGGATTTTTTTCTCTTGTTTTACATTGTGAACTCTTGATTCTTTCTGACTGTTTTGTGTATTGCCATGAAAACGTAGAGGGTTAAGCAAATAATAATGATAAATAAAATTTTATTTTTAGGCTGCCTATCTGGCCAAATGAACGGCCACTCTAGGCGGCGTACATAATTAAAAATACAACATATAATACAGTTTTAACATATAAAACAATTATAATCCACCAACCTACATCTATACACTTTAAACTAAAATTATCTAGGAGACTTGTATGCCTGCTGAAACAACCAAGTTTTCAATCCTTGGCGGAAACCTACCAGGGAGGGGGCATGGTGAAGGTCGTATGGCAGAGAGTTCCAGAGGGTGGGGGCCACAACTGAGAATGCCCTCTCTCTGGTCCGCACCAGCCTAGCTGTCTTAACTGGTGGGACCGAGAGAAGGTCTTGTGAGGCAGATCTCGGCAGGCGGCATATTTGGTGATGCTGGAGGCGCTCCTTGAGATAAACTGGACCGACACCGTATAGGGCTTTAAAGGTTAACACCAACACCTTGAATTGGGCTCGGTACACAACTGGTAGCCAGTGCAGATCTTCCAGCACTGGGGTGATATGATCCCGGCGGCGGCTGTTTTTAATCAACCGTGCCGCCGCATTCTGTACCAGTTGTAATTTCCGGACCGTCTTCAAGGGTAGCCCCACATAGAGCGCATTACAGTAGTCTAAGCGAGAGGAGACCAGGGCATGCACCACCCATGGGAGCAGATGGACCGGAAGGTAGGGTCGCAGCCTCTGTATCAGATGTAATTGATACCAAGCTGCCCGGCTCACCGCTGACACCTGAGCCTCCATGGACAGCTGGGAGTCAAGAATGACCCCGAGGCTGCAAACCTGGTCCTTCAGGGGCAATCTAACCCCGTTCAGCGTCAGGTCAATATCTCCTATCCTTCTCTTATCTCCCACAAGCAGTACCTCGGTCTTGTCAGGGTTCAGTTTCAGCCTGTTTCCTCCCATCCATTCACTTACAGACTCCAGGCACTTGGAAACAGTCTCCACAGCCAACTCCGGTGAGAACTTAAATGAGAGATAGAGCTGAGTGTCATCTGCATATTGGTGACACTGCAACCCAAATCTCGTGATGATAGCTCCCAGCGGCTTTACATAGATGTTAAACAGCATGGGGGAGAGGATAGAACCCTGTGGCACACCACAATTGAGAGGCCAAGGGTCTGAAACCTCCTCTCCCAATGCCACCCTCTGGTGCCTGTCAGAGAGATAGGAACGGAGCCACTGTAAAACAGTCCCCCCAATTCCCATTCCCTCCAGGTGATCCAGGAGGATACCGTGGTCAATGGTATCAAAAGTCGCTGAGAGATCCAGGAGGACGAGGAAGGAGTGTTCTTCCCTATCCAACACCCTCCTTAAATCATCCACCAGAGCGACCAAGGCTGTTTCAGTTCCATATCCAGTCCTGAAGCCCGATTGGAATGGATCTAAGTAATTTGTTTCCTCCAAGTGTGTCTGTAGCTGTTTGGCCACCACACGTTCGATCACCTTGCCCAAGAATGGTAAATTGGAGACTGGGCGAAAGTTGTTTAAATCTTGGGGATCCAAGGAGAGTTTTTTCAAGATGGGCTTTATTACCGCCTCCTTGAGGGCGGATGGCAATGCACCCTCTTCCAAGGAAGCATTTACCACCGACATGATCCCTTCGCTCAGTCTCTCTTTGCAGCCCACAATGAGCCACGTGGGGCAAGGGTCAAACAAACAAGTGGTCGGTCTCACAGTAGACAGCACCTTGTCCACTTCCTCAGAGGGAAGAGGCTGAAACCGATCCCACCGGACCGGATCGCAACTGATCGCCTCTGGCCCGCTTCCTGTGTCCATGGCGTGCGGAATTATGCTCTTCAGGTGATCGATTTTATCAGCAAAATGTTTTGCAAATGCGTCACAGGAGGCTTTAGAGTGCTCCATGGGTTCCTGGGCAGCTGGACCGACCAGGCTTCGGACCACTTGGAACAACCTCCTGGGACAACATTCTGCGGATGCAATAGAGGCAGCAAAGAAGCCCTTCTTTGCTGCCTTTGTTGCCACTTGGTAGGCTGCTATTGCTGCTCTAACCAGTGTCCGATCGTCCTCGGAGCGAGACTTCCGCCACCGGCGTTCTAGCCGTCTCACCTCCTACCTCAAACCCCGCAACCGTGGTGTATACCATGGTGCGGTCTGAGTTCTATTCAGGGGGAGAGGACGTTTCGGAGCCACCCGGTCTAGTGCAAGTGTTTCTTAGATCAGGACTATATGTTTTGTAAGGTTTTGTTTTGAAATGATCTTATGGGAAGCAACAGAATGACATGGGGAGTATTTTCGATTTAACATTGCAGAATGTGAAAAACCCATGCCGGCTAGAGTATACAGCCACTCTTGTGGCTGTATAATAACAGAAGCCTTAAACACCATTAATAGTTTCATTCCACTTAACTACACATTCAGCACAAATCAGTGTTCAACTGGAGTTCTCATGTCTTCATTCCAAAGTTTAAGTTTACCAGCTTCTGATTCCTAATCTCTGGGATAGCACCAGAGAATGAGAAGGAATGGAAACAAGACAGAACATAGTGGATGGATCAAGGGCAGAGTCTGGAGCGGGGTCAACAGGAAAATATATATATATTGCCAGGATGGCTCAACAGCAACCCTGTAGAGATCTCTTCTAAAACTTTGCTTAAACAGTGTGTTTCTACATCCATCCAGTGACGGTGTGCATTTATCACAGCAGAGACTTGTCCTGGTGGCTTTCCTGACATTGTTGGTTTTGGCCTTTAGCTCTAAACTGGAGCTACAAAAAGCTGCTAGGCTCACAATGAAAGTGGGCCAGAGTCATGCCAAATTTTGTGAGAATCACTGTAATCTCCGGAAGTGGAGAGCTGGACTGAAAGACCTGAGTACCATTGTCAAGGCCAACCCTGGGGAGGCTATAAACAAATCCATATCAGTGCCAGGTCAGGTGCTCTCCATCTCAAGGTCCTTGCTGTCAGTTGCTTGAACTGGTGGGTGAGGAGACGTAAGGCAGAAGGTCGAATGCAACACAAAGATGAGGAAGGGTCATAGCTCTGGTAGAGAATATGCTTTGCATGCAGAAAGCCTCAGATTCAATTCCCAGCATCTCCAGATAGGGCTGAGAGAGACCAGCATTCTTTTTCTCTGGGGACCAGCCAGAGGCCTCTGGAAAACTTTAAAAGGATTTCAGAAACACAAGCACCTGCCTTATACTGAGTCAGACCATTGGCCCACGTAGCTCAGTATTGGCTATGCTGACTGGCTGGCAGCAGCTCTACAGGGTTTCAGACAGGGGACGCTCCCAGCCTACCTGGAGATAATGGAGATTGAACCTGGAACCTTCTGCATGCAAAACTGACGCTCTGCTGATAGCCAGCAGCACTTACTGCAGCTCCAAGTTACAGTTACTTTCTGAGCACTTCCACGTTGCTTATTCTACTGTTTAGACCCCAATTTTTACATTACCATTTTAAGGTGTGGCGACTGCAGCAAGGGCACTCAATTGTCATTGGCTCCCACATAACTCCAGTGATATGTGGATGTTTTGATCCTAGGGGCTTGGGCAATTTTCACACCAGCACAGCTGTCCTAGTGGGGGGTGCGGGGAGGGCAGCCCCATGGAATTGCTACTCTTGCCTGCAGCATGCATGTGTAGTTGCGTACTGATGATAAACAGATGTTAAAGATTAGCTGGACCGGCTGATTTACACATGCATGTTCATTGCCCATTGACTGTAATATCAAATGATGATTTGCTTGTATCTATGGTTGGCGGGTCTCAGGGTTGACCTCAAGGTCGATATTTTAGTTTCTTTCTTAGGGGCTCTAGGAGGAATGAATGCTCAGGGTGAGCAGCCAGATACAAGGAAGCTCAGAGCTTGGAAAAGTTACTTTTTTAAAACTACAACTCCCATCAGCCCCAGCCGGCATGGCCACTAGATTGGGCTGATGGGAGTTGTAGTTCAAAAAAGTAACT
Source organism: Rhineura floridana (assembly GCF_030035675.1). NCBI lineage: Eukaryota > Metazoa > Chordata > Lepidosauria > Squamata > Rhineuridae > Rhineura > Rhineura floridana. The sequence goes on along the minus strand of NC_084483.1, from coordinate 207,323,138 downwards.
TTTCCAAGCTCTGGCTTGGCTTGAGTGTTTTTGCTCTACCCCTAAGCTGCCAGGTGCAGTCAGGCTCTGCCCCCTGACCCACCACCTGCCATATGCTACTAGAACCTGCCCCTATTCCTCGAGGCTCCATTTGCTAGCTCTAAGGCTCTACTCCAGGGTGGCAGACCTATTGCCCTCCAGATGTTGTTGAACTACAGCTCTCACCATCCCTGGCCTGTTGTCAGAACCCAGGTCCCATCAACCTCAGTCAGGGTTAGCGTTGCCAGGTTCCTGGCCTGAGACTGATCCTGTATCTTTAGGAGACAAGAAAGTCAGCCAAGTGCAAGTGTTCTTGCAACCCTGTAATGGGAAAAACCACAAGGTTGCCGGGCCTGGCAACCAAGAGGTCTTCTGTATCTTTAAAAGTTGTGCAGAGGGAAGGGAGAATTCCACCTTGTGGTTTTTCCCATGACAGGGTTGCAAGAACACCTGCACTTGGCTGACTTTCTCTTCTCCTAAAGATACAGGATCAGTCTCAGGCCAGGAACCTGGCAACCCTAACCCTGACTGAGGTTGATGGGACCTGGATTCTGACAACATCTGGAGAGCCAGAGGTTAACTATCCCTGCTCTGCCCCCAAGTCTTACGACCTGAGTTTCAGGTATCTTGGGCCCGGCAAGTCTACATGTATGAATAAACCATTGCAGATTAATCAAAGTAAAACTTTTATATCGCGCAGTATCAGTTCAGCATGCAATACATCTCACACATTAGGCAATTCACACATTAGGCTGAGAGTCATCTGGTGTACACGCATGTGTGAACCAGCCTATAATATAAAGTAAACATTTTGCATGAGTTGCATTTATATCCCACCCTTCATTCCAGGACCTTAGAGGAGCATTTTATAATTCCAAGAACCCTGTGAGGTAGGTTAGTCTAAGAGGTAATGCTTTCCCAGTGCCACCCAATTCAGCTTTATAACTGAGCAAGGATTTGAACCCAGATTGTTCAATAATGGCTTTACATCACACACACACTCTCAGCAATACTAATCCATATACAAACTTTTTCTTAAGTTCTCCATGCTCTTCACATAGTTTATCAGCAGCATTCACATTATTGTTACCCCATGAGAAATGGCAGCTTGCATAATCCATCCAATGAAATATATTTTGAACCTGTGGACAAGGTAATTTAAAAAAACTGTACCAGACTTTGTGCAAGAGAGGAGTGAATGCCATTAGCACTTCTGTCTTCTAAACACTGTTGGAATTGCTTTTTCTTTTTCTGAAAGCTTCATTTTTTATTTTAAGGAGAGCATTCTATAATGTGACTTGAGAACTTTCACCACCATTGTGGTTAACAAGAGAAATAGGAACCAAACCCACATGGCCTCTTTTCTTTTTTCATTCACCACAGCTGCCAAATATTTTCTGAGCCAGAAAGATCCAGTCTCAGCAGGCTGGATATATAAACGTGATGAGGGAGGGAGGGGATCTGGATTGTTTGGCTTGGCTCGCTCTGCTGTAAAGACACCCACATGGAAGCCAAGAGAGAGAGAGAGGAGTGAAGTTTTGTTCCCTTAAAGATGCAGCACAGAAAACCTATTAAGGGAAGCTGGAAAAGGGATCTGTAAACACATAACTGACTCTCAGATGATGTCAGTGACCGAGCTGTATTTAGATAGAAGAATTCACATTTCTAAACATTAATCACATCCCACACTTCCTCTCAGCCTTGTTCTGAACACTGAGTATTAGCCTAGGTGTTCGCCAAGTTGGTGCCCTCCAGATGTTTTGGACTACAATCCCCATAAGTCCCAGCCAGCACAGCTGTGCTGATGGCAGCTGTGGTGTAAAACAATATTGTTTTTGAGATGAGATGACGAGAACTGTAGACAGTTGCACCATAGATTTATAAAACAGCATTATGATATTGTTAGTTTTTTTCAATCATTTCCTAATGATGCCTAGCATGGAATTTGCCTTTTTCACAACTGCGGCCCACTGGATTCACATCTTCATTGAGCTATCCACTACGATCCCAAAGTCTCATTCCTGCTCAGTCACTGCCACTTCAGACCACATGAGGGTATATGTGAAATCAGGATATTTTGCTCCAATGTGCAGAACTTTTATGCCTATGGCCATACTACCCTGAACATGCCTGATCTCATCTGATCTCAGAAGCTAAGCAGGGTCAGGCCTGGTTACTACTTGGATGGGAGACTGCCTGGGAATACCGGGTGCCGTAGGCTTAGAGGAAGGCAATGGTCAACCACCTCTGAATACATACTATGAATATATCCAAAAAAGATTCATAAGGTTGCCATAAGTTGCAACTGACTTGAAGGCATATAACAACATGTGCAGAACTACACTTGCTTAAATTGAATTGCCTTGGTGAGAACTTTGATTCAGTTTGCATATCTAGCTAAATGTATGAAATTCACACTTTCTGGAACAATATGAGAAACGGAACACAGACATCCTTTGAAATTTACACTTATTTGAATTTTGCAATGCAGTTCACCAACCAAATAATGATAACAAAAATGCATAAATGCAAAAATGCCTGGTGCGAAGGTTGCGGATATCGCCTGTCGTTTAGATAGTTTGGTAGACAGTGCTGGGGAGGAGTCAGTGGTCGTGGTGCACGTTGGCACCAACGACATGGGGAAAAGCAGCCGTGAGGTCCTGGAAGCCAAAGTTAGGTTGCTAGGTAGGATGCTGAAAGCCAGGACCTCCAAGGTGGCTTTCTCTGAAATGCTACCGGTTCCACGCGCAGGACCAGCCAGACAGGCCCAGCTTTGCAGTCTCAATGCGTGGATGAGACGATGGTGTCGGGTGGAAGGGTTCGGATTTGTTAGGCACTGGGGAACATTTTGGGACAAGCCAGGCCTGTACAAAAGGGACGGGCTCCACTTGAACCAGAATGGAACCAGACTGCTGGCACTTAAAATTAAAAAGGTGGCAGAGCAGCTTTTAAACTGACTGAGGGGGGAAACCCGACAGGAGCTGAGAAAAGTCCGGTTCGGAATAAACCTCCCCCCTGGGATAAAAACCAAAGAAATTATGAAATTTTAAAAGGGGTAGGCCTAGAAGTAGGCATTGTGAGAGCAGGGGCACAGGATATAAATTCAGAAGAGCAAAATTACCACAGGCCAAACCACAAGTGCCAAAGACACTTGAAGAGAGACGCTGCTTACAAGTGCCTGTACGTTAATGCTAGGAGCCTCCGAACCAAGATGGGAGAACTGGAGTGCTTGTTCTTAGAGGAGAGCATTGATATAGTGAGCATAACGGAGACCTGGTGGAATGGAGAAAACCAGTGGGATACGGTTATCCCTGGATATAAACTATATCGGAAGGACAGGGAAGGACGTATTGGTGGCGGAGTCGCTCTATACGTGAAAGAAGGCATTGAATCCAGCAAGCTCAAAACCCCAAAAGAGGCAGACTCCTCCACAGAATCGTTGTGGGTGGTGATACCATGCCCCAGGAGGGACTTAATACTGGGAACGATCTATCGTCCCCCAGATCAAAATGCTCAGGGAGACCTTGAGATGAGATATGAAATTGAGGAAGCATCCAAACTAGGAAATGTGGTAGTAATGGGTGACTTCAACTACCCAGACATAGACTGGCCGCATATGTGTTCCAGTCATGACAAAGAAGCAAAGTTTCTAGATATTCTAAATGACTATGCCCTAGACCAGTTGGTCATGGAACCGACCAGAGGGACGGCAACCCTGGACTTAATCCTCAGTGGGGACCGGGACCTGGTGCGAGATGTAAGTGTTGTTGAACCGATTGGGAGCAGTGACCACAGTGCTATTAAATTAAACATACATGTAAATGGCCAATTGCCAAGAAAATCCAACACGGTCACATTTGGCTTCAAAAGAGGAAACTTCACAAAAATGAGGGGATTGGTAAAAAGAAAGATGAAAAACAAAGTCCAGAGGGTCACATCACTCGAAAATGCTTGGAAGTTGTTTAAAAACAGACTTCCCAGGAGGATCCCTCCGCCTGTGCTGCCTCTGAGACGGGCTCCCGTCTTGGATGAAACTTATCCAGTTTTAAATTCAGTCAGAAGGGTTTTTTCTGACTGGGGATGATTTCTTCTGGATAAGGAAGAAGCGTGAGATCTGCCACATAGTTTTGTTTCGATTGTTGGAGCCTGGAATTCGTCAGAATTGTCTGTCTTCCAGCAGTTCAGACAGAGCGAGGATTTTATGCTAGCTCAGATGGATAAGTGACCCGTTTTTTTTTAACGGACTAGCAGGCAAACCTCCTGTCTACATTTATCATTTTCTTATCTATATAGCTAAAGAGATTTGTCAAAGTAACAGCAATTAAGATAACCTAGATGAGGTAAGACTTTCCTTCTTTATTTACGGAACTAAGGGGGAAGAAAATATAAATAGCTTATCTTTTTTTTTTATTGCAAAAAGCTGACATGGAAAATTGCGTTTTAAAGATTACAATGGATGAGAGCTTTCTGATTGGGAGAGATAAGAAATCTTTTTGATTTACAAGACACTTGTGTAATATATATAAGGGACTATTTTTTCTGATCTACTTTTTTGTTGTTGTTGTTGACGAATCTGCTCATTCTCTCTGCTACTAGTTATTTGAACGCTGTGAACTAAAAGCTGTTTTTGCACTTCTGGACATTTAAGAGATAAGGACTGTCTAGCGTGTGACGTTAGTTGGTTGGAAAGATTAACTCCTTTGTAACTGGATAAAGAAATAAACTGCTCTTTGCTTGGGACATTGAAAATTGAAGGAGTTTTGTTCTTTTGGTTTTAAGAATGGCAATTAAGAAGATCATGGATGTACAAGAAGGGACTTTATTTCTAGACATGCTTCAGAAAATAATGGATGGGATTAACTCAATAAAACAAGAACTGAGAAATAATAGACAAGAGTGGAGAACTGAATTTCATGAAATGAGACAGGAGCTGAAAGAAACTCAGGATTCTATGAGAAAGGAGAATAAAGATAGATCTGGAAAACAAAAAAAGGATGAAAGAGAAATTAAAGGCAAGGTTCAATCTATGGAGATTGGCTTAAATATGGACATGAAAAAAGATTTGGATTTCCTGGTTGTGACGGATCCTGGAGATAAATATTACAGTTTGGAATACAGCGCTGTCTCTGAAGGAATTGAAGAGATTGGAGATAAAGATATTATCGGTTCAAAAAAATTCCTGGACTGGAAGGATTTGATGGAACTTGAAATGGAGAAAGTTAATAGAATTAATCCCTGTTTTGTGTCAATGGAAAAACCTTCAAGAAATGTACTAGTGTATCATGTGGAAAAGAGGAGCAGAGATGCGGCTTTGAAACAATACTTCAGTGTTACGTTTGGATTTGATGGTAAGAAAATATCTGTGATGGAGGAAATTCCTATCAGACTTTTATTATATGACTATGACAGCAAGATTTTTGGGTGCGTAAAGATGGAAGATGGACCCAATATGGATAATGACAGAAGAGCGATTTGAAACTACTGGACTCAGTAGATTTGATGAGTTGGATTAATTGACATGTTTATTTAGAAAAAAAATTGATTGACATATATCTCAAGGATTGGAAACTTCTCTTTGACTTTTTGTGGAAGATTAAAATGGTATGTTGTTAATGAGATTTGAAACCAACTAAGATAACTGCTGGAGGAAGGTGATTTTATAATCTATTAAGAGATAGGTCTGTTATATATTATAGATTTATAGTTGAATTATAGTGTTTTGAAATTACTGGATTTAGTAGATTTGATGAGCTGGATTAATTGGCATGTTTATTTAGAAAAAAATTGATTGATATATATCTCAAGGATTGGAAACTTCTCTTTGACTTTTTGTGGAATATTAAAATGATATGATGTTAATGAGATTTGAAACCAACTAAGATAACCGCTGGAGGAAGGTGATTTTATAATCTATTAAGAGATAGGTTTGTTATATATTATAGATTTATAGCTGAACGATGACAAATCGGAAGTCAATATTTTTATATATATGTATTTTTTTTGTATTGTATTAGTTATTGATTTGTGTTGTTTTCTTTTTGTATTATTTTGGTTTTGAAAATTAGAATAAAAATTAATTGGAAAAAAAAAGGAAGTTGTTTAAAAACACTATATTAGAAGCTCAACTGGAGTGCATACTGCAGATCAGAAAAGGTACCGCCAGGGCCAAGAAGATGCCAGCATGGTTAAAGAGCAAAGTCAAGGAAGCTCTTAGAGGCAAAAAGTCTTCCTTCAGAAAATGGAAGTCTTGTCCGAATGAAGAAAATAAAAAAGAACACAAACTCTGGCAAAAGAAATGCAAGAAGACAATAAGGGATGCTAAAAAAGAATTTGAGGAGCACATTGCTAAGAACATAAAAACCAACAACAAAAAATTCTATAAATACATTCAAAGCAGGAGACCATCTAGGGAGGCGATTGGACCCTTGGATGATAAGGGAGTCAAAGGTGTCCTAAAGAACGATAAGGAGATTGCAGAGAAGCTAAATGAATTCTTTGCATCTGTCTTCACAGTGGAAGATATAGGGCAGATCCCTGAACCTGAACTAACATTTGCAGGAAGGGATTCTGAGGAACTGAGACAAATAGTGGTAACGAGAGAGGAAGTTCTAGGCTTAATGGACAATATAAAAACTGACAAATCACCGGGCCCGGATGGCATCCACCCGAGAGTTCTCAAAGAACTCAAATGTGAAATTGCTGATCTGCTAACTAAAATATGTAACTTGTCCCTTGGGTCCTCCTCCGTGCCTGAGGACTGGAAAGTGGCAAATGTAACACCAATCTTCAAAAAGGGATCCAGAGGGGATCCCGGAAATTACAGGCCAGTTAGCTTAACTTCTGTCCCTGGAAAACTGGTAGAAAGTATTATTAAAGCTAGATTAACTAAGCACATAGAAGAACAAGCCTTGCTGAAGCAGAGCCAGCATGGCTTCTGCAAGGGAAAGTCCTGTCTCAGTAACCTATTAGAATTCTTTGAGAGTGTCAACAAGCATATAGATAGAGGTGATCCAGTGGACATAGTGTACTTAGACTTTCAAAAAGCGTTTGACAAGGTACCTCACCAAAGGCTTCTGAGGAAGCTTAGCAGTCATGGAATAAGAGGAGAGGTCCTCTTGTGGATAAGGAATTGGTTAAGAAGCAGAAAGCAGAGAGTAGGAATAAACGGACAGTTCTCCCAATGGAGGGCTGTAGAAAGTGGAGTCCCTCAAGGATCGGTATTGGGACCTGTACTTTTCAACTTGTTCATTAATGACCTAGAATTAGGAGTGAGCAGTGAAGTGGCCAAGTTTGCTGATGACACTAAATTGTTCAGGGTTGTTAAAACAAAAAGGGATTGTGAAGAGCTCCAAAAAGATCTCTCCAAACTGAGTGAATGGGTGGAAAAATGGCAAATGCAATTCAATATAAACAAGTGTAAAATTATGCATATTGGAGCAAAAAATCTTAATTTCACATATACGCTCATGGGGTCTGAACTGGCGGTGACCGACCAGGAGAGAGACCTCGGGGTTGTAGTGGACAGCACGATGAAAATGTCGGCCCAGTGTGCGGCAGCTGTGAAAAAGGCAAATTCCATGCTAGCGATAAATAGGAAAGGTATTGAAAATAAAACAGCCGATATCATAATGCCGTTGTATAAATCTATGGTGCGGCCGCATTTGGAATACTGTGTACAGTTCTGGTCGCCTCATCTCAAAAAGGATATTATAGAGTTGGAAAAGGTTCAGAAGAGGGCAACCAGAATGATCAAGGGGATGGAGCGACTCCCTTACGAGGAAAGGTTGCAGCATTTGGGGCTTTTTAGTTTAGAGAAAAGGCGGGTCAGAGGAGACATGATAGAAGTGTATAAAATTATGCATGGCATTGAGAAAGTGGATAGAAAAAAGTTCTTCTCCCTCTCTCATAATACTAGAACTCGTGGACATTCAAAGAAGCTGAATGTTGGAAGATTCAGGACAGACAAAAGGAAGTACTTCTTTACTCAGCGCATAGTTAAACTATGGAATTTGCTCCCACAAGATGCAGTAATGGCCACCAGCTTGGACGGCTTTAAAAGAAGATTAGACAAATTCATGGAGGACAGGGCTATCAATGGCTACTAGCCGTGATGGCTGCGCTGTGCCACCCTAGTCAGAGGCAGCATGCTTCTGAAAACCAGTTGCCGGAAGCCTCAGGAGGGGAGAGTGTTCTTGCACTCGGGTCCTGCTTGCGGGCTTCCCCCAGGCACCTGGTTGGCCACTGTGAGAACAGGATGCTGGACTAGATGGGCCACTGGCCTGATCCAGCAGGCTCTTCTTATGTTCTTATGTTCTTATGTTCATATGTTAGGGGAAAGTGTGCATAAAAATAAATATATGGGTGAAAATAGTATACAATTATAAGATGAGAAATTGCTTACAAAAATGTGTACATTAGTCAAACCCAGAGCTTGGAATAGTTACTTTTTTAAAACTACAACTCCCATCAGCCCCAGCCAGCATGGCTACTGGATTGGGCTGATGGGAGTTGTAGTTCAAAAAAGTAACTTTTCCAAGCTCTGCAAACCTACCTACAAAAATATGTTTTATTGGGAGAAATTTGCACTAGAACACTGAAGAATTTTCATGATTTAAAAAAAAATGCAGATTGCTGCAGAAATGTGGAGAACTGAATTGAAGATTGAGAAAATTAGAAACTGAGAGAACTGATATGGAGAGATCTTTCCAACCCTACCATTTGCCAGTCTGGAGAAGTTCTCCTTACAATCCCTTTTCATTTTAACCACCCTGAACAATTTGGTATCATCTGCAAACTTGGCTATCTTACTGCTCACCCAAAATTCTATATTATTTATGAACAAGTTAAAAGATGCAGGTCCCAGTACCAGTCACTGGGGGACTCCATTTTCTACATCCATCCATCGGGAGAACTGTGCATTTATGCCTACTAGTCTCTGCTTCTGTTCCTTAGCCAGTCACTGATCTATAAGAAGACCTTTCCTCTTATCCTATGACTGCTGAGGTTACTCAGGCAGGAGTGAATGAATGAATGGTTTATTTCGGTCATAGACCAGCAGAGGCAGGAGTCTTTGGTGAAGTACTTTTTGAAAGTCTTAAGTACACAGTATTAATTGGACCTCCTCTATCTTTCAGCATATTTACACTCTCAAAGAACTGTGGTACATAAGTGAGACAGGACCTACCCATGCAGAATCCATGCTGGTTCTGTTTTAGCAAGACTTGTTCTTCTATATGCTTGGTAATTCTATCTTTAATAATGTTTTCTACCAGTTTTCACATAATAGATGTTACGCTTACTGGCCTGTAATTACAGGATCCCTTTTTAAAAGGTTATTATTTATTTATTTCTTTATTTATTTCACTTGTATACCGCCCCATAGCCGAAGCTCTCTGGGCTTCAGCAATCAAAAACATTAAAACAAATATACAATTTAAAACACAATTTTAAAATTTAAAACAATATAAAAATTTAAAACACATGCTAAAATGCCTGGGAGAAGAGGAAAGTCTTGACCTGGTGCCGAAAAGATAACAGTGTTGGCGCCAGGCACACCTCGTCAAGCAGGTCATTCTATAATTTGGGGGCCACCACTGAGAAGGCCCTCTCCCTTGTTGCCACCCTCCAAGCTTCCCTTGGAGTAGGCACCCGGAGGAGGGCCTTTGATCTTGAACGTAGTGTACGGGTGGGTTCATATCGGGAGAGGCGTTCCATCAGGTGTTGTGGTCCCAAGCCGTGTATGACTTTATAGGTCAAAACCAGCACCTTGATTTGAGCTCGGAAACATACAGGCAGCCAATGCAAGCGGGCCAGAATCGGTTTATATGTTTGGACCGTCTGGTCCCTGTTACCAATCTGGCCGCTGCATTTTGCACAAGCTGCAGTTTCCGAACCATCCTCAAAGGCACCCCCACGTAGAGTGCATTGCGGTAATCTAATTTAGAAGTTACCAGAGCATGGACAACTGAAGCTAGGTTATCCCTGTCCAGATAGCGACGTAGTTGGGCCACCAACTGAAGTTGGTAGAAGGGACTCCGTGCCACCTAGGCTACCTGAGCCTCAAGTGACAGAGATGGTTCTAGGAAAACCCCCAAGCTACAAACCTGCTCTTTCAGGGGGAGTGCAACCCCATCCAGGACAGGTTGGATATCCACCATCTGGTCAGAAGAACCACCCACTAGCAGCATCTCAGTCTTGTCTGGATTGGGCCTCAGTTTATTAGCCCTCATCCAGTCCATTGTTGCAGCCAGGCACCAGTTCAGCACATTGACAGCCTCACCTGAAGAAGATGAAAAGGAGAAATAGAGCTGCGTGCCATCAGCGTACTGATGGCAATGCACGCCAAAGCTCCGAATGACCACACCCAACGGTTTCATGTAGATGTTGAACAGCATGGGGGACAGAACTGACTCCTGCGGAACCCCATACTGGAGAGTCCAGGGTGCTGAGCAATGTTCCCCAAGCACCACCTTCTGGAGGCGACTTGCCGAGTAGGAGCAGAACCACCGCAATGCAGTACCTCCCACTCCCAACTCAGCCAGTCTCCCCAGAAGGATACCATGGTCGATGGCATCGAAAGCTGCTGAGAGATCAAGGAGAATCAACAGAGTCACACTCCCCCTGTCTCTCTCCTGACAAAGGTCATCATACAGGGCGACCAAGGCTGTTTCCGTGCCAAAACCAGGCCTGAAATCCGACTGAAATGGATCCAGATAATCGGTCTCCTCCAAGAGTATTATTATTATTATTATTATTATTGCCCTTCCTCACAGGTATGGAGGCTGATCTTACAGATAAGATACATATTTTTGTTAGAAGAACAGCAATTTAAGAACTATCAGATGGACACCATCCAGATCCAGAAATCTGTCAGTTTTAATTTGGCAATAAAGCATAGAACCTTGTCTCTTGTTATCACTATTTGCTGCATTTTCTCAGATTCCCTTCCTGAGAAACATTGTACAGGCATAGGGAACTGCCCTTTACGGTCTTTGTATTTTTAACAATGTGATTATTAATTTTTAAAAAATCTTATTGAACAGATCAAATTAAAATGTTATTTGTTAACAACAATATGAGTGCAGCAAAGTAGACTAAAAAATCCACAAAAAGATAAGAGGACAAGCATGTAAAAAGACAAAATCAGAAGAGCAAATTTTCAGCTGACAAGTTCTGATTAAAATCAACTGTTCCAATTTGTAACAAAACTCCAGTTTTCATAGCAAGTATGTTTATATCAGATCATTCTTTCCCTTCTAATCACAGGTGTGACTTTGCTTATACTCTTTTTATCCAGTCCCAAGCCAAAAACAAAAAAAATCAGTTTTGTCTTTGAATGTCAGAAAAATTATACAGTTGAGTGTTACATGGCCAGGTTGTCAGCGTGGATTTCAGCTTTGGCAAAGTCCCCATGTTCAAATCTTAGGAGCAGAACTTGTGTCTTTGGCCAAAATTCCATTTCTGCAGCAGTTCAGATATTACATTTCTCTCCAATTAAAATGCTAAATATTCCCAGAAACTACATTTGTGTGTCATTTTAGTTTCCTGATGGGGGCGAGGGGAACATCAAGAATGTGCAGTGCAATTTTTTAGCAGTACCACAATAACTACCTATTTCTATGTTTGGAGCGGGAATGTTGTTTTATACCCACAGTACCTCCCATATTCAAGCAGAATACCCGGGACCATAGCCTTCAACCTTGTCAGGTTTTAATTCCAAGCTGTAATACTCTGATTTGCTGTCTGTCATCACTAAGCCTCTGAACAACCTGATACCTGACTTCATCTGTCACCTGCCATTGTGGAATACAAGCATAATTTCTCCATGCTTAAAATTAGTGTTTTAACACATGGTGTATTGGGGCAGAGGAGCTTACCTGATCTCCTGGCAGGTGTGTTGCTGTGGCTTACTAGGAGGGGTGTGGTTAGCACTGCGCAAACGCTCCAGTGGAGCTAATCCAACACTCCTGTTGTTGTGCTTACAATGCACCACCCTCCCCAGTGCCTTGCCCCTTCCCCTCCTAGTAAGCAGCACCGACTCATTTGCCGGGAGGTCAGGTAAGCACAACAGCTGCTCTATGCTGCCTGCTGCTGCAAGAGGGCCCAGGAGGGTTACAACTATTTAAAAAATACAGTATTAAAATAAGGTAAAACAAATTACATTATTTAATTAAAAATGCTGCATAATTTAATTACATTATTACATTAGTTAAAATATTACATTGTCTTCGGTTTTTAGATTATTATTATTTATTCTATTTATTGGTCTTTTTTCCCCAAAAAAGAAACTCAGAATGACTTGCAACCAGTAGTGTAGTGGCAAATTCAGATGTGCAGGGTCCCTTCATGTTAGTCACAGCCATGCCCCCTCCCCCTTTTTTGCTGCTGAGTTGGGAATGAGATCATTGTTAATGCCTTCTCCCACAACAGACATCCCTAGGAGCCAATAAGTATGAAAGGAGAGAGTGTTAGCTGCTGAGCAGAGTCTTCTCAGTGGCTGACTGACCTGCTTTCACTCAGATTGGCTCCAATCAGCAGGAAAGGTCAAGGAGACATGTTAGAAGACTCTTTTCAGTGGCTAACACACTCCTCTTTCATGCTGATTGTCTCACAGGATCCTGGAGACATGGGGGACCCAGCTCCCCAAAAATTAAAGTGTCTCAGACCCCCCAAGAACGTGGATGACTGCACCCCTGCTTACAACATTCCCAACATTTGTTTATACTAATTCTAGTTTGTATTGATGTTTTAATTGGTTTTAGAAAGGTACACTGATGTCTTTTAAAACATTGGATGCTGCCCTGGTGATGGGTGGGATAGAAATATTTAAATAGGTAAAATACATTTAAATGTTCCAAGATCTGAGGACAGATAATGCTGATGTTCACTTTATTGAAGTTAAGCCGGGCTGGTCAGTACCTGGACAGAAGACCGTTTAAGAACTCTCAAGGATTCCTCCTTGAGTTCCATGATTGAAGAAAGGGAGGATATAATTAAATAAAATAAAACTTTATTCATTTAAAGATTTCTAGCCTGCTTTATCACTCCTCCCAAAGCTCTCAAAGCAGTTACAAAAGGTCATTACAAATCAATAAAAACAACTCCTTGTTTACTGTGGGTGTAGGGAACAGACTATATATTAATCTGGAAAATCCTGCCTAAAAAATCTTTAATAAGGAGCAAGCCTGGTAGGCAGCTCTGAAAAGCAAGTCCTACTAGTGCAAAGGCAGCTAATGATCACTCAGTATTATCACATATCCTTCCATTCCTCTTTTTTTGCAACACTGTCCAGGCTATGCCTGGGGCTTTGTTCCCCACCTTAGCTGCACTACTATTTTCTAGAAGACACCCTGTTCAGGACAGGGAGAGCAGCACTTGCACAAAGAGTCGGTATTTCATTACAGGTTTTTGGGTTTTTTTTAAAAAACATCCTTCCCCCATGTGGCCGCCCCCTGGCTTGTGTTTTCTTCGGTCTGTGGACTCTGGGGAATGTGTGTGCTGTGTGCAGTTGTGGTGTTTGGCATGGAGGGATTGCACAGAACTGCAGCACGTTTCCTTCCTTTAAAAAAAACACCCACCCACAACTCCTTGCCTTCAAATCCTAGCAAAATTGGCTGAGCATCATAGAAAGCCAAAGCCAAAGTGTGTTCCAGCTTTAACACAAGGCTGGCAGTGCAAGGGTGAACTTGGTAACTCCTCCCTACCCCCCCCCCAATATCTTCCTCTTCTTTCGCTCTCCCAGATTGAGCAATCTTGGTCAGAGTCCTCCCCACCCCCACCCCCACCCCCTTTCCAGTTTCCTGGCCTCCTTCCCAAATCTTCCCTTGCGGTTCTCGCTCGGGGACATTTGTTGGCCACATGCTAAATTGATCCCTCTCTAGAGGCCAAATTAACCCACAGCCACTGACACCGTTTTGTAAATACACACACACAGAATGAGTCTTGCATTTCAAAAACAATGCAGCCTAGGATGTTGGACTGAGCCCTACAGTTTAGGAACCTCCTGCATTCCTTTCTTTAGATCAGCAGCAGCAACGGAGTGAAAAACGAACCCCTTCCCAATTCCCCTTTCGTTCTGAAGCAAAAGCAGTCATGAAATCCTGTTGTGGCACACTGAACGTTCCCTCTGGCTCTATTTCTGGAATGTTACACTACCAGTCTTCCTACCTCCTCCTCCTAATATTTTCTGCCTGCCTCCAAACAGTCTCTGCTGAACACTTGTGGGAGCAAAGAACTCCACTGGCTGCAAGAGATTTAAATAATGTTTTTAAAAAAGTTATCCTACCCCTACCATGCATTTGCCAGAACTGGGCCCACTTGGTGGTAAGGAAGTCTGGGTATTTCTACACACACACAAGGTTGTGTACTCTTAGACATCAGAGTACAAAACCCACATGTGGTCTTTTACTGTTATTAATGGCATGTAAAGAGATGGATTGATACCATAAAGAAAGCCACAGACCTGAACTTACAAGATCTGAACAGGGTGATTCACGACAGACGCTATTGGAAGTCGCTGATTCACAGGGTTGCCATAAGTCGTGATTGACTTGAAGACACATAACAACAACAAAATGGCATGTAATGGAATGGGCATATCACTCGTCTCCCTTTGACATATACATGAGTGGTTGCCCAGTTGTAGGCAAGGAGTTTCTTATTCCAGGCAATGTCTGGATACAACAGCTGCAGTCACAACATCACAATAAACCAGACGTCTCCAGTGCTCTCCAGATTTTTGGACTACAACTCCAGTGCTGGCTGGAGCTGACGGGAGTTATGAGCTGTGCTGGATCAGACCAGTGGGCTCCTACTGGGAGGAAGGGCGGGATATAAATCAAATAATTAATAAATCTAGTATAGCATCCTGTTCTCATAGTGCCCTATGGGAAGCCCACAGCCGGATCTGAGCGCAAAAACACTCTCCCCTCCTGCAGCTTCCAGGAACTGTTATTTAGAAGTGTGCTGCCTCAAACCATGGAGATCAAGTCCAAAACATCTGGAGGGCTCTAGGCTGGGGAAGTCTGCAATAAACCATTGTTAATCCCCCCAGAGATTGTGGGTTTCTTCACTCAAACAAACCTTGGCTTCTCATCATGGCTTGTTTGGAACAAAACAAACCACAATCCCCAGTTTGGATGTACTGCTAAGCCAGGGATTGTGGTTCATTGCTCCTGCTCCCACTGCGGGAAGAACAAAGCAAGAATTTTTTTGGGGGGGGGAATAGGAACACAGGAAGCTGCCTTATACTGAATGAGACCATTCTGGTCCATCTAGCTCAGTATTGTCTGCAATGACCAGCAGCGGCTCTCCAGAGTTTCAGGCAAGAGTCACTCCCAGTCCAAGCCCTACTGGGGACTGAACCTGAGAGCTTCTGCATGAAACTCAGGTGCTTTACCTCCAAGCTACGAACCTTCCCTAATGTTCAGTTATGCCATATTAGGATCCCCTTCCTGGCATACAGGAGGATTTGGCACCTTCCTATTAATTTTAGATCATTTTTAAAAGGCTCTCTGTGTGCATGTGTTTATAGGTGGCGTTCTATGTGAGCTGTTTATAATTTTCTGCAAGTGGAAACTTTTTATACAGCCACAAGAGTGGCTGTATACTATAGTCAGCGGGGATTTTTTGCATTCCGCAATGTTAAATGGAAAATACCCCCCATGCCATTCTGATGCTTCCCATAAACTCATTTCAAAACAAAACCTTACAAAACTTATAGTCCTCGACTCAGAAACGCTTGCTTAACAACCCTGTCAATTTTCATGGCGATACACAAAACAGTCAGAGAGAATAGACAGTTCAAAGTGTAAAAAGAGAGAGAGAAACCTCATAGCCCTTTTGGACTTTTTTCTCTGAGAGTTATAATCTGTTGTCATTTATTAAAAATCAGCCATGTTCACAGAGTACCTGTAATCCTAATACTGACGTTGCCCCATACTCTGACCTTCATCTGCTGCAGTTTAAAAGTTTAAAAAATGCCTGGCTGATTTTTAATTAATTTAATAAATTTTGGCTGGGACCCAATCATAGCGCGGAGCATGCTCAGTAAGAACCAACTGTCAGAGTTCTAAAAGCCTCACAGCTGCTGGGCTTGGCTAATCAGAGGGCCACACCCACACCAGACTTGATTTCACTTGAGACAGTCATGGCTTCCCTCAAAGAATCCTGGGAAGTGTAGTTTGTGAAGGGTGCTGAGAGGAGACTCCTATTCCCCTGAGAGAATGGTTAACAGTCAGCCACTCTGATTGAAGGTCTGTGAGAGAAACAGGGCGTCTCCTAGCAACTCTCAGCACCTTTCACTAACTACACTTCCCAGGATTCTTTAAGAGAAGCCATGATTGGCTTTGAGCCATGGCTTTGAGAGAAGCCATGATAAATTGTTTTAAATTGTTTTTAAAAGATGTGTTTTTAAATTTGTATATTTGTTTTTAATGTTTTTATTTATTGTAAACCACCCAGAGAGCTTCGGCTATGGGGCGGTATATAAATACACTAAATAAATAGATAAATAAATAATGATTGTCCAAAGTGTAATAGAGGCCTGGTGTGGATGTGGCCAGGGACAGCTTTGTTTTAAATTTGGGTGGGAGGTAGGGTTGCCAGGTTCAGCGCCTGAGACTGATCCTGTATCTTTAGGAGAAGAGAAAGTCAGCCAAGTGCAGGTGTTCTTGCAACATTGTAATGGGAAAAACCACAAGGTAGAATTGTCCCTTCCCCCTGCCCAACTGTGAAAGATACAGAAGACGTCTTGGTTGGCAGGCCCAGCCTGGTCAGTTTTACCTATCCTAATCATGATTGCATAGGAGTATATCCGATTCAACTCAATAATCATACAAATGATCAGACCTGCCTTTTCCCTCCTTCCCCTTTCCTCTCCCTTTCTCCTCCCCTCTTCCTTCTTCCGCCTTCCCTGCCCACTCCAGCCGTCCGTCCCTCCCCCCCAGTCAGTTTTACCTATCCTAAGCATGATTGCACGGGAGTAAATCCCACTGAACTCAATAAACATGCAAACGACCACATCTGTCCTTCTTCTCCCCTCCCCCTCCTGCCTGCTCCCCTTCCAGTCCTCCCCTCTGCCTTTCCACCCCTCCCGCCTCTCTCTCCTCCCTTCCCCATCCCCTGTGGTCAGTTTCACCTATCCTAAGCATGATTGTGTGTGTAAATCCCACTTAACTCAATAAGCATGCAAATGATCAATCCATTCTCAGCAGACTTGCACAGGATCCCATTTCTTACCTCCCAGATTAAAAAGCAGGGAAATTCACTAATAGGCAAAAAACCTTGCGGTTTAAGAATGTACCTATAGCCCACAGATATTTCTACCAAACTTTAAAAAGCAGGGAAATTGGGCAGCTATAGTGAATGCACCAGGGGAGCACGAGACCTGAACTCCTCTCTGAGATATTGTACTGCCCTACAAAGTTGTCAAAATGCAAACACAATTTGGGTTGGTCTTTCACAGTCCAATCCACTTGCTGTGTAGCTTGGAAGAATTTGGTAACATGTGCCTCTGAGCATATGGTGAGTGGTGGCAACACCTGTAATCAGCCCAAATAATAGAAGATATGTCCTGTGCTGATCTTGTTTTAGCCGGGAGGAAGCAACATTATTAAGACAGTTGATATAGTTCAGATGGTCACTTTAAATATGTCTGATTTACTTTGCAATTTTAGTGAAGTTTTCTATAGGAAATCATTTTCTTTTGCTTTTGTTTCTATGAATATGTGAAGTACAGCAACACTTTGCAAAATTTATACTAAAAAAACTCCAAACATAATTGTGGAATAATGGCACTGACTTCTGCAAAATAATCTCCAGTGGACCTTAGAAGTGTCTCAATTTGCACAAGATAAAACAGTGGGAGGTGAAATATATTCTAGCAAAATTCTAGGTGTGCTCTATGTTTTTAATTGATCATGAACACCTTACCTTAACTAAAGTGGTTTAAACATAGCAGGCTGAAAACATGCATCCTCTTTTTTCCAACAACTAGAGCCATTGCTAAAGTAGCAGCATATTGTAATCAGTCTGATTTTACATTAAACTGCAGTTTCAGGTCCAACTGTTAATGCACCCAAAATAGAAATAGACCATAACCTCCAGTTTGAAACAAAAAAGGCTATCTTCACCATCATATGACATTAACCAATAAAAAGGCTTTGAAATTAATAAAAATAAATTTGACACAGATTTCTAGGATGAATAATGAGGGAAATAAAATTTTCTAGTTTAGATTCTCTGTAGAAACATTAGTAACACAGGAAAGAAGCAAAGTAAGAAGTACACCAACAAACATACAAAAATATAATTCTCCATCTTTGGAGATGGCAGGTGTTGCCACCACTCACCATATGCTCAGAGGCACATGTTACCAAATTCTTCCAAGCTACACAGCAAGTGGATTGGACTGTGAAAGACCAACCCAAATTGTGTTTGCATTTTGACAACTTTGTAGGGCAGTACAATATCTCAGAGAGGAGTTCAGGTCTCGTGCTCCCCTGGTGCATTCACTATAGCTGCCCAATTTCCCTGCTTTTTAAAGTTTGGTAGAAATATCTGTGGGCTATAGGTACATTCTTAAACCGCAAGGTTTTTTGCCTATTAGTGAATATAGATTATACATTTATTTAAATATGTACGATTTTATATATATTGTTGTTGTTATATGCCTTCAAGTCGATTATGACTTATGGCGAGCCTATGAATCTCTTTTTATATATATATTCATAGGGTTTTCATGGTAAGAGGTATTCAGAGGTAGTTGACCATTGCCTTCCTCTAAGCCTACCGCACCCGGTAATCCCAGGCGGTCTCCCATCCAAGTACTAACTAGGCTTGACCTTGCTTAATTTCCGAGATCAGATGAGATCGGGCATGTTCAGAGTAGTTTATTTATGTACAAACAGATTAAAGCAATCACTCAAAATCCCATCCCCAGCCAGTTTAGATGCAGCTAGCAAGACCTAACTCAGTTACCAAAACATTACAGCAGTTTTAAAAATACTCAGACTTGAGTGGGACTCGAGGACATGGGAATTATGGGAGCAGGACAAAGAAAGACCCTTTAAGCACACGATGTCCTGCCTAATCTTGAAGCACAGACTATATTGCCTACATGGGGCACCTGAAGGAGTGTGATAATCAGGTTCAGGGCAGCTTTCTCTATTCTGGTGCCCTCTGGATGTTTTGGACTACAATTCCCATCAGAGCCTCCCCCCCACATGCAGCATGCTGGGTGGGGTTTATGGGAGTTGTACTCCAGAACTTCTGGACGGTCCCAGGATGGGAAAGCCTGACACAAAGACAAAGGGGGGGGTCCCCTGGGGGTTATTGTACAACACCACTATAAACCATTGCCCCACCCTTGTCCATTCCCTGAGGGTGTGATCCTCGCACTACGCCTTCTATGCCTATGGACCTGACTCAGTCAGAAGCACATTTCTCACACTGTTCAGTAGTGCATTTGGCATGCGTAAGGATGGGCGAATCTGTCCATTTTGCTTTTTATCTGCTTCTCATTGTTCCAGTCTTAAGTTCAATTCTACACATTTCCACCTGGGTTTGCAGGGTTTTTTTTTTTTTAAAGGTTCTCATGAAGTTTCATCAGCATTTTAGCTTGAATTTCTCCTAATGCACACATTCTTGTATGCAATTTTGCCTACTATACACATTTTTGCAAAGCATGCTTTCTGTAGAATTTATATTTTCCCTAATGTAATGCAGTTTTATATTATTTTCACTAATTTCTTTATTTATTTATTATTTGATTTATATCCATCTTTTCCTCCCAGCAGGAGCCCAGGACAGCATATATGTGTACTTCTTGGACATTCTCTGTGGCAGCCACTAAATTGTGGAACTCCCACCCACCAGAGGTGCATCTGGAAATTCCACTATACAGTTTTCAGTGAAAGTTGAAGACACACCTCTTTACCCTGGCCTTTGACACCTGAGATGTATATTTTTAGGATCCCTCCTATTTTTGTGATGTTTATTATTGTAAGCTGTTTTAAATTGTTTTTAAGGATGCACGCTAAATTGCTGCAACCAGCCCTAAAGGGCGGGTAACAAATTATTACTAGCATTATTTACACTTTAAAGCCATACGATCTTCGCCATGCCCCCTCCCTGGTTAGTTTCCGCCAAGGACTGAAAACTTGGTTATTTCAGCGGGCATACAGGTCTCCTAGATAGTTTTAGTTTACAGTGTATAGATGTAGGTTGGTGGATTGACATTGTTTTATATGTGAAAACTGTATTATATGTTGTTTTTTAACTATGTACGCCGCCTAGAGTGGCCGTTCATTCGGCCAGATAGGCGGCCTAAAAATAAAATTTTATTTATTATTATTATTATATGCATTTTTGCTCACATTACTTGACTGGAGAGCTGCATTTCAAAATTCGGAGAACTGCGAATTTCAAAGGATGGCTCTGTTTCTCTATTTTTTGGAAAGTGCAAATTAAATGCAAACTTAATTAAATTTCTCCCACATTCCTAGGCATGAAGTCTCATGTTACATCACCATCAGCTGCCTTCCCTCACCAGCTGACACACAAGCCCCCCGTGTTCATAAATGATCAGCCAGAACAGTCTTCATGTTGGTAGTGGTGACAACATCCTAAGCCCTTTTTTTGCCGATTCAAGATATTAACATCCTCTCATGACTAAGAGGAAGAGACGTAACAGATTGTAGGTGCACTTGTGCGTGCGTGCGTGTGACTGAGTGCAGGTCCCTTCCATGCAGAGAGCACAAGACATGGAAGTTTTCTGTAACTCTTGAGGATGTTGTGACATACCTTCAGGGTTGGTAGGGGCAAAGCAGATGAATCACACCAGGATAAGGGGTCTAGGAAATTTACAGCTGGCTTACTCATTGTTGTGTCACTGCTACAAGGCAGGTACGTGCATTTTGACTGATCTGCACCCAAGACTCAGGCCAACTCTTGCTAGAGTCATCAGACACCAAGGGATTCTGTGTATTCTACACATGGGTAATTTTCACACAGAAGAGCTGCTGTTGTGCGGTCTCAGTCGAGCTAGCTTGGGCAGCAGCAGCCAAACACAACAAGCAAAGAGAAGCCACTTGTGCTGTCACTAAAGAGCTGCAGCCAAGGATTTGACTGGATAATTTGAATAAATACATGGCACTTATGCATTTAATACCATTTATACCCTGCCTTTCCAAAGCCCCAGACAGCTTATGGCAAAGATTATAGCAACTAAACCACAGAACTATTTTTTAAAAAACAGTAAAATGTAAATGCAACACCCACAACCCCAATAGAAAGTTAGAAACAACCACAAAATCTCTATCAGCAGCAACAGCAGCAAGAAAAATTAAACCTCAGTGATCTAAAAGACAGGAACAACTAGAAACCTCAGTACAAAGGCAATTCTACTGCCTTAGGGCCATTGCAGCTAAGACCCTGTTCCTTCCTGAGCAGATGTCCTCACATCATGCAGCACAATGTGCTGGCCTGTGGAACACAAGCAGCTTTAAAGATTCATTCATTCATTCATTCATTATTTAATTTGCATCCCGCCCTTCCTCCCCGCAGGAGCCCAGGGCAGCAAACAAAGCGCTAAAACACTTTAAAACATCATAAAAAGAGATCTTAAAATACATTAAAACAAAACAGAGTTAAAAATATTTTAAAAAAACAACTTTTTAAAAAGGCTTAAAAACATTATTAAAAAATATATTAAGCAATTCTAACACAGATGCAGACTGGGATAGGTCTCAACCTAAAAGGCTTGTTGAAGATCATGTGGGGAAAGGTTGCCTCAAAGATAGGTTCCACCCTTCTTCCTCCCCATGTGTTATTTCCAAAGCAATATATTTGCTTTTCAAAATAAATGGATCTGTGCTTAAAAAAATAATTATATATAATTAATTATATTTAAAATTATTTTATGTTTTTCTAAAACCTCAGTATAGGCAGCCTGCTTCTACTCTGTGTATTTGTTTGGAAATGGAAATGGACTTCCTTCAAGTCGCTCCTGACTTACGGCGTCCCTCTGAATAGGGCATTCATGGCAAGGGGTATTCAGAGGCGGTTTACCATTGCCTCCCTCTGAGGCTGAGAGGCAGTGACTGGCCCAAGGTCACCCAGTGAGCTTCATGGCTGTGTGGGGATTCGAACCCTGGTCTCCCAGCTCATTGCCCACTACCTTAACCACTACACCACACTGGCTCTCGTGTATTTGTTTAGGAGTCCAAAAATCCAGATTCTGTGCCAAAAATGTCTGAATTCTGTCACTAGAATATATTGTGCAAATTAAGCAAATGACTTTAATACCTTGTTTTCAGGACTGTCATGTCACTAAAGAAATAACAATTGATTGTATAAAGTTTCAATTAACTAATTATTTAATCGATGGGCAGTGCAGCACAGCCCTGCATGTGTACTCATTGGCCTGGTTCGTACATAACACTAATTATACTTACAGTATGATTTGTACAAGTCATGGCTTGTTTAACAAATCATGAGTTAACACAGATGATCAAACCAAACAAGGCTTGTTTCTGCAAAGCTTGGCTTGCTTTCCAGCTGTTCTTGCCTCATGCCTTTGTATTTTTATTTTATTTATTTAACAAAATGGATACACTGCTTGAATGCAAAGACCTCCAAGCAGTTTTTTAAAAACATTAAAGTTATCAATAAAAGAGATAAAAAGTAATTGAAAACATATTTAAAACAATTAAAACAGCTACCAACTAAAAAAATTAAAACAGATCAATATCTATATGTCTGGATAGGCTTGCCTACACAAAAACGTCTTAAGCAGGAGCCAAAAGGAATATGCCTACCTTTTATAGGCAGGGAGCTTCAAAGAGTAGGTGCTGCCACACTGAAAGCATCATTTCATCCAAGCGTGGAACAAGTATTATGTGGCACCTGTAACATTGTTGTAAACTGCCCAGAGAGCTTCAGCTATGGGGCGGTATATAAATGCAATAAATATATAAATAAATAACAGTGCCTGTTCTGCAAATCAAAGTGCTCAAGAGGGCATGTATGGGGTAAGGTGGTCTCGCAAGTAAACTGGTTCCAGACTGTTAAGGGCTTTATATACCAGTAATAACACCTTGAACTTGGCCCGGTAACAAATTGGCAACCAGGGCAGATTGTAGCTTGGTGAGTGTCTAGGGTGGGGTGCTCAAACAAGCCATGGTTCAGGAAGTGAGCTGAGTTCACATGTAATGCCAAGTCATAGTTAAAGCCAACAATAAACCATAGCTTCAGATCATAGTTTGTTAGCAATAAATAGACCATAAGTTATGCTGCTGGGCAGGGTTCACACATAATGGTAAGCCATGGTTTGATAATCAGATATTCTGATTAGCAAGCTAGCTAAATGTGGGCTGGATGGAACAACTATCCGGTGGATCCACAGTTGGCTCCAAAATCGTACTCAAAGAGTGCTTATCAATGGTTCCTTCTCAAACTGGGGGGAAGTAACGAGTGGGGTACCACAGGGCTCTGTCCTGGGCCCAGTGCTCTTCAACATTTTTATTAACAACTTGGATGAGGAGATACAGAGCATGCTTATCAAATTTGCAGATGATACAAAATTGGGGGGCATACCGTGGAAGACAAAAACAAAATTCAAAGGGACCTTGACAGGCTGGAGCATTGGGCTGAAAACAACAGAATGAAATTCAACAGGGATAAATGCAAAGTTCTACACTTAGGAAAAAGAAACCAAATGCACAGTTATAAGATGGGGGATACTTGGCTCAGCAATACGACATGTGAGAAGGATCTTGGAATTGTCGTTGATCACAAGCTGAATATGAGCCAACAGTGTGATGTGCCTGCAAAAAAGGCAAATGCTATATTAGGCTGCATTAACAGAAGTATAGTTTCCAAATTGCGTGAAGTATTAGTTCCCCTCTATTCAACACTGGTTAGGCCTCATCTTGACTACTGCGTCCAGTTCTGGTCTCCACACTTCAAGAAGGATGCAGACAAACTGGAACAGGTTCAGAGGAGGGCAACAAGGATGATCAGGGGACTGGAAACAAAGTCCTATGAGGAGAGACTGAAAGAACTGGGCATGTTTAGCCTGGAAAAGAGAAGACTGAGGGGTGATATGATAGCACTCTTCAAGTACATGAAAGGTTGTCACACACAGGAGGGCCGGGATCTCTTCTTGATGGTCCCAGAGTGCAGGACACAGAATAATGGGCTCAAGTTGCAGGAAGCCAGATTTCAACTGAACATCAGGAAAAACTTCCTAACTCTTAGAGCCGTACGACAATGGAACCAATGACCTAGAGAGGTAGTGGGCTCTCTGACACTGGAGGCCTTCAAGAGGCAGCTGGACAGCCATCTGTGGGGAATGCTTTGATTTGGATTCCTGCATTGAGCAGGGGGTTGGACTTAATGGCCTTATAGGCCCTTTCCAACTCTACTATTCTATGATTCTATGATTGATTGATTGATTGATTAAATTATATATAGCCATAGGCTGTTACAAAATATAATACATAAAATACAAAGTACATACATAATGAATTAACAATACAAATTAAATCCGGAGAAGTAATATTAAACCCAACAACTAATTATCGGGAAATTTCTTGACAAAATTAGCTCTAAGCTTCTTTGCGGCAAGAGCAAAGTTTGCCACTGATATTATTATGTGGACCTGGGGAGTTGATAGTAATGTGACCACTGTCTGAGTCTCAGTTGCCATATTGCTTTTTAGTAAAAAAGGAGTTATAAATCTTGCTCTTGGGGCATGTTATAAAGGACAGTGGAGCATATAATGTACTAAATCTTCAAGGGCCGTACAGCCCTTGATACACAGGCGGTCAACATAAGGAATGCCACAGTATCTACCCTGTAAGATCATTGAAGGCATGGTCTGAAACTTTAGTTCAGTGTATGCTCTTCGTAAGGGAGCAGATGTCAAAATGTCTAGATATGAAGGCCATGCATGATTGACTTTAATAAGAGGGTACCAAGTAGAAAAAGGCGACGTAGCTATAGTCGCTCTATCTTGTTGTGCGTCGTAGTTATACATTCTATTACGCAATTCAATTGGGCTAAGACTCTTAAGCAAATTGTCAGATAGATCGTAAATAGATGCTAAGTCATGAAATTTAGTGGCCCAACCCCCCTTCTCTAGTTGGTCTTCCCAACACAGCTTTGGTAGAACTTCGGGGTGGGCTAATAATAGCTTCTTCCAATAGCGTATAAACGCAAGATCCATCCTAGCTGCCATGGAGGGAAGATTTAGTTCTGCTCTAAGGTGGGCAGAGGGAGTTCCTTTAGGTAATCCTAAAATTTGCCTAAGAAGGGAGTTTTGTAATGACTCAAGAGAGGAAAGGGAGGAAAGCCCCCCGATTTCTGCTCCATATATAATTGAAGGGAGGATTTTTGCAACATACAGCTTAATCAGGGGTCTTACTAATTGGCCACCCCAAGAGTAAAAAAATTTCTTCATCTGGCCTAAGGCCCTGTTTGCTTGTAACTTAATATGCTCCAGATGGAGGGACCAAGACAAGTTATTATTAATATGGATACCCAAATACTTAAAAGATTTTACTTGTTCAATACACTGGCCTTTTAGGGACCAGGAGGATAGGGATCTACTACTCTTCCCACAAACCATAATTTTTGATTTGGAATAATTAATTTGGAGACGTTGATTGTCACTGTATTCCTGGAGACATAGTAACATACGTCTTAGGCCGACCTTATTCAGTGACAGCAGGACTAAGTCATCAGCGTAAAGAAGGGACGGGACATTTTTTCCCTTGATCGAGGGGGGAAAAAAGGAAGGAAAGGCCATTACTTCAACAATATCATTAATAAAAAAATTAAATAAAAATAGAGCCAAAATACATCCTTGTTTCACTCCTCTTTTCGCTGGAACTTTGTGGGAAAGAAGTCCATTGAGGCCTAATCGAATTCTTACATAAGTATCATGATGCAGTATTTGTAGTAGCCACAGTAATCTTTTATCGATACCTGCTTTTTCCAGTTTCTTCCACAGTAAAGTTCTATCGATGGAGTCGAAAGCAGCCGCAAAGTCAATAAAGGCCAAATATAATGATTGGATTGACTTCATTTTAACTTTCTTAATGAAATGTTTTAGAATAAACACTTGGTCCAACATGCTTTTCCCCTCTCTAAATCCGGCCTGTACTTCGGCTATTATAGATTGATCCTTTTCCCAATCATGGAGTTTGTGTACTAAATAGCGTCCATATATCTTGGCAGCCACATCTAATAGGCTAATTGGCCTATAGTTGGTAGGAATTGAAGGATCGCCTTTTTTTAGTATCGGCACGACTATGCTTATTCGCCAACCCTGGGGAATGCTCCCCGTGTCATTAATTTTTGTAAACAGCACTGCCAAGATGGGGCTCCACCATACAGGGTCCATTTGGTATAAGTCTGGAGGGAGCATGTCCTCACCAGGGGCTTTTCCTGTGCGTAATGATGAAATTAATCTACTGATTTCTGCACAGGAGACAGGAGGGAGTTCAGCAGGTGGGACTAGTGAGAGGTGGTGTTGGGGAGCTAACTCTCCAAAAATAGCACAGAAGCGTGTAACCCACGTTTCAGGAAGGATCGGGGGAACCATTATAGGCAATTTGTAGGACAATCTGCCGTGGACCAGATGCCAAAACTCCTCATCTTTACCCTGAAGGACCGCTGTACCCAAGCATCGCCAGTTTGTGGCTATATACATTGATTTTTTCTCTTTCAAGAGGTTGTTATATTCCTTCTTAAGTCTTTGGAGTCGTGAGATGGCTACTTCCAAGTAATGGAGCCTAGTAAATCGTATTTGATAACGTAGCTGCTTTTTTTTGTCATGCAGATCTTATCGTACCAAGGCTTAAAGCCTGGGTGAGCACTGGTAGAGGGAGGTTTAGATGTGGCGACTAGCGGTTGTAGAAGGGAAATAATCTGATCATATATAAGCAAAATATCACACGAGGAAGAAAAAGCTTTTTGACGCAGCTCCATTAATTTCGGAGATATTAAAAGTTGCTTCACCGCTTCCATTGTCGTTGAAGACCATCTTAAACGTCTGAGACCATAGGTGGCATCTAGGATCGGCATCGACTTGGGTTGATTCGAATGTATGGATAAAGATGAAATAGTTAATGTCGAGGGTAGGTGATCGCTGTCCGGTCTGTCGCCAATACAAAACTCTTTTAAATGGTCTATCCATTGTGGGGAGACCAAGATGTAGTCTACTACACTGGCTCCTCTTTTAGAAATAAAGGTGTAATAGCCCTTAGAAATATCAAACCTTGAGCCATTCAGACACAAAAGTTGAGACTTTATGAGGGTCCTAAACAGGGCATGTCCATTTTTATTAATTAGATTGTCCCGAGACGAACGGGGTAAGAGGGCCGATTCCAGAGGGAAAAAATCCAGAGCGTCAAAAGCCTCCGGGTAATTTGGGCCCAGTCTGGCGTTAAAATCTCCTCCTGCGATCAATAAGCATGAGGGATGCTCTCGATACAGCAAGTCAGTAAAGTCATCGAATTCTTGCCAAATTTGAACCCTTTGCGAGGTATTGTAGGGCGGAAAATAGACGTTTATACATATAAATGCCGGAAGTGCAACGTTAGGTGTTATACACAATGCTTGGCATGAATCCGGAACTGGACATGATACCTCTGATACTGAAACATCTATCTTGGTGGATATCAAAATTGCCAGGCCACCACGGCCACGGCCTCTCAGGGTCAGGCGTCTTGCTGGCTTGGACCAGGTTTTAAATCCATCTACCCATAAACTGTTTTCCTCTACTAGCCAAGTCTCTTGGAGACATAAAATATCAGATGATTGTAAGAAAGAAAAAAACTCTTTGTCCGCCACCTTGTTATTCCAACCGGCGATGTTCCAAAATAAAATGCTTGAAATAGATGATACAGAAGGTGCATTGGACATAAATGCCCCAGATCGGGGCTGAGGGTGGGGAGTTGGGGTATTAGCATATCAGTTCCCTGAAACATTTAGAGGGTGAATCTGGTCAAGTTCTGGTAGAAGGACACTGACACTGGAAGTGGGCAATTTTCCCAAGCAAGGTATCAAATGGGATAACTGGGTAGCCTGGGGAGAAGAGCCCAGCTCCTCCGGTGCCAGTAGTCGCCTGTCCGTCCAAGTTGGAGGCGATGGTATAGCTGTTCCCTGCGTAGCTGTATCTGATTCTGAATGGAAGATTGGCATACCTCTAGTGGTTGATTCTGGTGAGACTACGAGTAAAGACTGTAAGTCGGCTTTCAGACGGTCTATCCTGTTGATTATTTTAAATTGTTCCTCTTTAGGAAGATCAGTAAAAACTTAAAACAATTGTAAATCCTCTAATTCTCGTGGGTCGTTGCATGAGGTGGCCAAGGAACTTCTCTGATGCAAGGTGGGAGATTGGAGCCGAGGTGGGGGAGTGGGGGGACCAAGGGTGTAGTTATTCTTGAGTAGTCTTGGAGATGACTTGTGCTTAACCAAAGGGAATGGAGGGGCCACGTTCTTAAAACAATGTGTTATCAAAAGGTCCCTCGCAGCGAGATGTGGCTTTAGTTTGTAAAATCTTTGAGTTATCTCTCGATTCCTAAAGGTTATAATAACTCTTGTCGAAATTTGATTACTATGTAAAAAAAGGATGTTTATTATATCAGAATGAAAAAAATGAATTGGTAGAAATGGACTCAGGTAATCACAAAACTGATTAGGATAATAGCCACGTCTTCTCAAAAAGTTAGGATAGTTGAGAAGAACCACTTTAGTTTGTTCTAGAACTACATTTTATTTTATTTATTTATTTATTTATTTATTTGGTTGCATTTATATACCGCCATTAGCAAATAGCTCTCAGGGCGGTAAACAGCATAGGGTAAAATCACAAAAACATATATGACCTAAAAACAAATACATTTAGACAGAAAATAAAAATAAAGACTTAGTATACAAGATTAAGAAGCTAAAAAGATTAGAATGATTAAAATGATTAAAATGCCTGGGAGCATAAAAAGGTCTTTACCTGGCGCCGAAAAGATAATAGTGTAGGCGCCAGGCGTACCTCTTCGGGGAGGCTATTCCACAACTCGGGGGCCACCACAGAAAAGGGCCTAGATCTGGTAACCACCCTCCGGGCTTCACAATGAGTTGGTAAATTCCAGTTATTCTTCGAGTAAATGGGTTCTATTGCCCCTTCCTGTGTTAGTTTTTGTACTGCTGGGTCTGGGGACGTTTTAGTGATTTGAATAAGAGGGCGGGTGGGTGAAATTGATAACAGAGAATTCGGAGGAGAGGCACTAGAGGTCAAGGTCTGCAAGCGAGCTGGCGATTTTCTATCATGGGTTGCGATTTCCATATGGAGAGAGGACTTGCTTGGAGAATAAGAAGGAGCACTGGCTAGTGCTTGTAAAATAGCAAATAAAGGTTTAAAATTTAATTACTTATAATGAGGAAGTTTAAAATTCTTGATATTCTTAGGTTTCCTGACTTCTTTCTTGCCTTTTTTACGTTTCTTCCGATGGTCGAGTTGAGAAGCAGGCTTTCGTTGTTTTGTAGTCGCCTCCTCCCGTTGTTTATTATTATTGTTGTCCCTTTTTTGATGGATCAAGTTACTAGTCAGTAGCGTTTTGGCTGTCAGTGCCAAAGTTTTCAATAAGTCATTGCATTCGGCAAGGTAAGACTTCATTGAATTAAGTTCCTCCAAGACCATGAGAAATGGAGCTAAGGAGCTGGCAGATGGTAAGATGGGAGTGTCCTCGGCATTTTCCATAGACTCAAGGGAGGTGGGGGGAGAGAAGGGGGGAGGCGTCGGAGATGAAGCAAAAGGAAAAGTTACTTTTTTGAACTACAACTCCCATCAGCCCCAGCCAGCAGGCCACTGGATTAGGCTGATGGGAGTTGTAGTTCAAAAAAGTAACTTTTCCAAGCTCTGGGGAGACTTGTGTTATGTAACAAATTCACCTCTGCTAATTCAACACTTAAAGGGATAGTGTAGAGATCCTCTTTCGGGGTAGGAAAGTTCTTAATAAAATCTACCGACCTATCCAAGGTTGAGGGCAGAAGCAAGGCAGAGTCAGATGCTGAAGAATGTCTCTTCTCCTGGGTGGAAGATTCTGACGTAGGAGGAAAGAAGTTTGTAATTTTAGGCTGCAAATTTTGTTGTAATAAAGTTTGTACTGGCTGGCTAGCCTTCTGTTCTTTAAGCTTTTTCCTTGTTAGAACCATTATTTAAGCCAGCCAAACACTTACATAAATAACCTCCAAGAAGAAGACACAGTCTATATCGCTTGAGCAGGAGTTTAACTAGCTCAAGGTCGAGTAGAGTATAATGTTCTTCCTTACCCAGGGCTCTTCAGTATCAGTCAAAAGTAAGCGTCTCGCCAATATAACTAATTTACGATTGCAGACCTCCAGAAGAAAAAGGCAGGAAGATTAGGAGCTATCACTCCAGTAAGATAAAGCAGGAATCCCCTCAAATTTAAAATAAAAAGTAAAATTATTGCCGGAGGCAATAAAAAGGATTATACTAACGTCTTGCTGAGGAGCTCACACCGACGCTGCATGCCAGCCTCCATCTTGCTCGAATCAGCTCGATTCTATGATAAACCATAATTTAACATCATGTGTAAACCAGGCCACTGTATTCAATGGGGCTTAGGATGACCAGGTAAAAAGACAGGATTCCTGCAGAGGGCTTGGCCCGACAGAATGAGGCACCTGCCTCAGATGGCAGCTGCTCAGGGGCAGCGAATGGACAGTGCAGTATCAAATTTGCGCTTTCCAAATCAATAAGCAAACCATAAGGTAGCCATCCTTTGAAATTCCCACTTCTCTGAATGTTTGCAGTTGTACAAGCGAAGTAATGTGTACAAGAATGCATTTACTAGGATAAAGTGTGTGCATAATATGCATATTTTAGCAAAAATAACATGCAAAAATGCACTATAGCAGGGGAAATTGCATACAAAAATGTGTATATTATGAGAACTTCACACTAAAATGCTGCTGAATATTCATGAGGACTTTTTAAAGAACAAAAATCCTCTAATTTATGTTGAAATGTGGAGAACTAAACTTAAGCCTTGAAAAATGAGTAATGGAGAGAAACCAAAACTGAGACATTTGCCCATCCTTATAGCAGACACCATGCCCTGAAGACAGTGTGTCTTTTTAAGATAATGAAGAAAAGGTGAGATAAACTACAATTTAAATACCTCTTAGAATGAAAGACCATTTTAATACTTTTTAAACGTTAAGGTACAGTCATTCCAATTACAGTATGCTGAAAGTGTCTTCTATATCGTTTTTCTTTGTCACTCCCTTTCTAGGTTGGAATTGGGCAACCCTCTCCGAATGCAACACCCATTTGTTTGTTTTGGAAATGCTGCAGTGGTGGGCAGAAGCTCAGAGACAGTTAGACTCACAAGTTTAGCATACTCTGCAGGACAGTTGGGAACAGGGCAAATGACCACTGGATGTTTATGTCACAGCAGTTGCTTATCTAGTTATGTTAAAATCAGAGCTTGGAAAAGTTACTTTTTTGAACTACAACTCCCATCAGCCCCAGCCAGCACGGCCACTGGATTGGGCTGATGGGAGTTGTAGTTCAAAAAAAGTTACTTTTCCAAGCTCTACAACCTCGGGGTTGTAGTGGACAGCACGATGAAAATGTCGACCCAGTGTGCAGCAGGTGTGAAAAAGGCAAATTCCATGCTAGCGATAATTAGGAAAGGTATTGAAAATAAAACAGCCGATATCATAATGCCGTTGTATAAATCTATGGTGCGGCTGCATTTGGAATACTGTGTACAGTTCTGGTCGCCTCATCTCAGAAAGGATATTCTAGAGTTGGAAAAGGTTCAGAAGAGGGCAACCAGAATGATCAAGGGGATGGAGCGACTCCCTTACGAGGAAAGGTTGCAGCATTTGGGGCTCTTTAGTTTAGAGAAAAGGCGGGTCAGAGGAGACATGATAGAAGTGTATAAAATTATGCATGGCATTGAGAAGGTGGATAGAGAAAAGTTCTTCTCCCTCTCTCATAATACTAGAACTCGTGGACATTCAAAGAAGCGGAATGTTGGAAGATTCAGGACAGACAAAAGAAAGTACTTCTTTACTCAGCACATAGTTAAACTATGGAATTTGCTCCCACAAGATGCAGTAATGGCCACCAGCTTGGATGGCTTTAAAAGAAGATTAGACAAATTCATGGAGGACAGGGCTATCAATGGCTACTAGCCATGATGGCTGTGCTGTGCCACCCTAGTCAGAGGCAGCATGCTTCTGAAAACCAGTTGCCGGAAGCCTAGGAGGGGAGAGTGTTCTTGCACTCAGGTCCTGCTTGCGGGCTTCCCCCAGGCACCTGGTTGGCCACTGTGAAAACAGGATGCTGGACTAGATGGGCCACTGGCCTGATCCAGCAGGCTCTTCTTATGTTCTTATGTTCTTAAAATTATTGTTTACAGTTTTAAAGTAAATCAGATAATGGACTTCTCTTTTTCTTACCAGCCAAACTGTACCACAGTAGCCCCTGTAAAAGTGAAACTTGGAGTCAACATCAGGAACAAATCGCTTGATTGCTCCACTTCCCCACGGGGATGACCTGTGAAGACTAGTCCTGGAATTGGGCCCATAAGTACAATGGTAACAGCACTTCGGCTATGACACACACACCACCCCATCTCTACACCTCACAACAAGACAGGTACCTGGGATAAGGCCTTGTTTGGAAGCGGAAGCATGAAACACAGCAGACATTTTTTTCCCTCTGGTGCACCATGACACATTTCCCAACTCTACCACTATGTAAATTTGCAACATTATTATTATTATTAAAAATAGGTCTCAATGTGTTCTCTTTTTTTAGCTCTTTACACATTTATATTTTTAAACATACTAATAAGATACAATAAGTTACTATATTAAAGTAAATAAATTAAATGGGGCTATTTCATCTAACATCTTTTCATTCCAAAATTGTATAAACAGAGCCCATTTCTCTAAAAATTTATTTTGATGGTTATAATCCACAGCATTTCAATTATAAGTCATTTTATCATTAATACTGTTTCCCAAGTTTTTTTCAACCAATCTATCAATGTTGGGGGTTTGTTATTCTTCCATTTTTGAGCGATACATATTTTTACCACTGTGAGCAGAGTTGCTACTAATTGAGAATCTTAATAACTTCTTCCCGAAATAAACGCAAAAGAGTTGTTTTAGGATTTTTTGATATCGTTTGACCTGTAATTTCCTGTATTACATCTAAAATTTTGTTCCAGAAAGGTTTTATCTTAACACAACTCCAAAAAACATGTATAAAATCTGCCTTACTTCTTCTACATCTCCAGCAGTACATATTTTGATTAAATATTTTGCTTAACCTGTGTGGTGTTAAATACCGTTGATAAATTACTTTAAAGGAGAATGTGTTCTGAGTTTTTCATATTATGAAGGGGTCTGTGTGTGCATCTTCCAAATACCTACCCGCGCCAGTAAAATATATATGACACAACAATCTTGTTTAAAACCAGAACATGTAATGAAGCCTCCTTTTTTCCCTGCCTGCCCACAATGTGCAGTTATATCCAGGCAGGTGCCAAATGGAGCCATGCAAATTTTGCACTGAGCAGCTGTAACAGGGCTGCTTGGGCAGACATTCTCCCTCTACTGCTGCAAAAGCAACATTTAGGAAAATGGCTCATTTTCTCAATCAGAGAAGGGGTATATGTATATGTCTAAAGCAAATCCAACTGAGATGTGTGAAGACTAGGGATGGAAAGATCTGTCAATTTCGGTTCTCTCAGTTTCTCAGTTTTCTAATGATAAATTCAGTTCTTTACATTTCTGCCGCAATCTGCAATGTAAAAAAAAATCATGAAAATTCTCCACCAATTTAGTGCAAATTTCTCCAAATAAGCACATTTTTGTAGGCAATTTTGACAAAGGTGCACATTTTTGCAAGCCATTTCTCATGACATCATGCCTTCTTGCATGTTAATGGACTTCCCTTTGGGGTGACCTTGGGCCAGTCACTGCCTCTCAGCCTCAGAGGGACGCAATGGTAAACCCCCTCTCAATACCACTTACCATGAAAACCCTATTCATAGGGTCGCCATAAGTCGAAATCGACTTGAAGGCAGTTCATTTCCATTTCCAAGCAAATACACAGAGTAGAAGCAGGCTGCCTATACTGAGATTTTAGCAAAACGTAGGCTTCCTATGATCAGAATTCCTAAAAGTTTTGACGACATCCCTGCTCACTGCCACTTCTGCTTTTCATAAACCTTTGCAGGTAACTCAAGGATCCCATCCAGCTATCTGCTCATAGGGCTTAATTTTTGCCATGTCTTCACTAGGGATGGGTGAGAATTTCAATTCAGTTTGCATTTCAAGCAGAATTTATAAAATTCACACTTTCTGAAACAATATGAGAACTGAAACATGGCCATTATTCAAAATTAGCATTTATTAGAATTTTGGGATGCAATTGCCAACTAAACGATATTTATAAAAATGCATATATTAGGGGAAACTGTGTACAAAAATGAATATATGAGTGAAAATAACTTTTAGGAATTCTCACCATAGGAAGCCTAGTTCATTTAAGAAGACAAGGTCAACAAACGCAGGGGAAAGATGATGTTCTCTTTTGTTCCAGAAAGCAGGAGTACAACTAATGGACTTCCCTTTGGGGTGTCTGGTTGGGTACTGTGAAAACAGAATCCTGGACTAGATAGGCCCACTTTGGCCTGATCCTGCTATAGGATTCTTCTTATGTTCTGAATGAGTAGGAAATGCAGGGAAACAGGTTTCAGCTAAACATTAGGAGAAATGTCTTAAAGGTAAGAGCTGTTGTTGGCCAGACTGCTTCAGGAACTGGTGGACTATCCTTCACTGGAGGTATTTACAGAGAGGTTGGCACCTGGAAGGGACACTGTAGCTGCAATGAAAAGGGAGTTTGACTAGTTGACCTCCAACATCTCTTCCAATTCTGTGATTATCTGGAGTTCCCTTTCATTCTTCCCAAACCCCTGTAGACATTGACAGAGCTTCCAGGCACTCTCAAAGCTAAGCCATAGTGTGCACCTGTCAGAGGTGAGCCAGGAGTTGAGCCAGCGTGTCTAAGCCAAGGGATACACAGAAACAAACCACAGCCACAAAGACTAGTGATGCTCGTGCAAGATGACAACCCAAATCGGCAGCCTTTTATAGCTCTTCTTGTATAGCAGAGCCCATTGGCCAGCCTGGGTAGGTGGGACCAGTTCAGGGTGGTGCTGTTTTTTCCAACCATTCTTGAACCATTAACATTCTCTCTCTCTCTCTCTCTCTCTCTCTCTCTCTCTCTCTCTTTTACCCTCCCCCACATAAATATGGAGTACAGTGTCTTCGTGCTTACAGTTGCCTTAGCTTTCACAACAATGTTGACCAGGGGAGAGAACATTTCTCATGCAGGCAATGGACGGTTGGTTAGCAAAATAGGTTGTGTTGCAAATCACACACACACACACACACACACACACACACACACACACAGAGCGGTTCTTGGCATACAGCTCTGCTGCATGCTCTCTGCTATCACTTAATCAGTGCATTCTTCCTGTGTTTACTTTTTAAATCCAAACAGAGTTTCTAAGAGAACCAAGAACTGGTCCTTCAAGATTTTGCTTTGTTTTCTAGGCTGCTCACATACACACCCTTGATGACAATGACCCCCACCTCCCTGCTTTCAACCAGTTCTCTGCACTGGCCCACCTCCCTTCTCCTTTGCTCAGCTGGGAGATAAGCAGCGCAGGAATATAGAGGGCAATCCCCTGTTCCGAAACACCCCATGACAGCTGCTCTTTCAAACCACAAACCAGAGTGTCATCCAAGAGGCAAAAACCACATGCGTGCACACACAACTGATTCGCACCACATTCATAACAGTGTTGGGGGAAGCATCAAGGATTTTAAATTCAAAAGAGGGAAGGCAGGTTTCAAAAGGCAAGGCGTGAAAGAAGTTAGTTATTAGCATTTAAGTTTGGCAATTCAGTGCTGTAGAAAAATCCAAATGCTTCAGTTCTTTGAGCTAGGCCCCCGTTTCTGCAAGTGGAATAATGTTTTTAAATCAGGCTGATAGGTAACCCTTCCCCCTTTTTCCACTGCACCAATCTGGACTGTGGCAAACAGCAGGGCTATGATATACTTCCAGCCCCTGCCACAAAATATCTCAGAGTTTCCCTGGCTTGCTGTTTTATTGACTGTCCTTATCAGACGTTTATTCATTTACAACTCAGCAACCCTGATAAAAGTTTGGAATGTCAACCCCATTCAGGCTTCCCATGGCCAAAAACCCTGGCATGTGGCTGGCATCAGGCACACGAAAGATCTTACAAAAGAACTCCTGCACAGAGCAAACAACACAAGGCTGCCTGGGCAAGAAGAAGCGTTTTGAAAGACCGAAGGGCAGTTTTGCACATAGAGACATACATTTCACTTTTTACTTTTTCAAAATGAAGAAGGACCATAGCTCAGTGGCAGAACATTTGCTTTGTGTGCAGAGGGTCCCAGGTCCAGTCCTCAGTATCTCCAGTTACGGCTGGGAAAGACCCCCTACCTGAAATCTGGAGAGCCGCTGCCAGTCAGTGCAGACAGTACTGAGCTAGATGAACCTATGGTCTGACTCAGTGGAAGGCCATTTGTAAGGCTCAACGGCTAATCTATGCCAAAGAACACAAATTGTTGCTACCTCTATTTCCTGTCATACAACATACGGACAGCCACCTGTTGGGGATGCTTTAAGTTGGATCCCTGCATGGAGGGCCCCTTCCAACTCTAATTACTTGGGAAGATAATTACTCAGCTTTAATTACTTGGGACTAACGCTAGCGTATTGGAAGAAGCAAAGACCACCAGTGTTGAAACAATTATCCTTCAACATCAACTTCGCTGGACCGGCCACGTTGTTTGAATGCCTGATCACCGTCTTCCAAAGCAGCTACTTTACTCCCAACTTAAGGATGGAGAACGGAATATTGGTGGACAGCAAAAGAGGTTTAAAGATGTTCTCAAAGCTAATCTAAAAAAATGTAACATGAGCATCGAGAACTGGGAAGCCTTGGCCCATGAGCATCCCAATTGGAGGTCGGCCAATATCAAAGGTGCTATGGACTTTGAAGAAGCACAAGTACAGGGCGAAAGGGACAAAAGAGCTAAGTGGAAGGCACATCAAGCAAATCCTCATCGTGACCATCTTCCATCTGGAAACCTATGTCCTCACTGTGGGAGGCTGTGTGGATCCAGAATTGGCCTCCACAGTCACTTACAGACCCACTGTTAAAGACCTTATCTTGGAAGACAATCTTACTCGGTCACAAGTGATCGCCAATGAATGAATCAATGAATGAATCAATGGCTACTAGCCGTGATGGCTGTGCTGTGCCACCCTAGTCAGAGGCAGCATGCTTCTGAAAACCAGTTGCCGGAAGCCTCAGGAGGGGAGAGTGTTCTTGCACTCGGGTCCTGCTTGCGGGCTTCCCCCAGGCACCTGGTTGGCCACTGTGAGAACAGGATGCTGGACTAGATGGGCCACTGGCCTGATCCAGCAGGCTCTTCTTATGTTCTTATGATTCTGTTATATGTATGAACATGTGCAGCTGCTTGCTCTGAGTCAGACCACTAGGCAATGTAGCTCAGGATTTCATCTACTGCAGGATAAATGCATCTCTGGGATGTCTGGCATAGCCCTGCTACCTGGGTTCCTTTAAACCGAGGATTCTTTCTGTTCAGTTCAACAACCTCATCCTATGCATATTTGCTCAGAGTTAAGCACCACCAGTTGTAATACAACTTACTCCTATCATAGCACCACAGTCCAGGAATCCTTTTCAATGCCAACCAAAAAGGCTTTGCAGACTGTAAAGTTATTTTACACTCAGAAGTAAGTCCCACAGTGTTCAGTTAGGATTACTCCAATGAAGTCTGAAATCCTATGCATGCATATTTGGGAGCAATAAGGCCCTTTGAATTCAGTGCTAACTATTCGTGAATACACCATTGCTCAGTGGTAGAGTGCCTGCTTTGCATGCAGAAGGTCTCTGTTCAATCCCCAATGGCATCTCCAGGTAGGGCTGGGAGAGACTCCTGCCTGAAACTCTGGAGAGCCACTGCCAGTCAGTGTAGACAATACTGAGCTAGATGGACCAATGGCCTGACTCAGTATGATCCTATGCATTGGCTTGGACTTCTAAGTGTGCATAGGATTGCAGCCAAAGTCAATGGTCCCTTGCCACATTCTGCTTCTGTTTAGTTTCTTTCTTTATTTATTGCATTCGTATACCCCCCCCCCATAGCCAAAGCTCTCTGGGTGGTTTACAACAATTAAAAACGTTAAAAACAAATATACAAATGTAAAAACACATTTTTAAAAAAGCAATTTAAAAATACAAATCATGTCTGGAGCATTTTAAAGTGCAAAAGTTCATAAACAATTGTGTTTTCTCAGTCTAAGCTTGGAGTCCAAATCATGCACACAGCAGGGGAATTGACAGTGAGTGAAAGTTACTTGCCCAGGAGCACTCAATGGCCCAGTACACATGTAACACTCAGCTAAACCATGGCTTAGCGCAAACAAGCAGTGAGCCGTAGAACAAGCCTTGGCTGCAGCTCACCTCACTCTGGTTAGTGGTATGGCAGGCACTGCCTTCAACAGACTGAAAGAACAGACGTGCACAAACCCACACTACCGGAGAGTCCATGGGCTCTTGATCAGTGGCAGCACCTCCTTCCATTCAGCTCTGCAGTCTGAGGGCAACTGGAGCCGAGTGCTCTTTAGGAACATAGGAAGCTGCCTTATATCAAGTCAGACCACTGACCCATCTAGCTCAATACTGTCTACACTGACTGGCAGCAACCCTCTAGAGTTTCATGCAGGGGGGTCTTTCCTAACCCCACCTGGAGATGCCATCGGGGATAGAACGTGAGACCTTTTGCATGCAAAGCAGATGCTTTGCCCCTGACTTGTGGCCCTTCGTATCTGGCCAGGAGGGCAAAAACAAGCTCCTGCAAGCGAGGAAAGGCTTAGGCTTCCAACTTGCAGTGAAATCTGACGTTCAGCAGAAAAGGAACTCCTCTTGGGTCCAGAACCAAATCCTCCAAAACCCTATATAGCCTATAGCCTACTCAGAACTCCCCCATCACAATCCCTGGAGTCTCCAGGTAGAGCTGGGAGAGGCCCCTGACTGAAACCTTGGAGAGATGCAGCCGGTCAGATGGACCAACGGTCTGACTCAAGGTAAGGCAACTTCCTCTGTAGTATTGCTGGAGGGGGGAGTGTTCATCCAGAGATGATGCAGATTTATTCAATTCTTATCCATTCCTTCCTCCCAAAGGTTCCCAGGGTGGTCATATATCCTAATCGAAACATTACAAAATTTAAAACAAAATTTTAAAACACATTTAAAATTATATACAACAAACACAACAATTATTCAACACACATTTCGCCAGGAAGGGAGTTCCATGGCGGGTTGCCACCACAAAGAAGGCCCTGTTGCTGGATACTCCTAACAAGCTGAATCCACTGGCAGTGCCACCAGCAAGAGGTCCCCAACTATCTGAAGGCCTAGGTTAGTCCATATTGGGGGAGATGGTGTCTTCCTCTTTGAAAGCTTTGCCATCTCTGTCATTTGATGTGGCAGAGCCTGCCATGTGGAAGGAAGGCATGAGAATTATGGTCATCCTCATTCAAAGACACACACACACACACACACACACACACACAGAGAGAGAGAGAGAGAGAGAGAGAGAGACAGAGAGAGAGAGAGAGAGAGAGAGAGAGAGAGAGAAGAATGTAACTGAACACTAATTGACCATAATCCCCATGCTCAAATCCAGCAATTATTAAATTACAAAAGGGCAGATTCAGGCTGAAGTTCAGGGCAGTGAACCATGGATGGACGAGAGAATTGTGGAGCGGCATCTGTCTGTCTGCCATTGTTTTCAGGCCATGTGGCTGATTCTCAGACGCTGCAGTTGTATGTTTTGCACGGCTATCCAGTCAATGTTTTCAGCTTATTTGCTTTGCAACCCAGTGGACAATCTCACTAGTAGGATGGTGATTTTTCCAAAGTTCAGAGGTGGCACAGACTTCATTCTTACAGCAAACAAGGTTTATATTCAAAGTGGTCATTGTAAGGATTAACTGCCTTAGAACAGCCTACCCTTCCATTAATTTTAATACATCTTTTACTGCTGCTGCTACTACTACTACTACTACTGGGAGAAAGTGCAGGATATAAAATAAATAAATAAATAATAATAATAATAGATTTATTACCCACCCTTCACTATGAGGACCAGGACGGGTTACAACAATTATCCCACCCTTCAAATGAAATTGCTCAGCTGACATAAAATAAAATGATCAACATTATAAAATACAACAGAAATAAGTGAAAGTTGCAACTAAGGCTGTGTATACACCATACATTAAAAGCACATTCTCTCCCCCCCAAAAAAGGATCCTGGGAACTATAGTTTACCTCTCACAGACTATAATTATTAAGGGTGCTGAGTTCCTGGGGAGTCCTTTATGGCAAGTACTAAGCCTAAATGTTGCAACATGGAGTGTTTTTGTTCCAGGTGTCAGCCAGCCACCCAGACATGCCCACTTCCAGGGTACTCTATTCAGTCCACCACCACCCCTCAACACTCAGCATTCTGTGGCCATTGAGCATGCTCAGTCTTCACCAGGCTGTTTTTCCAGCAGGAGGTTTGCCCTCCCCCTGATGGTTCCCCCACCCCCACAAATACGTCTTGCACTTCTGCAAACCTCTATGCAGTGGAGGTAGGTGGCTCTGATGTTAATGGGGCAGTGAATCAGTTCCAGGTTTTAGTCCGAACTCTCAAGGAGTGGCCCAAGCTGCTTTCAGCATCTTGAACAGCTCCTTGAAAGTTTGGATTAAAACCTGAAGCAGATTCCACTGCCTCACTGACATCAGAGCCACCGGTCTACGTTGCCTCTGGGGTTTTCCCCAAGCATGCTTAAACCTCCCTCTTCTTTCTCAAGTCGCTCCGTTCAGCTACAACCCTGCCTGTCACTCAGCAGCTGAGATGGCTAGTGGAAGGAGAAATACTAACACTATGAAAAACAGCAAGCAAAAGCCATAAGAACTCAGTCAATTTCAGGGGGCTCAGAGGACATTTAAAACCTTAAATTGATTGGTTTTATATTTTCATTTGTTTGTTCATTAATTTTTTTAGAAGATTTATATGCCACTTAATCACAGCGGTCTCCAAGCAGCGTACATCACACTCAACAATACAAGAAAAATAAAATCAGTTAAAAACTGTAACATCAGAAATGACTTTAAATGCCTGCTGGAACAAAAGGGTCTTCAGCAGGAAAGTTCAACAAGGAAAGGGGCTTGTCTAATCTACACTGGAAGGAAGTGCCACAAAACTGGGCCCACAATACTGAATGCACTGCACCCAGTGGATACATGCTGTGCATCCAAGCCATTGGGACAGAGGTTCATTACTAGTGACCCCTTATTGTTGCTTTTGTTTCCTGTTTTTCATGTTTAATTTATGGGCTAGAAAGACTGAAACACGTCTTTGCCTAATGTCAAAAGAGCAACATGGGGACCAGGCAAGCTTCCTTGGTGAGAGAGTTCCACAGATGGGGTGCCACATCCAAGAAGGCCCATACCGCGGTTGCCATCTGCCATAACTTAGGCAGGAGGGGCAGCCAGAGAAGGGCCACCTTCTAGGACCACCTTCTAGGAGCAGGGCAAAGTGTTTCTGCATAGCTCTTCAAGCAGAGGCTGGACTTGCTGTGGATGCCGTAACTCTGGATGTCTGGCATCAAGCAATGAGTTGGACTTATTCTAAGACACCGATCCTGACACAGTTCCTCATCAAATGAGACTTAATCATGACTCATGCAGAGACGCAACAGGAAGCCTCCTTGGAGGACAGTTCTACTGTGTCTCAGCGTAAGGAGCATCATGCAAAGTCTCCTCAAAATTACCAACCTCCAGTAAAGGCAGACTGAAGAGAGGCAAGGTCAGAGCTGTACATCTCACAGAGACACAGCAAACAGCAGCCTCCGCTTCCTCCCCCCTTTGGCCTGCAAGACACTTTCATGATTTCATTAGTGTCTCATGTCTCACTAGCAGTGTTCTGCTGCCAGCCAAAAATGACCTACTCGCAGACGAAGCTGCCTGCTGCTTCTCTGCATGGTATCTCTCACACCTCTTGTGGAGACAGTTAGTTCCACTGCCTCTATGTGTTAGGTGAGATTGAATGATAAAGTAGCTGCAGAAACACACAGAAATCACTTACCCTCAGGGAACTCTTTCTGTATGTATGGGCTCACCTCATGTCCAGATGCATGACTCGTGCAGAAACACACAGGGTAGACTCATTGGAGAAGAGATCGTTCTTATTTTTACATGCTCGCTAACCCTTTTCAGGTGTATGAGTAATCCCAGTCATCTTGACGCAAACACCCTGTAAGGTAGTCCCATATTGTTTAGAGGGGCTTGTGCGAACAGGCTCTGCTGCATGTCCCAAAATCAAGATTCTGCCCATCACAAACTGGGGACAAACTGCAGCTTTGCAGAGTGTCAAAGGCTGATATGAAAGAGGCATCATCACCTGCGGTCCAGGTACTCATCCCATTGTCATCTCAGGTGGACGAGGGGATCTGGGGGTTTGTACCCTTTCAGAAACCTGCAGAACCCATTTAAGTCCCAAGCAAAGAGCTGGAAGACAGGGAACAAGTTTCCATGGCAAAGAGAAGGATGGAGGTTCTGTCGTCTCACTTTTAGCTCTCCTAAGATCTGCTGTCTGTCCCCAGTTAGGAACGTGGGAGAAATTGGATCCAGCTCACATTTGAAGGCAAACTTACAGAATCTGCACTTTCCAAAACAGTACGAGAAGCGAAAGACAGGCATCCTTTGAAATTTGCAGTTCTCCAAATTCTGAAATGCAGGCCTCCAGCCAGGTAATGTGTACACAATGCATGTACTGAGGTAAAGTGCGCATTATATTAGTGAAAATAACATACAACAATGCATTACATTGGAGAAAATGGCTTTGCAAAAATGTGCATATAATTGCATACATCAATGTTAATATTAGGATAAATTTGCACTAAAATGCTGACAAATTTTTGTGAGAACTTTTCTTTTAAAAAAATTGCAAACTGGTGTGAAAATGTGGGGCAGTGAACTTAAGAGTGGAAACATGAGAATGTGAAACTGTAATTGCCAGATTCAGCCATTTCCTGTCTCCCCCCCCCCCATTTCCTGTGCTCTGGGGCAGCCAGTCACCCAGGAAGGACCATAACGTCTGGGGTACCCAGGAGCCCATTTCTGAATGGCCTCCCTTTGTTTCTGTGACAGGGTCCAGCCTACAGTGCCTTAACATAGTCTCCCTTTCTTGGTCTGCAAGACAGATAGCAGCCGGCGCTCAGAAAAAGTGTTTGGGATGGAGGGGAGAGGAGAGAGCGAAATTGGGGCAGAAGACAATGGCCTCATTGATGTCAGAGTATTGAGGGAAGGGCTACATGGGGGGGACACCGCCTGCAATTCAAATGCATTCTTATTTGATTCCTAGAGTGCAACTAGCTGTTGAAAACAAATTATTATTATGATTTTTATTTACGACTAAAGGTCATAAAATGTTAAAGAATAATCATGCGCCTCTCATCTCAACATCCAAGCTTAATAAGATGGTCTGTGAATCATTAACCAAGGCTACGAACACACCATACATTGAAAGCACGTTTGGAGCCCAAAGAATCCTGGGAACTGTAGTTTGTTAAGGGTGCCAGGAACTGTAACTTTGTGAGGAGTAAACTACGATTCCCAGGATTCTTTGGAGGAAGTCATGATGTTTAAATGTGGTTTAAATGTGTGGTGTGTACACAGTCCAAATATTTACAAATTTGGTATCAGGAGCATAATCCACTGGGAAGTTCTTCTGTGCAAAACCGCTTGACGTGAATTCAAGCTACACAAAAGTATGACAGTTCACAACTTCATGTGGCAGGCCTGTGTTGTGCCTATTTTA
Organism: Rhineura floridana; assembly: GCF_030035675.1. Taxonomy (NCBI): domain Eukaryota; kingdom Metazoa; phylum Chordata; class Lepidosauria; order Squamata; family Rhineuridae; genus Rhineura; species Rhineura floridana. Next base: position 207,279,065 of record NC_084483.1, on the reverse strand, counting down.
CAGATGTGAACTGAGACTCAATTCCCTGAGATCACCCAGGGAGTACACTGCCAAGCCAAGGTTTGAAATATCTTCTGTAAACTGAGCCACATCAGCCTGATCTTATGTCCTTATGCTAATCTCTCACATGATGACTGATAACAGCCATTTCACAAACTGAAAGACTACCGTGACCACATGACTCATGTAACGTAAGTCTTGGCATTCTTCTTGGGGGGTGAGGCTGCCAATGGCTATTAGCCACAATGGCCATGTTCTGCTTCCACTGTCTGAAGCAGTTACCAGTTGCTGGGAACTGCAAATGGGGAGAGGTGCTGTTGCACTCGGGTCCTGCTTAGAGGCCCCGCATTGGGGCATCTGGTTGGCCACTGTGAGTGGTGCAGGATGCAGGACTAGATAGGCCACTGGCCTGATCTAGCTGTAGGGCTCTTCTTCTGGTGTAGAGGGAGCTACTGTTGGCATGGATGTGGTAACACCTGGCCTTGGCTCCCTTGCCTTTATTCATATAAATGGACGGCTAAAAGGAATTACAAGTGTGGAGAGTATGGTTGTGCTCATGTCTTCCCACTTGGCTACTGTGAGAACAGGGTGTTAAGAACATAAGAACATAAGAAGAGCCTGCTGGATCAGGCCAGTGGCCCATCTAGTCCAGCATCCTGTTCTCACAGTGGCCAACCAGGTGCCTGGGGGAAGCCCGCAAGCAGGACCCGAGTGCAAGAACACTCTTGGACTAGATGGGCTCCCTTTGGCCTGACGGCTGCTGTTACATTCTTATACCTTTCCTAATCATGGGTAGAAATATGTTCCCCAAACGTTTATTACTCTCAGTGGCCATCCTATGGCCTGGTAGAGAGAACCCTCTGGAATCCTTCACCCCAAATACTTTAACATTTGTGGCAGATTCAGGCCTAATTCTCCTCATGCTAGTTATCAATGTGCAGGGAGCTGGCCACTTGATTTTGCACGGAGGAGCAGTCAGCCATGTGGCCACCCACCTGCAGCCTGAAGAGGTAGCCCACCTCAATGAGAAGTAGGCCTTGAACACAGGACTGTTGTCCTGAGATCACATAAGTGAATAAAGTTCCAAAGGCTTCTCTCTTTCTCTCACACGCAAATCCATTCATTCCTAAACCTAGGGCAAGGAGACTGTTTCAACAGCAGGCTATTGCTTTGATTCACGGGCAGCTGTATGTTCTGTCATCTGAAGGTGTCCAGACAGGGATGGACAGATCTGTCCATTTTGGTTTTCTCAGTTTCTCATTTTTCTCATCTTAAACTCATTTCTCCACATTTCTGCAACAATTTGCAAAAAACAAAATAAAAATCCCCATGTATATTCTTCAGCATTTTAGAGTGAATTTCTTGTTTGTTGTTATATGCCTTCAAGTTGATTACAACTTATGGTGACCCTATGAATTAGGGTTTTCATGGTAAGAGGTATTCAGAGGTGGTTGACCATTGCCTTCCTCTAAGCCTACGGCACCTGGGATTCCCAGGCAGTCTCCCATCCAAGTACTAACCAGGCCTGACCCTGCTTAGCTTCCAAGAGCAGACGAGATCCAGCGTGTTCAGGGTAGTATGCTCATAGGTGAATTTCTTGTAATAAGCACATTTTTTCTATGCAGTTTTGACTAATGTACACATTTTTGCAAGCAATTTCTCCTAATGTACTGCATTTTGGTATCTTACTTTCACTAATATATATATATTTTAAAAGTTGTTTTTAAAGATTTTTTGTTTTAATATGTTTTTCAGGATGTTTTGTTGTAATATATTTTAAGGTCTGTTTTCATGGTGTTTTAGAGTGTTTTTAGTGTGTTTGTTCGCTGCCCATGTCTTCTACTGGGAGGAAGGGCGGGAATCGGATATAGGTTGAATAAATATATAATATATTCATTTTTATGCACTTTTCCCCCTACTACACGCACTTTTGTAAACCCTGGTTGAAGAGCTGCATTGCAAAATTCAGATCGGTGCAAATTTTGAAGGATGGCTATGTTTCAGCTCTCATATTATTTTAGAAAGTGCAGATTTGATAGATTCAGCTCCACATGCAAACCGAATCGAATTACTCCTCCATTCCTATGTCCCAAACAGCCTGTGTCTTGTTTTCCTGCGGCATCTCACTCTTCCCTCTCAGGGAAGAACCACACCTCAGTGGCAGAGCATCTTTTCTGCATGCAGAAGGTGTGAAGGTCAACCACTAGCATTTCTGGTGGGGCAAGGAAGGAAGACCCCTGTCTGAAGCCACTTCCAGGCAGTGAAAACGGAGTTACAAGGACAGATGGCTTGACTTGGCCCAAGGCAGCCTCCAAGGTTTCAGGGGCATTCCTGTGTTCTCTGTCCCTCTCAGTCACTCCCCCTCAGAGTCACTGCAGGGCCGACACCTGATTGCAACATGGAATTTCCTTGCCCGTTCAAAACGTTTAAAAAACAAAGAAGAAGAAAAAATGTATGATTGCTGCATTGCAGTTGTTTTAATACACTCCACAGAAAATATTTCTTAAAAACGGTTGCAACATTTACTTTAAAGACTTTCAAGACATAGCAGAGTCTGCAAGAGGGCACATTTCTCAATGCAGATATGTCCCATGGTGGGGGAAGAGACTCTGGATTTGCCATCAGGGGGGCGCTGTTTCCACCTGCTTTCCCTCCCCCTCCAGCCCTGGGACCCTCACAATGGAGCTGCTTCCAGAAGAACTCTGAGGGACCATCTGGCTTTTTTGCATTTAGGTATAAAATACTGGGGGGGGGCGGAGAAGAGTGGTTGCAAGGGAGGTAGTAATGTCATCCTTGGGGCTACATTTGGATGTGATGTGACTGGATATTGTTCCTTGACCAATATTGTTATTGGTGAGCTTTGGAAATGGAAATGGACTGCCTTCAAGTCAATTCCTACTTATGGCGACCCTACGAATAGGATTTTCATGGTAAGCGGTATTCAGAGGGGGGTAACCATTCCCTTTCTCTGAGGCTGAGAGGCAGTGACTGGCCCAAGGTCACCCAGGGAGCTTCATGGCTGTGTGGGGATTCGAACCCTGGTCTCCCAAGTCGTAGTCCAGCACCTGAACCACTACACCACACTGGCTCTCTCAGGTTGAAGAGCAGCAGACGGTCCAGCAGCTCCTGAAATGCTTTTTGTGCCTCAAAAGGTTTCCCACTCTGGTCCTCCCTCATGGCTACCCTGGTTCATGCCTCTGCTGGGACTCCAACACTTGGCATCTCACCTCCCTGCAGAAAGAGAGAAAGAAGAAAAGCCCGAGGTTTTATGTCATGCCTGCTGCTTGTCATCCATTGCCGGCCTTCCCTTGCATTGTGGGAAGTGTCCAGCATTGCTCAGGGATGCTAAGAAACAACAACAACAAATCAGTGCAGTTTTGAAATCAGTCGCTAAAAAACAGTTCGTCTCAGGAACTACGATGCAGATTTTGGCTACGACAACTTATATTTGGTTAACATCAGCCCCATTTTGAAAGGCTCAGTCCGCCATCTTGATTCAAAATGGTATCCAAATGTACCCCAACATAAAAACCTGCTCCTTAATCTCAGGAACCATTGTGCAAAATTTGGTTACAATGTCTAAAGACGTGTCCAAATGCATAGACAAACAGAGAAATAAATTTCCAAAAATACATAGTAGATGAAGCTTTCCTACCCAGAGTCAGATTCTTGGTTCATTTAATCCACCGCTGTGTTCTCTTATTGGTGGCACCTTTCCAGGGCGCTGGAGAAAGCAGACCTACCACCAGGTCTATCGCCTTAAATCATTCTCGGTGGAGATGCCAGGGACTGAACCTTCCTGCATGCCCAGCAAGTGGTCTGCCACTGAGCTGTGGGTCCTCCCTTTCCCCTTTCCCCAAGCCACAGGGTATTATGTAAGGGGCCCCCATAAAAACAACAACACATGGCTTGCTACGGTAGGAGTGTGAAGAGCTACGAAAAACGCTAGAGAAGCGGCTGTTAAGTTGTCTTCCAGGGAACTTGGCATTCTCCACTGGGAAGATCAGGAGTGGCGGACAACTCTGCCTGAAAAGCAGCCGCATCTACACACACCACAATCAGTCTTCTCTGTAGCACTATGTGGTTTGGTCTGGTCTCAGTCTTCACTACCACAGGAGGTCAAAAGACCTGGCCAGTCCTCTGCTTAGACCAAGTGTGTGCCCTGGAAGACACGCAGGGGGCAAAGGACTCCACCATGGCATGCACAGGGCTCATGGAGGCAGAAAGGTTCCCCCTCCCTCTACTGTCTTGCTGGTTTCTGCACTTAACAACTTGTATTTAAGATTTAAATTGTTTTGTTGATGCTGGTTTTAAAGCTGGATTTCATGTACGTTTTATTTTAATTCCATTGTTGCCTTTAAAATTACAATATTTTAAAGCAGATAAAACACATAATAATTGATATCATATATATTTGGTTTATTTTTATGATTGCACTGGTATATAGTACATTCATTCTGTAAAAATTCGTACATTGTGGTTCCTGTCTATCCAGCTATCTGTCCATCCATTAATTTTATAAAGAAAAGCAGGGCATTTTCTAAACAATGATCAAATAAATAAAAATACTGCTTACAGATCACGGCATCTCTCTACGCAGCTGTGAGCTCTACCCTGCACTGATAGAAATCTGGACAATGTTACCTTAGTTAATCACTTAATTCCAAGGTGAAAGGTGGGCGAGTCAAGACCTCCTTCGTTTCACCAGAAGCTGTCAAGCCTTTTATCAGCTCACTTCAGCCTCTGAGTCACATGCTGAATATCCATCAAAACAGAGGTTGAAATGAGCTCAGGGGTATTATCCCAAGACAAGCAGCATGCTTATTTATTTTATTATATTTATGTAATTTATATACCATTTCATATTTCAAATATAAGTTAAATACATTTTTTTTAAAAAAAACTCTTATTTTAGAGCAGAACAGAAAGTACTTAGATAAGATGTCCTCTTAAATACGGTACAATATTGACACAACTAACATATGGGGAACATAATAACTATTGGAAAAATGGAAATGGACTGCATTCAAGTCGATCCCGACTTATGGTGACCCTATGAATAGGGATTTCATGGTAAGTGGTATTCAGAGGGGGTTTACCATTGCCTCCCTCTGAGGCTAGTCCTCCCCAGCTGGCTAGGGCCTGCTCAGCTTGCCACAGCTGCACAAGCCAGCCCCTTTCTTGTCCACAACTGCCAGCTGGGGGGCAACTGGGCTCCTTGGCACTATGCCGCTTGCCCACAGCTGCACAGGTGGCAGGGCGCTTAACCCCTGGGCCACTCCCTGTGGGGTGATCTTTAGCTGGCCCTTGACGCCCAGGAGACAAGAGCAGGGATTTGAACTTGCAGACTCTAGACTCCCAGCCAGGCTGTCCTCCCCACTGTACTATACAAGCAGTATATAAATTTGGTTAATTAATTAAATAGGCCTCCCCAGATATGGGGGCTGGTGACTACAATTTTTGGCTTAGATGGCAACGCCAGTTAAAATTTGTATGAAAAATGGAAATGGACTGCCTTCAAGTCGATCCCAACTTATGGCGACCCTGTGTATAGGGTTTTCACGGTAAACAGTATTCAGAGGGGGTTTACCATTGCCTCTCTCTGAGGCTAGTCCTCCCCAGCTGGCAAGGGCCTGCTCAGCTTGCCACAGCTGCACAAGCCAGCCCCTTTCTCATCTGTAACTGCCAACTGGGGGGCAACTGGGCTCCTTGGGACTATGCAACTTGCCCATGGCTGCACAGGTGGCAGGGCACATAACCCCTTCGCCACTCGCTGTGGGGTGATCTTTAGCTGGCCCTCGACACCCAGGAGACACGAGCGGGGATTTGAACTCACAGACTGAGAGTGTTGTAGAAGCTAAGAGCAATGCCGTCAGGAGTCTAGACCAAGAGGCTAGACTCCCAAGGCGGAATGGTCAAAGCTGAGACACCAGACTAAGATGCATCCAAACTCAGAGGAAGGCAATGGTAAACCACCTCTGAATACCTCTTACCATGAAAACCCTATGAACAGAGTATCCAAAATGCAACACGAGATAGTGCTGATAGATGAGACACCCAGGTCAGAAGACACTCACTGAGCTACTGGAGAAGAACAAAGGACAAGTACGAGTAGCGCTGTGACTAATGACGCAGCTGGGTCAAAGCCAAAAGGAAGCCAAGAGGCTGATGCGCATAGATGTGAAAGGAGAATCCGGAGTTGTACAACACACACAATAGGAACATGGAATGTGAGAAGCGTGAACCAGGGAAAGTTAGAAATTGTCAAGCAAGAAATGGAACGCATCAACATTCTGAGGTTATCTTACTTTGAACACATCATGAGAAGACATGATTAACTGGAAAAGACAATAATGCTGGGGAAAACAGAAGGGAGTAGAAAAAGGGGAAGACCAAACAAGAGACGGATTGATTCCATAAAGGAAGCCACAGACCTGAACTTACAAGATCTGAACAGGGTGGTTCATGACAGATGCTCTTGGAGGTCACTGATTCACAGGGTCGCCATAAGTCGTGATTGACTTGAAGGCACATAACAACAACAAAACAACAATATTATTTGCAATGGCCAATTCACACGTGCGTACCCTTGGGCATCGTGGGGCCTGCTCCCACAAGGCAGCCTACCTGCATCTCGGCGTCAAGGTTCAGGCTCTCATAGATAATCTCAAAGTGCTTCTCTGGGAGGGGCGGAGGCTCTTCCTCTTCCTGCTCCGTGGGCTTGCTGTGGTTCGCAGGCTGCGACGCCTTCGGCCTCTTGCACACTCGAGCATACATGGCGCTTAGCCTCTTCTCCATGTCACAGGCGGGCTGGACCGGAGCCTCTCCCTCGGGTGTAGCTTCCCACAACTGGCCCTGTGACACCCTGCCCTGCAGGGCTGTAGCCAGCTGCCCTGGCCCACTGCTAGGCATGACATTAGCCCCTGCAGTCCTTGCATCCTTCCGACCTGATTCAGCAGAGCCTGCCAAGTGATCCCCTGCTGCAACACAGCTTGAGCTGCTCTCGGCTGGCAAACCAGAGCTCTCCTTCCCTTGTGACCAGTCCCTGGTACGCAACTCCCTTTCTTCATCACGGATGCTTTCATAAACTTGGCTCTCTGTGCTCTGGCTCAGTGGCTCCAGTCTAGATACATGGGCCTCCTTCGGTGTCAGAGGGAGCTTCCGGAACTGCAGCGAGTTCGGAGATGTTTTGTTTGGACATGATGATGCTTGTGAGGGTCCCAAGACTCCCAGATGGTCCGTATCAAATTTTCTGGTCTTGTCCAGCCTTTGAAGGTTTTGGCTAACTGGGTGCATGCCTTTTGGAGAGTTTGCATTTCCGTGCTGAAGGTGTGCAGCCAAACCATTTGTTTCCCTCTTAGCATGATGTCCAGGCAAGGAGGTACCTGTGGATAAAGACATTTTAATTGTACTTTAAATGCTCTTTTTTGGGGGGGGGGAGATTTAGGAAATGTACCCAATATTTATAAATGCATTTCATACGTAAATACCCCTTGAAACAAAAAAGCTCACTGCAAGAAGAAAGCTAACACAACAAGCAGGAAGCTGAAGTAGAACTTTTAGGCGAAATGTGCATATCGGGCCAGAGTGATATTGCCAGCTCAGGATGGGAAATCCAGAACTTGGCTGCTGTCTGATTGGAAGAGCAGACTGAGCAAGAATTTGAGAAAGTGTCACGTGCAGCTGCAAGAGAAGAACAGAATGAGATCATGCTTCATCTTCACAGCATGTCACTTATATAATGAGCTGCCAACCAGAGTTTTGTGTGTGTGTCTGTGTGTGCGTGCGTGCGTCCGCCCGCAATTCTGACTTATTCCAGGTATGCAAATATCAAAGGATGCATTGAGGGAGGGGTGATTATTATTTGTTATTGTTTATTATTATTAGAGGCTGTGTGGATCCAGAACTGGCCTCCACAGTCACTGACAGGCCCACTGTTAAAGACCTTATCTTGGAAGACAATCTTACTCGGCCTCGAGTGATCACCAATGAATGAATGAATATTATTATTATTATTATTTCCTGCCCTGCCTCTCACAGGAACCAGAGCAACTAACAATAAATATAAAAATACAGTCAGTATAAAACAATAAAAACATCATCAACAATAAAATACAAAGCAGCAAGCTTGGAATATTAAACGATTCCAACTATAGCAGCTTCCAAATTGTGGAATATAGGAACCAAGGAAGCCGCCTTCTACTGAGTCAGAGCATTGGCTCATCTAGCTCAGTATTGCCTACACTGACTGGCAGTGGCTCTCCAGGATTTCAGGCAGGGACTCTTTCCCTGCCCTACCCAGAGATGCCATTGGGGATTGAACTTGGGACTTTCTCCATGCAAAGTGGATGCTCTGACCCTGAGCGATGGCCCTTCCCCATATTTCCTTCCCATAGTTTTGTTGTTGCTATGTGCCTTCAAGTCGATTACAACTTATGGCGACCCTATGAATCAGCGACCTCCAAGAGCATCTGTCGTGAACCACCCTGTTCAGATCTTGTAAGTTCAGGTCTGTGGCTTCCTTTATGGAATCAACCCATCTCTTGTTTGGCCTTCCTCTTTTTCTACTCCCCCCTGTTTTTCCCAGCATTATTTATTGCCTTTTCTAGTGAATCATGTCCTCACTATGTGTCCAAAGTTTGATAACCTCTGTTTCATGATTTTAGCTTCTAGTGATAGTTCTGGTTTAATTTGTTCTAACACCCAATTATTTGTCTTTTTCGCAGTCCATGGTATGCACAAAGCTCTCCTCCAACACCACATTTCAAATGCCTTGATTTTTCTCTTATCAGCTTTTTCACTATCCAACTTTCACATCCATACATAGAGATCGAGAATACCATGGTCTGAATGATCCTGACTTTAGTGTTCAGTGATACATCTTTGCATTTGAGGACCTTTTCTTGTTCTCTCATAGCTGCCCTCCCCAGTCCTAGCCTTCTTCTGATTTCTTGACTATTGTCTCCATTTTGGTTAATGACTGTGCCAAGGTATTGATACTCCTTGACAAGTTCAAGATCCTCATTGTCATCTTTAAAGTTACATAAATCTTCTGTTGTCATTACTTTAGTCTTTTTGATGTTCAGGTGTAGAGATAAGCCAAGTATCCTCTTATATAGTCTCCGTCCTTTGCTGAAGGTCCACCTCTGGCCTTTTGATACGGTAAGATTTGTGTGGTTTCTGTGGCCCCTCCGCTATTGTTTGACACACATTGTTTGATTGGACTTTGATGTTACATGATTATATAGCTGTACCTCAATGATTCCCAAACTTTTTTCCTAATGGACCTCTTGAAAATTGCTGAGGGTCTTAGCAGACCACTGAATGGCTTTTCTGTCTGTTGTGATGCGCTGTGCTAGATGCTATTTGCTTTTTAATTGTATTTTAATTGCTTCTTTTCTTTCTTATATATTGTATTTTATTGTATTACAATTTGCATTCCAAAGAATTGAAACTGAAATACAATAAAATATGATATAATCATGTAAGAAATTAAAGAAGCAATAACAATGCAATTAAAATTATAAATATTTCATGTGGGCATAGTGGTGACCACCTGAAGGAAGTTCATGGACCAGCGGTGGTCCACAGATCACAGTCTGGGAACCTCCGTTGTAACGCGAAACCCCTCCTGTGACCTGATGGTGAAGGGCAGGTAAGAAATCTCTTTAATGAATAATAAACTCCACTCTAGCTCTGTACCAAAGGCCTGAATAAATAAATATATTTTAAGTTGTCATTTAAGTGACAATTGTGGGGGAGGTGTTCCTGACAGTCAGTTCTGAACTTGGTTACTAATGTCTGAAATGTTTGCACAAATGTTTGAAATGCAGGAATCATAAACTAGAGCTCAGATTTATACACCCCTGAGCCCCAAAATAAGCTTTGGAATGCCCCATGCCATACATCTCCATGACCAGGGGATAGTCCCCTTTGAGATCAATAATAATTTTCTTCAATCAAAACTCTCACGTTTGCGCAATACTCATGAATGCGTGACAGAAAAGAGCATCGAGGCTTTATAAGCAGCAATGTGCTCAACCACAACAGCGCTGTGGGGACCATCACCTAGGCAGGATGAGGGACGGACGTAAGGTGTGGCACTGGGGGTGGAGGGGAAGGTGGGTGGACAGAGGATCAAGCAGCTATACTTGCAAAGCTTCTATAGCCGTTTCCCACCATCATCTCCAAGAGCACATAAGCCTTTGATCCTGCTGTTACAATTCAGGTTTTCTGCAAAGCAAACTCTGGCCCCACAATGTGGCAAGCAGCCTCAAGAGGGGCGTTGCCCCCATTTATTTCACACTCCACAAGGAACGCCTGAGAGTGGGAGGGGCAGAATCCACCCTTTTATTTCCTCTCCCCCCCCCCCGTTTTTTGTACCTAGGCTATTCTTCCTATCACAGCAAGATCAATGTTCATTTGGCGGAGTGCCAGGGCTGGTAATAAGTCTGTTCCTTTTGCTAAGTATTAAGCTAAGAAGCAGGTTCCAACACTGTTTGCAAAAGCTGTCAATTGGAGTGTCTGGCAAAGATACTTGCCTAACAGGTTCTCTCTCCAAAAGAGAAAATAACTAAGAGCACCTATGTCTAGTGGGTTGGCTGTGAACCAGAGAGACTTTAGAGGCTGTGACTATAGTTCCCTCCCCACCCACCCCATGGAGCTAACACTAGTTTGGGGAGAGGGGGGGCGTTGATCAAGGAGACACCACGGGGGGGAGGTTAACCCCCTCACCTCCTCCTCATGGCTCCAATTCAGAAAGGCTCGCAGCTGCCTTGAACCACAGAACCGGCCCCACATGTCATACGTGGAGTTCACTTTAAAATGACTGCAGCAGAGTCTTAGGATAGAGACACCCTCCCTGTTCTGCCAGTTCCAATGCACCTCTGCCTTTCTTTTCTGACAACGGGGGCACACATTACTAGTCAAACCCCTGCAAAACCTGATGGAAGCAGCTTGAGTGCGGTTTTTTAAAAAAAATTCAGCTTCAAAGAGATTTTGCAACTGATCGGCAGATCAACCCATTCCCCCTCCAGGTGTGACTAATGGAAACACTTTGCTGTAGGCCACTAGTGGGTTCACAGCCTTAGTTATTCTGGTTTTATTTAGGAACCTAGGAAGTGCCTTATACCAAAGCAGACCGTTGGTCCATCTAGCCCTATATCGTCTACACTGACTGGCAGTTCCTCTCCAAGGTTTCAGATGGGGAGTCTTTTCCCAGCCCTACCTAGAGATGCTGGGATTGAACCTGGGACTTTCCGCATGCAAAGCAGATGCTCTCCCACTGAGCTAAAGAGCATGCTTGATCCAAGGCCACCCTAAGGACTAGGAGGGGGTGACAGCCCTTGGCTCCCTTGAAAGAAGGCGCAGCGGAAAAGAGCGATGCCAAACCATAAAACCCAAAGTCACCAAGGTCTGGGCAGCAAAAGAGCACTGCCCTCCTAAAGGTGTAAAGCACAAACCACCGGCTCTTGCTGAAATTGCACAGAACAAAGAGAAGCTATTTGCGATTGTATTCATGAATTTCACTAGCGCTCTGCTCTGGGAGTACCACCTCACATGTCCCATTGCAACCAAATCCCTCTCAGTTTAGCAGGCCAAATCTCTGGTCAGTGTCTTCCAAAAAACTGACAACCTAGCTTGGGCTTCAGGACAAACTATAATGGTTACACATCAACAGTTTACAGTTAAACTATTGCCTGGCCTGGATCTTTCTCGGTTCTGTCTCTCCTGTGCAAACTGCACCAGCCTGTATGCCACACCACCATGCCAGCTGTGTTGCCAGGAATTCTGATTTCTAATCCTGGTTCATTCTTTTCCTAGCTCTGGGTGGCAATAGGCAGACCATTCTTTCTCAGCCTCACTTCCCCATCTATAAAATGGGAATATTAGAATCATAGAGTTGGAAGGGGCCTATAAGGCCATCGAGTCCAAGCCATATTAATAGAGATATATATGATATTGAATGTGGAGTGCTAAACATGGAATAATTACAAGAGGATCATTCACCAACACTTCATCCCATCCACCTTATATATATATATATAAACATAATTGTGATTAACCAAACATTCTGCAAAGGAAGCCCCTCTGAGCATTCCATCCTCAAAGCTCTATAACTGCCACCTTGGCAACAGCATTTGTATGTCGGCAGCTGATGAAGGCGGAAGCTGAAACGTTTTGTTAATATAATAAAAACCTCTGTTTGGTTAATCACAATTACGTGTATATATATATATATATATATATATATATTAGGTGATTAACGGAATCCTTATAGGGATCCAGAGCTAGCTTGAGTGAAGTTCTGTTTGTTGCTTTCTAAACTGTCTTATATATATATATATATATTCCAAGAAGAATATAACAGCAGCAACAGCTACACCTGCTTCTTCTGATGTAATCAGAGTAGCTGAGATTGGCCACACACCTTCAAAGACTGCTAGCAGCAATAGCCTTTCCTGTATTTGGACCAACATATGCTAATTTCCTTCTTGCCCCCAAGATGGTAAAACCCACTATGGGAGGAGGGGCAGGGGCATCCCAGCATCTGAATGCATTTCACATCCTGTCCCTTCAGTAAAAAGGAGCCTGTAACACAACAACCAAACCATTACCATCCTGAGAATCACAGCTTTCATTTTAAAGAGGAAGTTTCTAGCCCTCAAGTTTCTAGTATTCTGAAAACAAGCAGTGTGATAGAACCTCAGAAGTCACCACTTCTGCGTCTACTGAGACATTGCCTAAGCCCCATTGGAAGGAACGGGACCTATGCAAGTCCTATGGGCTCAAATGGTTTGGCTCTAGTCTTGTGAGGTGTTATGTGCATATATATATACACACACCAAGAGAAGGGGATGGGAATCTCCTGCTATCTAGCAGGAGGAAGATTTGCTAGTGCTGATTTGATACTAGCCATAATTATTATTATTATTAAAAGAGGAACTAAAAATAGGCGCCTGCCTCTTATGTTAAAAACGTAAACAGGATGGAGATGTCCAAGAAAGGAGGAAGGAAGGAAGGCACAAGGACTCTGGGGCTTCCTTACACAGAAGGGGATTTTTCTGCTTTGTGCTGACATCTCTTAATACTAACAGATGGGCTCCTACTGGGTTCCTTCTGGGAGGAAGGGCGGGATATAAATCTAATAAATAAATAAAATATATTAATTTTATTAATAATAAAAAATAAATAATACTAGGGATGGAGGACAATTCAGTTCTTATTTAATGACGAGTTTATCAAATTTCACTTTCTGAAACAACATGAGAGCCAAACCTCAGCCATCCTTTGAAAGCCGGCTAAATCTGAACTTTGCAATGCAATTCTTCAACCAAAATTTACAAAAATGCATCGCGTAGGGGAAAGTGTGCATACAATGAAACATATTCATGAAAATAGCGCACAAAAATGCATTGTATTAGGAGAAATTGGTTGCAAAAATATGTTCATTAGTTAGAACTCCACACAAAAACGTGTTTATTAGGAGAAATTGCACTAAAATGCTGAAGAATTTTCATGAGGATTTTTTTTTAAAAGCAAATGTAGAGAACTAAATTTCAGACAGGAAAAATGAGAAACTGAGAGAAACTGACAGATCCTTCCATCCCTACTCTCTACAAACGTGTTTTTCTGGACACGCTCCCTACCTCCCCCCAATTTCAACATTCACAGTTAAACAAAATTTTAAGTGTCACGGCAAGATGTTTGAACATCCCGCCAACAATTCCCTAGAGAAGCCCTATTTGAAAGAATGTCTCTTCCGTCCTCACCCCGTAAGAATTCAATGTTTCATTTAGAATTTAAAAACATAGATCTGATTAAAGTTTGACATAACAGTGACTACCAGCTTCAGTGTTGCCCTGGGAGAGAAAGGCTGTTGTCATTGGGCCAAGGGACCAAAACTGACTGGGAGGCTGCCTCCCCCCTCTCCCTGGAAAGATGTCAAGGCAAGGGGGAGAGCAACCTGGCCCCATCCAATGGCCAAAGACGAAACACCAGTTGCTGGAAACTGCAGGAGGGAAGAGCGCTGTTGCTTTCATGCCCTGCTTGTGGGCTTCCCATTGGGGCATCTGTTTGGCTACTGCGAGATCAGGATGCTGGACTAGATGGGCCACTGGCCTGATCCAGCAGAACTTTGCTTATGTTCTTATGTTCTTGACCAGTTGGCCCAAGGTCACCCAGTGAGCTTCATGGCTATGTGGGGATTCGAACCCTGGTCTCCCAGGTCCAACACCTTAACCACTACACCACCCTGGCTCTCATAAAAAAATAAAATTCTAAATGAATAAATAATAAACGCCATTGCTGCCCTGGGCTCCTTTTGGGAAGAAGGGCGGAATAAAAATTTAGTTAATAAATAAATCTCCTCTCCCCCCCCCCCAAAAAAAAACGATAGAAGCAGAGAAGCGAGGACTAAGGCTGAAAGACCAGAGGGAAGGTGTAGGTGCACAGAATTGCACTGAGAGTACCCAAATAGACAGATCCTTCCATCCCTAGTTAACACCAGCAATCCCTGCTTGCTTATTCTGCTACACACACACCCTTTGTATCACACGACACATCAAGACAACCTGTTTATTGAGCATTTATTCTGGTTTGTTTGCAGGGAGGTTAGATGACGGTGCATCAAAGCAAGTGTTATCCCACATTTCCCTGGTCACTTGCCTCATTGCAGAAAGTCCAATCTTTTATGGAAGCGGGTTTGTTGTGCAAGAGCTCCCTATCAGCTATAACCGTGCAGCCTGAATTTGCTGGTATGTGATTGAATCCTACCCAAAAGTAGCAACAGTGACGAAGTGCCCACAGCTGGGCAAACCAGAAGAAAAACTGCTGCTTCAAACCAGCTGCTGTTGCTGCAAAGTGCATGCCACAGATGAGTTTGTAATGCCATGCGCACATGCTGGCACATATGTGAACACACAGCTTGCGATTCAACACTGCACAAATTCAAAATGTAGTGAAGCTGGGCGTATGGACATGTGAAGCTGCCTCACAATGAGGTAATTTTTCCAGGTAACTTTCCATGGTCTACATTGAGTGGCAGAGGCTCTCCATTCTATCAGGCAGACATCCTCCCAGCCCTAGCTGTGAATATCCAGGATTGGATCTGGATGCAAAGCTGTGCTCCTTCCCAAATAGGAATATAAAAAATTGCCTTATACTGAGTCAGACCACTGATCCATCTAGCTCTGTATTTTCCACACTGACTGGCAAGAGCTCTCCAGGGCTTCAGAGGAGTAACCCCACCTGGAGATGGCAAGGATGGAAAATGGAAATGGGCTGCCTTCAAGTCTATCCCGACTTATGGCGACCCTACAAATAGGGTTTTCATGGTAAGCGGTATTCAGAGGTGGTTTTACCATTGCCTCCCTCTGAGGCTGAGAGGCAATGACTGGCCCAAGGGCACCCAGTGAGCTTCATGGCTGTGTGGGGATTCGAACCCTGCTCTCCCAGGTCGTAGTCCAGCACTTTAACCACTACACCACACTGGCAAGGATGGAACCCAGGACTTTTTGGCTGCAAAACATATGCTCTTCTCCCAAGTTTGAACCTGAAATTGAGAATACCATTCTTTTCAAATTCTGAAATCCAGTTTTTTTTCCCTAGGATAGGTTCCCACCCTTCAATTATATTTCAAAGTTGTGCTGATAGTCAATAGAGGTGGACTGGCACCTGTCGGGGATGCTTTAATTTGGATTTCTGCAGTGAGCTGGACTCGATGGCTTTATAGGCCCCTTCCAACTCTACTATTCTATGATACTATGACTTGCCAAACTTGATTCTTTCACATGCAATTTTACCAAAGCCTTTAAATCCTCACATTGGATTAAATCTACAACTGGGATTTAAGAACAAAAACATCTTATGCAGTCTTGCCCCCAGCCAGTATGGCCCTCTCCAGATGTTTTGGACTACAACTCCCATCAGTCTCAGGCAGCATAGCTGCCAGGAGATATTTATGCAGAGGCTGGATGCCCACCTGTCAGGGGTGCTACAGCAGTGAGCTTCCTGCATCCACAGAGGATTACACTAGCTGACCTTTGGGGTTGTTTCCAAGTCAATGAGTCTACACTCTGTTCACTAATAGGCAAAAAACCTAGTGGTTTAAGAAGGTACCTATAGGCAACAGATATTTCTACCAAACTTTAAAAAGCAGAGAAATTGGGCAGCTATAGTGAATGCACCAGGGGAGCAGGAGACCCGCCCTCCTCTCTGAGATATTGGACTGCCCTACAAATTTGTCAAAAAGCAAACAATTTCCTCTATTATAATGCATTTTGGGGTGTTATTTTCACTAATATATGCATTTTTGTGTCCACTTTACCCCAACATATGCATTTGTGCACACGTTACTTGCCTGGAAGAACTGCATTGCAAATTTCAGAGAAGTGCAAATTTCAAAGGATGACTGTGTTTTGGGTCTCTTGTTCTGGAAAGTGCAGATTAGGAAGGTTCACCTTTAAATGTGAACTGAACCAAATTTGTTTCCCCTGCCCTACCTCCAGCACAACTTTTCTTGCAAACAGGGATTGTGGCTCTCTTCCCCAGGATTAAAAAGTGCTCAGTGAGCACCATTCTCAAATGTTTGTTCTTGATCTCCAGCCAGGGTGGGGAAGTCGTGTCAACGCACAGCCTGCTTGCCTGCAACTCAGTGCGGTCTCAACTCTCCAAATGGCCTGGCTGGCTTCTCAGCAGAGCTGTTCACGAGGAAACCACAATGACTCATCAGGCATGGCTCTTTGGATGTCCAAATCCCACCCCCCCACACACACACACCTCACGTCTGCATCCCACAGAGGAGCACACCACAACTCCAGGCTGAGGAGTCACAAAGTCTCCCCTTCTTACTCTCTGCAGACCTCGCCTGCATGCCCAGGGAGTTGGGGACTCAACCGTGGTACAAAGGGTTTTCTCGCACCGCTGGAGACACTGTTGGCCATGAGCCCACAGTTTTTAGCCTTGCGCACAGCCAACAGCAGTTTGGTGTTGAATTACTGCTGGAAGATCTAGTGTCCCTGGGGGGAACAGCAGGAGCAAAGAATGAAATGTGGCCAGTGCTGGAGTGCAGCGTTAACTGTTGCTATCCGAGGAGCTGCACTGGGCTCATGCAGCAGCACACTAAAGGGATGGGGAGAGGGGGCCGTGTAGCTCAAAGGACAGGGGGGAGGAATTCAATCCAGTTCCCATTCCAAGGCAAACTTACATAATTCACACTTTTCAAAACATGTAAACTGAAGCAGCCATCCTTTGAAATTCATGCTTATCTGAATTTTGCCATGTGGTTCTCCAGTCAAGAAACATGGACAAAGATGCACATGCTAGAGGGAAGTGTGCATATAAAGGCATGCATTAGTGAAAACACCATACAAAAAGGCGCACATTAGGGAAAACCAAATACAAAAATGTGCATATTAAGATATATGCACACTAAATTGCTGAATATTTTCATGAGGTTTTTTTTTAAAGAAAGAAATGGAGATAAACTGAAATTGACATATTTGCCCATCCCGACAGCAGACGTTTGGCACGCAGAATGTCCCAGGTAGTCCCCAGCATCTCTAGGTAAAGGGGAGGGCCTGGCTCACAAAGGGAAAGACTCCGGCCTGAAACCTTGCAGAGCTACAGCTGGTCAGTGTTGGAAACAAAGAGCTAAATGGACCAATGGCGAATCTAAAGCAGTTTACTATGAAAGACTCCAATCGAGCACTTTTTTCCCCCAAATAGAGACTCGTCCTTTCCTCAGTGCAAAAAGGCTGGGCAGCCTGGCCTAAAATCAGGGCTATGGGTTTGTGATCCCCACCTCAGGGCCACTGCACAGGCAAAGGGAAGGCCAGTTGTTTTCCGGGCCCAATTCAAGGTGTTGATATTAACCTTTAAATCCCTATACGGTCTCGGCCCAGTTTATCTAAAGGAGCGCCTACAACGCCACCAATCATGCCGCCTAACAAGATCGGCCACACAAGGCCTTCTCTCAGTCCCGCCAACCAAAGCAGCTAGATTGGCGGGTACTAGAGAGAGGGCCTTTTCAGTGGCGGCCCCCACCCTCTGGAACTCCCTCCCACAAGATCTTCGGCACATCTCTTCCCTGAATATGTTCCGCAAGGCCTTAAAGACCTGGCTCTTTCAACAGGCTTTTGGGATTTCTGGGGAGGCTTAATATTTTTTGTTTACATGCCTCCTATTATGTATTGTTTGTTTTATAATTTATACTATTACACTGTATTTTTGTATTGTATTTTGCTATATTTATTGTATGTACGTCGCCTAGAGTGGCCACTGGCCAGATAGGCGACACATAAATTAAATTTATTATTATTATTATTACAAGGAGAAGAGAACAGCACAGGGGTCACAGCACTGCGAAGGCATGCCCTGCTGCCGGTGAGTTCAGATCTGCTGGGGAGGCCCCTTTTAGCTGTACCATCACCTAGTGAAGTCTGGATGACGGGAACTCAGAGGAGAGCCTTCTTAGCGGTGGCGCCCTGCTTGTGGAACATTCTTCCCTTGGAGGCTAGGCTGGCACCAACACTGAGGAGCTATCAGCACCTGGCAAAAACATTGTTTAAACTTTTCCCCCAAGATGTCTGAAGTTCAGTTTGTTGTCAGATAGTCACTGTGGGCAATGTCGGTTTGTTCTAACTGAATCCTGGCGTAGCTGGAAGCGTTGGTTTGATTTTATGCAATGTGTTGTGGCAAAGGGCAGAAGCAGATGTTCCTTTTGTCTTCCTTCTGGGCGTCTTTGAGTAGAGAACAGGATCCATTGCTCTTTGCCTCTCAACAACCTGGCAAGACCTCCAGCACCTTACTCTCCAGCCTTTGCCAACCTGGTGTCCTCCAGATGTTTTGGACTACAGCTGGCTAGGGCTGATAGGCGTTGTGGTCCAAAACATCCGCAGGGCACCAGGTTGGCAAAGGCTGTCGATCTCACACAAGGTGTTTTTTTCAGTCTCAGAAGTGAAGGCAGGAAACTCCGCCTTGCCACCCTCCACCTGCAAAGAGGTCCATCCATAGTCGCTTTGCACCCTGAGTATTAAAGTGGCTGCGGAGGAGAAACAGTGTGTCCTCTTTGCTCTCTGTGGAGCTCAGGAATAAAGATCAAAACGATCTTGGAGCTCCTCAGAGGTAGGGGCCAGGAGACACAAAAGGAAAGCTCCTCCTCGGCCCTACAGGGGAACTCCTTCCGCCCCAACCCATAGCCCACCTTTCTCCAACCTGGTGCCTCCAGGTGGATTGGATTACAATTCCCATCTGTTGTGCTGGCTGGGGCCAGTGGGCTCCACATTGAGGGAAGGCTGCCATAGTCTCTTCTCTGGCATCAGCATAGCCAGAATCCCACAGATGTCCCCTAAAAGCTACCATCTCCATCTGGCGGATAATCCACGTTAAACAGATTCCAGGTGCCTTATGCACTCAGCAGAGAGTGCAATTTCAGGACCCTCAGAGAGAGGGAACCCCACCACAGCACTCACATTAAGGCCATCAGCCCAGTGGGGAGCACTCCACTAGGGTAAGTATCGCCGCAGAGCCATGCAAGCCAAATCAAAGAGAACATGACAGGGGCGGATCAAAGGCTTCGCTGTAAAGGCAGGCCCACCCCAGAACTTCACAGGAGTCTTCGTTACACAACATTCCAAGTGGCTGCATCACACGACACGGCTATACCTTGCCCTGGATTTGCTCCCTCTCCCAGAGGCGGCCTTAAACTATGGAGGGAGAATGTGGCAGTTGTATTGAACACATTCAGGTTGCCATTAAAACAGATGTGGGAACCTTAGGCCCTCCAGATGTTGCTGTAACTACAACTCCCATCAGCCCCAGCAAGCATGGCCAGTGGCCAATGGTCAGGGGGACAGGAGTTGTATTTCAGCAACTTCTGGAGGGACAAAGGAAACTGAGGAGGGGAGGGTGCTCTTGCGCTCAGGTCTTGATGCACCTGGCTGGCCGCTGTGAGAACAGGATGCTGGAGTAGATGGGGCACTGGCCTGATCCATTTGGGCTCTTATTCTGTTCTTATGTTCCCCACACCTGCCTGGTCCCAGGCTATGGTCCAAAGGCACATGAGGCCAGCCCCCTGCTGCAGCTAAGCAGGGTCAGGTCTGGTCAGTGCCTGGATGGGAGACCGCCTGGGAACCATATGTAAGCCGCCTTGGGTTGCTATCCTGAAAAGAAAGGCAGGGTATAAATGTAATAAATAAATAAAAGGTCAATTATTTAGTTTAGGCTACAGTATCATATATGCTTGTTTGGTATTAAGACCCATTGAAATCAGTAGGGCTTGCTTCCGTATAATGCTTAGGACCAGGATGTTAAGATGCTTCTGCATGGCAATTTATTGTGGACTTACTTGTTTGTTTATTTTATTTTATTTTATTAGATTTATATCCCGTCCTTCCTCCCAGTAGGAGTCCAGACTCGATGCTGCTCAGGCCTGCAGGTTTTGCACACCATACACACAATCTTGTCCTCATCAAAATGCCATCCCATACTATTTTTCCAGTTAGTCTGGATTTACTGTTTCTGCATCTGATCAACTCTCTCTCTCTCTCTCTCTCTCTCTCTCTCTCTCTCTCTTTCTCTATAGTTGAAACTATGGGTTGCATTCAGCTAAGTCCTATTCAGAGTAGGCCTACTGAAAGTAATGAGCCTAAGTGAGGCATGCCTATTAACGTCAATGGATCTACTACACTGAGTGGGGCTAGCCCCCTGAATACCACTCTATCAGTCTAGATTAAATGGGAAAATAATATGGGATGGCATTTTGATGAGGATGACTCTGTGTGGATGCTACAAAAAAGATACAGACATGGAACCAGCACCAAGTCTGTGGTAAAATGCTGTACAGAACAGATCTTGGAGGGTTTTTTAAAAAATCCATGGGAAGGGACACCATTTAGATTTTCTGCTTCACGTCTCTATTATCTCTTCAGTGCCTATTGGAGATCTCTTCCAACAAGCCTTCTAAGTGGTGATTTTGATCCCAGTGGGCATTCAGTGGCGGCTGGTAGCTCCGATGTCAGTGGGACGGTGGAATCCACTCCGGCTTTTAGTCCGAACTTTCAAGGAGCTGTCCAAGGTGCTTCAGCACTGCCCCACTGACATAGAGCCACCAGCCGACACTGACTGGATTTGAACTTTTAGATATATTTGCAAAGGTTTTATATATGCTTTCTTGCAGGTGTTTTTAATGCCCTTATTCTTTAATGTGAAATTGCTTCTTGGTGCTTCATAGGAAGCAACTCCTAAATGAAATGTGTCGGGATTTCAAACCGGGTCCTTGGAGCTTCCAGGGTGGGAAATGCAGGGAGACAAAGCATTTCCTCAGCTCCGACTGCTTGGAAAAGTTCACCGGACAGCCTCCGCTGCCTCCTCCGGCAATCACCAGCTTTCCAAGCCGGCTTCAGCCTGCCCTCCACAGCTGCCAGAACCCTGTCTTATCTCTCATCACCTTCCAGGAACTGAATGCACACGCCTCCCCTCCCTTCTCAGCTCTCTTCTTCAATCACAACAACACCAATCTTGCAAGAGGCTTCTGAACGACTCCCCAGGCGAATAACGAGAGGACGCCCTCAATGCCAGCTGCCTTTCTGGCACACCTCTGCAGCAGATGCCCTCCCGCAAGGATCGGCAGGTACCCCTGCCGCTGGCCAAGGTCAGGAAACTACTTTCATGGGCGCCAGCTTGGGAGAGCACCAGGCAGTGATGTGTGGCAGTGAAAAACTCCCTGCTATATGCTAACAGAAGACTGAACAGCAACATGTGGGAGAACGACAGTCCTGGGCTGCCCTGCTAAGGGACAGTGGTGCCCTCAGGCTGCCAGCGATAGAGTCAGACACACCCAGCTCTGCACCTCGTTTGGGGCAGGGCCACAGCTCAGTGGCTGAGCATCTGCCTTGTGTGCAGAAGGTCAGGTCCAACTCCCAATGCCATCTCCAGGTTGCATCCTACTAAGTTCACATCCACAGCAGACATTTAAAGCACATATAACACACTTTTAAAGGACATGGCTTCCCCCAACGAGCGTTGGGAACTTTAATTTACCCCTCACAGAGCTACAGTTCCCAGCACCCTTAAACTACAGTTCCCAGGATTATTTGGGGAAACTATAATCAGAAGGAGGCTAGGACTGGGGAGGGCAGCTGTGACAGAACTAGAAAAGGTCCTCAAATGCAAAGATGTATCACTGAACACCAAAGTCAGGATCATTCAGACCATGGTATTCCCAATCTCTATGTATGGATGTGAAAGTTGGACAGTTTAAAAAGCGGATAAGAGAAAAATCAATTCATTTGAAATATGGTGTTGGAGGAGAGCTTTGCGCATACCATGGACCGTGAAAAAGACAAATAAATGGGTGTCAGAACGAATTAAACCAGAACTGTCACTAGAAGTTAAAATGATGAAGCTGAGGTTATCATACTTTGGACACATAATGGGAAGACATGATTCACTTGAAAAGATAATAATGCTGGGAAAAACAGAAGGGAGTAGAAAAAGAGGAAGGCCAAACAAGAGATGGATTGATTCCATAAAGGAAGCCACAGACCTGAACTTACAAGCTCTGAACAGGGTGGTTCATGACAGATGCTACTGGAGGTCACTGATTCATAAGGTCTCCATAAGTTGTGATCGACTTGAAGGCACATAACAACAACACTATGCTTTATATGTATGGAGTGGATGTGACCTCAGAGTAAACCCACTGAAACTAATCGAGCTAAGTTAGTCATGGCCATTAACTTCAATGGGTCTAATCTGAGTAGGACCAACATTAGATACAACCCAAAGCCTCCCTGATGTGATCTATGCGTGAATGGCCCTCTGCTCATTGAGAGCATTGCTTCTCTCATTGAGATGTACGGCAAGAAATGCTGCTGCACTCTGGGTGCTCCCCAGAGGGCTGTTTATCCATACAAAACATGGCTGCTATCCCAAACATTCTAGTGCAATGATCCCGTCACCAGTGGTGACTGGTGGCTCTGTGTTAGTGGGGCAGTGGAATCCACTCAGGGTTTTAGTCCAAACCTCAGCACCTTGGACAGCCCCCTGGAAGTTTGGACTAAACCCTGGAACAGATTTCACTGCCCTAGTGACATGGAGCCACCACCCACCATTGCCCATAACTTTTCAAACTGGGCTCCTGCTGGGAGGAAGGGAAGGATATAAATCAAATAATAAACAAACAAACTGCAAAAAAAGTCTGAAAAAGAAAGTGACATAAAACAGACCTTTAGTGTGGTGGTACCTACCCTGTGGAATTCCCTCCCTTTGAATATTAGGCAGGCGCCATCTCTGCTATCTTTTCAGCGCCTTTTGAAGACTTTCCTCTTTCAACAAGCATTGTAAGTTGAGACCTATCCCAGTCTGCATTTGTGTCAGAATTGTTTAATGTTTTTAATAATGTTTTTAACCCTTTTGTAAAGTTTTTTTTAATGTTTTTAATGCCATTTTGTTTTAATGTATTTTAAGATTTGTTTTTATGATGTTTTAAAGTGTTTTAGTGCTTTGTTTGCCGCCCTGGGCTCCTGCTGGGAGGAAGGGAGGGATACAAATAAAATAAAATAAAATAAAATAAAATAAAATAAAATAAAATAAATAAATAAATAAATAAAATTGTCCTGGAAATTGTAGGATGACAACAGGGGTGTCGTTGTCCAGGGTCTCAGGGGGAGGCGGGTCTCTATGTCTCTGGTGTCCTATCAGCTGATCAACATGAAAGGGGGGAGTGTTGGTCACTGCAAAAAGCCTTCTCAAGCAGTATTCAAGCCTGGCCAGATTATTCTATAAACCTTAGAAGGTTGTTTAATTTTAGAAGGGTGAGTAACTGTGAGGGAGCGTGGCTCTGACTATTATGAAGGGACCCTGCACTTTTGAATTTGCCACTATACCACTAGGTAACAGCCACTAGCTGAATATATAACCTCCTCGTGAACATATCAGGATGAATGCCCAAGAAACAACGGAAATTGTAGAACCTCTGTGCAAGTTTTGTGCGAACATCTGAGCAAGCCTGCAGTCTGGAAGGAGCCAAGGACTACTTGTATCCATGTGAGCTGCCCCATGCATGAGGGTCATCTGGGGAGGTCATTCTTGGGATGCCTCCCCCCAAATGAGGCCAGGCAGGTGGTGCCAGAAAACTGGGCCTTCTCAGTGTTGGTGCTCTGGTTCTGAAAATGCCTCTTCCACCCTATGTCCCCAGCGCCTCCCCTTTCAGGAACCAAGTGAAAACAGATTCATTTGGCTGAGCCTTTTGAAAACAGGATGTTTTTTATCTGCTGGCTGCAGTGTTTTCTCAGTTTATTGCTGCATTTATTGTTTTTATGACCTTTACAGTTCTATTTTGTTTTGGAATTCTACTGTGTGTAATTTGGACTTGTTTTTAAATGTGTACGCCACCTTGAATTTTTTTAAAAAAATAAGATGGGATAAAAGTGTTCTAAATCAAAGCAGGTATAGGGAGTAGAGGTATATTTTGACTGTGCAGATTAGCACTACTGAAGAGAGACTTGCTAGATTAGGGATGGTGGAGAAATTCAAGTTTGCATTTAAAGGCAAACTTACCAAATCCACACTTTCCAAAACAGTAAGTGAACCGCAAGCCACCCTTCAAAATTTGTGTTTCTCTGAATTTTGCAACACAGTTCTCCAACCAAGCATTTTGTATTTGCAGATGCTATAACCTTTGATTTCTATATATGTAAAACTTGTTTTATTGTTTGTAAATTTACACGTGTTTTCATGCCAAATAGTTTTCATGCACATAGCACACTGAGGAAGTCCAAGCATTAGGGTTTTGCGAAATTTTGCGAGTCATTGTTTTGTCAGTATAGACTGTTTCTGTTTGGATTTTTTCTTTCTGCCCTTGATACCACTAGGTACACATTGTTGCTTAATTGCTATCAGAGTCTAGGTGAAATTATTTCATGTATTACATTCATTCTTGTCAGTTTATAACAGCTACGTTTTTGATCCCAATCTTTTTTCATCACATCTTCCGTGGGTTAGGATTTACTTTACTGTACAGCCTACGAAAATGCAAATTCAGGGGTAAAGTGTGTATGAAAATGCATATATAAGTGAAAATAATATTTTTAAAATGTATAATAATAGGGGAAATTGCTTTGAAATTTGCATTAAAATGCTAATGAATTTTCATGAGGAATATTTTTTTTAAAAAAACAATGGAAATGGACTGCCTTCAAGTCAATCCCGACTTATGGCCAACCTATGAATAGGGTTTTCATGGTAAGCGGTATTCAGAGGGGTTTGCCATTGCCTTCCTCTGAGGCTGAGAGGCAGTGACTGGCCCAAGGTCACCCAGTGAGCTTCATGGCTGTGTGGGGATTCGAACCCTGGTCTCCCAGGTCATAAACTCTAACCACTACACCACCCTGATGTGAAAATGTAGAGAACTGAACTTGAGGAGTAATGAGAATCTCAGAGAAATCAAAACTGACAGATTTGCCCATCCCTATGTTAGACCAAACAAACCAAGTCAGGCTGCAATCCAATACACACTTACCATGGAGTAAGTCCCATTGAACCCAATGGAGCTTACTTCTGAGCAGACGTGTATTGTGATCCTCCTCTCATTTGGTTGCTGCTGGGCCAGCTGAAGGTCAGCTCTGTCGGGAGCCGCATGCACAAACTGGCTGAAAAGCTTTGGCTCCGGCCAACAAGACTCCTGGAGAGTAAGCACTCCCTGTAGGCCTGAATGGGGGATTGGGACCCGGGGGAGGGATCTGAATGTGAGAAGGATCTTGCATAAATCCCCCTGCCATGGCTCCTCCCCTGCCATGCCTCCGGGATGCCCCATTTTCGGGCCTTCCACCGGCTTCTGGCAGGCCTCCGTCCACTGGGCTGGCCATCCCTGGCAGACCCCCGGCAGCACCGGGAGGCTCCTGGAGGAGCCACATCTCTGCCGCAGTGGAGGGGCCTCCCGGCACCACTGGGGATCTGCGGCATCCAACTCACCTCAGCCCAGTGGAAGGGTGAGTTGGATTGCACCCTTACTTAGTAAGAGCCAATGAATTCCATTGGACATGTCTTAGGATTGCAGCCTTGGTCAAATAATGAAAAGAACCCTTGAAAAGCTTGAGCTGCTTGATCAAAGTAGAAAGCCAAAGCAGGTCAGGTTTAGCAAAATTTACCTAAAAGACTACAGAGATCTATTTGGTCGCAAATGCGAGCTCTCTTTCAGCTGGAGTCTAGCAAATGTTATCTTTATTGAGCTTAAACAGGAGATGCCTCAATTAGGCTCTATAAACTGAGTAAACGTGCAGATTTAAACCTGCCATTCAGCTTTTATACTTGCAATGTGGAGCACCCTGTTGTTTCCTTTCAATATACATTAAAGAATATTATCTGAGCTAACTGAAGAATTGAAGCAGGCAGTTTTGTTTCCACCTTAATCACAGGCTAAGCAAATGAGTCAGGAGGGGGCAAGATTAAATCGGAGGCTTTTTGGTCTGACAACCTTGCACAGCCAACTCCAGGGCTGGGAGGGAAACAGATAGTTCTCCACACAGCATTGCCTACAAGGCATAAAGCTATTCACGGATGGGGAGCTATTGTTCCAACAGGAAAGCGCGCTTCCCCCTTTGCTGCCTGCTGCCCCTACGCTCCCAGCCAAAGGTGGGGGGGGACAAGGAAAACACTTTCTCACGCTCCCAGAGACAGGAAAACATCAGCCCAGCTCCATTTCAAACCCAACAAAAACCATCCTGGAGGGGACAGCACCACAGAGCGAGGTCTGTGGGGTCACCAGGCCTTCTCAGTAGGTTTCCCAAGAGCCACCGGGCTGGGATGATGAGCCCAGAAGCTTAGGGGGAAACCTTTGCTTTGACTATGTTTTTTTCCAGAAGGGTCGTTCTCTTAGTATGTTGCAGCAAAAAAAACCACAAACCCACAAAAAGCAAACACTCTCACACACAGTCTTGTGGCACCTTATAGACTAACCCACCAATTATGGCATCAGCCCTCACAAACTCCAGGACTGAGCCCTGGCATTTGAAGTGACAGATGTGGAACACTATTAAGAGCAGCAAAGTAAGGAAAAGGCGACTGGGAAGATCCCTGGTGCAAGCCCCATTCACATGAAGGAGGAGGGTGACAGGGCACCTGCTTTGCAAGAAGGAGGTCTCAGTGTCAATCCCCAATGGCATCTCCAAGTAGGACTGGGAAAGACTCCTTGTCTGAAACCCCAGAGAGCCTCTGCCTTTGAACATTGGTGTTGTTGCTATATGCCCTCAAGTCGATGATGACTTATGGCGATCCTATGAATCTCTTTTTATATATATATTCATAGGGTTTTCATGGTAAGAGGTATTCAGAGGTGGTTGACCATTGCCTTCCTCTAAGCCTACAGCACCCGGGATTCCCAGGCGGTCTCCCATCCAAGTACTAACCAGGCCTGACCCTGCTTAGCTTCCAAGAGCAGACGAGATCCGGCGTGTTTAGGGTAATATGGCTGTAGGCGCCTTTGAGCATAGATAATACTAAAGTAGATGGACAAGTGGCTTCTTAGTATAAGACAACTTCCTGTGGTCCTAACGGGAGCTATGCATGAGCACTAGTGCTCATTTCAGTGGGGCTTGCACAGAGCATCTCCTAGTGCAGGGGTTCCCAAACTGAGGTCCGTGGATCACCAATGGTCCCCAGCTTCATTCAGATGGTGTGCAGCACGTTTGCATCAAATAATCATACATATTGATTTTTAATTCTATTTGCATAGCTTCTTCTTCTTTTATTATTGTTGTTGTTGTTGTTGTTGTTAGTAGTTGTAGTAGTAGTAGTAGTAATTACATTTATATCCCCCCCTTCCTCCCAGTAGGAGTCCAGGGTGATAAACAAAGGACAAAAGACTAAAAACATCTTGAAACATCTCAAAAACAAAACATCTTAAAAACATCTTTTAAAAAATCTTTAAAAAGATCTTAAAAAGCAATTCCAACACAAACGCAGACTGGGATAAGGTCTCAACTTAAAAAGGTTGTTGAAAGAGGAAGGTCTTCAATAGGCACCAAAAAGATAACAGAGATGGCGCCTGTCTAATGTTCAAAGGAAGGGAATTCCACAGGGTAGGTGCCACCATACTAAAGATCCGTTTCCTGTGTTGTGCAGAACGGACCTCCTGATAAGATGGTATCTGCAGGATGCCCTCACCTGCAGAGCGTAGTGATCGACTGAGTATAGAAGGGATAAGAGGGTATTTCAGGTGTCCTGGTCCCAAGCAATATAGGGCTTTGTACACCAAACCAGCACCTTGAACTTAGCCTTGAACTTTTTTATTTCTTATTTTGTATTTTATGGTATTACAGTTTGAATTCTATGGAATGCAAGTTCTCTCTATGAATGGATGTGAAAGTTGGACAGTGAAAAAAGTAGATAAGAGAAAAATTAACTTGTTTGAAATGTGGTGTTGGAGGAGAGCTTTGCACATACCATGGACTGCAAAAAAGACAAATAACTGGGTGTTAGAACAAATTAAACCAGAACTGTCACTAAAAGCTAAAATGATGAAACTGAGGTTATCATACTTTGGACACATCATGAGAAGACAAGATTCACTAGAAAAGACAATAATGCTGCGAAAAACAGAAGGAAGTAGAAAAAGAGGAAGGGCAAACAAGAGATGGATTGATTCCATAAAGGAAGCCACAGACCTGAACTTACAAGATCCGAACAGGGTGGCTCATGACAGATGCTACTGGAGGTCTCTGATTCATGGGGTCGCCATAAGTTGTAATTGACTTGAAGGCACATAACAACAACAAGCAATAAAGGAAGCAATAACTACACAACTAAAAACCATACAGCACCTAGCACAGTGCATTGAAATTGCTGTAAGAGACAGAAATCATCAAGTGATCCTCCAAGACCGTCTGCAATTTTCAAGTGGTCCTTGGGAAAAAAGAGTTTGGGAACTCTCCATGTCCTAGTGGAATACTCTCCATGTTACTGAATGGAAGGGGAGACATTTGGATTCCCCCCCTCCCTTTGTCTAGGTCACCAAAATGCCTTAGGGGGCAGAAAAGGTCTGGGAACAGAGCTTGGCTCAGATTTAAACTCTGCAAGAGCACCTCCCCTCCAAAAGTCAGGAACGTTGTACATTATTTCCGATGCCTCAAGCCAGCAAGCCAAGCCAAAGAGAAAGCAAAATACCTCCAGCTGAAACATATCTTCATTTTGTAGTTAGAAACGAATGTTGGACCATATTCAAAAGGCCAAAAAGTTGCTGTTTGCTGCAAGATTGAGTCACTATCCTCCACACGGCCCATCCCACTCCACCAAGCTTCGCCAACCTGGTGCCCTCCAAAAAATTTTGGGCTACAATTTCCCATCAGCCACAGGTGGGTGAAGGCGCGCCCATGACCACCATGCCAGAGTTCATTGGGGAAAGTCCTGTGTATTACAGTGAAATGAAGCCACAACCAGCCAAAATGTTTATAGTGCCTTTCCAAAGGGGTTACAGAAGATTAGCAGTACAAGGGAAATGGCTGCAAAGCAACAGACAGATTTGGTAAATCCTGACCCCCTGTTCTGGGTCAGGCATGGCCTGATTAACGCTAGGAATGGGGTTCACTGTCTGATTATGTTTTGATTTTCAGTTCGTCAAATGGGCTGCCAGTTACGATTCGCCATAAATTATGTTCTGCTAGTTATCACAATTCCCGGTTCTCCCTTTTTTCATTTTACAGAAAAATACATATTTTTCCATTATTCCTTATGCTGCTGTATAATTTATATAATGTATACACCAGCAGCTGATTACAAAAATAATTACGTAAATAATAACGTAACTCTAGGCACAGATTTTTTTTTTAAAAAAAGTACGGTGTCGCTGACACCTGTGAACGCACGCGAAGAGTAGGAGCCTATTCGATGACGAGATGGACTTGCGGATTATCCCAGAATTCGATACCAAATCCGATTTTGCGAATATTCTACACCATCTCTAATTAACATCCACGTGGCTGGCAGTGTGCGAGATTAAATGTTCACCCATTCATGTGACAGGATAATGATACACTTGGGCTGTTGCCATCATCATTAAAAAAGTCGTTCCAGAACGGAAAGAGTCCCCAGCAGGAAGTGCTTATCGAGATGGGTGGCAACCACAGAGAGATCAGGCAACCCAACAGCAGAACATCGACACTGTCTCTTTTTAAAGAATTCTGCTGTAAAAAGGCTAGAATCGCCCTGTTGTTTCAGAGCATGGGAAGAACTGCTGTTTATGTCCTGAAGTTCTAGAAGAGGCAGAATTTCTCAGCCAAAAATCAAGGTTAACATACACAATAGTTTTATATCATCTTATCTGTACTGATGGAAATGCACAATTGTGCCCAAGGGGTTCTGAGTGCATTTCCTCCCAATAAAAAGGTCAAGAGGCTGGAGCAGTTTTGTTTAGCAAAAAGAAGAGACTCAGTAGAGGTCTGTAATACTATTAGCAAAATACCTGTCCTTACGATGGAGGATGGGTACACACATACACACACACACAAACACACATAAACAAAACCCTCTGCCTGCTCTGGGCATTGAGAACCTCCAGCAGAATGTACAGCTCAATCCCATCCATGTTTATTTCGAACTAAGTTTCCCCAATAAGTGTGTTTCAAGTGAACCTGCCCTTTTGCAAAGTTGTCCCTCCATGATTTAGCCCCTTGCCCATTTCATTCTCACAACAACCCTGTGAGGTAGATTTGGCTGAGAGATAGCAACTCTCCCATGGCTCAGGAGGGAGTTGAACTCAGTGGCCTTGGTCCAGCATAGCAGGAATGGAAGATAAGTTTTTTTATTTTATCTTTTAGCAGGTAAACGTCGAGCAAATTGCCAAATACTGCTGTTCCCTGTGGAAACGAATAGCAGCTAAATCACTTATACAGTAATAATAATAATAATAATAATAATGGGCTTCAATCTTCTCTCAACCCCCAGTGACCCCAGCCCTACTAAGCATCAAGCTGACTGCTATTTGCATGACTCCGCCCCTTCATCTGCATAGCTCCACCTCACTTGTGTTCCTTGATCACACTGGGACAGCCTTCGCCAACCTGGTGCTCCTCCAGATGCTTTGGGCTACAATTTATATAGCCCCAGCCAACACAGCCGTGGTGATTATGTCCGTCATGGCTGTTATAGCTCAAAACATTGGGAGGGCACCACTTTGGCGAAGGCTGAACCAGGATGTTACACAACATTGGGACCTGGTACATGCACAGTATATTAAAGACGGCAGGGAGGAACATACAGAAGAGCATGCCTTGTGGATAAATCCAATGCAACTGGGAGACCTTCGGGATTGGTTTGTGGGCGGAAGGGAGGAGGCAGCAAGAAAAAAGCTGAGATGCTCTCAATGTCTTAACCTCAACAGGGGTTGGGGGGAACTGTGAGCTTATGGGATTCTCTTGGAACCTCTTGCAGAAAGAGGACTCATTCACATTTTGCTCTTAGATACGGCATGCTTCAGCATCAAAAGCCCATCACACCCTGCCCGCCTACCTTCGTGCAACTTTCCTTCTTCAAGGGGCTTCTCTTCTGGGTTCAGCCTGTCTTCAAGTTTGGTCTGTGTTAAGAAAGAAAGAAAAAGTTGAAGGCCAAGGTGGAAGCCTCTGTGGCCCTCAGCACATTTGCAGTGAGTGTCCAGATGAAATCAGCCCTTTGTGTCTCCCTCCAGAGGTAAAACTTCTGGATTTCCTTTGGGGAAGGAGGAGGCTGTGGCATATTTTCTTTGGTAAATATTACATAATATTATTTGCTGACCATATGGTCGTAATAAAACTGTCTATCTATCTACATAATATTAATAGGTCTAAGTTCCAGCACACGGTTCATCACTTCAAATCATAGATTAGTAGAGTCGGAAGGGGCCTATAAGGCCATCAAATCCAACCCCCTGCTTAATGTAGGAATCCAAATCAAAGCATTCCTGACAGATGGCTGTCCAGCTGCCTCTTGAATGCCTCCCGTGTCTGAGAGCCCACTACCTCTCTAGGTCCTGCACTCTGGGACGATCGAGAAGAGATCCCGGCCCTCCTCTATGTGACAACCTTTCTAGTACTTGAAGAGTGCTATCATTATCTCCCCTCAGTCTTCTCTTCTCCAGGCTAAACATGCCCGGTTCTTTCAGTCTCTCCTCATAGGGCTTTGTTTCCAGTCCCCTAATCATCGTTGCCCTCCTCTGAACCTGTTCCAGTTTGTCTGCATCCTTCTTGAAGTGCGGAGACCAGAACTGGTTTCAGCATAAACCCAATGCTTGTCAATGGGGAGGGACAGTTCACCCATCTAGCTGAGAGCCATCAAGTGATGAGGGGCCAAGGGACTTCCATCCATACTCCAACCAGCTCCCCAGTCAGCCTCCCTGCCACTCTCTCCCTGCACCTGCTCATGTAAAGGGCCTCCAACACGGTACCAGGAATGGGGTATGGCATTTAAAATGTTAAGATGCCTCTAAGATGTTATGGCTTTTTAAGATTTTTTTTAAAACTATTTCTTTTCTTTTTTTAAAAAAAAGATGGTTTTAAATATGTTTTGTTTGAATATACATTTAAAGATGTTTTGTTTTAATGTCTTTAAAGAAGTTTTGTTTTTAATTGATTTTAAAGTCTTTTGTTTTAAGATGTTTTAAGAGTGTTTTTGTTTGCCGCCCTGGGCTCCTTCTGGAAGGAAGGGCGGGATATAAATTTAATAAATACATAATTTTGATTTCCTAGACCAAGTGGAAGCCCTCACCCCGTGGCCATCTTTTACAAGATGGCACCATCCTGAAATAATTCATCAAGGAAAAAGGCGGCTCCTCCTGGCACACTTTCTATCTCCTGCTAGTGCCAATACAAGAGGCTGAGGGGCCAATGACTTTGGAGTCCAGAGGCTACATCTTGGGGACAAAGGTCGCCATGCCAAAATAAATCAGACCATAGATCAGACCATCCTTGCTTCATTTAGGCTGAATTATCAACCAAGCATTCATTTATCACTATATTGTGTGACAGATTTGCTGGAGTGGAGAACACGTTATTTGATCCCCTAATCCAAACTTCACCAACCTGGTGCCCTCGAGATGTTTTAAACGACTACAGCCAGCACAGCCAATGGGCAGGACCGAAGGGAGTTGTAGTCCAACAACATCCGGAAGGCACCAGGTTGGGGGAGGCTGTTCTGGCCTCAGTCCATACAGCAAGACACTCTGCATCGATAATAGCTTCCAGATGCCCTGATTATTGAGCATTCATCCTGATTTATTTGCACAAATGTTGCAGGGGGGTCGTACAATTTCGGCTGAAGCATTTATTCTTATTTGTTTGAATTATTATTATTTGATTCATTTCATTTGTTTGTGGTGAGGTTAGGCAACATCACGTCAAGCAATTGTTATTGCACACTTTCCAGTGCACTTTCCTTATTGCAAAAAGTCTGGTTTTTGGGAAGCGGTTTTGTTGTGCAAAAGCCCAAATCCATTTTAACTGGGCAACTTGCATTTGGCAGTATGCAACAGAATCCCACTTAAAATATAGCGACACAAAGGACTTATACATTTCCGATCTGCACCTTGGGCTGGTGCTTGTGTGTGTGTGTGTGTGTGAGAGAAAGAGAGAGAGAGAGAGAGAGAGAAAGTCACCAGGTTGGTTTAGCCTGGCCTGTTATTAATCAGAGGCAAAAGGAAAAAGAAACCATGCTGCTGAGTATCTGCTGCCACCTAGTGGCCAACATTAGTTTCTACTGGGGAACAGTGGAAACTATGGAGCCTGGGTCACCTTTAGGAAGGGGAACCAAGCACAGCCGTGTGGGGTCAGAAAGTTGCATCCCATCATCCCTGGAAGGGAGATGGTTTGGTGGCAGAGCATCTGTTTTGCATGGAGAAGGTCCCAGGTTCAACTACCAGCATCCCCAGTAGGGATGGAGTTCACTGCATGGTGCCCATTGACATGCCAATTCGATCTGCTGCACACGTTTTTGGGTGACTCGATCTGCAGGTGTTTTTTTTCGGGTTGCAAAAATTATGTAATCGTTTTCATAGATACTTATGTAAATGACAGTATTCCACGTAGTTTTTTTGCGGCCGAGAAGAACATTGCATAATTTTTAGGTCGCTGATGTGAATGAATGATCTGGTACCAGGTTTGATTTTGTTGGATATTCTACCTCATCCCTAATCCCCAGTTTTGTCTGAAAAAAGACTCCTGCCTGAAACCCTGGACAGCCACTGCTGCCAGTTGGTGTAGACAATGCTGAGCTAGATGGAGCAATGGTCTGACTCAGTATAAGTCAGCTTCCTATGTTGCAAGAGATCCTAGGAAGCAGTGCTTGGGCCATGGAGGAAGAGAGAGAGAGCCACATCTGAAGGTGCCCTTAATAATCCACACACAGCCACGTTAGAATCAGGCATGTTAAGCCTCACGGTTAAAAAAGAAGATGCAACACTCTCCAGGATGTCCAAATATATGTCCAATATGTTAGTCCCATATCTGGGAGGAAGAGTGGCATATAAACAAATTAAGCACCGGGGGACAGGGGAATACAGAAATTTCTTGTACTGGGAGCCTGATTCTCATTGGGACCCTAGCATGGAGATTGTGGGCTTGAATGCTTTGCCCCCTCTATGGTCCTGATCCTGACCAAGTCCTTATACTGGCAATTCACAAAGGGGAAAAAGCTCCCACTGACTGCAGATTTTTTTTCTGCACCCAAAGTCCCAGAATAGGGGGCCTGTCTGAATTGGGACCATAGTAGGGAGCAAAGGGCTAAAGCCCCCTACGGTCTGGATCACACACAAGAAACTGGCAATTTGTGTGTTTTTTAAAAAAACTGCAATTAAGGACACAAATATGAAGCCATTATACTGCCTAGGTCGGCCCTAAGAGTTAATGTTTTGTTTGTTCAGGTTATCAAAGGAACAAGTGGCCTTCCTGTTCAGAAAGGCACACATTTTGTTTTCTATCCCCATCTCCTCCAAAGCTCATGTCAGCTTCAAAGCTAATAAGACACAGTATAGAAGTATTCAGCAAACTAAATACATAACAGTGCCCTAGAGAGAGGAGAGGAAATCTGAAATGCCTATAAGTTTCTGAGCACAATTCAGAATGCTGGCACGGACTTTTGAAGCCCTTGGAACCTGGCTGCTTGAGGGACAACAGATTTTATTAATTTATTCAGAAAATGTACAAACCGCTTGCTCAAAGAAAAAAAAGTGGTATAGAACAGTATACATATACCAGCCTCCTGCATAGT
Organism: Rhineura floridana; assembly: GCF_030035675.1. Taxonomy (NCBI): domain Eukaryota; kingdom Metazoa; phylum Chordata; class Lepidosauria; order Squamata; family Rhineuridae; genus Rhineura; species Rhineura floridana. The sequence goes on along the minus strand of NC_084483.1, from coordinate 207,243,836 downwards.
TTTTGTTGTTGGTACGTGCTTTCAAGTCGATTAGGACTTATGGCGACCCTAGTGGCCTCCAAGAGCATCTGTCATGAGCCACCCTGTTCAGATCTTGTAAGTTCAGGTCTGTGGCTTCCTTTATGGAATCAATCCGTCTCTTGTTTGATCTTCCTCTTTTTCTACTCCCTTCTGTTTTTCCCAGCATTATTGTCTTTTCTAATGAATTATGTCTTCTCATTATGTGTCCAAAGTATGATAACCACAGTTTCATCATTTTAGCTTCTAGTGATAGTTCTGGTTTAATTTGTTCTAACACCCAATTATTTGTCTTTTTCGTAGTCCATGGTATGCTCAAAGCACTCCTCCAACCACGTTTCAAATGAGTTGATTTTTCTCTTACCCACTTTTTTCACTGTCCAACTTTCACATCCATACATAGAGATCAGGAATACCATGGTCTGAATGATCCTGACTTTGGTGTTCAGTGATACATCTTTGCATTTGAGGACCTTTTCTAGTTCTGTCACAGCTGCCCTCCCCAGTCCTAGCCTTCTTCTGATTTCTTGACTATTGTCTCCATTTTGGTTAATGACTGTGCCTAGGTATTGATAATCCTTGACAAGTTCCATGTCCTCATTGTCAACTTTAAAGTTACATAAATCTTCCTGCATAGTAAGATCATCATAATCAGAGTGCGGTCTCCAGGGGATCTTGCCTCTGAAAGGGCCTTTTTGGTGGTAGCATCCCACTAATGGAAGTCCCTCATCTGCAGGAGGCTTGCCAGGCCCAAACTCTTATGTCCTTTTAATACCAGGTGAAAATCCTCATTTTCCCAGGGCATTTAAACAAGTAGCAACTGGATTGTTTTTACTCTGCCCTTCTAGCAGCTGTTTAGGTTTTACTCAGTATCTGCTGTTTTATTTTCTTTGTTGTTGCTGATGTGCTAATTGTCATTCTTAGTGAGATTTTTTTAATGAGAATATTTTTACTGAAGAATCAGGTACTGTATAAGTTGCATGCATGGTGAATAAACAAACTAACAAACCATTAATAGCTGGGGATGAGTTTACTTTAGGGATCATAGTTTATTTGGGGGCAACTCACTTAAGGATGTTTATTTAGGGGAAGGGCCAGAGCTCAGTGGTACAGCATCTGCCTTACATGCAGAAGTTCCCAGGGTCAATCCTTGGCTGCATCTCCAGGTAGGACTGGGAATGTCCCCTGTCTGAAATCCTGGAGAGCTGCTGCCAGTCAGTGTAGCCAATACTGAGCTAGATGGACCAATGTGTCTGACTCAGTGTAAGGTGGCTTCTTATGCCTCTTTCTTTATGCCCTACACATTCCTACTTGACTACTTCAATCTGCAGAACTTAAGACCTTTACAAGTGCCACATCATGTTCATTCCACACTTTTATGGAGTCAATCTGTCGAGTGGCACCACCTATGCTTTGGAACTCCCTGCCTATTGACAGTAGGCAGGCTCCCCTAGCAGTAATTTTTAGATACCTGCTGAAAATGTCCATACAGATAATTTAGTTACCTATATATGTTTTGAAAAAGCTTTGCTGATTTTATCTGTTTTAATAATTATTTTATGTATTTTTAACAGATTTGTAGATTTTAACTGTGTTAAAATAATTAGGTACAATTTCACTAGGTACGCTGCTTAGAGGGCTCTTTGATTAAGTAGTTTATAATTCTTCCTAACTAAAAATAAAAAAAATAATTCACAGATGCATACCTGAATATAACGAAAAAACAACACTATTCCACACAAAAGTCAAAATAAAGAAAGCAACTGGAAGTGCACTGGGAATCTTGTTCTGTAACTGGGGTCCTGGCCTGCTCCAGCGTCTTTCATGCCTCCGTCTCCAAGCAGACCCCTTGTCATCTTTGCATAAAGACCTGCTGGATCACACCCAAGGCCCATCTAGTCCAGCACCCTGCTCCTGCAGAGTGGGCAGTAAGTCTCCTCTGGGAAGCCCGCAGGCAGGTCATGAGTGCAACAAATGTCTCCCACGCACGATGCCCACCAGCTGGCATGCAGAGGTATACTGCCTCTAACAGTGTACGTAATATATCACCAGGGAATGAGTAGTAGCCAATGGCAGCCTCCATTAACTTGTCTAATCCCCTTCTAAAGCCATCCAAGTTGGCAGCCCTCATTAAATCTTGAGGTAACAAATTCCATAGTTTATCACTGCACTTTGTGAAGTACCTCCTTTTGTTTGTCCCAAATCATCAACCAACATTCAGTTTCATTGGATAATCCCACTGGGATCTAGTATTATGACTTTCTCTGCACTGTGCATAATTTTACTCACCTCTTTCATGTCCCCTCCCCCTTATTCATTCATACAGAAGAGAGGTCATACTTGGGATATGTAGCTTCTCCCAATGCATGTAGGACAGGTCTCACCAACGCCGCCCAATAGGGCCCTTGATATTTTCCCTGGTTTCCATGAGGCCTCTGAACTCCCCAGTCACTGCCCCCTTGACCATGAAGTGATGAGGGTGGCTACCGTTTCCTCCCTTGAGAAGTACATAGATTTGAAAGAGGAAGTTGAAAGTGTGACACTCTTTCCCACTTCCTCTTTCAGCTCTATGTGCTTTTCAAGGCTCAGAAATTGATTATTCAGGATCCAGTTTTCATCCAGATCTCCCCGGGAAATTGAATTGGGGGTGCATGCACTCTCTCTCTATCTCTCTGGGGGCTGATCTGGTGCAGGGGGAGAAGTGACCAGAAAGTGTGACATCCATGGAGGCACTCACTCAAAAATCCAAATGTGTCCACGGGCCAATAAAAATGGAAGACCTCTGGTGTAGGGTTTTAAAGATTAAAGCCAGTACTTTGGACTGGGCTCAGAATCTTAGTACAGCCTTCCCCAACATGACACCCTCCAGATGTTTGAGGCAACAACCCCCATCAGCCCAGACAGCATAGGGCAGAACACTTTCCCAGCTGTGTTGTCTGGAGCTGATGGGAGCTGTAGTCCAAAACTTCTAGAGGGTGCCAAGTTGGCAAAGGCTGGTTTAGGAAGTGGGCAGCATCTGGCTGAAGTTTCCAAATTGCCCTCAGAGATAGCTGCTGAAAAGACTCACCACGCTGATGAGATCTGATGCATTTAAGTCCCTCTTAAGAGTTCTGGTTGATAGTTGCCGTTTCTTCCTGGAACAGAGAGAGAAATTCATGTGCCTTTCAATTCAAGAAATTCCATGCATCGTGATGCTGTTGAGAACTACCCTACAGGGAAAACAGACTCTAAAGGCCCTGAAATCAGAGCAGCTCGGGAAGGCTCTTTGGATATCCACAGACTACTATGTATCATACAGAACTGCCAAATTTGCTAAACTGGCCCTGGGCAAAAGGAAGTAATTGACTGTTTCTGAAGAGAATATATACAAATCCACACTGAACATAAGAAGAGCCTGCTGGATCAGGCCAATGGCCCATCTAGTCCAGCATCCTGTTCTCACAGTGGCCAACCAGGTGCCTGGGGGAAGCCCGCAAGCAGGACCCGAATGCAAGAACACTCTCCCCTCCTGAGGCTTCTGGCAACTGGTTTTCAGAAGCATGCTGCCTCTGACCAGGGTGGCAGAGCACAGCCATCACGGCTAGTAGCCATTGATAGCCCTGTCCTCCATGAATTTGTCTAATCTTCTTTTAAAGCCATTCAAGCTGGTGGCCATTACTGCATCTTGTGGGAGCAAATTCCATAGTTTAACTATGCGCTGAGTAAAGAAGTACTTCCTCCATTGCCCAGAACTTGTGGGAGAATGTTGGTAATCACTTTTTATTACAGTGACACATTTTATGGGTATTTATTTTGGTGTTTTATCACTGTTTTATGTTACTGATTTTATTATTATGTCTGTGTACCTGTATGGCCTGTTCTGTCGATAAGCAATAAAATTTTATTTGATTTAATATCCATCATCTAAGTAAGTGGCTGTTTCTAAGCAAGACCTACTGCGACACAGCATGCAGTGGGGGTTGGTGACTCTAGTGTCAGTGGGGCAGTGAATCTGCTCCGGGTTTTAGTTTGACATTTCAAGGACCTGTCCAAGGTGCTTTCAGCTTGATGGGAATGCCAAATTGTATTAAAAGGCTTACCAGCAATGTAAAATCTTCTGCACATGGGGTGGAGGGGAGGGAAGCTTTAACGTCTAAACAGAAAGACTCTTTTTAAAATAAAATTTGAAAATCCTCCGGTTAACGATAAAATTCATCCTTCTTTCTGTCATTTGCAAGCAAATGCTTACAACAAATCTCATGTGACACACACTCACTTCTGACATTTACCAAGAAGAAGGAATGGGACAGGCTTAGGCTATAAACCAACTTAAACACTTTAAAAGGACAATCCTATACTTGTCTACTGAAAAGTAAGACACCCGAGTTCAACGGTGCTTACTCCCAGGAAACTGGCTTTAGGATAAATTAACCAGGAAAATGGGTATAGGATAAATTAGCCAAAGTGCTAGCAGTGCTTCTAGAGATTTATTATGATTATCAGCTTCAGAATAAGACCGCAATCCAATACACTCCTACCTGGGAGTAAATTCCATTTTACTCAATGGGGCTTAATTCTGAGTAGACATGTAAAGGATTGCACTGTAAGCCAGCATCGAACCATGGTTTAATATCCTGGCTTATTCCAAAGATGGTAACCACCGTTTTTGGTTTGGACAAAATGGGAAACCATGATTCATTTGAGATATGCTAGATATCCTAGAGATATGCTGCCACTGGCAGGGTCGCCCCTTGGGGAGTCCTAGGGGCGAGGGCACTACCACCTTCTAATTCTTTTTTGAAAAAAACAATCTGGAGGAGATTGGTAGTGGGGAGGGCATATGGCGCATGTGTAGTTCCTGTGCAGGGTGAGAGCCTGTGTAGTGAACTGAATGATAGGAGAAAGTTGCCAGATGCCTTCACAGATGTCTGCAACTGGCAGAAGGCTGGACCTCCCTGGGTGTGAGACAGAGGGGGAGTAGATGTGCCCTGTGTGAAAAATATTGAGTGGGTCTGACTGTTCCCAATTCTCTCAGAGGCCTACTGGGATAACTGGTTCAGTTAGGTTTTGTTGGTGGGCTCTTGTTGGGTCCATATCAGGTGTTTAGGAGGAGTCTTAGTATGGAGGAACATGGGAGATGTCACCCCAATTTTGGTGATCACGGGTAGAGGGAAGTATAGCCATGGGGAGGTAGTGAATTACCATAGAAGATGAGGGCAAGGCTATCTGCACCTTGTTCGTTGCTCCTACTCCTCTCATGGATGGGTTCCTCATTGCTCATCTGCTGTGCCCAATGGCCTATTTGTGTTGTTGTTTAACACCAGATCGGTACACAATAACACCACTCTCATCCATGATTTGATCATGGATGAAGGTGCCAATTTGGTGTGCATTACCGAGACCTGGGTGGATGCACTGGGAGGAGTTGATCTGATCCAGCTTTGCCCACCTGGATACTCAGTGCAACACCAGCACAGGATGCAGGGACGGGGGGCGGGGAGGAGTTGCTGTGGTCTACAGAACGTCCATCTCTGTCACCAGGAAACCACTCTGTCTTGGAGCTGGCTGTGAGGGCCTGCAACTGTTGTCGGGCCAAAATGGGAATGGAAATGGACTGCTTTTAAGTCGATTCCGACTTATGGCAACCCTATGAATAGGGTTTTCATGGTAAGCGGTATTCAGAGGGGGTTTACCTTTGCCTTCCTCTGAGGCTGAGAGGCAGTGACTGGCCCAAGGTCACCCAGTGAGTTTCATGGCTGTGTAGGGATTTGAACCCTGGTCTCCCAGGTCATAGTCCAACACCTTAAATCACTACACCACACTGGCTCTCTGGTGTCAGGCTGAGGAGACAGTAAACTAGGGTCGCTGCTGGTGTACCATCCACCCTGCTGCCCGGTAACTTCTCTGACTGAGCTGGCAGAGGCAGTCTCGGCTGTAGTATTGGAGGAGCCCAGAACGATAGTGCTGGGTGATTTGAATGTCCATACTGAGGCTGTCTCTAGTGTTCCAACCCGGGACTTCATGGCCTCCATGATGACCATGGGGCTGTCTCAAGTTGTCACCGGCCCGATGCATAGGGCAGCGCACACCTTCGACTTGGTTTTGGGTGGTCTGGAAATGGGGGTGGTGGATGTCACCCCATTGTCATAGTCAGACCACTTCCTGGTGAAGTTTAGACTTATGGCTCCGATCCTTCCCTGCAGGGGGTGGACAGATTAAGATGGTCCGCCCCTGGAGCCTAATGGAATCCACAGGATTCCTGAATGCCCCGGGGGAGTTCCCAGTAGATAGAGCAGGTGACCCTGTTGAAGCCATTGTCACGCTGTGGAACAGTGAGGCACGTCAGACACGGTTGCCCCCAAGCGCCCTCTCCGGCATTGTGGAGTCCTGTCTGCACCTTGGTACACCAGTGAGCTAAGGGCAATGAAACAGGCTGGATGACGGCTAGAGCACAAGTGGCAAAAGAAGTGCTGTGAGGCTGATTGGGCAAGAGTAAAACATCATAACCATGCCTACTGTGTGGTGGTGAGGGTGGCGAAGAAGGCCCACTTCTCTGCCTTGATCACATCCTCAAGTAGCCATCCAGTGCAACTTTTCTGTATTGTCAGGGGTCTGTCGACATCACCTCCAAGAAATGGAGTTTAGGACCCCTCGGAGGCCCATTGTGAATTGTGTGCAAGGCACTTTGAGGGTAAAGTTACTTGCCTCCGTAGCAGTCTTGGTGCCCCACCCACATTTACTGTAGTCCCCAATGAGGTGTCCAGTGCAATGTCTGCTGCAACTTCTTGGGAATGGTTTCAGTTGATGCGGCCTGATGACGAAGATAAGGTGCTTGCGATGATGAGGCCAGCAATGTGTCCTCTCAACCCTTGCCCTTCTTGGCTTATTAAGATTGCCCAGTGGGGTTGTCGGAGTGGATCCAGGGTGTGGTCAATGCATCACTGCGGGAGGGAGTGGTTCCAGCTGCCCTGAAAGAGGCAGTGATCTGACCACTCCTGAAAAAGCTCACCCTGGACCCATTGGTTTGTGACAAGTATCGCCCAGTTGCAAGTATCCCCTTTTTGGGGAAGGTGATTGAGAGGGTTGTGGTGCAGCAATTGCAAGTACTCTTGGATGAAACAAATTATCCTGACCCATTCCAGCCTGGGTTCAGGCCTGGTAATGAGACTGAATCAGCCTTGGTTGCCCTGATGGATGACCTTTATCGGGAGAAGGACAGGGGGAGTGTGACCCTGTTACTCTTACTTGATCTCTCAGTAGCTTTTGATACCATTAACCATGGTATCCTTCTGGGCCGACTTGGAGAGATGGGTATTGGAGGCACTGTTTTAGAGTGGTTCCGATCCTATCTCCAAGGTCGTTTTCAGAAAATAGTATTGGTGATTGTCTTTCGGCCCCCTGGCAGTTGTGGTGTGGGGTGCTGCATGGTACCATCTTGTCCCCCATCATATAGATGTTAAACAGCATGGGGGACAAGATGGTACCCTGCGGCACCCCACAGCACAACTGCCAAGGGGCTGAAAGACAATCACCCAATGCTATTTTCTGAAAACGACCTTGGAGAGTAGTTATCAGGAGATTTGGGGCGAGGTGTCAGCAGTACGCTGATGATTCCCAGCTCTGTTTCTCTGTAACATCTGAATCAGGAGAGGCCATGCAAGCCCTGGACGGCTGCCTGGACTCGATGGTGGGCTGGGTGAGGGCCAATAAACTGACTCTGAATCCTAGCAAGACGGAGGCACTGTGGGTTGGTGGTTCCCAAGTTCGGATAATTGGTTGGTTGCCTCCTTTGGATGGGGTCGCAAGAGCAGGTCCGTAGTCTGTGGGTGCTTTTGCCTGGGCTTCTGCTGGGAGGAAGGGCGGGATATAAACAAACAAATAAACAAACAAATAAATTGGGACTCACAACAAACTGTGGGAATGGAGGGTCAGAATGGACATGCAAAAAGGCTTGTGCATGATGTGACTTAGTACATCGGGATATGGTTGTCCAAATCAGGCCAAAGTGAACCCTAAAATAATTTTTCCCAGATGTCCAACAAATCTGAAATTTGGTGCATGTGTGTTCATAGATACACTGATAGCTGGAAAATCTGAAAGGGGTACAATTTGTAAGCATCTCCCCGAAACAGTAGATGGGAAGTGAACCACAAGCTAAAGCTGATATTTGGTACACATGTAGCTAAAGACATATTGGTTAGTAGACAAATCTGCAAAAGAGACATTTTTATGCTGAACAGCCAAACATGGGAATGAAGTTTACCTCAAAATATTGGCCAGCATTCAGCCAAAACCAGACAATTTTTTAGCTACAATTACTCCCCAGTCAAACCACTCACAGTTGGGATCCCTGTCAGCGCCAATTAGCTGATCCGCTCTATCAGCAAGCTCTGCTTGCAAAGAAACTACTGGGAGCTCACTTTAAGCTCCAGACGGTTCCTTGGAAGGCACTTCCTTGTCTGCCCCACATGTGATGTTACATCTGCTGTCAGGTGTGGGGGCAGGCGGGTGTGGTATGGGGGAAATGGCCTGTTGCTGGAGGTTCCCCACCCCGGAATGATAGAAACAAAAAAAATTCTCCATCAAAGGTGTCAGCACAATATAAAGGCTCCTGGGGTAGCAATTTGAAATATAGCTGGTGTCTGTGTGTGTGTGTTGTAAATTTTTTGATGGCTCTCAGAAACTTTCCTTGAAAGTTTGGACTAAAAGTCAGAGCAGATACAAAGCGTCACTGGCAGGGAGCGACCAGGTGCCACTGACAACATGTAGATTTGCCCATGAAAATTGTCCGTAAGCTTCATCTAAGACAGAATCAAAGGCACGACCAAATTAGTTGCAGCAAAAAGAAGAATAAGAGACATCTGAAGGAGCTGTTAATAGCTATTTTCAAGTTAAAGAGCTCACTCCTCACTGACACCCGGCTGAACCGGCTTACATTTTCTGGACAACACAAGACTTTTGAGTAGGGCTGCTGTGCACAGACGGTGCTTCAGATCAGCCCTGATTTGACCAGGGATTATCTGGGCTCGCCTGCGCCTGGATCCTAGGCCTTCCACAGTCGTATCGTCTGGGAGGAAGGAAGCAGCACATGCAGGTTGCTTGCATGTCTCTTACCCCCCACTCCTCTCCTCACTGCCAGACCGCCCCCCCCAAAAAAACACCTTGAAAGTTTGGACTTCAAGATTGGATTCACTGCCCCACTCACATTAGAGCCATCAGCCACCACTGGAACTTTCCGGCTGACCAATTTTTTTCACCCAGACCTAGGCTAACTATAAGCTAGCCCACCTCATTTCTTAGAGCGGGCAGACAAGGGAAAAAGAGAATTCTGGAAGGAAGAACAGGAGTCTGCAAGGAACTTTAAGTAAGAAGGAGCTCTACAATAAACCTGTTCACCTATTAAGCATAGTTTGAGGGCCTCTCCAGATGTGCATTTCATTGGGCATTCATGATGATTTGAGCTCATGATGGTACCAGGGTAGTCATAAGCAAACCCACTTTCACGGCTGCTGCTGGCTGCAAAAGTTTCAGGGCAGACAAACTGCTTTGCTTCCGATCAGAGCATGTCTTGAACCTCTCTTCTGAAATCCTGCCATTTTTCACGCTGCATGCGTTGGTGTGTGTGTGCGTTGCTGCTTTTGCTGCGCTATAGCACAAGAATGACCTTCCAGATAGCAATAATGCAGAACACTGCAGAAGCATCACAGAACAACTAATAAAGCACAATGATGGTGTGGGCAGTCCAGTATGAATTCACCACTAACGCACTATTGATGCGTCCATGAGATGTTGCAGAATCTGCCTGCAAAACTCCCCACCAGCCTGGAGGGCCTCATTTCTAGGAGTCATGGGCCTCTGATCACAACACCCACCCTGGCATCCCAAAGCTGCCACATACCTCTTAAAAGGAAAACAGAGCAGCAGCATCAGGATCAGGAGGACGACGGGAGCCACAGACCCCAAGCCCCGCAGCAGTGGGGAAGACGGGAGCCTGGGAGATGCTGTACCTACCAGTGTCGGAGCCATACGCCCACAGGGAGAAGGAAAGGGGAACTGAAAGGGGAAACAGAGACATAAGAATGGCTGTAATAAAATGTTATAAGGCACAGGCCAAAGGAAGATTCTCAATCCACACAAATGCATCCCCACCTGTGCTTTGGAACAATGCATTTCAGAAGAATATACACGTAATCCATACAACTTATTTACATTATTGTAATATGATAATTGTCATGTCATGTATCATTATGTATCTGTTTTTTAAAATTAATAAGAGGTTTTAAAAATGCACACAAATGCACACCAGCAGACATTTCACAGATGAAAACTGGGGCTGCGCTGCTGTGTACTTACACAACAAGGGTCCTCTTGTGTACTTAACACCCCTTTTCTCACACCCGGAATCACAAGCCGAGTTACTCCCCTCGCTTACATGTTTTAGAAGGGCAGAGCATCTCCTGTGTGTGTGCAGAAAGCCCTCTAAAAGCTTTACCCACTGGTGCTACCTCCATTTAAAAGGTTCTGAAGTAATAGATAAGGAAATACCTTATAATAGATCAGGACAGGCACTGCCAGTCAGAGTAGAAAGTGATGGAGTAGATTAGGGGTAGCCAAGGTATTGCCCTCCAGATGTCATTAGACAGCATCTCCCATCATCCCTACCTATTGGGCATGCTGGCTGGGGCTGATGGAGTCCAGCAACATCAGGAGGGCAGCATCTTGGCTACCCTGAGGTTATGTAGTCTGACCCAGTATAAGGCAGCTGCCTATCTTCCTATTTTAACAAGAGGGGCCATTGCCTGTGACCCTCTCTTCACCCTTTGAGTAATTGCTTATTAAAGGCTTTTCTCTCTGTGTTATATTCATTTCTTTCTTTCCTCCATTGGTTTTAAATGTCCAGAAGCTATTTGTTCATTTGGCTAACAGAAACTTAGAATTGTTGGCCACCATTCAAAATTAACCTCAGCAGTTGCAGCCTGTGAAATGGGCGGCTGCCACATAGAGTTGTGAAGCTACCCCTCCCCTTAGAAGACAAGGCAAATTTAGGGGGCAAATAAGGGCAGGATTCACCAGGGACTGGTAACAGAAAATCATGTCCTCCGTAAAAAATTGGGACGCCTGGGGAGCCTCTGTGTACATGGAGCTTTTGCATTTGATCTTCTACTCTTTCTTCTCTCTTTCTCCTCATCTGTCCAGCACACGCGTGGACCCACACTTTTGCCAAGTGGCCCTTATGGGGACAGGAAGGCGTGAACATGATCAGTGAGAGAACTGCCATAGCTCAGGCTGCATCAACCCAATTGGCAGGGCTCTGTAGCAGCATGCTGGGGGCTACACCTCAGAGTAGGCGACAGAAGGCAAACTTGTTATATGTATAATATTTATTAATCTAATGAACAAATTATACATCAATTACAGCCTCCAAACATGAGTACTGCTTGACATAAAAAGAAAACTGCATAACCAGATATGTATGTCCTGCCTTCAAGTTGATTCCGACTTATGGCGACCCTATGAATAGGGTTTTCATGAGGCTGAGAGGCAGTGACTGGCCCAAGGTCACCCAGTGAGCTGCATGGCTATGTGGGGATTCGAACCCGGGTCTCCCAGGTCGTAGTCCAGCACCTTAACCAGAACAAACCTGAAATTCCCCCCTCCCCCTTTGCTGCAGAATATTGAATTTAAAGCACGTAGATAGTGAAAATCAAGACATTCTTGAGGTAATAATATAGGACACTTGCACATATCAATATAAATCTTTGGGTCCTGGCACAGGCCTCTTTCAAAACTAACACACACACACATTCTCCCAAGAAGGAGATATGAACTGGCTGCTTGTTCATTTCTCTTTAAAGACAGACGATCATGAAAATGAGTATTGAAGAAATAACAGAGAAAAGGAGGCACAAACTCAATGCATTAAGGCCAGCAGCATTCTTGGGAGATCGTCATTGCTAAAACAAACAAACAAACAAACAAACAAATAAAAGGCCTTTATTCCTCCAAGGACTCCACACCAGAGAGGAGCACAGCATAGCGACCCACCAGGAAGAAGCCGCTGGAGTCACCCAAGTGGCGTCTGCTGCAAGCAACGAACAGGACAATCCAGTCTGGGTGCGGCAAAAGAAGCAATGTACGACTCCCAGCTGAACAGCCTTGATGGGTTCATTGTCACTCCCAGTTCTGGCTGCTGGTGGTGAGCAGACTGTATGTTAAAGAGAAAGAAAGAAAGAAAGAAAGAAAGAAAGAAAGAAAGAAAGAAAGAAAGAAAGAAAGAAAGAAAGAAAGAAAGAAAGAAAACTCTGCAAGCATGCTGTGGCAATGAACTGACTGATTAGATTTCTAGCTGCTTTGCATGCTAAAGGTCCCAGGTTCAAGTTTCAACCACTGGCAGCTCCTCCAGGTTGGGCTCAGGAAGTTGCCTCCTTAAGACCCTGGGGAACTGTTGACAGCCGGCATAGGCAACACTGACCTATATGAGCCAAGGGTCTGACACGGTGCAAGGCAAATTTTGTTCCATGTCAAGGAACAGTTAGTCTCCCCTTCATGGATGTGCAGATGGCTGACAGCTGTACCTGAACCATTCACACAACTGACTTTGGCGTTGTTCGTTTGCAAGTCAACTAACAAGTGTTTCATACAGGTACTGCCTACACACCAGAAAGAAGTCAAGTATTACAGTTATAGTCTAGCTGGGCTCCTGCTGGGAGGAAGGGCGGGATATAAATCAAATAATAAATAAATAAAAATAGTCAACTAATTCCTGCAGCTCAGAGTAGGCCCATTGAAATTAATGAGCCTACATTAGTCATGTCATGCTAACTTCAATGAGTCTACTCTGAGGTAGGATTAGCACTGAATATCACCCTTATAGTGACTAAGGGTGCAATCCAATTCATGTGTACTCAGAAGTTCAATGGGATTTACTCCCAGGTAAGTGTGTTCTGGATTGCAGCCTAAGCTGACTAAGGCTGCACGCCTATACCCACTCACTTGTGAGTAAGCCCCATTAAACTCAATGGGAATTATTTCTGAGTAGAAGCATAAGGTGCATTGCAATTTGCTTTGCTCCCCAGTCACATTTTACATTTTTTTTAAGTGATGCATGCAAAGTGCTTTATGTAAACCCCTAAAAATGAAATGTGTGTACACAGTAAACACATTTTGGGGGCACACTTCTTATACCGACACATGCTCCAGGATTGGCCACAGACAGTTATCTGCCACGTGTAGTATCAGTGGGAAAAGCACATTAGCTCAAATGTAACAAATTAAGCAGCCCCGTACTTCCCTATAGACCTGCAAACTCCACCCTGCAAAAGGAACATCCCCTGCTATGGACTCTTTAAACCGGGTGTGGTGAATCTTTGGGGCTCCAGATGTTGCTGAACTACAACTCTCATCTGCCCCAACAAGCATGGCCATTGGCCAGGGGTGATGGGTTGTAGTTCAGCACCATGTGGAGGGCCAAATGTTCCCATACCTGATTTAAACAATCACATACCCAAGAATGCAAGAGAAGCTTATTTAAAGGCTGTTTGTTGTTGTTGTTGTTGTTATGTGCCTCCAAGTCGATCATGAGTTATGGCGACCCTATGAATCAGCGATCTCCAAGAGCATCTGTCATGAACCACCCTGTTCAGAACTTGTAATTTCAGGTCTGTGGCTTCCTTTATGCAATCAATCAATCTCTTGTTTGGCCTTCCTCTTTTTCTACTCCCTTCTGCTTTTCCCAGCATTATTATCTTTTCTAATGAATCACGTCATCTCATTATGTGTCCAAAGTATGATAGCCTCAGCTTCTGTCTGTACTTCACCCCATAAGGAGATAAGAGCCCTGCTAGGTTGGCTTCTCAAGTCCAGCATCCTGTTCTCACAGTGGCCAACCAGATGCCCTAAAGGGAAGTCCACAAGCAGGACCCAGGTGCAACAGCACTGTGCCCAAATGTGATTCCCAGCAGCTGGTATTCACAGGCATACCACCTACGACAGCAGAGGCCCAGCATGGCCATCACGGCTAGTAGCCACTAATAAACTTATCCCCATGAATTTGTCTCACTCTCTTTTAAAGCCATCCAAGTTGGTAGCCATCACTGCCTCTGTGTGGACAGATCAGAGGGTGTGGTGACCTCAGCAATTGCATAAAAGGCTATAAAGTGTTTATTGTCCTATGCCAAAAAGACACCCAACTGTAAGGGTTGATTGATTTTGTAAGGGTGTGTTTGAGTAAACTAAACATTTTTTTTCCTATCCCCAACGGTAGTAGGACAAAATTCTGTTATAATGTGGGCCGGCTGTTTTAATTGTTTTGCTTTTTATTATACTGTGATTAAGAAATCTGATTTGTTTAATCTATTATGTTTAAAAACAAGTTTAACATGTTTGTTTTTCCTTGAAACGTAGGAAATATTCTGTTTAGTCTATTATGTATATTATGATTTTTTCTTGTATTTCTTGTACTTAATTTTATATGCAGTGTTTATATTAGGTGGATACTAAAGAGGATGTTTTGTTCGGTTAACTGTATTTAATTGATTGTTTTTTGTAGTTGTTGTTTTAAGTTGTTTTGACTTGTTGTACACTGCTTGGAATTTTATTTAAATATAAGCTGTATATAAACCAGAACTAGAAGCTAAAATGATGAAACGGAGGTTATCATACTTTGGACACATAATGAGAAGACATGATTCATTAGAAAAGATAATAATGCTGGGAAAAACAGAAAGGAGTAGAAGGGAGTAAAAAAAGAGGAAGGCCAAACAAGAGATGGATTTATTCCATAAAGGAAGCCACTGACCTGAACTTACAAGATCTGAACAGGGTGGTTCATGAGAGATGCTCTTGGAGGTCGCTGATTCATAGGGTCACCATAACCGCCCAGAGAGCTTTGGCTATGGGGCGGTATATAAATACAATAAATAAATTAATAAGTCATAGTCGACTTGGCACAGAGTGGTAAGCGGTGGTAATGCAGCCAAAGCTCTGCTCACGGCCGGAGTTCGATTCCAACGGAGGAAGTCGAATCTCCGGTAAAAGGGGTCGAGGTCCACTCAGCCTTCCATCCATCCGTGGTCGGTAAAATGAGTACCCGGCCTATGCTGGGGCGTAAAGAAAGGCTGGGGAAGGAACTGGCAATCCCACCCCATATATATGGTCTGCCTTGTAAACGTCGCAAGATGTCACCCTAAGAGTCGGAAACGACGCGCACTACAAGTGCGGGGACACCTTTACCTTTAGTCGACTTGGAGGCACATAACAACAACACACTTTGTCCCTCCTCTTTTGGGCAGAGCTTGGAAAAGTTACTTTTTTGAACTACAACTCCCATCAGCCCCAGCCAGCATGGCCACTGGATTGGGCTGATGGGAGTTGTAGTTCAAAAAAGTAACTTTTCCAAGCTCTGCTTTGGGAACGTGGCCCTTGTCCTAGAAAGATCCATCACCAAGCAATCCAGGGCGACCACCTCCTTCCCAGTTCCAAGGCCACATCTGGAATGCCAAGTCCTGCTTGACAGGCAGGTAATTGCAGTCAGTTGCCTCACTAGCTCATTACTGAATGCTCTGAAATAGATCCTTTTCCCACACACACACGCACCGCTCGCCAGGTTCACAGGGATTAATAAAGAAAGGTGGAAATTAGATGAAGCACAATTTGCTTTTCTACTAGCAGGGCAAGGAGAGACATTGCTAAGCGGCAGAAAGGGAATGCCACTTTTCCATCTGCCTATGCTGTCACCGCGTGTCTCAGCTCCAGGACAGCACCACATTTTCACTTAGTCTACCTGCACAGTGCACCCAGCAATTCCGCCTCAGTTCCCTTCCTTTGCTACCGGAACAAATTGCCTAATGTTGGGTGGAGCTGCCCAGTACTGTGTCCTCTATTCTAGGCCTGGTGCTTTATCACTAAATCAATTTTAGTGGTCGGTTGATTTCCAAAGAATGAGCTTCCAGGGTTGAGATAAGAGTGAAATGCTGCATTATGGCAGGGTTGAGGCTCCGACGGCCCTCCAGGTGTTAGTGGACTCCAACTTCCATCATCTTGGACCATCGGCCAGACTGGATCTGGAGAGCCACAAGGTCCCACCCTGGTGTCATGCTAAAAGGAGGTCTCATTTCTAACATCTGAGCAAAATTCAAGCTTGTTGAGCTGCAGTAAGAAACTGTATGTTTTAAAGTTAAGACATTTTGTTAATGCTTTGAGCTGTCCTGAAGCTATCAGGCTTCATGGCAATGGCATATGGCTGGCTTTCTACTGTGCTAACCAGCTGCATTCGCACAAGCATTTACTGCACACTCTTTTTTGCCACTTCTCAAACATACCCACACATATCTGAACTTGGACGAATCAAGGATGCAAATTCGGTCACTGTCTCATAGTAGATATGGACCCACTCACAGATCCCCCAAACGATGGCAAAGCATCCTATCCAAATGAAAGACACATTGGCAAAAATCTGTCAGACTACTACAAAAATATGTCATGGCTACTAGCCATGATGGCTGTGCTCTGCCACCCTGGTCAGAGGCAGCATGCTTCTGAAAACCAGTTGCTGGAAGCCTCAGGAGGGGAGAGTGTTCTTGCACTCGGGTCCTGCTTGCGGGCTTCCCCCAGGCACCTGGTTGGCCACTGTGAGAACAGGATGCTGGACTAGATGGGCCACTGGCCTGATCCAGCAGGCTCTTCTTATGTTCTTATGTTCTTATTTACTTATTTAAAATATTTATTTAAAATACCAGGCCAAGTACAAGGTGCTGGTTTTGGTGTACAAAGCAGAGCTTGGAAAAGTTACTTTTTTGAACTACAACTCCCATCAGCCCCAGCCAGCATGGCCACTGGATTGGACTGATGGGAGTTGTAGTTCAAAAAAGTAACTTTTCCAAGCTCTGCAAAGCCCTACACAGCTTGGGACCAGGATACCTGAAATATCGCCTTATCCCTTATATACCCAGTTGGGCACTGCGCTCTGCAGGTGAGGGCCTCCTGCAGATACCATCTTATCAGGAGGTCCGTTCTGCACAACATAGAAAGCAGACCTTTAGTGTGGCAGCACCTGCCCTTTGGAATTCCCTCCCCTTAAATATTAGACAGGCACCATCTCTGTTGTCTTTTTGGCACTTACTGAAGACCTTCCTCTTTCAACAAGCCTTTTAAGTACAGACCTTATCCCAGTCTGCGCCTGTGTTGGGACTGTTTTTTAAGATGTTTTTAAAGCTTTTTTTAAAAAGATGTTTTGTTTTAATGTGTTTTTAAAGATGTCAAAACAGCCTCATGGGCCAGATGGAGCTGGAGGTTCACATTCCACATAAATGTCTCACGGCGATGCACACTCTGTAATGAAAACAGCTAAAACAAACCCCTACAGTTAAAAACAGCTCAGAAAACAATAGCAAATGAATTGAAAAACAAGGAAGGAGACACCCATGACAGAGACGTGTTCATCTAGCTGGGAAACCTCCACTTGTAAACCAACAAAATGTCCGCTTGAGACTGCAAGCCATTTTTCGCTACAATAAATATAGTTACCATTCTTTGTCTAGAAAGGTTTTAATGGGAGCAGGGGTGTAGTCATCAGGGGACTTGGAGGGTCTTAGACCCCTTACATTTTTAGGCAGCAGCATCCCTATGTTCCCAGCATCCTATGGGCCAATCAGCATGAATCAGTGTTAACCACTTCCTTGTCCTTTTCTGCTGACTGGAGACAATCAGAATGAAAGGAGGTGAGTCAGCTGCTGAGAAGACTCTTCTCAGTAGCTAACACCCTCCCCTTTCATGCTGACTTGCTCCTAGGGACATCTGCTGTTGTAGGAGAAGGCATTAAGAAGGGTCTCATTGTCAACCTAGCAGCAAACAGGGGGAAGGGCATGGCTGTCATGAAGGGGCCCTGCACTTCTGAATTTGCCCCTACACTACTGAAGAGGAGTCTTTCCTAGCCCCACATAAAGATGTTTGGGATTGACCCTGGGAAATTTTGCATGCAAAGTCTGTGCCCTCTGCCCCTGCCCTGTGGTCCTTCCCTATCCACACAGGGAGGCACCAGAGCCCCCAAAATCAGGGGCTCCCAAACTGTGGTCTGCGGACCACCAATGACCCATGAGCTTTATTCAGGTGGTCCATGACATGCCCGCATCAAATATTCATATCGATTTTAATTAATTAATTCAAATGAATTAATTAATTCAAATGAGTTTATTTTTCTCTTATCCGCTTTTTTCACTGTCCAACTTTCACATCCATACATAGAGATCGGGAATACCATGGTCTGAATGGTCCTGACTTTAGTGCTCAGTGATACATCTTTGCATTGGAGTACGACCTGGGAGAGCAGGGTTCGAATTCCCACACAGCCATGAAGCTCACTGGGTGACCTTGGGCCAGTCACTGCCTCTTAGCCTCATAGAGAGGCAATGGTAAACCCCGTCTGAATGCCGCTTACCATGAAAGCCCCATTCATAGGGTTGCCATAAGTCGGAATCGACTTGAAGGCAGTCCAATTCCATTTTCCATTTTTTCTAGTTCTCTCATAGCTGCTCTCCCCAGTCCTAGCTTTCTTCTGATTTCTTGACTATTGTCTCCATTTTAGTTAATGACTTTGCCAAGGTGTTGATAATCCTTGACAAGTTCAATGTCCTCATTGTCAACTTCAAAGCCTTGATGAGTCTTCAAAAGGGAATGCAAAGCATTCCTTACACAGGAGTGATGTCACCTCATTACTCCGGGAAGTACAAGTGATGCAGCATTTGAACAAAAACCAGGCAGAGGATCATAGCGTAGAGACGCACTCCCTGTTCTGCCACTTGGGAGGCTGTGTGGATCCAGAATCAGCCTCCACAGTCACTTACAGACCCACTGTTAAAGACCTTATCTTGGAAGACAAACTTACTTGGCCACGAGTGATTGCAAATGAATTATCTGAAAACGGGGGCACATGACACTAGTCAAACTCTGCCCCTTTTTACTCTTAAAACTTTGTTGGATCAGTTCCAGTGCGTTTTTTAAAAATTCAGCTTCAAATAGATTTCGCAACTGATCAGCAAATCAACCAGTTCCCCCTCCAGGTGTGACTAATGGAAAGGTTTTGCTATAGGCGACTAGTGTGTTTACAGCCATAGATACAAGATTGACCGAAATCTGTAATTCTACATTAAGCAATAAAGTGGTTCAAACTAGATAGCTTTTCCCCCCATGATCAGCCTGCTGCAGCAAATAATTTTTTAATTAACTCCCTTTTCAGTGCTCCTCACAAATCGTATTCAGATCACTCAAACATTCACATTCATAACCCATCCATCCGCCCCAAAGATGTTGCGATGCCCACCAGCTTGGATAGCTCTAAAAGAAGAGCAGACATATTCATGGAGGAAATGGCTATCAATGGCAACTAGCCATGGTGGCTACGTTTGCCCTCCCCTGTCAGAGGCAGCATGCTTCAGAATAAGAGTGGCACCTGGGAATGACAAGCAGAGAGAGGTCCTGTTTGTGGGCTTCCCATAATGGGCATCTGGTTGGTCACTGTGAGGACAGGATACTGGAAGGGTCCCCTTTGGTCTGATCCAGCAGCCAGGCTCTTCTGATGTTCTTGGCAGTGGTTCCGCTCCTACTTCGCGGACCGTCACCAGAAGGTAGTGCTTGGGGAACATCACTCGACACCATGGACTCTCCATTGTGGAGTCCCTCAGGGGTCGGTCTTGTCCCCCATGCTTTTCAACATCTACATGCAGCCGCTGGGTGTGGTCATCAGGAGTTTTGGAGTGCGTTGCCATCAATATGCTGATGACACGCAGCTCTATTTCTCCTTTTCATCTTCTTCAGGTGAGTCTGTTGATGTGCTGAACCGTTGCCTGACTGCGATAATGGACTGGATGAGAGCTAATAAACTGAGACTCAATCCAGACAAGACCGAGACACTGCTGGTGAACGCCTTCCCTGCTCAGATGGTGGATGTTCACCCTGTTCTGGATGGGGTTACACTCCCCCTGAAAGAACAGGTACGTAGTTTGGGGGTTCTTTTCGATTCTTCCTTGTCTCTCCAGGCCCAAGTGGCCTCGGTGGCACGGAATGCATTTTACCATCTTCGTCTGGTAGCCCAACTACGCCCCTATCTGGACAGGGACGACCTCGCCTCCGTTGTTCATGCTCTGGTAACTTCAAGATTGGATTACTGTAATGCGCTCTACGTAGGGCTGCCCTTGAAGACAGTTCGGAAGCTTCAGCTGGTGCAGAATGCGGCTGCCAGACTATTGACGAGGACCAGTCGGTCTTCGCATATAACACCTATTCTGGCGCGTCTGCACTGTCTCCCTATTTGCTTCCGGGCGAGATTCAAGGTGCTGGTTTTGACCTATAAAGCCTTACACGGCGTGGGACCTCAATACCTTGTGGAACGCCTCTCTCGCTATGAACCTACCCGTTCACTTCGTTCAGAATCTAAGGCCCTCCTCCAGGTACCAGCTCATCGGGAAGCCCGGAGGGTGGTTACTAGATCTAGGGCCTTTTCTGTGGTGGCCCCTGAGTTGTGGAACAGCCTCCCCGAAGAGGTACGCCTGGCGCCTACACTTCTATCTTTCCGGCGCCAGGTAAAGACCTTTTTATGCTCCCAGGCATTTTAATCTTTTAAGAACATAAGAACATAAGAAGAGCCTGCTGGATCAGGCCAGTGGCCCATCTAGTCCAGCATCCTGTTCTCACAGTGGCCAACCAGGTGCCTGGGGGAAGCCCGCAAGCAGGACCCGAGTGCAAGAACACTCTCCCCTCCTGAGGCTTCCGGCAACTGGTTTTCAGAAGCATGCTGCCTCTGACTAGGGGGGCAGAGCACAGCCATCATGGCTAGTAGCCATTGATAGCCCTGTCCTCCATGAATTTGTCTAATCTTCTTTTAAAGCCATCCAAGCTGGTGGCCATTACTGCATATTGTGGGAGCAAATTCCATAGTTTAACTATGCGCTGAGTAAAGAAGTACTTCCTTTTGTCTGTCCTGAATCTTCCAACATTCAGCTTCTTTGAATGTCCACGAGTTCTAGCATTATGAGAGAGGGAGAAGAACTTTTCTCTATCCACTTTCTCAATGCCATGCATAATTTTATACACTACCTAAGTCAGAATACTATTTGAGAAACATTACACAGGGTTAATGTGTGGAACTCCTGGCCACAAGATGTGCCTTTTTCTACAAGCTTCAGTGGGCTCCAACCTTTGCCAACATGGTACCATCCAGATATTCTGGACTACAGTTCCCATCAGCCTCAGCCAGCACAGAGGGCACTAGGATGGGGAAGGCTAGAGTATGAGTCTGTCAAAGGCAACATGAAACTTTCTCATTCACAGCTGTATCTCTAGATCCCAGGGACAAACAAAAGAGGAAGGCAGCTGGGAAGGAAAGATCTGTCAATTTCAGTTCTCTCAGTTTCTTATCTTTCCAGTGTTAAATTCAGTTCTCTACATTTCTTCAGCAATCTATGAATTATTATTTTTTTAAATCCTCATGAAAATTATCCATCATTTTAGTGCGAATTTTTCCAAAACAACACATTTTTGGAGACAGTTTTGACAAAGGTACACATTTTTGCAAGCCATTCCTCATCATATCATGACTTTTTGCATGTTATACTCACTCATCCATTTTTATGCACACTTTTTCTCTAATATATGCATTTTTGTAAATATTGTTTAGTTGGCAACTGCATCCCCAAATTCTAATAAATGCGAATTTCGAAGGATGGCTGTGTTTCGGTTCTCATGTTGTTTCGGAAAGTGCGAGTTTGATACATTCTGCTTGAAATTGCGAACTGAATCGAAATTCTCACCCATCCCATTGCCTCCTTCCCAGCCTCTAATCTTGGAGACATCTCGGTGGCCACTGTGAGAAAGAAGTTGCTGGGACTCAACGGGCTTTTGGTCTGTTCCCGCAGATCAGTTCTTATTGCAGCAGTAGTGCTAGAAAGCACTTGCATTCTGGGAAAAGGATGTAGCTCAGTGGTAGCGCATCAAGATCCCAGACTCAATCCCCGGCACATCTAAATGGGGCTGGGAGAGACTCATCTCTGAAACTCTGGAGAGCTGCTGTCACTTAGTACTGGGCTGGATGGCCCAATAGTCTTGCCTGGGTGTAAAGTATAAGTGTCCTCTGTTCTGGCAAAACTGCAAGGTGCCGGAAGTCACAGCCATGATTGTATCAGTTAAGGAGTCAGGACAGTCACTCCTGTCTTATCAAAACAACCCAGAAGGAATCAGGACAGTGCTATGGGACAAACAGCACAACGAAAGGTACCACGAGGAAGAAGGAGGCCTGCAGAGGAAAACAAACTAGCCCTGACACACACAAGTGTCTCCTGAATGCCACCCAGCCAGATCTCTAGGGAGAGGCCAGTATTGGGACTGCCAGCTCTCTCATTCATTCCAACAAAAACAACTTTTCTCTGCCTTGTCCAGGCAAACACAGCAGCAGCCAGCAACACTCACCGCAAGAAAGGGACTGAATCCTCCAGGCTACCTGCGCTTCTCGCCTCCCTAGGAAGGAAAGGGCCCTTTCTCTGCAGGGCAAGGAAGGGCTCAGAGCTCCTTGACGCAAATCCCGAGCTGAAGTGTGGGTGGGTGGCTGCTAGCTAGTCTGGGCAGGGAAGCAGCAACTTCCTGGTTGCATCTACCCGGAGCAGCTCCAAGATCCACCTGCCTGTCTGCAGAAAGGTGAAAGGAGCCAAGGGTGGAACTGTCCTGACTCACCAGGAAACTAAATCGCCCTCTGCAAAAGGGAGCCGGTGAAAGTGTCAAAGAACTAAAAACTGCTTAAAGCTCTGGTCACCCTCCGGGGATTAAAGCTGCACTGAGATGAGGAATGGGTGGACCTCATCATTTTCTTCTCTCTGTTTCGTCTTTTTCCAGCCTTATATTTAGTTCTTCATGCTTCCTGATCAGCTTGTCACCTTGGGCTCCTTTGGCAGGAAGGGCAGGATATAAATTCAATAAACCATAAAAGAGTTTGTGATTTTGGGATGGGGGAAAGTCCTCAAGGAAATTCATCAGCATTTTAGAGTAAATTATCCTAATACACACATTTTTTTCAAAGCAATTTTGCCTAGTATGAGGCATTCTTGTATGTTGCTTTCACTAATATATGCATTCATATTCACCCTTCGCCCCAGTCTATCCATTTCTGGAAATGGCCAGAGAACCATACTGTAAACTTTGGAAAAGTCTGAATTTTTGAGAAAGGCTATGATTCAGTTCTTGCATTGTTTCAGAAAGTGTGGATTAGGTAGGTTTGCCTTTAAATGCAAGTTGAATTGGATTTCATCCCTAAATGAAATCAAGACAATTTTACACAAGCTGCATTTTGAAAATTCACTATCTTTATGTATTCTATGATTTATTATATTTAAAATGTCCTCAGGCTCTCTAGGGGGGGGCACAGAAGGTCAAAGTGCATTTGGGAGGTGGGGGAACTTTGTGCCACGCGTTAGACTTAGGAAAGAGGAAATGTGGAATAGCCCCATTAATGCTCTCTCATCCTAAACACATTTTCTCAGAAGAAATTCCTACTGGTTTTTGCTGGAATAAATTTTTAAGCATGCTCAGGATTTCAGGCTTATTTTAATTTCCCATTTATGATTCTGAAAAGTCACTGCCAGACTAACAGTAAACTATGGGTGGGATTCAAACTCATACTGGAAACTTCACTTTGCCCAATTAAAGTGGATTAGAACACTCTGTCACCCTGGGGCAAGAAATCCACTTTTTTTAAAAAAAGGACTTTCTGCAGTTAGGAAAGTGACAGGGAAATGCATGGAAAAGTGTGGAATGGACAAATGATTAACAGAAAGATGTATACGGACAGGGGTCGTCCAGGGACTGGGGGGGCTTAGACCCCTTACATTTTGGGAGCAGGGTCCCAGCTGGGTCTCTATGTCTCCAGTAACCTATGAGCCAATCAGAAAGAATGTGGAGTGTGTTAGCCACTGAGAAGAGTCCTTGTCCTTTCCTGCTGATTGGAGCCAATCAGAATAAAGGAGGTGAGTCACCACTGAGAAGACTCTTTCTTGCTGATTGACTCCTTGTGACATCTGTTGTTGTGGGAGAAAGCATTAAGAAGGATCTCAACCCAGAAGAAGAAAAAAGGACAAGAGGGGGTATGTCTGTGACTATCATGAAGGGACCTTGCACTTCTGCATTATTTATTTATTTATTGTTTGATATATATCCCGGCCTTCCTCCCAGCAGGAGCCCAGGATGGCAAACAGAAACGCCAAAAACACTTTAAAACATCATAAAAACAGACCTTAAAATACATTAAAACAAAACATTAAAAACTTAAAAAAAAAAAAGCTTTAAAAACATCTTTTAAAAAGGGGTTAAACCATATTATTAAAAAAACATATTAACAGCAATTCTAACACAGACGCAGACTGGGATAAGTCTCAACTTAAAAGGCTTGTTGAAAAAGGAAAGTCTTCAAAAGGCGTTGAAAAGATAACAGAGATGGCGCTACACTACTGACCGAATGGAACCACCATTGCTGCTTCTATGGAAGCAGAGGTAAATGAAATGCAAATAGAAAAAGAAAAAGACAATGATGATCTCCTAAATGCAATACCATACCAACCACAACCAGATTCCTAAGAGTAAGACAAAAAACTCAGCATCCCACAGCCAGTCAGGGTTCCTAACCAAAACTAAAAAAATCCTTGCTGCCAGTCAGCCAAGGTCACAGAAATTCCCATGCAGCACAACCTGGGGGTTGCAGTTAGTGCAGAATGCTGCAGCATGATTGCTGACATGAGTAAGACCCTATCAGCACATAATATCTCTGCTCTGAAATTTGCACTGGTTGCCGATTTGCTACAAAGCCAAGTTCAAGGTGGGTTTTCCGTGTTACAGGTTCCACATAGTACTTGTTCTGCTCTTGTAAGAAATTGATCCTTTAGTGTGTCAGTACCTATACTTTGAAACTCCCTGCCTATAGACATTAGGCAGGCGCATCATTGTACTCATTTTGGCACCTGCTAAAATCATTTTTGTGTAGGCAACCCTACCCAGGCATGTAGAAGCTATTATGTTTTTTTATCTGTTTTTAACTCATTGCTGGTTTTATTGTTTTGAATGTTTTTAAATATCTGTCTGTTTTTGCCAATAATTTCATTGTTTCAACTCCTTTTATAAGGTTAATTCCTTTGAAGTTTTTTTACAATAAAGCAGTATATAAATGTTGTAAATAAAAAACATAAATAACTTTCAGAGTCACTGTGACCCTTGAGTCTCTTCTGTTAGGAACAAAGGAATCTGCCTCATACTGACTCAAGCCATTTGATACCATCTAGCTCAGTACTCATGGCATGGACTAGCATTGGCTCTGCAGGATTCCAGGCAATAGTCTCTTCCAGAGATTGAATTTTGGACCTTTGCATGCAAATCATGTGCCCTCCAATGAGCTACAGCCCTTCCCCTGTTTAAAAAAGTATCTTTTAAAATTGTTCCTTTCAATTCACTAATGAATGCACAGCATACTAGGGCAGATCCATACTGTGCATTTAAAGCACATTCAACACACATTTGAAGCACATGAATCCCAACACAGAATCATGGGAACTGTAGTTTGTTAAGGGTGCTGGGAACTGTAACTGTGAGAGGGAACTACACTTCCCAGGATTCTTTGGGGAAAGTCATGCGCTTCAAATGCAAATTTATTTATTTATCTTATTTATTTATTATTTGAGTTATATCCCGCCCTTCCTCCCATCAGGAGCCCAGGGCTGCAAACAAAAGCACCAAAAACACTTTAAAACATCATAAAAACAGACTTTAAAATACTTTAAAACAAATCATCTTTAAAAACAATTTTTTAAAAAGCTTGAATGAGCTTTAAATGTATTATGTGGATCTAATTAACTTCATAAACGTTGCCTGCATATAAATCATTTTAATTAAATTTTAATATGGAAATAAGCTACAAAGTTTGCTGGATGACCATGGGCTACGCAACATCATTATTGTAAATCGCCCAGAGAGCTTCGGCTATGGGGCGGTATATAAATACAATAAATGAATAAACAAACAAACATCTCTCAGCCTAATCCGCCCCTCAGGGTGAAAACAACAGAGGGAGACCATGACCACCCTGAGGAAGAAGGGCACACTTTAAATGCAGAGGAAATAATAATTTGTAAATAATAATTTACAACCATAGTGTGAAATCAGATACATATTTTATTTATTTATTTATTTATTTATTTAAAAAGTTTATATCCCGCTTCAGTTCCAAGGAATTCTAAGCGGCAAACAATAGCATAATAAAACAACAAAGTACAGTATAACATACCAAACAAGTTATAAAACATTATAAGAAATATACAGTATATCACACATTACAATTCAAAAGCTAACCGAAATAAAAAGGTCTTAACTTGGCGACGGAAGCTAAACAGAGAAGGGGAAGAACGAATTTTCTGGGGAAGAGCATTCCAAAGAGTTGGTGCCCCCACTGAGAACAGTTTATTCCTAATGCCCGTCTGGTGAATTTGGGAAAAGGAGGGAATATTAAGACCAGGGTCTAAAGAAGATCTTAAAGGACGGGCTGGTTCATAAAATGACAAACGATTTGATAGATAACTAGGACCTCAGCCCAATAAAGCTTTAAACGTTAAAACCAGGATTTTAAACTGAACTCGATAGGAGATTGGAAGCCAGTGTAGTTGTTTTAAAAGCGGAGTAGTGTGAGCTCGGACGTCCGCCCCAGTTAGCATCCTAACAGCTGCTCTCTGAACCAATTTCAATTGGCGGAGTATTCTAAGGGGAAGACCTAAATAAAGTGAGTTACAATAATCTAGTTTAGACGTGACCAAGGCATGGGTAACCATGGTCAAGTCAGAAAGCTCCAAAAAAGGACGTAATTGGCGAACTAGCTGCAGGCGGGCGAAAGCGCTTCTAGAGATTGCAAGAACATGAGCCTCTAGAGTCAAGGCCGAGTCTAGGAGAACACCGAGACTACGGACTTGAGTCTTTAAAGAGAGTACAACTCCGTCTAATATCGGAACATTCCCTGTTTCCAACTTAGTTCGATGTCCAACCACCAGCACCTCTGTTTTATCTGGGTTTAGTTTAAGTTTATTCTGCGTCATCCAGGTCTTTACTGCTGTTAGACAATTGTTTAATGGGAGGATGGCATCTTTCGTATCCAGAGGAAAGGAAAAATAAAGCTGGGTATCATCAGCATATTGGTGAAATCGAATTCCAAACCTCCGGATGATCTCTCCTAGTGGTTTCATGTAAATGTTGAATAGCATCGGTGAAAGCACCGAGCCTTGTGGAACTCCACATGATAACGGCCAGGGATCAGAACTAAAATTCCCAAGCAATACTCTCTGTGATCTGCCCTCCAAGAACGAGCGGAGCCACTGAAAAACAGTGCCTCGCAAGCCCATCTCGAAGAGGCGGTCTAGGAGGATTTTATGGTCGATCGTGTCGAACGCTGCAGAAAGATCGAGGAGAACTAGTAAGGACACATTCCCCTTGTCTAACTCTCTCCGAAGATCGTCTACTAAGGCCACCAATACAGTCTCAGTTCCATGACCTGGCCTAAAACCAGATTGAGATGAGTCAAAGTAATCCGTCAGCTCCAGAATCAAGACATAGTATGAAGAAATATTTATATAAGCATGAATGTCAAAGACGTTTATTATTCACACAACCTGTAAACATGTTTATAGTGCAATCCTATGCATGTTTATTCAGAAGCAAGTCCCAATGTATTCAATGGGGCCTCCTCAAACAAGGAAGAATGCACAGGACTGCAATTCAGTGAAAAGGAACTACATTCACCTAATCCAAAATTCAGAATCATGCCACTTTAAGCTGTTTGGAACTGTTTTATACTTGTTTTATGGTTATTGGATGTTAAATGGCTTTATTTCTTGTTGTGGGCTGCCTTGGTTTCCAACCCTACCTCATAGGGTTGTTGGAAATATTCCATATACACACACACTGGAGATGTAAAAATACATAAGACTCCATACACTAGTTTATTGTCAAAACCAGTTGGCCATTGCAGAACATTTTTTTAAGTATTAGTTTCCTGCCAAATAAAAGCAGTGACACCTAAGTAAGCCCTGCCTAACTGCTTAAAAAAAGGATTGGAGGGGGAGAGAAAGATTTACAACACAATCCTTTTCTATGTTCACTCAAACGTCCCACTGGTTTTCAGCACAATCCTACCCATGTCTACTCAAAAATAAGTCCTACTAAATTCAATAGGGTTAACTCCCAGGTAGAGGAAGGCAATGGTAAACCACCTCTGATACCACTTACCATGAAAACCCTATTCATAATGTTGCCATAAGTCGGAATCGACTTGAAGGCAGTTCATCATCATCATCAACTCCCAGGTATATGGAATTAGCATTGTAGCTTCGCTCCCAAAAAGCTTCATATTGGGAAGGTTTTCAAACCAGGTTATGAATAAGACAAATAAACTGCCCTCTTCAACAGTCCAGAAAAATTAAAACTTCTTCGACTCCTTAATTAGAAAAGTATAAGACTGCAGCATGTACACTTTTTAAAACATCTGTTCAAAAATTTGAAAGATAAAATGTATAATATGCCATTTTTGCAAGTAATTGAAAAACCCCTGCATGCACACTTTTATTATAATTATAACTAAAATTGTTTACTGTGTATGCCCACCAAGATCCTGCTGTGATCTTCTGTTGTAGTGCAATCCTATGCATGTTTACTCAGAATCAAGTCCCAATCCTATACAGAGAAAGTACTCTTCATGCTGCTGAAAGCTATATATTTACTGAATTCCTGATATGAGAGACAAGCAGGAAAAGGAAACTGTTCTCAGAACTTGAAATGGGGTTTAGGCATTGCCTGGAGGGGGTCAACAAATCTTGTCAATCACAACACTGACTTCACTTATTGGCTAAAACCCTGACAGGGCGGGGATTAGAGCAGCCGAGTTCTAACAGAAGTTTTGGAAGGGGGGCAACTGACATTTTGGTTTCTATCTTTTGTACCAGACCACCTAGAAACTTTTTTTAAAAAATGAAAGCTAATAGTCTGGAGATTAAGGTGACTCACCTGGCGACTTGGAGAGGACCCCCCAAAACTGGAGTCTCCAGGCAAAAACAGGACACCTGGCAACCCTAAAACAGATCAAAAAGCCAGGCAGCCAGATTTCTGTGTTTGGTTGCGGGTCTGTGTGTGAGCACACACACTGTAAATTGTGTTTTTTTCCTCTAAGCCTGAAACTGACTAATCTGAGTCCTCCCTTTGCTAACTTGAAACTGAATGACAATTTCTTATTTCTCCCAATGTGGGAGGTGGAGGATCTAATACAATTTGTATTGTATTAGAAGGCATGAAGAGGAGATTTGGTGGGTGCACTGGGCAGAAGGAAAGCCCCATCAAGACAATAACAGCAGGAGATAGTGGGAAACAATCAAACACAGAAAGAGATTTGCCTCCCAGTTCGACAAATTCAACAGAATCGGGAGTAACCAGTGGCTCCCATCCTTAGCATACACTATGTTATATGTGACAGCCCAGAAGTTTATTTTGCTTGCACTTGGGGGAGTCCATTAACTTTGCCCTTTTGCACATCCACAAACCTATGTATGCGTGGGGATTTTTTAAAAAAAGAGATACGTTTCTGTGCTCTCCTGAAAAAGCGTGCAAAAAGCAAATGACAATTATGGACCAATCACTGAAAAGGGGTGGACTGAGGGGAGTGGGCAATGCTAAATCGATTTAAGCAACAACAAAAAAGCCCACAAGTATGGATGCTTGATAATCGGGTTTTCACAATAATCCAACCACAAACAGGACATGCATGGATCTTGGGGCCACCAACCGAATATGGAAAATGCAGATTTTGCGGTTAGGTATGGATGGGCCCAAAGTGAGAGACAGAGAAACAAAGCAGTGAAGACTTTTCCCGTGTGTCAGGCTTCTGTTAAGCACTGGAGCAGAGCCAGGGAAAAAATGGCAACCCTACCTCATACCTGTCCTCCTCCAGTGCCTACACTGTTTTTTCCCACTTTTTTTTTCCTAGCAGGGCTCCAGTATTCATAACAGCTGCTTGACAGGCTGCCTTTTAGCCAGGAAAAACCTCAAAAATCTTCACCTGCTGGCTTCTGCATATCACAGGAGCCGGGTGGGGCCCTCTCCTCCTCCTCCACCTCTCCTCCAGCAGGGCTAGCAGACTTACCTAGCAGTAATCAGCATCAATGCCACGTGGCTGGGATTTTGATTTCCCACAATACTTTGTCTGGGGCATTGTGGGAAGTTGAAATAGCACTTCTAAAAACAGCAGCTTATAAAAGAGGAACCCCAAGGAGGGGAGGTGTCAGTGGAGAACCTCATCAAGCCGCTTCCTGTCCATGGCATCCCTGCCTGAACTGGCCATGTACACCACTCCAGCTTCCTTGGAGGAAATGTGGAATAAAAATTATGTTCAGGTTTTAAAACCGTTCAAAACTCAAGACTTTAAACTGAATGGATTAATCAATCAATCCACTGGTTAAACACCAGGTAATTAACTGACTTTAAAAAAAAAAGCTTTAACGAGGAGACAGTCCAGATCTCGCTTTCACCACTTCCAAAGACACAACATCAGAAAGCACTTATTACATGGTGGTGTATTGAACATATTGCGCCTGGTATCATAGAATCATAGAATAGTAGAGGTGGAAGGAGCCTATAAGGTAATCGAGTCCAACTCCCTGCTCAATGCAGGAATCCAGCTTAAAGTATTCATCCAACTTAAAGCAAATGGTATGCATTTCCCTTTTGCTATGTTTGCAGGGAGTGATGCGGTTATGTGCATAGCTATAGCCAAGTAAACAGTACACAGTTTTGTGTACTTTGCAACATGGTGTAAGGGCTGAAGACTGTCCTGTGTGTAACTTTCATTATTGAATGAATATGCAGTTGCCCCACCCATGAAACTCTCAGACCAAGCCAGACAGAGATGAGAAATGCCCAGGTGGGTGTTGGGAGAACCTGATGTCCAAGAAGACAGAAAGTGGGGCTCCTGCCCCTTTAAGACCTGGGCACGCGTGGGGACCCTGGCAGGTGCAATTTGTCTAAAATCCCCCCTCTGGCACACACAATTATTAAAGGTATAAGGCTCACACTTTTCTTTGCCTCTGGTTATTATCTTACTTAGCTATAAAAAGCATCCTGCTGGCTCAAACCAAATGTCTGTCCAACCCAGTGTTCTGCTTCTGACAGGAAACATCCAGTTGCCCTTGAGAAGGCAAGCTTTTGACTGGAGCCAGCTTATCTCACATTACAGTGATCTTGTTCCCAGGCACAATTCAAGGCACTGGTTTTTACCCCTTATATACCCAGTCGACCTCTGTGCTCTGCAGGGGAGGGCCTCAGTCTCATCAGGGGGTCTGTTCGGCACAATACTGGAAGCAGACCTCAAAACTGCTCTGTAAAGAACTGATTATCTACATGACTCTGGCAGCAAAATTGACAACTGCATCGCAATGGAAAACTGCAGACAGTCTTACAATTGAACAATGGTACAATTCCCTTTGGAATATTGCTCTAATGGAAAAGCTTACACACGAATTGAAAATAAAACTAGGAAAAGAGGCGCCAGACTCTTTCTATATAGCTTGGCATTCATTTATTGAACATACTTCTGAAGATTCATTTGGGCATCGCCCACCCATGGAGGCCTGGCAGATCTGGAAACAAATATAACTATGGAAACTACTCCACAGGAGATGGTTAGGAATGCGTTTTACCAACTTCGGTTGGTAGCCCAGCTACGTCCCTATTTGAGTAAAGAGGACCTTACATCAGTGGTACATGCTCTGGTAACCTCACGTTTGGACTACTGTAATGCGCTTTACGTAGGGCTACCTTTGAAGACAGTTCGGAAGCTACAACTAGTGCAAAATGCGGCGGCCAGATTGCTGACAAGGACCAAGCGGTCCGAGCATATAACACCTGTTCTGGCCAGCTTGCACTGGTTGCCAATATGTTTCCGGGCTAGATTCAAAGTGTTGGTATTAACCTATAAAGCCTTATACGGTGCGGGACCACGATACCTTGCGGAACGCCTCTTCCGATATGAACCGGCCCGTGCATTACGTTCTGCTACGAAGGCCCTCCTCCGGGTTCCAACTCACAGGGAGGCCTGGAGGGTGATGACAAGATCTAGGGCCTTCTCAGTGGTGGCCCCCGAACTATGGAACAGTCTCCCTGAGGAAGTACGCCTGGCGCCGACTCTGCTCTCCTTCCGGCGCCAGGTCAAAACCTTCCTATTCTCTGAAGCATTTTAAGTTATACTGATTTAATTTTAAAAATGTTTACTGTGTTGGATTGTTGCTTGTATTTTAGTATTGTTTTGTTATTTATTGTATTTTTATGTTTTATGTTCACCGCCCAGAGAGCTATTGCTAGTCGGGCGGTATATAAATTTAATAAAAAATAAATAAATAAAATAATAAATAAAAAAATCTTCCCATAAACTGGTCAATACGCGAGTTCTGGTTTTGGACATGTTCCTCGAGAGAACTTGTTCCCTTTCTGTTTCTGTATTTTTGTTGAATATTGTTGATATAGGATTATGTTGTTGTTGGACTGATATATCTAGGAGGTTTTACCTAAAGATTTCTGTAAAGAAAATAAATAAATAAATAAAAATTATACAAAAAATAATACTGGAAGCAGACCTTTAATGTTGCGGCACCAAACCTTTGGAATTCCCTCCCTTTAAATATTAGACAGGCACCATCTCTGTTATCTTTTCGGCACCTTCCGAAGACCTTCCTCTTTCAACAAGACTTTTAAGTAGAGACCTTATCACGGTCTATGTTGGAACTGCTTTTTAAGATGTTTTTTAAGATTTTTTAAAAAGATGTTTTGTTGTAACATGTTTTTAAAGATGCTTTGTTTTAACATGTTTTTAAAGATGTTTTGTTTTAATATGTTTTAAAGTCTTGTTTTTAAGATGTTTTAGAGTGCTTTTGTTTGCCGCCCTGGGTTCTTTCTGGGAGGTAAAGCGGAATAGAAATTTAATTTTTTTAAAATGGTCTGGGACCAGAGTATCTCAAGAAATACCTTCCTCTGTACCACAGCTGGGCAGAATGTAGAACAGGGCCTCTTTGAACATCTCTGGGTGATTTATAGAAGATTGTCAATGATTTCTAACTCCTAATTATTTAACAACAGCAACTACAGATAACTCCTCACCCCACGAGTTCTAAATTATATTACTGAAATGATGGGGAGGGTAGCCAGGAGCAGATTTTTTCTGCAGAAGGACTGTGAGTTCTGTTCAGTTCTGGTGCTAAAATAAACCACCTCAACTAATTCCTGGCCTTAGAATTCTGTAAGCCTCATGCATACTCAACAAAAACAATCACACGGGCTGACTTTGGGATATATTTGGACCTCAGTGAGATTGCCAATAGAAGGATGGAATCACTCTGTCCCCAAGAGTCCTACCTTTTTTTTGTCACCACAAATCTGCTTGACACTACCAAAGCCAAACACTTATGCAGAAGAGGCAGAATTTCCTGAGCCATATACATTGGCTTCTTCTCCATGTATATTGAGTAAACTGGGGTAATTTTGGGGTGTTTTCTTTTGTTTCCAGAAGGAAAACAGTAAGTGGTAACTGGCTGAAATTTGGGGGTGTTGTACAGATTAAAATTTGTGACAATGTGCTAGAAGGACATCCCTGTAGATCTCCTTATGTACAAATTACACAGTGAAAAGTGCACCCGGTGCCAAAAAGAGGATTAATTCTTATTTATTTATTAAATTTATACCCCGCCTTTCTTTTCATGATAGCTACTCAAGGCGGCTTACATATGGTTCCCATATGGGTGTAATAAATAAATAAAGGTAGGAAGGTGAGTTTTATTTAGGAGAGGTTTTGCATTTTCAGAATTCCATAGTTTCAGCTAGCTCAGTATATTGTCTACTCTGAATGACAGCAGCTCTCCTGGATTTCAGACAAGGGTTTCTCCCAGTCCCAGCTAGGGATGGAAGGCTCGGTCCATTCCGATTCTTCCAGTTTCTCGTTTTTCTAATCTTAAATTCGCTTCTCCACTTTTCTGCTGTAATATGCAATTAAAAAAAAATCCTTATGAAAATCATGGTTCTTTCTCTAGCCTCTGCACACGTCTCCTCTTCCATCTGCTTTACTGTCTTATGCAAATTTTCCTTTTTTCTCATTTTACTGATATACTAGGGGGGCACCCCCTGCTTACTCCACCCGCTAACCAGGGACTCCCAAACACACACACACACACACAAAGGAACTCTCAAACAGGTCACCCTCCCCCCCGTGGGTCACTAAAATTTCTCCTCCCCTTTAGACCTCCTCCTACAAGCAGCCCAGGAAGAGTGGGGAGTGGTAGTGTAGTGGCAAATTCAGAAAGGCAGAGTCCCTTCATGATAGTCACAGCCACATACACACCCTTTTTGCTGGTGGGTTGAGAATTAGATCCTTGTTAATGTTTTCTCCTACAACGACAGACATCTCTAGGAGCCAATCCCCAGGACAAGGGAGAGTGTTGGCTACTGAAAAGAGTCTTCTCAGTGGCTGACTCACTTCCTTTCACTCTGATTGGCTCTAATCAGCAGGAAAGGGCAAGGAAGCATGTTAGAAGACTTGTCAGTGGCTAACATGACTGATTGGCTTGTAGGATGCTGGGGACATAGGAACCTTGCTGGGACCATGCTCCCAAGGAAGTAAGGAGTCTAAGACCCTCTGACACCCTGGATGACTACACCCCTGTTGGGAGGTGGCCGGGGCAGTGTGACACTCCTTCCCTGGCTCTCCCTGTCAGGTTACTACCTGCTCGTGGCTACTGCCTGTCACTAGGCACCACCAGGGACTCCACCAATCCGGACTGTCCTTTTTTATGGTTTCTCTCTCCGCTCTAGCATAGACCTCACCAGATCCCCCTGCTAGGCAGCACCACCAGTCACGTTCTATAACCAGTATCCCCAGAGACTCTGCCTGAGTCTCTCTCAATCAGGTTACCTCTGTGACTGCGTGCTCAAGCTGTTCCACTCCCTTTGTATCAATGCAGATAATTCTGGTTTGCTCTGAATACTTGTGGTGTTATTCTTCCCTTCCCCGCTGCCACCATTTGTCACTCTTCAGCCTTGGTATTTACCTTACCCTCCCTTCTGGTCTGTGAAACCCCAGCCAAGGATCAGGCCTTTGGTAAACCAAAACTATTTATTGAATAACAAAGATAACAAGAATTCTTTATAAAGGCACTTAAGCATATGGTTACATCTATTCCTGAGGTACTGGTCTTAGTATTAATCCGAACTCCACACTCTCCTCTCATAAACCCACCAAAACAACCCACTAACATCCACCTCACATCCACCCAGATTTAACTGTCATCCTTCCATTTATACCCTCAGCCATTCTAAACACTCAGCCAATCATCCAGCATTCTACTGCCCATTTACTCCCCCCTCCTCTTTCATTCCACTTACCATGTATCTCCTATACAAACAGCACTTACCATATATACATTAATACATGAACATCACATTCCCCCCCCTTAAAATAACGGCAGAGTATTATTCCTGTTCCAGGATTTATACGTCGCGTTAACAATATAACAAGTCTTTATGGGGAAAATGTCTTTTTTTTGTTCCTTCGTCTGGGTCACGTCACTGCAGTCCCGGCCACTTGCCTGGAAAGTCCATCGGCAGTACATTGTCCTTGCCTTTTATGAACTGGAAGTCCACTTGATAGTCTTGTAGGGCCCAGGACCACCTCTGCAGCATAGTGTTATGGTTTTTCATAGTCTGCAACCATAACAAGGCCCGATGATCCGTTGTTACCGTGAATCTTCATCCCCACACGTATGGGCGCAACTTGTTCAGTCCCCACACGACCGCTAGGCACCCAAGGAAGTAAGGAGTCTAAGACCCTCTGAGACCCTGGATGACTACACCCCTGTTGGGAGGTGGCCGGGGCAGCACCTCAGCAACTGTCCATCCCTCTTCCTTGTCTTCCACCGCTGAGGCTGTCAGTGAAGTGGGGAGAGCAACAACAGAGCAGAATGTTTGATGAGGAGCTACCCCAGGCTGTCCTGAATAGATTTACCTTTTATTTACCAGCCACCTTGACTTTGTTTTGCTTTCGTTCATATCGATCAGGGACTGGGGTCACGGCAGGTGCACCTCCTCCTGTCTGCAGCACGACAACAGGCAGCATGGAGAAGTTCAGTGCAGAAATCTCTGACCTCAAGAGCTGCCTCTTGGTGCTATTCTGCACCTTTAGCACAAGAACTAAACCAGTAATGATTTGAAACGAATGCTGATGAAAGTTAAAGAGGACAGCACAAAAGCAGGACTACAGCTGAACGTCAAAAAGACTAAAGTAATGATAACAGAAGATTTATGCAACTTTACAGTTGACAATGAGAACATTGAACTTGTCAAGGATTATCAATATCTTGGCACAGTCATTAACCAAAATGGAGACAATAGTCAAGAAATCAGAAGAAGGCTAGGACTGGGGAGGGCAGCTGTGAGAGAACAAGAAAAGGTCCTCAAATGTAAAGATGTATCACTGAACACTAAAGTCAGGATCATTCAGACCATGGTATTTCCAATCTCTATGTATGGATGTGAAAGTTGGACAGTGAAAAAAGCGGATAAGAGAAAAATCAACTCATTTGAAATGTGGTGTTGGAGAAGAGCTTTGCGGATACCATGGACTGCGAAAAAGACAAATCATTGGGTGTTAGAACAAATCAACCCAGAACTGTCATTAGAAGCTAAAATGATGAAAATGAGGTTATCATACTTTGGACACATAATGAGAAGACATGATTCATTAGAAAAGACAATAATGCTGTGAAAAACAGAAGGGAGTAGAAAAAGAGGAAGGCCAAAGAAGAGATGGATTGATTCCATAAAGGAAGCCACAGACCTGAACTTACAAGATCTGAACAGGGTGGTTCATGACATATGCTCTTGGAGGTCACTGATTCATAGGGTCGCCATAAGTCGTAGTCGACTTGGAGGCACATAACAACAACAAAGCACAAGAACTTTCTGTAGTTGAAACAGAGTAATAACTGCATTGTCACTTCATTAGAGCTCTGTAATTAAAAGCACATTAAACCTTTTTTTTTAAAGGTAAGTCACCACAAGATGAAATATATACCCACAATACCCTAAGCTAAATCATTTAGGTCTGTAGTTAAGGGCAGTAAATTACTTCACGTCATTTAATTAAAAAGCAAATGAGAGAGAGAAGTTCAGAGTTTCTGCACTATGCTTCACAATGGCAAGCCTTTGCCATTTCCCATTTATTTAATTCTCTAGCTACAACACTTTTCATTTCATTTTAAAATATTAAAGCAAAGCCAGAAATTAATTTCTTCTTCTGAGGTTCAAATCTACATAGAAGCCCTGGCTCAAAATCCATCCTTTCTGCCTCTCAGTTTAGGTCATCTTCCCAGTAGGTGGGATGGGTAAATCTGTCCGTTTCTCATTTTTTAAAAGTCCTCAGAAAATCCATCAGCATTTTAGTGTGATTTTCTTCTAATATATACATTTTTGCCTCATAAACACATTTTTAGAAAGCAATTTTCCCTAACTGAATGCGTTGTATATGTTGTTTTCACTCCCATATGCATTTCTTTGCACATTACATGGGTGGAACTGCATTACAGAATTTGTGGGAGTGTGAATTTCGAAGGACAGCTTTGTTTCAGTTTGTGTATTGTTTGAAAAAATGCAGATTGCGGAGGTTCACACATCAACAATCCTACGGACCCGATTGCACCACCAAGCCCAGAGTGCTGCTGCTTCCAGTACCCAAGGCCTCCCCTCAGACAACCTGTTTATTCATTCTGATTCTCCTGCACAAAGCTCAGATTATATCCAGCCTTTATTGAGCATTGGTTCTTCTTTCTTTATGGGGTCTATTGGACTTCCAGAGGGTGTAGCAAGTCAGATACCGTGGGGAAAATTCTACTGATCTGAGATCAGCACATGTGCAAGGACGTGACTACGTTTTGTCTCAATGTACAGAAACAGCATGGAGTAGTGCAATTCTTTCTGGATTGTACCACTTCAGAGTGCAGGTGGGGAACTGTGTCTTTCAGTGCTTCCCCTGTGTAAAACAAATCCTCCCTGGGCATGGAAAGCTAGCACATTTTTATTTTATTTATATCCCGCCCTTCCTCCCAGCAGGAGCCCAGGGTGGCAAACAAAAATGCTAAAAACACTTAAAAACATAATAAAAATACCTTAAAATACATTAAAACAAAACAGCGTTAAAAACATTTTTTAAAAGCTTTTAAAACATCTTTTTTTAAAAAGGGTTAAAAACATACTATTAAAGAAAACATATTAAAAGCAGTTCTAACACAGACACAGACTGGAATAGGTCTCAACTTAAAAGGCTTCTCTCACATCAGAGAGAAGACTAGAACTCTATTTCCAAGATGAAATCCTGCTTCCTCTTTTAGTAGGGTGAGGTAGGATTTGTCCTACAAATGGTTATTATATGGTTATTTTTGGATGAGCACTTCTAGGATTTTTGTTCTGTTGTATTTTCAGAAAATATATTTGGTTTTTAAGTGATTGTCAGGCTGTTTTGTACTTTATGGATTTGTAAGTAACCTTGAGGCTTTGTTTGTGACAAGCGATGGATAAATAAAAGAAATAATAATTCATCGTGTCTTTCTTATATGTCTTCCCATTAATCATGCATCCATCCCACACAGGGCTAACTCCAGGTTTCTGTGGGCCCTTGAGCATAGCCTCTCAGTGGGCCTCTTCTTCCTCTTCAAACCACACTCCTCCTTCCCCTTGGCTATTTCCCTTTAAAGTAAAATGAATTTTGACCAATATGCCAAAGGAAAACAATTATTTGATCCACTGACAAAGAAAAACAATACAACATTTTGAACTTCTGAAATGGGGAGTGCCTTTACTCATAACTGAATGGATAATCCACTCCCACATATCTAAAATTAACTCTTGGGTCTCTCTGCTATCCTCTCGTCTCACACTTCTTTTTGTAAATAAAAACATAACACCTTTGTACAGGAAACACGCATAAATAAATATCATATCATAGCAACCTTGATAAGCTGAATCGGCCAGTAGGGTTAGGCTGGGCTCAGTGAGCAGCCCCTTTGACCTTCTGGGCCCTCGGCCAGTGCCCCATCTGGACCACTGCTGGCGCCAGGCCTGATCCCACACTTTTCCATATATTTCTCTGTTACTTTCCAAACTGCAATAAGGCTGATTCTTTCTCTTTTTTAAAAAATGGATTTGTTGCATTAGGGCAACAGAATACTTTAGGTTTAGTTTCAATATGCGCTTGAATTCCTCCACAAACCTTAGCTCCCCTCAAAGTGTCCTGATCTATCTATCTATCTATATCTGTCTGTCTGTCTGTCTATCTATCTATAAGATTGCTTACCTGCTCTCCACCATAAGGTCACAGGGTGGACGACAGCAACAGAAAGTAAACTATTATTACAATGATAAAATACATAAAACCATTCCAAATGGAACAGAAGAATAAATTGCTCTACTCATTCTCCCTGGCTAGCCCATATGTGTGGAACTCCCCTCATGCACAGTCTTTCATCTACCCTGGTCCCAGGCTTTACAGAGGTTTGTCTGCTAAAACCAGCATCTTGGTTTGGGCAGAAAGTGGCAGGCACATTAAAGTCATGACAACAGTCTAAATCTGTTGGTCTTCTTTTGATTTCTAAGAAAAGGAGGGGACCACTTAGAGCTAGGAAGCCATGGGAATGGCAAGGGTTAACCACAAACACAAACTACCAGTTCTCTCCTGCAAATTCCCCTCCCCCTGAAGTGGGGGGAAAAAAGAAAAGGGCCACTGAGATTTGGTTGTACATGTTGGAAGTATAGTTAACTCCACCCAGCAACTATCTATAGCGGCATTTGCATGCATCTACCCATCGTTACGCTTGCTCCTCCCTCGGCTCTCTTCCTCCCCCCACCCCGTCCTCCTCGTGCATTTTATTGTCTGCTGAGTAGAAGGGCCTGTTTGTTTGCTTCATTTTTTTTCACTATGTAGAGGGCCAGGGTCATTGATGGCATTAATAATAAACTAAAAATATGTGTTGATTTGTATCTGATGCTTACTGACAACTTTTCAGAAAGCATTGACAGCAGAAAAAGGAAAGGGTGCACCACTGAAGTTTTGTATCCAAATGCAGAGCCGGCCTGCACCACTTTGTTGCCTGAGGCAAAGGAGAAGATGATGCCTTCCCCCATGTCGTGTACAGAAGCCAACTGCCACATCAGCAACTGAATTTTACTTCAGCACTGATGATGAAACAGCATCATCCACCATGCCTGGGGGCAGAAGCCTAGTTTAGAGGGTGCAGGGCACTCCATGGGGGACAGACAGCTCTGGCCTCCACCACCGCTCCATGCCCCTCCCCAACATCCATTGCCTGAGGTGGCTGCCTCACTTTGCCCAATGTTAGGGCCGTCCATGGGTAATTCATCAGGCAAAGGGTCAGAAGCATTTAGGACACAGTGCATCTGTGCCTTGGCTACTCTCACGGCAGAGCCCCCAGTGAAGGTGGAGAAGAAGAGAGCTGTGCCTTCCCTTTGGATTAGAGTTTCATTTTTCCACACAATGATGAAAGTTCATTTTTACTGCAGCCAGCCCTGGGCTCTCTCTTGGAGAGGGAGGGAAGGGGGATGGAGCAAAATGATGGCTGTTGTCTCCAAAGAGCATCTGAAACAGATTTGCTCTCCTAAAGGGGGACAGAAGTATTTCCAGATGTACTAATAAGCTGCAGAGCCAAGAAGAGGAGGAGGAGGAGGAGGCAGCACCTCATCCCATTCCCTCTTCCCTGAAACTTGCCGAGAGAGAGAAAGAAAAAGCATCAGTTCCTCCCAGCAGAGCACCTACTAGATTAGATACTCTATGAAAGAATTCAAGAGAAATCATACTCAATCATATCAGTGGCCCATTGGATGCGCTCTAGTGATGCACTTTGTCTGACTCTGGTTGTTTCAAAGGAGCAGCCCACGTTCTTGGCTGTTCCCCATCATTATCACCACCACCCTTTCAAAGCTTTTGTCATTTTTCTTACTATGAATGCCCATAATCTGACTAGTGGGGGTGGAGATTTAAAACGTTCAGCCTTCCAGCTAGAGGGGAGATGCCAAACTTTATTAAAAGGCTTACCAGCAATGTAAAACCTTTTGCACATGGGGTGGAGGGGAGCGAAGCTTTAAAGTCTAAACAGACAGACTCTTTTTTAAAATAAAAATTGAAAATCCTTTGGTTAACGATAAAATTGCATCCTTTGCTCTGTCATTTGCAAGCCAATGCTTACAACAAATCTCATGTGACACACACTCACTTCTGACATTTAATAAGAAGAAGGAATGGGACAGGCTTAGGCTATAAACCAACTTAAATACTTTAAAAGCACAATCCTGTACATGTCTACTGAAAAGTAAGACACCCGAGTTCAACTGTGCTTATTCCAAGGAAACTGGTTGTAGTATATATTAACCAGGAAAATGGATAAAGGATTAATTAGCCGAAATGCTAGTGGCACTTCTAGAAATTTGAGTTTCAGCTTCAGAAAAAACTAGCATCTTAAACCAACTTTGAACCATGGTTTAAGTGGTTTAAGATCCTGGCTTATTCCAAAGATAGTAAACAATGTTTTTGGTTTGGACAAAATGGGAAACCATGATTCATTTGTGACACGCTGGTTTAATTGTGATTCACAACAAACTGTGGGAATGGAGGGTCAGAATGGACATGCAAAAAGGCTTTGGCATAAACTGGCTTAGTAAACTGAAATATGGTCATCCAAATCAGGCCAAAGTGAACCCTAAAATAATTTTTCCCAAAATGTCAAACAAATCTGAAATTTGGTGCATATGTGTTCATGGATACACTGTTGACTGGAAAATCTGAAAGGGGTACAATTTGTAAGCATCTCCCCAGAAACAGTAGATGAGAATTGAACCACAAGCTAAAGCTGATATTTGGTACACATGTAGCCAAAGACATACTAGTTAGTAGACAAATCTGCAAAAGAGACATTTTTATGCCGAATAGCCAAACATGGGGATGAAGTTCACCGCAAAATATTGGCCAGCATTCAATCAAAACCAGACAATTTTTAAGCTACAATTACTCCCCAGTGCAGCCGCTCACAGTCGGGGTCCCTGTCAGCGCCAATTAGCTGATCCGCTCTATCAGCAAGCTCTGCTTGCAAAGAAACCACTGGGAGCTCACTTTAAGCTCCAGATGGTTCCTTGGAAGGCACTTCCTTGTCTGCCCCACACGGGATGTTACATCTGCTGTCAGGTGTGGGGGCAGGCGGGCGTGGTATGGGGGAAATGGCCTGTTGCTGGAGGTTCCCCACCCCGGAATGATACAAACAAACGAAATTCTCCATCAAAGGTGTCAGCACAATATAAAGGCTCCTGGGGTGCCATCTTGAGATATATAGATACATATATAGATATATATAGATACACACACAAACACAGAGAGCATTGGGGGTTTTTTTGTTAAAAATTAGGTGCTGGTACTCATATGCGACCCTGGGCTCCTTCTGGGAGGAAGGGCAGGGAATAAATTTAATAAATAAATAAATGTCTTGATAAAAGTGCCATGGGTGCCTGCACAAAAGAGGCAGCAGAAAAAGAGGCACCATAAGTACCATTACAAGAAAAAGAACTGTGCATGTATATATATCCTCTTTCTTTTCTGTTTTGTAAAATTTAGAGGGCTCCCAGAAAGTGGAGGATGGTACCTCTTGCTGGGCCGGCTCCAAAGGGTGGCCAGATGGGACCCTGGCTGAGGGCCCTGCGGCCCACTTAGGCCCCTGAAGGGCCCCTCATTATGGTGGGGGAGTAGCCTGCTGCGGATTGCAGGGAGGGGCTGCCTGCCTGCTCACTGTCCCACCTGTGCCTGCTCGTTCCCTCACTCTCCTCCCGGCCCTCCCACTTGCTCCCTTCCTTGCCTTCCTCCCCCACTGGCTCCCTCGCTTGCCCTCCCCGTCTGCTCGCTCCCTTGCTCACCCTCCCCCACCTGCTCACTCACCCTCTCCCCCCGCTCGCTCACTTACTCGCCCACTGTCCCGCCTGCTCACCCACCCGACTTCCCACTCCTCCACCTGCCTGGTAGGTAGGTGAGGCATGTGTGCATGCGGGTGCCGGGGCCCAGAGCAGACTGGTGCCCAAGAGCCCTGGCATGCCTGGGGTGGGCCTTGACCTCCA
This sequence comes from Rhineura floridana, assembly GCF_030035675.1. NCBI lineage: Eukaryota > Metazoa > Chordata > Lepidosauria > Squamata > Rhineuridae > Rhineura > Rhineura floridana. The sequence goes on along the minus strand of NC_084483.1, from coordinate 207,200,591 downwards.
GTGTCAGCGGGGCAGTGAACTTGCTTTGGGTTTTATACTGAACTTTCTGATTGAAAGTTCAGACTAAAACCCGAAGCGGATTCACTGGCCCACTCACATTGGGGCCACCAACCTCCCCTGCTCCCAGTCATGCCTTCTAGTTTGATTTATATAGCATCCCAGGTATGTGTCTCTGTAACTGACAAGGCTGTAATTGTTTGTGTAAGATTTCACTATGCTGCTCTGTTCATAATTGTTTTTTTGCTGTAATGTTTAATTGACAGATAAATCTGCAAACCACTGCTGAGCCAGATCACTTTCTGTGTGGCCTTGGACCAATATGGTTGTCTGTCTGTACCCCCAATCACCATATTTTAAAAGGGTCATAACAGCAGAAGAACCTGGCTGCTGGATAAGGCCAGTGGCCCACTGGTCCAGTGCTCTGTTCTTGCAGGTGCCAACCTGATGCCCCAAAGGGTCACAGATACATTGCTGGCACGTTTGACGGACTTGACCAGTGGGATAACACAGACAAACATTGTAACAATAAACATATTAAAAAGTTACACATCTGGTCATCTTTGCTTTCTCCTGACGCAGTCCTTTTTCCTCCCTGCCCCCCCCAGCCCCGAAAAAAATCAAACTCCAGAAGGAATGCATTTCCTTGTGTTTTTCCACATTTAGAATTCTCTAAAGATCAGCTAGGATAACAGCCTGTATAATGAGCATCATAATTAATGATAAACTCTGCAAGTGCTGGCGGCAGAGAGAGTTAATGACACCTCAGTACTGCCAAACGAGAGACGCTCAGGAGAACCAGAAGGCAAAGCGTGTCCAACACTCGTCACAAAAATATTTTGACCGTAACTGCAATACTTTTGGAATCCCACTGGTGTTACTTATTTCTGCTAACTTAATCAGGATTCACAGTAGTTATGAACCCTGGGCATGAGTGATCTAAGAAATGTTTTTGTGATCAAAAGCCCAGTACTATTCCTAAAATTCATTTATTCATATTACACTGTCAGTGCACATGGTACTTTGTACACAGCAAAAAGAAAAGAGTATTTCTCCCTTGAGTTTGTGTTTGCGTATTTCCTTTTTCACTAGCCTAGCCACCATGAACTTTTTAAGAAAAATGGGATATCAATGTTTCCTACGAATAAATAAAAGGGAGGTCTCTGCCCCATGCAGTTTATGATCTAGAAATTAAGAGGGTTGTGTCCAGAGAGGAGGGAGAAACAAATATAGCAAAGGATGAATGGAGGCAAATGCAATTAAACTGACTTAAGGCTGATTTTAATTGGGGATAAGTTCAAAGCAGCCTTCCTCAGCTTAGTGCCCTCCAGATGTTTTGGGCAGCAAGTTCCATCAGCCCCAGCCAGCTAAGGGGTGATGGAAGAGGTGGGTTTTGAAACAGGGTTTGAAGTTAAAGGGAGAAAACATGTTGACAACATGTAGCCAGGGGTGTAGTCATCCAGGATCTCAGGGAGACTTAGACCCTTTACTTTTTGGGAAGCAGGGTCCCAGTGTCTTCAGCATCCTATGAGACAATCAGCATGAAAGGGGAGTGTGTCAGCCACTGAGAAGAGTCTTCCAAGATGCTTCCTTGTCCTTTCCTGCAGATTGTCCTTTCCTGCTGATTCAGAGTGAAAGAAGGTGAGTCAGCCACTAAGAAGACTCTTCTCAGCAGCTAACACTCTCCCCTTTCATGTTTATTGGCTCCTAGGGATGTCTGTTGTTGTGGGAGAAGGCATTAACAAGGATCTAATTTTCAACCCAGCAGCAAAAGGCGGGGGCGTTACTGTGACTAACTTGAAGGGACCCTGCACTTCTGAATTTGCCACTATACTGCTGCATGTAGCTGTCCCAGAAAGGACTTCCAGCCCTAAATCCCTTCTTTTTTCTTCAATTTTAACCTCTGGGAATGCCAGTTCCTAGACACTGGGGAAGCAGCTTGCTCAGAATGCCAAAGTGTGCACTGAAGAAGCTAAGTACGCCTGGATAGGGTCAGCGCCTGCAAGGGCAACGGCTTGGAATCCACATGCGCACAGCTTTGAATTCTGTAGCAGAAGTAACCAGTAAACAAGATGAGTTTGGGTTTGCCGCTTTTCTTTGGGCAAACACTTTCAGGATGCATCAGGAATAAGTCACAAGCACGGAACAAGCCCCATAAAGTTGCAACTGCAGCTAGCAAGATTTATACAACTGGACGGCACACAATCCCTTGGATTATGGGGCTGGCAGTCAGAGCGCTGCTTTATCTTGAGCAAAACAGTATCTCTTATTTGTTGACTCTGTTGGGCTGTAAAGGAGGTCAGAGTTTGTGCCAGTGGCGTGACTGAGGGTACTCAATTAAGCGCTTAATCACAGAAGGCAGCTTGTCTATTGATAGGCAGACCAGAAAAATAAACTTCAACATCACACACATTCTGCTGTTTGTTGATTTGTTCAAAGTATGTATACCCCGACTTCCGGGAAGGGTGACTTCGCTTGTGTCTGCTTTTGAGACGGGCTCCCGCCTCACAAGAAGCTTATTCAGATATAAATCAGTCAGAACATTTTTTTTTTTTGACTGATGAAATTTCTCCCGGGCAGGGAGAAACATAGAGATCAACCTCAAAAGCCTGTTTTTGTTGGGAGGACTGGATTTCATTAATTTATGAGAAAAGGTCCAGCCAGCAATGCCGGACGGACTTCCGAACAAGCTCTATCTGATTAATGCGATACGTTTATCTTTTCTTCAAAGAGAAAACGGACTAACAGGCAAGCACCCTTCTTTCTTTTTTTTACTTGGTTTAAATTGTTGCAGCAAAAAGAGATTTGTCAAATGAATCAGCTTTAAAGAACTTCTGGGTGAGCTATAACTCTTCTCTGTTATTCACGAAATTAACAGCTTATCTCTGTTTCTATTGCAAAAAGCTGTCCTGGAAGTGCATTCTAAAGATATAAACAGAAGAGGGATTTCTATTCCGAGGAGAAAAAAATAAAAAATATGAACTTTGGAACATTATATTGTCTGGGACTATTCTCTTTTTGGTCTATTTTATTTTGACGAATCTGCTTCTTCACGATGCCACTAACTGTTTTGATGCTGGGAACTAAATTTGTTTTGTATTCTTGAACATAGAGAGATAAGGCAGGCTGCTCTGTTTATACTGTGATGTCATCAAGCCTGGAACATTAACCCAATTGTTGCTGAAATAAGAAGTGGTTCTTTATTTTTGTTTTGTTTTGTTTTCGTGGTTTTAAAAATGGCAATCAAGAAAGTGGCTGAGAATCTGGAAGTAATTATGTTTCAGAAAATAATGGATGAGATTGAGATAACGAAACAAACCCTGCGACAGGGCAGTAAGGAGCTGAAAATTGAACTGAGCAAAATGACGCAGGAGCTTAAAGAAATAGGGGATCCTGTCAGAGAGGAGAATGAGATCAGAGATGAGAAAAGAAAAAATAAAGGAAAGATACAAGCCCTGGAGATTGGAACAAATGTGGAATTGGAAAAAGATCTGGAGTTTATGGATATTAGAAATAAAATCTACTGTTTGGAACTTAACGTTATCTCTGAAGAAATTAATGAAGATATTAGAGATAAAGTTATCGATGGCTTGGATAATTTTCTGGACTGGAATGACGTGATGGAGCTTGATATAGAGAAAATCTATGGAATTAACTGCAGCCATGTGACAATGGAAAAACTCTCAAGAGATGAGCCAGTGCATTTTGTAAAAAAGAAGAACAGAGATATGACTTTACAACAATATTTCAGCAACTTATTCAGAATTGATGGCAAGAAAATATTTGGGATAGAGGAAATTCCCATCAGACTCTTATTATATGACTATGGCTATGACAGCAAGATTATTATGGAATACTGATAATGGAAGATTGGACACTGAAATTACTGGACTTAACAGGACTACTGAAGATGGAAGATGGAATTAATATGGATAATGGAATAATGGCTATTGAAATTATTGGACAGATTTGATGAGATGGATTAATCGATATGTTTATTTGGACTATGGTTATGACAATAAGATTATTATTATTATTAACGAGATGGATTAATCGACATGTTTATTTGGAGAAAAATTGACAGATATATTTCTTAAAGAATTGAAACCTCTCTTTGACTTTTTGTGGAAAGAATAAAGTAATGGCTATGAGATTTGATGATTAATTAAGATAACTACTGGAGGAAAGTGATTTTATAATATAATTTAAGAGACAGGATTGTTATATATTGTAGACCTATAACTGATCTGCGACAAATGGGCAGTCAACATTTTATTTTTTTGTTTAATCATTTTTGTTTTGTTTTTTGTCTTTGAATGTTTTATGATTTTGTTTTGTTTGTTTTATGGAAATTTGAATAAAAATTATTGTAAAAAAACAAACAAACAAAGTATGTATACCCCATTCTCCAGCTGGAAAATGCAAAATAAAAGCATTTAAAAAGCACAAGCAAACAAATAGGGTGCCTGTGGGCCTACCTGCTATGATGGGAGTGACAGGAAGCCCCTGGAAGACCAAGACCCCACACTGTAAGGTCAGCAATTTTTGCATTTCATAAAAATAGCTCACAGCAGTTCAAAATAAACCATTACAAAACACAATAAAAACAAAAAATAACAACAGGAAAAAAGCAGGATAAACTCAGCAGGACTACAGCAGTACATCAAAAAGACTAAAGTAATGATAACAGAAGATTTATGTAACTTTAAAGTTGACAACGAGGACATTGAACTTGTCAAGGAGTATCAATACCTTGGCACAATCATTAACCCAAATGGAGACAATAGTCAAGAAATCAGAAGAAGGCTAGGACAGCTATGAGAGAGCTAGAAAAGGTCCTCAAATGCAGTGATGTATCACTGAACACTAAAGTCAGGATCATTCAGACCATGGTATTCCTGATCTCTATGTATGGATGTGAAAGTTGGACAGTGACAAAAGTGGATAAGAGAAAAGTCAACTCATTTGAAATGTGGTGTTACAGGAGAGCTTTACGCATACCATGGACCACGAAAAAGACAAATAATTGGGTATTAGAACCAGGGCTGTGGAGTCGGTATGTCAAACCTTCGACTCTGACTCCTCTATTTTTCTACTGTCCGACTCTGACTCCTTCATAAATAAATGGCAAATGTATATTAATGTATTAATTAATGCGATATGATCTCTGGTGCCTCTTCCCTTTCTAAATCCAGCTTGGACTCTGGCATTTCTCGCTCCATATATGGTAAGAGCCTTTGTTGTAGAATCTTGAGCGTTACTTTACTCGCATGGGATATTAAGGCAATAGTTCGATAATTCCTGCATTCCCTGGGATCCCCTTTCTTTGGAATTGGGATGTACATGGAACGCTTCCAGTCTGTGGGCCATTGTTTATTTTTCCATATTTCTTGACAGATTTTTGTCAAAATTTGGACTGATTCAGTCTCAGTAGCTTGTAGCAACTCTATTGGTATGTCATCTATTCCCGGTGATTTGTTTCTTCCAAGTATTTTCAGAGCAGCTTTCACCTCGCATTCTAAAATTTCTGGTTGTTCATCATATGGTTTCTCCGTGAATGAATCTGTCATCCCGGCATCTCTTTTCAGCTTTGCCCGCTTTTAAAGACTAGGCCAGCCTTGTATTGCAACACTAACACTGTAGCAATAGGGAGACAAAATAATTGCAGGCAGGCAAGCGCATAGAATCTGATGTGGGCAAGTAAGAGGCCTGGCATCCCGCATGGAACCACATGGGCTGGCAAAGGAGGGAGCCTAGCTCCTCCACCCCCAGCATGGAAATGCAACAGCCTGCGGGAGGAGAGGCTGGCAGAGCTTTCTGTTCCTCTGTAAGCAGGTCAGGTTTTTTCGACATTGAACTTGTCAAGGATTATCAATACCTCGGCACAGTCATTAATGAAAATGGAGACAGTAGTCAAGAAATCAGAAGAAGGCTAGGACTGGGGAGGGCAGCTGTGAGAGAACTAGAAAAGGTCCTCAAATGCATAGATGTATCACTGAACATTAAAGTCAGGATCATTCAGACCATGGTATTCCCGATCTCTATGTATGGATGTGAAAGTTGGACAGTGAAAAAGGCAGATAAGAGAAAAATCAACTCATTTGAAATGTGGTGCTGGAGGAGAGCTTTGCGCATATCATGGACTGCGAAAAAGACAAATAATTGGGTGTTAGAACAAATTAAACCAGAACTGTCACTAGAAGCTAAAATTATGAAACTGAGGTTATCATACTTTGGACACATCATGAGAAGACATCATTCACTAGAAAAGACAATAATGCTGGCAAAAACATAAGGGAGTAGAAAAAGAGGAAGGCCAAAGAAGAGATGGATTGATTCCATAAAGGAAGCCACAGACCTGAACTTACAAGCTCTGAACAGGGTGGTTGCTGTTGGAGGTTGCTGATTCATAGAGTCACCATAGGTCATAATCGACTTGAAGACACATAACAACAAACAACAAAATTCAGCAGCAAAGGCCTGGGAGAAGGAGCAAGTGTTCAGCAACCACCAAAAACAACCTCATAGAGGAGGTTGGTCCATTGGCTGGGAGTCACAACAGAAAAGGACCTGCTCATGATTGTCGCAAGTTGGACCTTGACAAGGTGTGGAGATGGCCACTGAGAGGAAGTACTATAGGTACAGATGTACCATGATCTATAGCCATCAGAGCCATCAGATTGTCAGCCTCCTTTTTATTTTTTTAAGTAAGTCTCTAGCTGTCCTGGAAAGAAAGCTATGAAAGAAGTGTGAGTTCCCCTTACCTGTGATTTCTGTGAGATTGAGCCAGCCTGGCTGCTCCCGCCTGCCAGTGGTTTTAACCAATGAGTGAAGCCAGTGGTGTGATTGATGAGGGAGTAGCTTGGACACCAACAACCCCTGCGCTCCGAAAGAGCTGCTGTTCCCCCTCCCCTGTACTTTTCTTTCTGCCTTGTGGCTTCTGTCTTCTTGTAATCTTCCTTTGAGATCAGGTAGTTCTTATAAGTTATTTTCTGAAGATTCTACTACAGTAAGTGGGGTTAAAGAATCCATGGCATACACATCTACTCAGAAGTAAGTCTGTATTTAATGGGGCTTACTCCCAAGTCAGTGGGTACAGGATTGTGTAGCCTAGGCTTTCTTGTGAGGAAGGGGCACAGAAGGGTTCATAGTGAAAGGGCCCATTCAGCACACCTTCCTGGGAATAAGCTCACTTGGGTACAATTGCGATTTAAGCATCTGCACACACAATACTCATGCCAGATTGGCTGAAGCATGCATATCCCTTTATAAACATTTTAAGCTGCTTCCAGCAGCTCTGGGGTCATGCTCAGGCAGTTAAAAAATCTCTTTAAAAAAAAATCTTACAGGAAATGACTGTATTACAACATGAAGGTCCTTTCCTGGGGTAGAGTTGCCAGGTTCCTGCCCTGAGATTGATCCTGTATCTTTAGGAGAAGAGAAAGTCTGCCAAATGCAGGTGTTCTTGCAACCCTGTAATGAGAAAAACCACAAGGTGGAATTCTCCCTTCCCCCTGCACAACCTTTAAAGATAGAGAAGACCTCTTGGTTGCCAGGCCCAGCCTCCAAGCAGTCATCTGTATCTTTAAAAGTTGTGGAGGGAGGAGGGAGAATTCCACCTTGTGGTTTTTCTCATTACCGTGTTGCAAGAAAACCTGCACTTGGCTGACTTTTTCTTCTCCTAAAGATACAGGATAAGTCTTAGGCCAGGAACCTGGCAACCCTATCCTGGGGAATTGTATGGAGCAGGGGGTATGACTATCCCCATGTTCCAATGGGGGCAGCCATATTTCTTTCTGAATGACCTCCATCTTATTGGGCCTCAGTCTCAGCTTTAAGGTCCGCCTTCCCCAGCCCAGCACTGCATCCAGGCACTGATCCAGGACTTGCACAGCCACACCTGATTCAGAGTTGGGTCTCATCAGCATAGTGTTGACTGTAGCACATTCCAAAGCCCTTAGTGACCACTCCCAACAACTTCATATAGATGTGAAACTGCATCCATATGAAGTACCATGTGTGACTCCACAGCATAGCTGTCAGGCGGCTGAAGAATAGTCACCCAATGCCATGCCTGGAACCAGCCTTGAAGGCAGGAGCAAAACAGTGCCTCCAACGCCCAGCCTTCCAAACTGGTCCAGCAAGATACCATGGTTGCTTGTACTGCAAGCCACTGAGCAAGAGCAACAGGATGGCACTCGTTCTGCTGCCACCTAGGGATGAGGGAGAAACTCAGTTCAGTTTGCATTTAAAGGCGAACTTACATAATACACACTCTATGAAACAATACACACACTGAAACAGAGCTGTCCTTCGAAAGTCACACTTCTATGAATTTTGCACTTCCCCACCCAAATAATATGTACCAAAAATGCATATACACACAAATGCAAAAATGCATATTAAGTGTGCATCTAAATGCATAAATTAGTGAAAATAACATACAAAAATGCATTATAGGGAAAATTGCATACAAAAACGTATATTAGGAGAAATGCACCCTAAAATGCAGATGAATTTTCATAGGGGCTTTCTTTTTTAAAAAAATATCACAAACATGGAAATGCGGATAACTTAAGATTGAAAAAACTGACAGGTTCACCCATCCCTTCTCTCTCTCTCTCAGCAAAGGTCATCCATCAGAGCAACTGATTTGTTTGTTTGTTTGTTTGATATTTGATTTATATCCCGCCTTTCCTCCCAGCAGGAGTCCAGGGAGGCAAACAAAAGCACTAAAAACACTTTAAAACATCATAAAAACAGGCATTAAAATACATTAAAACAAAACTACTTTAAAAACTTTTTTTAAAGCTTTGAAGACTTTTTAAAAATGTTAAAAAAATATTGTTTTTTTTTTTTTTTAAAGGTTTAAAAACATATTAAAAACAATTCCAGCACAGATGCAGACTGGGATAAGGTCTCTCCTTAAAAAGCTTGTTGAAAGAGGATGGTCTTCAATAGGCGCCGAAAAGATAACAGAGATGGCGCCTATTTAATGTTTAAGGGGAGGGATACCATGGCATTGATACCATGACCCCCAGAGCAGATGCCTCTGCTCCTTTTCCTCACAGGGCAGGTGAACCTGGTGGCCTCTGTGAGGGGAGGGGAGGCTCATTTCAGCTGTTGACAGCCCTGGTGAGTGGAGAACGCCATTCCTTGCAGACAGTTTTGGAAACCTTCACAGAAAGTAGCTCTTTCTGCAATTTTCTTGCAAAGGTACAGAAGAGCCAGGCTAAAAGGTAGGAAGAACACACCTAGTGGTGATGATCCCTGGACCAGTGACTGGGAACAGCCGACAGACGATGTGGCTCTATCACTTGCCAAGACCAACCCAAGGCATGTTGCCGCCTGAGGCAAATGAGTCAGGACAAGATTCTGTTTGTTTATCTAGCAAGATTTATATGCCACTTAATTAAAAAAAACTTTAAGCATAATATAAATATTCATAAAATGAAATGTACTGCCTTCAAGTCGATTCCGACTTATGGCAACCCTATGAATAGGGTTTTCATGGTAAGCGGTATTCAGAGGTGGTTTAGCACTGCCTTCCTCTGAGGCTAAGAGGCAGTGACTGTCCCAAGATCACCCAGTGAGTTTCATGGCTGTGTGGGGATTCGAACCCTGCTCTCCCAGGTCGTACTCCAACACTCTAACCACTACACCACACTGGCTCTCATTCATAAGAAAATACTGATAAAATTAATAGAATTCTAAAAGCATAATAAAATTATCAAAATATAGATAAAATCAATAGTTTTAAGAACAAATGTACATTAAAAAATTACACGTATGGGTAGACTTGTCTAAACAAAGAATTTTTCAGCCCGTGTCAAAAATGGTACAACTACGGGCACTTGCCTCATACAAACAGGCAGGGAGTTCCAAAGAATTGGTGCTGCTACACTATAAAAGATCAGTTTCTGAAGTGCAGAATGAACATTATGTGGCACTTATAAAAGTGCCGGTTCCGCAGATCAAAACAGCCGAGTGGGCCTGTATGGGCTGGGACAAACCTTCAGGAAAACTGACTCCAAGCTGTTGAAGGCTTGATAGACTAATAGAAACACAGTGAATGTGGCACAGTAACAAATCAGCAACAAGTGCAGATCTATGAGCAGACATGTAACATGCTATTAGGATCTCACTCCATCATCATTAAGCTGCAGCATCCTGCATTAACTGCAGTTTCTGGACCAAGTGGAAGGGAACCCCAACATAGGTATGTGAGATTAGCATTGCAGCTTTACTTCCAGAAAAGTGAATATAGGATTAAAGCTTCATACTGGGAAGGTTTTCAAAACAGGCTATGGATTAGAGACAAACAAACTGCCCTCTTTTAACAGCCCAGGAAAATTTAAACAAGCAGCATGTATACTTCTTTTAAATTTCTGTTCAAAAATTATTTGAAAGGTAATATCTATAATTTGCTACTTTTGTAAGTAATTTTAAAAACACTGCATGTACACTTTTAGTATAACTGAACTTGTTTACAGTAAACAATTGCTTACCTAGACCCTCCTGTGATTTTTTTTTTGTTCTACATCTCCTGACCTGCACACAGAGAGAAAGCTATCAACCAGGAAAGACAACAGATTTTTGGCCTCACAATGGGTTCTGGAGATCAACAAATCCCTTGTCAATCACAACCCTGACTTCACTTATTGGCTACAAACCTGAAAAGGCAGGGTGAGAGCAGCCAGCTAGGAGCTCATTTAGCAGAAGTTGTTGGGGAGGCAGATGATGTTTTGGTGTATATCTCTTGAACCAGACCACCTAGAAACTTTTTTTTTTTTTTTTTCTCAATAATTTTTATTCAGATTTTCATAAAACATACAAGACAAAATCATAAAACATTCAAAGACAAAAAACAAAATCAAAAATAGTTAAACAAAAAGAAAAAAACAAAAAAAAAAAACAAAAATAAAAAATAAAGAGTAAAATATTGACTTCCCATTTGTCAAAGATCAAATCAGTTATAAGTCTATAATATATAACAATCCTGTCTCTTAAGTCATATTATAAAATCACTTTCCTCCAGTAGTTATCTTACTTAATCATCAAATCTCATAAACATTACTTTATTCTTTCCACAAAAAGTCAAAGAGAGGTTTCAATTCTTTAAGAAATATATCTATCAATTTTTTTTTCCAGATAAGCATATCGATTAATCCATCTCATTACTAATTATGATAATCTTATTGTCATAACCATAGTCAAAATAAACATTTCAATTAATCCATCACATCAGAATCTGTTAGGTTCAATAATTTCAGTAGCCATTGTTCTATTATCTCTATTAGTTCCATTTTCCATCATCCATCTTCAGTAGTCTTGTTAAGTCCAGTAATTTCAATATCCAATCTTCCATTATCAGTATTCCATAATAATCTTGCTGTCAAAGCCATAGTCATATAGTAAGAGTCTGATGGGAATTACCTCTATCCCAAATATTTTCTTGCCATCCATTCTGAATAGGTTGCTGAAATACTGCTGTAAAATCATATCTCTGTTCTTTTTTTCAAAATGCACTGGGTCATCTCTTAAAAGTTTTTCCATTGTCACATGGCTGCAGTTAATTCCATAGATTTTCTCTATATTGGGCTCCATCACATCATTCCAGTCCAGAAGATTATCCATGCCATTGATAACTTTATCTCTAGAATCTTCATTCATTTCTTCAGAGATAACATTGAGTTCCAAACAATAGATTTTATTTCTAAAGTCCATAGACTCCAAATCTTGTTCCTGTTCCACGTTGGTTCCAATCTCCGGGATCTCCTCTCTCACAGGGACCCCTATTCCAGTCTCCAGGGTCTCCTCTCTCACAGGGACCCCTGTTCCAATCTCCGGGGTCTCCTCTCTCACAGGGACCCCTTCCAGGGTCACCTCTCTCACAGGGACCCTTATATCTTTAATCTCCTGGTTCATTTTACTCAATTCAATTTTCGTTATCTCAATCTCATCCATTATTTTCTGAAACATAGTTATTTCCAGATTTTCAGCCACTTTCTTAATTGCCATTTTAAAAGAAAAATATAGGAAAACCACTTCTTATTTCAGCAACAATTGGGTTAATACTCCAAACTTGGTGACATCACAGTATAAACAGTGCAGACAGCCTTATCTCTCCAATAGTTAAGTAAACAAAATGCAGTTCCCAGGATCGAAACAATTAATGGCAATCGTCAAGAAACAGATTCGTCAAAATAAAATAGACCAAAAAGAGAGTAGTCTCAAAACAGTATAATATTTTTCAAAATAAAAATCTGGAATAGAAATCCCTCTTCTGTGTATATCTTTAGAATGCAAATCCAGGACAGCTTTTTGCAACAAAAACAGAGATAAGCTATTAATTAGTGCGTAGCAGAGAGAAGTTACGGCTCCCCAGTGAGATGTCAAAAACTGATCAATCTGGCAAATCTCTTTTAAACAGCAACAATTTAAGTCAAGTAAAAGAAAAATATAGAAAGAAGGGTGCTTGCCTGTTAGTGCGTTCTCTCTTAGAAGATAAGATGAACGTTCGCTTTAACAGATAGAGCTTGCTGTTGAAAATCCGTCCCACCTTCGTCGGCTGGACCTCGTCCCATAAATTAATGAGATCTGGTCGTCCCAACAAAAATAGGCTTTGAGGTTAATCTCTTCGTTTCTCCCTACCCGGGAGAAGTTTAATCAGTCAAAAAAAAAAGAAAAAACTGACTGATATATCTGAATAAGCTTCTTTTGAGGCAGGAGCCCGTCTCAAAAGCAGGCACAGGCTAAGTCACCCTTCCCGGAAGTCACCACCTAGAAACTTTTAAATGAAAGCTGAGAGTCTAGAGATTGACGTAACTCACCCGGAGAGGACCCCAAAAATCCAAAGTCTGCAGGCGAAAACCGGAGACCTGGTAACCCTATGAGGAGCACTCTGAGCCTTCTCAAAGACAGAAGGACACAGAGCTCCCACAACCACAAGGAATGCCAGGTTGTTCATTCTGTGTTTTTCCTGACAGTAAACTATGGGATGGCCCTGTGAAAGAACATGTTGCCAGATGGTCCTTGGGCAGATATGGAAGTGTTTCCTTTTACTTCTATTAGCTGGCTGTGCGCCACACTGTGAATGGTAGGCATGGAGCCAGTATGCCTGTAACTGGCCAAGGAAGGAGAGTGTTCATAGTGCTCTGAGCTCTCAGTTGGAGCTACTCTGCCCCGTTCTCTGCTGGTTTTACAGATGGATTTCATGTATTCTTATGGTTTTAACCTTGCATTTCATGTTTATTTCCTTTTTTTGTACACCACTATGATATTTTTGAACGTAGTTGGCATATACATTCTTTACATCAGTGGTTCCCGTACTTTCCCCCAAAGGACTGACTGCTTCAAAATTGCTGAGGATCTTGGCAGATCTCTTAATAATTTTCCTGCCCATTGTAGCAAGTGTAATGCGCTATGCTAGAAGCTGAATTATTTTTAACTGGGTGGTTTTTTTGCTGTATCTTACTGTATTACAGTTTGAATCCCATAGAATTCAATGCAATAAAACCGAATATAAGAAATCGAAGAAACAAACATACAATTAAAAATCAACATTAATATTTAATGCACCCTAAAATGCAGATGAATTTTCATAGGGGCTTTCTTTTTTAAAAAAATATCACAAACATGGAAATGCGGATAACTTAAGATTGAAAAAACTGACAGGTTCACCCATCCCTTCTCTCTCTCTCTCAGCAAAGGTCATCCATCAGAGCAACTGATTTGTTTGTTTGTTTGTTTGATATTTGATTTATATCCCGCCTTTCCTCCCAGCAGGAGTCCAGGGAGGCAAACAAAAGCACTAAAAACACTTTAAAACATCATAAAAACAGGCATTAAAATACATTAAAACAAAACTACTTTAAAAACTTTTTTTAAAGCTTTGAAGACTTTTTAAAAATGTTAAAAAAATATTGTTTTTTTTTTTTTTTAAAGGTTTAAAAACATATTAAAAACAATTCCAGCACAGATGCAGACTGGGATAAGGTCTCTCCTTAAAAAGCTTGTTGAAAGAGGATGGTCTTCAATAGGCGCCGAAAAGATAACAGAGATGGCGCCTATTTAATGTTTAAGGGGAGGGATACCATGGCATTGATACCATGACCCCCAGAGCAGATGCCTCTGCTCCTTTTCCTCACAGGGCAGGTGAACCTGGTGGCCTCTGTGAGGGGAGGGGAGGCTCATTTCAGCTGTTGACAGCCCTGGTGAGTGGAGAACGCCATTCCTTGCAGACAGTTTTGGAAACAAACAAACTGCCCTCTTTTAACAGCCCAGGAAAATTTAAACAAGCAGCATGTATACTTCTTTTAAATTTCTGTTCAAAAATTATTTGAAAGGTAATATCTATAATTTGCTACTTTTGTAAGTAATTTTAAAAACACTGCATGTACACTTTTAGTATAACTGAACTTGTTTACAGTAAACAATTGCTTACCTAGACCCTCCTGTGATTTTTTTTTTGTTCTACATCTCCTGACCTGCACACAGAGAGAAAGCTATCAACCAGGAAAGACAACAGATTTTTGGCCTCACAATGGGTTCTGGAGATCAACAAATCCCTTGTCAATCACAACCCTGACTTCACTTATTGGCTACAAACCTGAAAAGGCAGGGTGAGAGCAGCCAGCTAGGAGCTCATTTAGCAGAAGTTGTTGGGGAGGCAGATGATGTTTTGGTGTATATCTCTTGAACCAGACCACCTAGAAACTTTTAAATGAAAGCTGAGAGTCTAGAGATTGACGTAACTCACCCGGAGAGGACCCCAAAAATCCAAAGTCTGCAGGCGAAAACCGGAGACCTGGTAACCCTATGAGGAGCACTCTGAGCCTTCTCAAAGACAGAAGGACACAGAGCTCCCACAACCACAAGGAATGCCAGGTTGTTCATTCTGTGTTTTTCCTGACAGTAAACTATGGGATGGCCCTGTGAAAGAACATGTTGCCAGATGGTCCTTGGGCAGATATGGAAGTGTTTCCTTTTACTTCTATTAGCTGGCTGTGCGCCACACTGTGAATGGTAGGCATGGAGCCAGTATGCCTGTAACTGGCCAAGGAAGGAGAGTGTTCATAGTGCTCTGAGCTCTCAGTTGGAGCTACTCTGCCCCGTTCTCTGCTGGTTTTACAGATGGATTTCATGTATTCTTATGGTTTTAACCTTGCATTTCATGTTTATTTCCTTTTTTTGTACACCACTATGATATTTTTGAACGTAGTTGGCATATACATTCTTTACATCAGTGGTTCCCGTACTTTCCCCCAAAGGACTGACTGCTTCAAAATTGCTGAGGATCTTGGCAGATCTCTTAATAATTTTCCTGCCCATTGTAGCAAGTGTAATGCACTATGCTAGAAGCTGAATTATTTTTAACTGGGTGGTTTTTTTGCTGTATCTTACTGTATTACAGTTTGAATCCCATAGAATTCAATGCAATAAAACCGAATATAAGAAATCGAAGAAACAAACATACAATTAAAAATCAACATTAATATTTAATGCACCCTAAAATGCAGATGAATTTTCATAGGGGCTTTCTTTTTTAAAAAAATATCACAAACATGGAAATGCGGATAACTTAAGATTGAAAAAACTGACAGGTTCACCCATCCCTTCTCTCTCTCTCTCAGCAAAGGTCATCCATCAGAGCAACTGATTTGTTTGTTTGTTTGTTTGATATTTGATTTATATCCCGCCTTTATTTAATGTGATGAAAGTGTCATTTCCCATCTTCAACCACAAATCCATGCAACAGATTGCCCGAATGAAGCCCACAGACCGCTAGTGGTCTGTGGACCATAATTTGGGAATCCCTGCTTTAAATAAAATAAATAAATATACATATTGGACCCTGCTGCTCCTGCAATTAGTTAAGAAAAAATGGGTATTAAATCGCATGCCTTGAGTGATGAGGCAGAGTGTTGGACTATGACCTGGGAGACCAGGGT
Organism: Rhineura floridana; assembly: GCF_030035675.1. Classification (NCBI taxonomy): domain Eukaryota; kingdom Metazoa; phylum Chordata; class Lepidosauria; order Squamata; family Rhineuridae; genus Rhineura; species Rhineura floridana. The sequence continues at coordinate 207,184,641 of NC_084483.1, read as the reverse complement.
TCAAATCTCCACTTGGGCATGAAGTCCATTGGGTAACCCTGGGCCAGTCACTGCCTCTCAGCCTGTCTTACCTTACAAGGTTGTTGTGAGGATAAAATGGAAGTGGGGAGAAACATATAAACCACCACGAGCTATTTGAAGGAAAGGCCGGATATAAATGCAACAATATAAATTAATTAATCAATCAATTAATGGCTTGACATAAACAAATAAATACACTGACCCTGAGCCTCACTCCTCAGTTTGAGCAACTTTTAGACTCCCCATCCTTGCTTGAGTGTCTCCAAGCCACCAGCCCTCACGCATCTCCTCTTGGAGTATCTTTTTCCCTTTAATGTGTTTTTCTCTGTCTCTACCGCATGGATTTTATTTTGTCCATCCATTGCACAGTTTGCTGTTAATTTTATCTGTCTATTTTAACTTGCATAAACGTTAAACTACAAAACAAAATAGAATAAAAAGGGTCAAAAGCAAGTTTAATATTCTTTTCCTCTGCTGCCTTCGGTGCCTCATTGCCCTGTTAATAACTGCAGAGCCCATTCCACAGAACCAGAAGGTTCCAGGAGAGATCCAGGTTTGGAGGAGGTGGAGAAGCACATGCAGAATGCAGCCGCGCCAGAGAAGAGAGAGAGAGAGAGAGAGAGGTGGATGTAGGAGCAAGTGACGTGAGTGGGATTTAATGGCTGATGGAGAGAGACTTTCTATCAGAGCTCAACTTTGCTCAGCATGGAAAAAGAAAATATACAGGACCAGAGAGGAGATGAAACCAGATCAGAAAAAGGTTGGAGGGTGGTTTTGGGGATGCGGACTTAGAGATAATTACATTTATCTTAGCTCAGGTAAAAACCTGATATCCAAAGGACTTTATTTATTTATTTATTATATTTATATCCTCCCAGTAGGAGCCCATTGAAGATCCCAGCCAAGATACCATAAAGCCAGCCTTCCCCAACCCAGGGCCCTCCAGATGTTTTGGACTGCAACTATCAGTCCCAGCCATCACAGCTGTGCTCCCATTAGCTCCACCAATGCAGCACAGTGACTCACAATGATGACTAGAAGCCATGATTTCAGTGTAGCGGGCCTAGGCCTGTGGAACTTCCTCCCAAATGAGATTAGACAGATACCCTCCTTGTCGAACTTCAGGTGCATAACTAAAAATTTATTGTTCCAGCAGGCATTTTAACGTAGTGTTTGGTTTTATGATTTATTTTATGTATGGCATGGGTTTTAGGCACATCGCTTAGAAATACATGTGGTTGCGCGGTATATTTATTTCTTTATTTATTTTATTGCACTTGTATACCGCCCCATAGCCTAAGCTCTCTGGGCGGTTTACAGCAATCAAAAACATTAAAACAAATACAGAATTTAAAACATATTTATTTATTTATTTATTTATTTGATTTATTAGTCGCTCATCTGGCTGGTACCCAACCACTCTGAGCGACGTACAAAAGAAAAACATACAGAACATCAAAAACATCAAAAACTCAGCAATAAAACTAAACAATAACATAGAAACAGCTCAGTTACAATAAGGCTTCTCGTCTGTATAGTCCAAAAAGTGCGCCTTTTTTTAATTATATATTTTTAAAAAATTAGAACACAATTTTAAAATTTAAAACAATATAAAAACAATTTGAAACACATGCTAAAATGCCTGGGAGAAAAGGAAAGTATATAAATAAATAAATAAAACCATATGGCAGTGCTGGCTGGGACTGAGGGGAGCTGTACTCCATCTACAGGCCACCAGGTTCGGGAACGCTGACGTTAAGCTGTTTGCATTTCTAGTACCCCCAAGGTTAAGTATGCAATGAAATTAAAACCCTCAGATCAATCCACAAATTGAACATAGCTTATGGACTATATCTTTTGCATTGCAAATATGATTATTTTTGTTATTTTGTATCATATTGTGTTATTTATTGTATTTTTTATGCTTTGTATTTCTATGTTCACCGCCCAGAGAGCTATTGCTAGTCGGGCGGTATATAAATTTAATAAATAAATAAATAAATAAATAAATAAATAGCCTGCCCTTTTCCTTATCGTTGTATTTTTAAACGGCAAAATTGTTTCTCACTCCCACCTATGCCATATGTATTGACCAATTGGGCTAATTTTACTGAGGGCTATTAGAATGGTCGAGAGCCAGTGTGGCGTAGTGGTTAGAGTGTTCGACTACAACCTGGGAGACCAGGGTTCGAATCCCCACATATCCATGAAGCTCACTGGGTGACCTTGGGCCAGTCACTGCCTCTCAGCCTCAGAGGAAGGCAACAGTAAACCCCCTCTGAATACCCCTTGCCAAGAATGCCCTACTCATAGGGTCACCATAAGTCGGAACCAACTTGAAGGCAGTCCATTTCCATTTTCCTTTAGAATGGTCAATAATGCAGTGTCCCCCATGTCTGCAGTTCTGAAGAGGATTCCAAGTGTCATGATTTGTTTTATTTTTTTAACTTAGATCACACCCAAACCATACATTTAAAGCACAGTTAAAGTCCATGACTTTCCCCCAAAGAATTCTGGGAACTGTATTTTGTTAAAGGTGCTGGGAGTTGTGCTCTGTCAGGGGTAAACTACCATTCCTAGGATTCTTTGAGGGAAGCCATGTGGTTTAAATGTGTGTTAAACGCATTATAAATGTATGGTGCAGATGTGACATCTTTTATTTTATTTATGAATCATTTCCCATAAAACATCCTGAAGCAATTAAATAGTAAAAGCATTAATAGTGAAAACATATAAAAAAACAATTTCAAGTCCAATACAGACATAGACTGGGATAACGATATTTACTTAAAAGGATTGTTGGAAAAGGATGATTGTTGGAAGAGGCACCAAAAAGATAATTGAGCCTGCCACATATGGAAGGGGGGGGACTCTTCCCCAACATTTTTCAAATCTGAGTTTCAGTCCCAGTTCACTGTAGAGATGGGGAAATGTGTCAATTTCAGATTCTTATTTTTCCACTCTTAAATTCAGTTCTCCACATTTCTGTATTAGTCTGCAAAATAAATAAATAAACAAAAATCATCATGAAAATTTGTCAGCACTTTAGTATGCAAATTTCTCCTACTGTACACATTTTTGTATGCAGTTCTGTCTATTATAGTGCAATTTTGTCTATTGCTTTTACTAATATATTTTCATGCACACCTTTCCCTAATATTCACATTTTTGTGCACATTCTTTCATTGGAGGACTGCGCTGCAAAATTCAAAGAAATGCAAATGCTGATGGAATGCTGTGTTTCGGTTCATGCCTTGTTTCAGAAAGTGCTAATTAGGCAGATTCAGATTAAAATGTAAACTGAACTGAAATCCTCCCCTGTCCTAAATTCAATGACAGAATGATGGTTGCATTAATTTGTTTCTAATCAAGTTTACAGATGAGCATTTTAACTTCTGCAAAGTCATGAGGATTTTCAGCAGCTGTTTTGGAGCTGGACTGAGCTACCAAGGGGAACCTTTTACAGAGTTCAGTCAAAACAACCTAGCTCCCATTCAAATGTATTTCCAGGTAGAGGACAAGTAGTGAAAGGGGCAGGAGGAGAGAGGGAGAGAGAGAGAGAGAGGTGCTGTGTTATTAAAGTTAAAGTGCCTGCCCTTCAGGTAAGAAGTTTCACAGGATCTGTAGGCAAGGAAGTGTTTTTAATTCCTGGCAAAGTGTTGTCTTGGATACCTTCCAGGGCCTAATCAATCACCAACGTCCTAGAGCTGGGAGGGTCCAAGGATTTTAGAACAGGTTTCTTAGTTGAAGGTTTTTTCAAAGGCAAGCAACCTATTATAGAAAGTGCTGAAAGGAACAAGGGGACTTGAAATGGAAATGGGCTGCCTTCAAGTCGATCCCGACTTATGGCGACCCTGTGAATAGGGTGTTATGGCAAGCAGTACTCAGAGGGAGTTTCCCATTGCCTCCCTCTGAGGCTAGTCCTCCCCAGCTGGCTACGGCCTGCTCAGCTTGCCACAGCTGCACAAGCCAGCCCTTTCCTTGTCTGCAACTGCCAGCTGGGGGGCAACTGGGCTCCTTGGGACTCTTCTGCTTGCCCACGGCTGCACAGGTGGCAGGGCACGTAACCCCTGAGCCACTCACTGTGGGGTGATGTTTAGCTGGCCCTTGACACCCAGGAGACACGAGCGGGGATTGGAACTCACAGACTCTGGACTCCCAGCCAGGCTCTCCTCCCCACTGTGAAAAAAGAGGGTCTGGGGAGGATCGCTGGGTTGGCTTTCACTTCAGACCGAGGCTTCATGGAAAAGGAAGGGCTGTAGCTCAATAGTAGAACATCTGCCTTGCATGCAGAAGGCCCCAGGTTCAATGCCCAGCATCTCCAGGTAGGACTGGGAGAGTCTCCCTTCCTGAATCCCTGGAGAGCTGCTATCAGTCAGTGTACACAGCACTGAGCTAGGTGGACCAATGGTCTGTTTCAGTAGAAGGCCTCTTCCTAATCCTGTGTCCCTAATTTGAAGAAAGACAGGGCAGAAAGGAGGAGGGATGGAAAGATCTGTCAATTTCTCTGAGTTTCTTATTTTCAAACTTAAATTCTTTTCTCCATATTTCTGAAGCAATTTGCGATTTTAAAAAAAAATCTTCATGAAAATTTTCCAGCATTTGAGTGTGAATTTCTCCTAATAAACACATTTTTGTAAGCAGTTTTGGGAAGTGTACACATTTCTGCAAGACATCTCTCATCACATAATACATTTTTGCATGTTATTTTCGATCATGCATTCATTTTTAAGCACCCTTTGCTCTTCTAATACATACATTTTTATAAACAGTGTTTGGTTGGTGAACTGCATCGCAAAATTTGAATAAGTGTGAATTTCAAAGGATGGCTGTGTTCCAGTTCTCATCTTGTTTTGGGAAGTACAGATTCAGCTTGAAATGAGCAATGAATCAAAATTCTTGCCTAACCCGAGATAGGAGTTCTAGGAGACACCTCCAAGCATCAGAAACCACAGTTTTAGCTCCTTTTGCCATCTGTTGCATCTGTGTGTGAATGTCTGCAATGCACTTTACACATGCTCAAGTAGTTTTTAAGTCAAGGGAGAGATACTCAGGGGAGAAGCTTTGGATCTTCATTTCAACCTATATACACGTTTCTACCACAGGTGAATAGGTGGGCTGTACCTGAAGAACATGCTTTCCTCCATACATGATTCTATCACTACAGAGCCATATAATACTAAGGCCAGCCTTCCCCAACCTGGTGCCCTCCAGCTGTTATTGAACTATAACTCCCATAATCTGCGTCTATGAGACTGTGTATAACATCATGGTTGGGGTGCTCTAGTAACTACTCTTGCAGTATTGATTGGATGTGTAATGTGGTATTCTATAATATGTTATGTTATATTTATAGTGTGGAAATAGTTTTTGTGTTGCAACATTTGCTATTTGTTATTCTTTCTATTATGGTTGTATTATTTTGCTTGAAATTCTTTTGTAATTGTTCGCTTTCGTTGCAAGCTATTTCTACTGTTTTGCTTTTGCTTCCTTTTTTGTAAGTCACTTTGAGTTCTATTGTTGAAAAAAGGGACTAGTAAATGCTAGTGATAAATAATAAATAAATAAATAAATAATCTTTAAGCATGGTTCATGCTGTCTGGCGTTGACTGGAGTTGTAGTCTGAACCACTGAGAGGGCATCAAGTTGAGGAAGGATGCCCTAGGCTTTAGAAGGCTATCTCCTAGGCTGCCCCCAGCCTATGGGGCTTAGTCCCTTAGTAAGACAGCCTTCAGGGGCATCCATCTTTACTCTTGAGTGCTCCCATCTAACACACAACTCTAGGCTCCTTGCTTCCTACAATGGCCTTCTGGTGACTGGGCTGACCTGAGGGCACTTAAACCCTTCTTGCCAGAAGCAAGTAGGCTAGATTAAATGCTAACTCCTCCTTCCTGTGGAAACTGTTATTTGTAGAATGCTGACCACATCTTCCAGCTTCTTCTTTGTTCTCTTGAGAGAGGAGACTTCTCTTTTATATGGAACACTAACCAGGCTTAGTGTTTGCATCTCCAACTTAGCTAGATGTAGAACTAGTATGTACTTCCAGAATAAAGTAGTTTGTTTGTTTGTTTTGAAGCTTAATTCCAGGTGACTAATTCCAGGGAAGGTGTAATATTTAGAAGGATTCAAACACACAAAAGCTCACTCAGATGCTTTTTTGCTGCTCTGCAACAGACTCAACAGGACCCTCAAAGGCAGACAGAGTGCAGTATAGTTACAATGCTAACATTAAGACCACCACGTGTGTGTCTGTGTGTGCGTGCGCATGAGCGTGCACACAAAGGGTGGAAGGATCTGTCCATTTCGCTTCTCTCAGTTTCTAATTTTTCCAGTCTTAAATTCAGTTTTTCACATTTCTGCAGCAATCTGCAATTTAAAAAAACCCTTGTAAGAAACATGGTTTTTCGTGGTTTTCCTTAAGGGAAAAAAAACCCCTATGGAACCCCAAAATGGTCCCCTGTGGAAGACCCACGACAGAGACAATTGTGAATCAAAATTTAGAGCTTTATTTCGTACTTGCAAGGACGGGTGTCCTACCAGAAGGCAGACACACCCAAATGACATTGGTACAAATCTTTTATCCCCTAGCCCGACGCTTCATGCCCTCCCCTGTTTTCCCCATTGGTCAGGTACTTCCAGGGTTCACAGCCTATCAGATCCGCCTGTCCCTGTCACATGAAACTCCTCCCCTGTTTACATCTCCCACTCCTCAGTTTTAGGCTACCTTATACCCTTATTTATTATTTCCCATATATGGTATATTGCTCCCCTCCCCTCCTCATTAACTAAGCATAAAAACTCCCTTTACATCAAACAAAGCAATGAAGGGCTAAAAACATCAGCTGAATTAGTCAAGTGTAAATCCCCTTTCTATTTTGAAGTGGAACTTGACCACAAACTGTCTGTTCTGGCTGCTTTGTTTGAACTTCAGACAGATGTCCTATTCTAAGAAAAAGCCCCTTTTCTCTATCTACGTTAACTCCAGCTTCTATAGAATTATCTACTGCAAACAGTCTATTAACCTATTAACCATTTATTCTTAACAATAAAATCACATATTTTATTTATCCTTAGAATATTCTGAAAAAGCAACATTTTATATACATTTCTCTCACCCTCATGAAAATTTTCCAGCATTTTAGCGCAAATTTCTGCTAATAAACACATTTTTGTAGGCAACTACTCAGGAATGCAAACGCCTACCAGAATATTTTTCCTTTTTTTAGTCCCTTTGTGGTCCAGCCTTAGCTCACTAGTAGAGCATCTGCTTTGCATGCAGAAGGTCCCAAGTTCAGTCCCCAATGGCATCGCCAGATAGGGCTGGAAAAAGACTTCTGTCTCAAACTCTGGAGAGCTGCTGCTAATCAGTGCAGACAATACTGAACTAGATGGACACAATGGTTTGAGCTTCTGAAGTTCCCTGTTCCTACTCTCTGCTTCCTGTTCTTTTAGCAGTTATTGATAGTTGAAAATGAGTGGACTGGCTCTGAGTTATGGATGCCGTGTGACACACATTGTCCCCTCTTTGGTGAGATGTGCTATCACCAGAGAGGGGCAAAACAGCCCACAGGCACTTTGGGGATTTTCCTCTGGAAGAGGGGAGTATAGCAGCTGGATCACTTTCCTTCCTGCCTGGCTTACTTTCAGTTTAGAATTTAGCAAATTCACAGAAAGAGAAGTGTCTATTATCGGATATTCTGTGCACAACAGATGGTTCTGTCTTTGTCTTTGGATCCCAAGTAGAAATTGCATTGTTGTTGTTATGTGCCTTCAAGTTGACTATGACTTATGGCGACACTATGAATCAGCGACCTCCAAGAGCATCTGTCATGAACTGCCTTGTTCAGATCTTATAAGTTCAGGTCTGTGGCTTCCTTTATGGAATCAATCCATCTCTTGTTTGGCCTTCCTCTTTTTCTACTCCCTTCTGTTTTTCCCAGCATTATTGTCTTTTCTAATGAATCATGTCTTCTCATGATGTGTCCAAAGTATTATAACCTCAGTTTCATCATTTTAGCTTCTAGTGATAGTTCTGGTTTAATTTGTTCTAACACCCAATTATTTGTCTTTTTTGCAGTCCATGGTATCCGCAAAGCTCTCCTCCAACACCACATTTCCTCCAATAGCATGTTATGAACGACCCTGTTCAGATCTTGTAAGTTCAGCTCTGTGGCTTCCCTTATGGAATCAGTCCATCTCTTGTTTGGCCTTCCTCTTTTTCTACTCCCTTCTGTTTTTCCCAGCATTATTGTCTTTTCTAATGAATCATGTCTTCTCATGATGTGTCTAAAGTATGATAACCTCAGTTTCATCATTTTAGCTTCTAGTGATAGTTCTGGTTTAATTTGTTCTAACACCCAATTATTTGTCTTTTTCGCAGGTTGGTAGACAGAAGAAAGAATCCTATAGGAGATCCCCTCTGGTGTGGGAGGAGGCCCATAATGCTCTCCCCTCCAACACCACATTTCAAATGAGTTGATTTTTCTCTTATCCGCTTTTTTCACTGTCCAGCTTTCACATCCATACATAGAATAATAGCATCATAGTATAGTAGAGTTGGAAGGGGCCTATGAGACCATCAAGTCCAACCCCCTGCTCAATGCAGGAATCCAAATCAAAGCATTCCCGACAGATGGCTGTCCAGCTGCCTCTTGAAGGTCTCCAGTGTCGGAGAGCCCACTACCTCTCTAGGTAATTGATTCCATTGTTGCATGGCTCTAACAGTTAGGAAGTTTTTCCTGATGTCCAGTCGAAATCTGTCTTCCTGCAACTTGAGCCCATTATTCTGTGTCCTGCACTCTGGGACAATCGACAAGAGATCCCAGCCCTCCTCTGTGTGACAACCTTTCGTGTACTTGAAGAGTGCTATCATATCTCCCCTCAGTCTTCTCTTCTCCAGGCTAAACCTGCCCAGTTCTTTTAGTCTCTCCTCATAGGGCTTTGTTTCCAGTCCTCTGATCATTCTTGTTGCCCTCCTCTGAACCTGTTCCAGTTTGTCTGCATCCTTCTTGAAGTGTGGACACCAGAACTGGATGCAATATTCAAGATGAGGCCTAACCAGTGCTGAACAGAGGGGAACTAATACTTCACGCGATTTGGAATCTAAGAACATAAGAAGAGCCTGCTGGATCAGGCCAGTGGCCCATCTAGTCCAGCATCCTGTTCTCACAGTGGCCAACCAGGTGCCTGGGGGAAGAGCGCAAGCAGGACCCGAGTGCAAGAACACTCTCCCCTCCTGAGGCTTCCGGCAACTATTTTTAAGACGCATGCTGCCTCTGACTAGGGTGGCACAGCACAGCCATCACGGCTAGTAGCCATTGATAGCCCTGTCCTCCATGAATTTGTCTAATCTTCTTTTAAAGCCGTCCAAGCTGGTGGCCATTACTGCATCTTGTGGGAGCAAATTCCATAGTTTAACTATGTGCTGAGTAAAGAAGTACTTCCTTTTGTCTGTCCTGAATCTTCCAACATTCAGCTTCTTTGAATGTCCACGAGTTCTAGTATTATGAGAGAGGGAGAAGAACTTTTCTCTATCCACTTTCTCAATGCCATGCATAATTTTATACACTTCTATCATGTCTCCTCTGACCCGCCTTTTCTCTAAACTAATAAGCCCCAAATGCTGCAACCTTTCCTTGTAAGGGAGTCGCTCCATCCCCTTGATCATTCTGATGCTGCAAAAAAGGCAAATGCTATATTAGCCTGCATTAACAGAAGTATAGATTCTGTATTAACAGAAGTATAGGGAGCCTGCTCCACGAGCTAGAGGGAGCCCCAGCTGACAAAGCGTCAAGGCCCCAGCTGACAAAGCGTCAAGGCGAGTTAAGCAGCAGAGCAAAAAGAGGGTAAGTAGCTCCCATTTATTCCATTATTTAATTGAATTAAAACAACTCAGAGCAATAAGTAATAAGGGCAGCCTAAGGTCACCCTGAGCTAGGAGCCAAATCCTGAAAGAACCTATATCTTAGGAGACAGATCCTAGCGTCAAGGCCCCAGCTGACAAAGCGTCAAGGCGAGTTAAGCAGCAGAGCGAGTTCGGCAGCAGGGCGAGGAGGCCAGGGCCCCCCACTCTGCCCGTCTGTTCCGTAACCTCAACTAAACTGCAGTCTCCAACCCATTGACATAATAAACCTTAAACAAAACTATGCAGGTAATAAGCCAGCAGGGGTGTGGGGGCTTTCCAGTGTTTTGCACCGCCTGCAGCATGTACGACTATCTGCCTGTTGAACAGAAGTCGTGGGTGTGCTCTCGGTGCAATGAGCTCCTGGTTCTCCGGGAATGACTTCATTTCCTTGAGGCCAAGGTGGCGGACCTGGAAAAGCTGAGAGAGGCAGAGAGGTGTGTGGAGGAGGCCTTCAGGGACGTTATAGCTGTGTCCCACTCCAACGATGATAGCTCTCCTGCTATCATGGAGAACGATGGTCTCGGGGAAGGAGAGCATCCAGCTGAGGAAGAGGGAAACGATCCCTTAGAAGGGACCCATTCCTTGGGGGATGAGCAGCTATCCTCTCGTGCCGAGGATATATCTCCAGGGGGTGGAGGGATCCTTGTAGTGGGTGATTCGATCATTAGGAACATAGACAGTGGGGTGTGTGATGGGCGTGTAGACCGCAAGGTGTTTTGCCTGCCTGGTGCGAAGGTTGCGGATATCGCCCGTCGTTTAGATAGTGTGGTAGACAGTGCTGGGGAGGAGTCAGTGGTCGTGGTGCACGTTGGCACCAACGACATGGGGAAATGCAGCCGTGAGGTCCTGGAAGCCAAATTTAGGTTGCTAGGTAGGATGCTGAAAGCCAGGACCTCCAAGGTGGCTTTCTCTGAAATGCTACCGGTTCCACGCGCAGGCCCAGCCAGACAGGCCCAGCTTTGCAGTCTCAATGCATGGATGAGACAATGGTGTCGGGTGGAAGGGTTTGGATTTGTTAGGCACTGGGGAACATTTTGGGACAAGCCGGGCCTGTACAAAAGGGACGGGCTCCACTTGAACCAGAATGGAACCAGACTGCTGGCACTTAAAATTAAAAAGGTAGCAGAGCAGCTTTTAAACTGACTGAGGGGGGAAACCTGACAGGAGCTGAGAAAGGTCCGGTTCGGAATAAACCTCCCCCCTGGGATAAAAACCAAAGAAATGATGAAATTTTAAAAGGGGTAGGCCTAGAAGTAGGCATTGTGAGAGCAGGGGCACAGGATATAAATTCAGAAGAGCAAAATTACCACAGGCCTAACCACAAGTGCCAAAGACACTTGAAGAGAGACACTGCTTACAAGTGCCTGTACGCTAATGCTAGGAGCCTCGGAACCAAGATGGGAGAACTGGAGTGCTTGGTCTTAGAGAAGAGCATTGATATAGTGAGCATAACGGAGACCTGGTGGAATGGAGAAAACCAGTGGGATACGGTTATCCCTGGATATAAACTATATCAGAAGCAAAAAATCTGAATTTCACATATATGCTCATGGGGACTGAACTGGCGGTGACCGACCAGGAGAGAGACCTCGGGGTTGTAGTGGACAGCATGATGAAAATGTCGACCCAGTGTCCGGCAGCTGTGAAAAAGGCAAATTCCATGCTAGCGATAATTAGGAAAGGTATTGAAAATAAAACAGCCGATATCATAATGCCGTTGTATAAATCTATGGTGCGGCCGCATTTGGAATACTGTGTACAGTTCTGGTTGCCTCATCTCAAAAAGGATATTATAGAGTTGGAAAAGGTTCAGAAGAGGGCAACCAGAATGATCAAGGGGATGGAGCGACTCCCTTACGAGGAAAGGTTGCAGCATTTGGGGCTTTTTAGTTTAGAGAAAAGGTGGGTCAGAGGAGACATGATAGAAGTGTATAAAATTATGCATGGCATTGAGAAAGTGGATAGAGAAAAGTTCTTCTCCCTCTCTCATAATACTAGAACTCGTGGACATTCAAAGAAGCTGAATGTTGGAAGATTCAGGACAGACAAAAGGAAGTCCTTCTTTACTCAGCGCATAGTTAAACTATGGAATTTGCTCCCACAAGATGCAGTAATGGCCACCAGCTTGGACGGCTTTAAAAGAAGATTAGACAAATTCATGGAGGACAGGGCTATCAATGGCTACTAGCCGTGATGGCTGTGCTGTGCCACCCTAGTCAGAGGCAGCATGCTTCTGAAAACCAGTTGCCGGAAGCCTCAGGAGGGGAGAGTGCTCTTGCACTCGGGTCCTGCTTGCGGGCTTCCCCCAGGCACCTGGTTGGCCACTGTGAGAACAGGATGCTGGACTAGATGGGCCACTGGCCTGATCCAGCAGGCTCTTCTTATGTTCTTATGTTCTTATGACAGGGAAGGACGTATTGGTGGCGGAGTTGCTCTATATGTGAAAGAAGGCATTGAATCCAGCGAGCTCGAAACCCCAAAAGAGGCAGACTCCTCCACAGAATCGTTGTGGGTGGTGATACCATGCCCCAGGAAGGACTTAATACTGGGAACTATCTATCGTTCCCCTGATCAAAATGCTCAGGGAGACCTGGAGATGAGATATGAAATTGAGGAAGCATCCAAACTAGGAAATGTGGTAGTAATGGGTGACTTCAACTACCCGGACATAGACTGGCCGCATATGTGTTCCAGTCATGACAAAGAAGCAAAGTTTCTAGATATTCTAAATGACTATTCCCTAGACCAGTTGGTCATGGAACCGACCAGAGGGACAGTAACCCTGGACTTAATCCTCAGTGGGGACCGGGACCTGGTGCGAGATGTAAGTGTTGTTGAACCGACTGGGAGCAGTGACCACAGTGCTATTAAATTAAACATACATGTAAATGGCCAATTGCCAAGAAAATCCAACACGGTCACATTTGACTTCAAAAGAGGAAACTTCACAAAAATGAGGGGACTGGTAAAAAGAAAGCTGAAAAACAAAGTCCAGAGGGTCACATCACTCAAAAATGCTTGGAAGTTGTTTAAAAACACTATATTAGAAGCTCAACTGGAGTGCATACCGCAGATCAGAAAAGGTACCGCCAGGGCCAAGAAGATGCCAGCATGGTTAACGAGCAAAGTCAAGGAAGCTCTTAGAGGCAATCCTGTCTCAGTAACCTATTAGAATTCTTTGAGAGTGTCAACAAGCATATAGATAGAGGTGATCCAGTGGACATAGTGTACTTAGACTTTCAAAAAGCGTTTGACAAGGTACCTCACCAAAGACTTCTGAGGAAGCTTAGCAGTCATGGAATAAGAGGAGAGGTCCTCTTGTGGATAAGGAATTGGTTAAGAAGCAGAAAGCAGAGAGTAGGAATAAACAGACAGTTCTCCCAATGGAGGGCTGTAGAAAGTGGAGTCCCTCAAGGATCGGTATTGGGACCTGTACTTTTCAACTTGTTCATTAATGACCTAGAATTAGAAGTGAGCAGTGGAGTGGCCAAGTTTGCTGACGACACTAAATTGTTCAGGGTTGATAAAACAAAAAGGGATTGCGAAGAGCTCCAAAAAGACCTCTCCAAACTGAGTGAATGGGCGGAAAAATGGCAAATGCAATTCAATATAAACAAGTGTAAAATTATGCATATAGGAGCAAAAAACCTGAATTTCACATATACGCTCATGGGGTCTGAACTGGCGGTGACCGACCAGAAGAGAGACCTCGGGGTTGTAGTGGACAGCACACTGTGGGCTCATATTCAGCTTGTGATCAACGACAATTCTAAGATCCTTCTCACATGTCATATTGCTGAGCCAAGTATCCCCCTTCTTATAACTGTGCATTTGGTTTCTTTTTCCTAAGTGTAGAGGTCGAGAATACCATGGTCTGAATGATCCAGAAATGGCTAAGACAGCAATATATATATATAATTTTTCATTTTTTATTGTCCTTGGGCTTCCCAATGCCTCTCCAGAGAAGATATCAGAGCCTCTTGGGGGAAGCCAACCTCAGAGAGAAGGGAACACAGCAGTTATAAAAACAGAAGAGAAAAGGGGGGTGGAACAGAATACAAAGGTATTTCTGAGATGCGAAGTGTTAGATTAACTTGTCATGTGTATGCAGTTGACAGAACTGAGCACCTGCAACGGTAGGGCCTTTCTGAAGTGGGAGATCAAGGATAAGAAAGGAGGGGGGTGGGAATCTTTGGAACAAGTCCGAACACAAGCAAAGGCAGGGAAGGAGCTGCAAGCATTTTTGCTCAAACTGTGAACTGGGGCCCGAGGGGTGGGGACAATGATCCAGCGTGCCTGGGAAGGGAAACGAAGGAGGCATGCTCTCAGCAGCCAACAAAGAGCACACTTTACACTCCACACTTTGGAACCCCAATCCTAAAATAATAACAGCAGCAGCTATGAATTACTTGGAATCACATCACATGAACTTTATTTTTTGCAGAATGTTTAGACTGTTTAACATTTAAAATACCAAGGTGGTGTACAGAAAAGGGAAAAACATAATATAAAACAAGGTTCACATGATTACAATGCTAGCCATGGAGAGTAAGTCACAACAGTAATACTCATCTGGGAAGACCTGAATGAAAATAAATGTTTTCAGTGTATGCCCAACATCATAGCACAGAACTGTAGGTGCCTGCCTTTTTTCATGAGGAAGGGAGTTCCAAAGGGCAGACACCACCACATGATGTATAGACAGGCTGAGCCACAGAGGCACATGACATCCTCAATAGTGCCTTCTCAAGAGACCATAGTGACCAGACAGCAGTGTAAGTAGAGGCAGACTCTCGGGTAAACTGGTCTTGCATAATTTTGGTTTCATGCACAGAATTCAGCATCTTGAAGTTTATTTTTAAAAACAACAAGAAGTTTCTAGGAAGTTCATGAGAAGTCACCAGGGCAAAGAGCCAGGCATACATTCTTGGTACAGAGTCTGGTTCAGAGCCAGGGAAGATGGATACCTTCTGACACACTTCACCTGCACAGAGGCCTGCACCAGCATGAACCAATTATATGACCAGCCCGCACAAGGCATTGCGGGATTTTGCACAGGTGCAGCGCAATATGTCCTGCACTGTATAATAGGATCCGCACTCCCATCACCACTGAAAATTAGAAAGCAGAGCATCCTCTGTGGTGTAGGAGATGTTGGGCGAGTGCATACCTGCCCATTTTGCTTAGAGATCAATTTACCAATTTAAAATGCAACCTCCTGCCCTTTCATCTTTGCTCCAGTTTGCATAATAATACATTAAAAAAAATGAGTATAAGAGCAGGTCTTTGAACTGTGCTGTGAATCTTGCACATGCATACACAACCTGAAAGGGAACTCTTGTCATGTACTCCAAGAAAGGGAAGCCTCTGGCTTCCCATCATCTCCATCCATTGGCCATGCTGGCTGAAGCTGATGGAAGTCGGAGTCCAGCAACATCTGGAGAGCTACAGGTTCCCCATCCCTGATGAAGACCACAGGAATATTGGGAGCTGCCTTGCACTGATTGGTCCATCTAGCTCAGTATAGTTTACACTGACTGGCAGCAGCTCTCCAGGGCTTCAGGCAGGAGTCTTTTCTGCATGCTCCTTCTCCACACTCTACAGGTGAGCTATGGCCTTTCCCCATAGACCATCATATGCTGAAGCTCCCCGCACTTTAGCGATCAAGAGAGCCGACCCAGTGTTTTCAGTCCTGGCAAAGAGAGCTTTTTATGCAAACTCCTGTTTTAATTGCAGGCTTCCCTATAGCATCTCTTCTCATCAATAGTTAGAGACGGGATCTAGAGTAAGGCAAGGTGGGGAACCTCCAGATCTTGCTGGTCTCAAACTACCATCAGACCCAGCCAGTGTGGCCAATAGTCAGGAATGGTGGGAGCTGTCACCAAGAAACATCTAGAGGGCTACACCTTCCTCATGCCCAGGGGGGCCGCGAAGTAATCCAGAGGGGGCCGTGAACAGTAAATAAATGAATTATTTATTATTATTTTTTAAATAAGTCTTCACTCCCTCGACACTGTCTGCTTTCCACTGCCGCTGCAGATGACACCTCCCCCTTGCTCCAAACGAGAGGGGAGGCCTTTTGCTGAAGCGCCAGAGCGTCTTTCAGGCGCAATAAGGGCAGGCATCTGCCTGTAAAATACATGGCAGATGCCAAAGGAGGCTGAGGGTGGAGCTACCAGGAAGAAGAGGGGATTACTATCACTGATTCCAATCTCCTTGCACTGCCGTTACTGGCAACGCCCTTGCTTAGAATGATAGGAGAGGGCTTTTTGTGACGCAAAAAGGAGCAAGCCTGCAAAGAAAGGCTGCTTTCCTCCTTCCTTCCTGGCAGCCAGCCTGCCTCCCTGGGGGGAGGGGGTCACAATTTTTTTTCAGTTTATAAAGGGGGTCCCGTGCTCATAAAGGTTGGGAACCACTGCCCTAGAAGTTTTGAACCAGGAACTCTGGGCAGTGAGACTCATGCACCTTAGCTGCCTGTCTGCTCTATCGCATTGCACGGCGGAACCACAAATGCAGATGGCCAGAAGGTACCATCTCAGCAGGAGTCAGGTGACAGAAAGGGCCAATTGGGTATGACCTAGTCTTATAAACCTGCTGACTCTGGCCCGGATCCTCACTCAGAGCAACTGTTGCCCAGATACAGACGGCTTGCCTCCAGATTCGCCCTAAGTAAAATTTGAATATCATCTACATTAACAATTGATTAATAATGAATGAATTAGACAGCCATTAATCACAGAGACACAGGCCACAACGAAACAGGAAAGCTAGGGCTAGGGATGGAGGAAAAATTCAATTTTGTTTGCATTTTAATTACGACCTTCCTAATTTGTGCTTCTCAAAGAAATATAAGGACCAAAACACAGCTATCCTTCGAAATTCACACTTCTTCGAATTTTGCAATGCAGTTCTCTAACCAAGCCATATGTACAAAAATGCACAGGGGAAAGTGCATAAAATATATATATTAGTGAAATAAAATACAAAAATAAAGTATATTAGAGAAAAGAGCTTGCAAAAATGTGCATACTGTATTAATCAAGACTGCATACAAAAGTACATTTATTAGGGTGGGAAATGTGTAGTAAATGCCAACAGGTTTTCATAAGTTTTTTGTTTTTAAATGCAGGCTACTGTATAAATTGGGAGAACTGACTTTAAGACTGGAAAAAATTAGAAATGTAGAGAACTGGAATTGACAGATTCATCCATCCCTAGAGCCTAGGGCTTTCTCCATTGTCAGCTGTGGAAGGACTTGTGCACACAGGCCTGTTTTCCATGAATGACATAGAGAGCCAGTTGTGCGTGAGCTTTGCTGGACTGCAGCCATCACAGTCAGAAGGACCCTTAGCGGTTGCATACTCAACTTCTTGCAAGTTTGGGATTCTTTTTACTCTGAACCTCTCAAGAGACAGATGCTCGCTAAGCTTGTTGTCCTGTTCTTACATGCCTCTAAAAAAGAAAGAGAAAAAGGGGAGAGAGATGTTTCCTCTGTATTTTAAACTTGGCCTCTAGCCCCATGCCTTTAATTAATGGAGACAAAATTAATTAAGGAGGCAAACTCCACACTGCCATTCTGCACAGGCTCCACTGTTTTCAGTCCAGTGTGTTGCCAGACTTGAAGGCGAGATCTGCATCGACATCTGTGAGCTTCATCTGTTGCTCATTTTTCTCTACCCTTGTGGGAGTGAAAGGGGGGGGGAGAGAAGCAACAATCAGGAGGATGGAGCTTGTTTTAACTTGGCCATTTATTTGTAGTTGTGTCATTATTATCTTCTTGCCGTTCAATGGGAATTCTATGGCTTAGCGGTGGAAAGGGGCCAGCCTGGAGCTCCAAGACTTGCAGGAACAGTACAGCGGCAACCACGCTAGTGTGCAGCCCACAGAGCAGGCCGCAGATAGAGCCTGGCTTTTGAAACTGACGTTGCATTCCCACCAAGACATGCTCGCATCTGCACGTCCAATATAGACACTGCCAGGACCTTCAGCCATGGACGGCCCTGCTTCCTTGATCCACTGCAGCTCCTAGGAAAAGCATGGGCTTCCTTGGACTGCAGTAATTCAATCAGGCAACATAGACCATGGGGGGCTGCCTTACACAGAGCCACCGTTGGCCTCTCTAGCCAACGAGGAAGAGGAGCTGTTGTTGCAATCCATGCCTGCTCTTAAACAGATAGGTCACAAATACTGCAGGAACGGTTCGAGGAGAGGAAGAGCCAAATGCTGCCCGTCTCTCAGGTGAGCCAAAAGAGGGCCTTGCTTCCCATCTCCCCTTCTGCTGTAGCCTGATGGCTTGCAGCCATTGCTGGATGACAGCTGGGGGAGATGAAAAGACAGACGGTGCGGCTTTTCCTGCAGAACTGATGGAGTGGCCCTGTTTCTCTTGACAGTCCTGAGGAGCCAGTTAAGCTGCGCTGCTTCTAGCCTCTGTCATTGCTGCCAGCCCCAGAAGGCAGCATGGCCAACGGCCAATGAAGATGGGAGTTATAGTCCAGCAACATGTAGAGGGCCGCAGGTTCCCCTGGCCTAGGGAGTCATCCACTCTTGTGAGCAACAGAGAGCCGAAGAGCTCCTCCTGGATCTCAGGGTTTGTTTTTTCCTGTCTTCAAGCTCAGTATACATCTGAGACCATGGAGGGTGAATGTTATATGCCACCTTGAATGCTTTATTTTATTTTATGGCACAGTGGGGAGCAGAGCCCGGCTGGGAGTCCAGAGTCTGTGCATTCAAATCCTCGCTTGTGTCTCCTGGGTGTCAAGGGCCAGCTAAAGATCACCCCTCAGTGAGTGGCTCAGGGGTTATGTGCCCTGCCACCTGTGCAGCCATGGGCAAGCGGCATAGTCCCCAGAAGCCCAGTTGCCCCCCAGCTGGCAGTTGCGGACAAGGAAGGGGCTGGCTTGTGCAG
Source organism: Rhineura floridana (assembly GCF_030035675.1). Taxonomy (NCBI): domain Eukaryota; kingdom Metazoa; phylum Chordata; class Lepidosauria; order Squamata; family Rhineuridae; genus Rhineura; species Rhineura floridana. Next base: position 207,165,811 of record NC_084483.1, on the reverse strand, counting down.
CTGTGGCAAGCTGAGCAGGGCCTCGCCAGCTGGGAAGGACTAGGCTCAGAGAGAGGCAATGGTGAACCCCCTCTGAATACCATTTACCACAAAAACCCTATTCATAGGGTTGCCATAAGTCGGGATCCATTTGAAGGCAGTCAATTTCCACTTTCAAAGCAGAAAGAGAGGGTAGAAAATAAATAAAGTTGCTGCTGCCTCACTGCTTTAGCCAAGCTGAAGCTGATATCATATGCATTTAGAGGGCTCCGAGTGCCTCTTTTTTACTAAAAAGCCTGAGGAATCTTATCTGGAATCTTCACACTCATAGACACACACTCCCCTGTCACCCTTCCCGCAAAAAGAATTGCATAGCCATCTATACTGGTTTCCCTTAAAGTAGGTCACAACAACAACAGCATGGTGTATCTTTAAATTTTATTTCACTGCTGATCCCAGATTGTGATGAGGTTACATAATTTGTTAGAAGAGAGGCATTCCATGTAGACTTCCAAATGCTGCCCTTCCAGTGTAAAAGCACAAGAGGGCGCTGCATCTGATTTTTCCCCTCTCCAATCCTTGTCAAACAGCCAAGGCTGTTTGATCTGCACATTTTAGGAAGCTAAAACATCCATCTTAGCAAAGGATTTATTTAAATGTAGACAGCTACTTTCCTGTAAACTGTGCAAGTCTTTAAAAAAAAAATCCTCTGCACTGCCAAACGCTTGCATGAATTATCACAGGATAAGTAGCTGCTGGAATGTAAAACAACTAATTAACCTTAATGGAATTATGCATTAATCTTGGCTAAAGAATATTTGCAGATTGTAAAAAAAAAAAAAAGACATAAGAGATATTAAATCAATGCATTAATTAAAAAAAACGACTCCACGGTTTTGCAGGCTTTTGAAATGTATCATCCATTAACATGCATCAATCAATGTGTGGGACACTGCCCTTTCTGTGGACCAGCTGCTTAAAATGGGCAGACAATTTTAACCATCTGCAATAGACACAGGAAATAACAGAGAGCAGCAAATAGAGGAGTCAGGGTCAAATTTGTGCCCCCTTGAAAGGTGACTGTGACAACGGAGATGGGGGTATTAGAAAAGCTCAGGGCTTTACTTTCAAAACATTCTAAATTCAATTCTAAATTCCTGTCCTGAACAGTTAAAAGAATATCTGGTAACAGGTCTGGGGGAAAAAACTCTGCCTCCTCCCAGTGGTGGCTCCATGTCAGTGGGGCAATGAAATCCATGCCAGGTTTTAATCCAAACTTTCAAGGAGCTGTCCAAGGTACTGAAGCAACATTGCAGCTGGTTATCAATGCACATGTTCTCCTATTATATGCATTTTTGTAAACTTTGTTTGGTTGAAGAAGTGTATTACAAAATTCAGATTAATATTAATTTTGAAGAATGGCTGTGTTTAGATTCTTACATTGTTTCAGAAAGTGTGAATTTGATAAATTCAGCTTTAAATGCAAACTGAATTGGATTTCTCCCCCATCCCTAGTAGAGAGATCAGGATCAAATTTCTCCAAACTTTAAAACAAAACACAACTATGCTCAAAATTGTGAACAAAAGCAAACCCAAAGGAACACAGCTCATCTCTTGGCATGAACAAAGTAGCCCGAACCACACACAGCTGTGCCAAAGAGTACAAAAAAGTCCAATCAAGAATAAAAAACTTCAGGAAATATTTTGGATTGCAAAAATGAGGCTGAAATCCAAATATCCAAACAAAGCAAAAAAATAATAATAATAGGACAATTTGGGAAAGACAAGGAAAAAAATCCTCCATGTTCTCACAACCAACCTCTTGCATAGCTTATCTTTAAAACAAAATGAAAACAAATAGACACATGCAGCAGCAGCAGCAGCATGAAATGTGCAAGCATCTGCATCTGCATACCAAACACAATAACTGCATGCCATGTGCAGCTATACGTGGCGTGCCAATGTAGCAGCTCCCCTTCCACCCCTCCCGCATCTACAAATTCACAATCCTGCATGCAACCCCTGCTCACTCACTCCAGCAATGGCCACTTTCCTTTTGGGAAGCAGGTTCCACCAGGGAAGCTTCAGTCCACCAGACACAAGTTGCCATGCATTGCCCATCATTGAAACAGGAACTTTGACATCTCATAGCTTTAGGAATACGTAACAGGCTTTCATAAAGCCAGCAAAAGGCGCACACTCACAATCTCTGACATAATTTAACCTGCCAAAAGAAGGAATTTGAGATACGTTTTGGATAGGCCAAAAACAACAACAAAAGAGGTCGTCATTGAACAGTTCTCCCATGAACCGCTTGAAAATTTCAGACCCCTTAAATAATTCTTCTGTCTGTTGTAGCAATTGCAAAGTACTGTGCAGGATGCACTATGGTTTTAATTGTATTTTGTTACTTCTTTTATTTCTTATATATTGCATTTTATTGTATTACAATTTGAAATCCACAGAATTCAAATTGTAATGCAATAAAATACAATACAAGAAATAAGATAAGCATTAAAACATGAATATGAGTATTTACTGCAATGGATGTGTTGTCTCCTGTCTTCAACCACAAAGCTCCAAACACACCACAGACCACCCGAATGAAGCTCATGGACTGCTGGTGGTATGCAGACCACTGTTTGGAAACCCCTGTTACAAAAACAACCTTCAACAACCTTACCCTTCAATGCAAAAAACAAAACCCAATCATACTTCATAAGAATATTCTGAAATTTGGCCAGATATTACTCCTCCCAAGGAAGATCCTTCCTGCCAAATTCCTACTGATTGGGCAAATTCTCTTCATTTTTATTATGAATATAATATTTAGGCTTTAGCAAGATAAAATGCTGAAAAGTTTACACAATCAATTCTTTCCGATCAGGGTAACTTAAGTATTTTACACCATGCTCCAGAACCAACCGTCTGATCTCTTTTAGATATTCCAGGGATGGAGCAGTCAAGTCCTAATGGTTCTTCCAATGGGAAGTTTAACTTCTAATCGCTGCTGGCCAAATCCTGAAAAGTACAACAGCAAAAGGCACATCTGACTCCTGCAGCACTTCCAGGAGTTAATGCACAGTAAACGTCATGAATACTCTCATATATTGTGGGCAGAACCCAGCCAAAGTTAAATACTTTTAAATCCCATCAATTTCAACTGGAAGAGATTTAATGTTTATGTTTGCTGCCCTGGGTTCCTTTCGGGAGGAAGGGCGAAATCTAAATTCAATTAACAACAGTTGCGCTTGATTTTCCCACTGAAATCAACAGGATCAAACTTTGGCTTGGTTGAACTCCATTATTTTATTATTGGGCAGTGCTGAGTTAAGACTAGTTTCAACCAGCACATAGCTTGTAGCATCTACTGTTTGTCTAAATGAATTATTTTATAGGAGTTTTAATTTGCTTTTTAATCTGTTATTATCCCATCCCAAATACTTGGGGTGGATAAGAGTAGATTAAAGACCTACTTAAAGCTCCTGTTGAAAAGTTAACATTTTAATTCTTTTAAGCAGTTGAAAGGTTTTCAGTAGTATTCTGCTTTGCAACATATATTACACCAGTATGTAAAACAACAGATCCAACTCAGCCCCACCCCAGTAAAAGATAAGCAGAAAAGTAAGGTCTAAAGTCCTGGGTGAATAAGAATGTTTTTGCCTGGTGCCTAAAAATAAATATTGATGGTACCTGGCATGCTTCCCTGGGGAGAGCATTCCATAATCAAGGAGCCACCACTGAAAAGTCCTTTTCTCACCTTGCCACCCTCTGTACCTCCTTCAGAGGGACCTCACAGCGAAGGAGAAGAGATGAAGAATGCAGGCTCCTGGTTGGTTCATGTGGGGGAGAGGTGGTCATTTCTTCCTATGCCCATTTCCCTGATCTAAATTCTCACCTGTCTCCCGCAAAGCTATTAGCTCTGCCAGTTAAATGTCTTTTTTTCCTCTGTGGAGTGGTTGTTGCAGGTTTTGGGCACGGGGAGCTTTAGATCAGGGAAACAGCATAGTGGAAAGGGTTGGCCAATGTGAGAACTGGATGCTAGACTAGACGGGCCTTTGTCCTGATCCAGCAGGGCCCTTTTTATGTTAAACCCCCTCCTCCAGAGCACCATTTTCCTTTTCTGGAAAGATCAAAGAAACATGTGGTGGTGTTGCTGATTAGCAAGAACAAAGAAAGCAGAACAAAAATGTGGGAGCAAAACCAGCCCTAGACCAAATGGCTCCCCAGATAGGCACATCTTTGGCATTTCTCCATTTGTTCAACTTTTGAATGCACAGTTTGCATGCATTACATATAGTACCTGTCATGTACTATGATAAATTTGCACATCTGTATCTGATTACAGTCAAATCAGCACACAATTTGTTGAATATGGACTGATGCTGTCAGTTTTCTTGCATATAATTGACCCATACATTAACATTGCACTGACCACATGTGAATCAGTTTTGCCAGGTTTACAATTAAGATGAACTGTTTGTATTATTTTGTTTCAGCTGCTGAGTTGCGTTGAGAGCCTGTGACAGGTGCTGCCTGAGCATATTTGCCTGTAACCCTTGTCCCTAAATCCAGTCCTGTACAGGAGATCATAATTATGGGATCTCCCACATCACATCTAGTTTAAATAAGTGTCATAAGAGGGGCACATGAAATATTCAGACTAGACACAGACGTCTTTACTTGGAAGTAGGGATGGTTGAATTTGGTTTCTCTGTTTCTTATTTTTCCAATCTTAAGTTTGGTTCTCCATATTTGTTATTGTTATGTGCCTTCAAGTCAATTACGACTTATGGTGACCCTATGAATCAGCGACCTCCGAGAGCATCTGTCATGAACCACCCTGTTCAGAGCTTGTAAGTTCAGGTCTGTGGCTTCCTTTATGGAATCAATCCATCTCTTGTTTGGCCTTCCTCTTTTTCTACTCCCTTATGTTTTTCCCAGCATTATTGTCTTTTCTAGTGAATGATGTCTTCTCATTATGTGTCCAAAGTATGATAACCTCAGTTTCATAATTTTAGCTTCTAGTGACAGTTCTGGTTTAATTTGTTCTAACACCCAATGATTTGTCTTTTTCGCAGTCCATGGTATACGCAAAGCTCTCCTCCAGCACCACATTTCAAATGAGTTGATTTTTCTCTTATCTGCCTTTTTCACTGTCTAACTTTCACATCCATACATAGAGATCGGGAATACCATGGTCTGAATGATCCTGACTTTAGTGTTCAGTGATACATCACTGCATTTGAGGACCTTTTCTAGTTCTCTCACAGCTACCCTACCCAGTCCTAGCCTTCTTCTAATTTCTTGACTATTGTCTCATTTTGGTTAATGACTGTGCCGAGGTATTGATAATCCTTGACAAGTTCAATGTCCTCATTGTCGACTGTAAAGTTACATAAATCTTCTGTTGTCATTACTTTAGTCTTTTTGACATTCAGCTGTAGTCCTGCTTTTGTGCTTTCCTCTTTAACTTTCATCAGCATATGTTTCAAATCATTACTGGTTTCTGCTAAGAGTATAGTTGCATATCTTAAATTATTGATGTTTCTCCCCCCAATTTTCACACCTCCTTCATCTTGGTCCAATCCCGCTTTCCGTATGATATGTTCTGCGTACAGATTAAACAAATAGGGTGATAAAATACACCCCTGTCTCACACCCTTTCCGATGGGGAACCAATCGGTTTCTCCATATTCTGTCCTTACAGTAGTCTTTTGTCCAGAGTATAGGTTGTGCATCAGGACAATCAGATGCTGTGGCACCCCCATTTCTTTTAAAGTATTCCATAGTTTTTCATGCTCTACACAGTCAAAGGCTTTGCTGTAGTCTATAAAGCACATTCCTTGCTCCGTTCCATTATCCAACGTATGTTTGCAATACAATCTCTGGTGCCTCTTCCCTTTCTAAATCCAGCTTGGACATCTAGCATTTCTCGCTCCATATATGGCAGGAGCCTTTGTTGTAGAATCTTGAACATTACTTTACTTACATTGGTTATTAAGGCAATAGTTCGATAATTACTGCATTATCTGGGATCCCCTTGTTTTGGAAGTGGGATATATATTGAACGCTTCCAGTCTGTGGGCCATTGTTTAGTTTTCCATATTTCTTGACAAATTTTTGTCAAAATTTGGATAGATTCAGTCTCAGTAGCTTGTAGCAACTCTATTGGTAGGTCATCTATTCCTGGTGATTTGTTTCTTCCAAGTATTTTAAGAGCAGCTTTCACCTCACATTCTAAAATGTCTGGTTCTTCATCATATGGTTCCTCCATGAATGAATCTGTCATCCTGGCATCTCTTTTGTAGAGTTCTTTAGTGTATTGCTTCCATCTTCCTTTTATTTCATCTCAGTCAGTCAGTGTGTTCCCCTGTTGATTATTCAACATCCCTACTCGTGGTTTAAATTTCCCTTTCATTTCTCTAATCTTTTGGAATAGGGCTCTTGTTCTACCCTTTTTGTTGTCCTCTTCTATACAATAACTATTGTAATAGTTCTCTTTGTCCCTACGTACTGGTCGCTGTATTGTTGCATTTAGGGTTCTGACAGTGTTTCTATCTCCTTTTGCTTTTGCTTTCCTTCTCTCTTTAACCATTGGAAGAGTTTCTTCAGTCATCCATTGAGGTCTTTCTCTCTTTTTAACATGAGGTATTGTGTTTTTGCATTCTTCCCTGATAATGTCTCATGGACATTTATCAGCATTTTATTGTGAATTTCTCTTAATATACAAATTTTTGTATGTAATTTTGCCTAATATACACATTACACAAGTGATCCCCCTGATATAAAGTATGTTTGCATGTTATTTCCACAATATATGCATTTATATGCACAATTTACCCTAACACGTGCCTTTTTGTCTGCTTTACTTGGCTGAAGAACTGTGCTGCAAAATTTGGAGAAGTATGAATTTCTCAGGATGGCTGTCTTGTGGTTCTCGCCTTCTTTCAGAAAGTGTGAATTAGGTAAGTTTTAAAATGCCAACTAAATTGAGTATCTGGGGAGGGATGTGGCATAAAGAGAGTCCCAACGGTCAGGTAGAGGGGTTTGGTAGGTCACATTTTGGCCCCAGTACTGAGGTCCCCCACCTCTGAGAGAAGGGGAAAGAGGTGTGTGTGTCTGTAAGTATAAGAAATAGGTGCTTCAGAGTGGGACACCAAGGACTGAAGGACAAGAGGAAGGATTATACCTGGGTGCCATCTTTGTTCTCTGGTCTTGCCCAACATGGAGTTGGAAGGGGCCTATAAGACCATCTAGCACAGTGTTATCCACTCCAGCCTTCCTCAACCCAGTGCCCTCCAGATGTTTTGGACTGCAATTTCCATCAGCCTCAGCCAGCATTGTATGTGGGGGTTAGGGTTGCCAGGTTCCTGGCCTGAGACTTATCCTGTATCTTTAGGAGAAGAGAAAGTCAGCCAAGTGCAGGTGTTCTTGCAACACTGTAATGGGAAAAACCACAAGGTGGAATTCTCCCTTCCCCCTTCACAGCCTGGCAACCAAGAGGTCTTCTGTATCTTTAACAGTTGTGCAGGGGGAAGGGAGAATTCCACCTTGTGGTTTTTCCCATTACAATGTTGCAAGAACACCTGCACTTGGCTGACTTTCTCATCTCCTAAAGATACAGGATCAGTCTCAGGGATTGAACCTGGCAACCCTAGTGGAGGCTGATGGGAGTTGTAGTACAAAACATCTGGAGGGGGCTAGATCGGGGAAGGCTGATCTACTTTGGCTAGCAGCAGTTCTCCAGGCTCTTGGTAAGAGAAGGGTCTTTCCTGTCACCTGCCACCTGGCATCCTCTTAAAGTGGACTGAACCTGGGGCCTGCCGCATACACAGCAGGTACTTGGTCAACGAGCCATTGTCCTTCCTACTTCTGACCCCCATGTTCAGGAAAAACTTCACCTGTTCCATTTCTGTCTATCCTGCAGCCATAAAAGCCACAAGAACCTTGCCAGAACAAAAGGGAAATCTTAGGAGGGAAATGTCGTAGGTGCAACAAGTACCTGCATACCTCTGACAGCGGCCCCCTCCAATTTCTAGGGCAGACACTAATTGGCACTTGCAGGCTTTGTCAGTAGCTCTGAGAGAGCCTGAGCAGCTGGGACCAGCCTTTTAGCAAATAATTCCTAGTGCTCTGTTCTTGAGGACATTAAATCAAACGTGTTTATTGCAACTGGCAATAGTCATAGCCCCACAACTCCAAAGGACATTGCTCTGGATTTGAAAAAAAGAAAAAACACAAAACATCTCACAGGGTGTCCTCTCCTACCCAATCTCGGCTTGTAGGCATCCCTCCCTTGCCAGGAGTCTGCATTTGACTGGAATAAACCTTGGCTGGCCTCAGCACACAACCCCGGCACACTCTGTAAACATGTTGACGGATGCCTCAGGGCTCCGAGCTCTAATGGTTCTTCAGTAGCTTTGTAGACTCCAGTGACAAAAAATGTCTGGCTCAGCCACCCAAAGGCCTTCCCCCACAGCCTCAGGGGATGCTGGGTGTGTCTGTTGGCTTGTGGTAAGGAGCCCAGGAATGGAGGAGGGAGAAGCCACTTAATTCCACCTCCCCCCCCCCATTCTCAGTAACCCCCCTGGACAGGCTTGGGCAGAACCTGGAGATTATTGGAGACTCAGACACTTAAGTCTTAGAATCATAGAATAGTAGAGTTGGAAGGGGCCTATAAGGCCATCAAGTCCAACCCCCTGCACAATGCAGGAATCCAAATCAAAGCACTCCCAACAGATGGCTGTCCAGCTGCCTCTTGAATGCCTCCAGTGTCAGAGAGCCCACTACCTCCCTAGGTTATTGGTTCCATTGTCGTATGGCTCTAACAGTTAGGATGTTTTTCCTGATGTCCAGTCGAAATCTGACTTCCTGCAACTTGAGCCCATTATTCCGTGTCCTGCACGCTGGGACGATCGAGAAGAGATCCCGGCCCTCCTCTGTGTGACATCCTTTCATGTACTTGAAGTGCGATCATATCTCCCCTCAGTCTTCTCTTCTCCAGGCTGAACATGCCCAGTTCTTTCAGTCTCTCCTCATAGGGCTTTGTTTCCAGTCCCCTGATCATCCTTGTTGCCCTCCTCTGAACCTGTCCCAGTTTGTCTGCATCCTTCTTGAAGTGATTGTTAGGGACATTCCCAACCCATGGACTTAGAACCACTGCTGCCACTGCCGGTCATTCCTTTTGGTTGTGCTGAGGGTAAAGGGCCTACCCCTTTTGTTGTCATCTTTATGGGTATTTGGGGGGAGAGCAGAAGTGATTGTGGGTGCTCCTGTTGACAGCAGGGAGCTCCAAGGGAGGGGAGTATCTAACTGGGCCACATTTGCTGTGAACTTAAGGGCTCCTCCTTACGACCTGTTTATTGAGCATTCATCCTGGTTTGTTTGTGGGAAGATTAGATGATGTTGCATCAAAGCAAGTGTTACTCTACATTTTCTAGTGCATTTCCCCATCGCTTCCCTTATTGCAGTCTTCTGGGGAAGTGAATTTGTTGCACAAGATCTCTTAGTCAATTATAACTGTGCAACCTGAAGTTGCCAGTATCTGATTGATCAGATTTTGCCTGAACATCAGGAAAAACATCTGTTAGAGCAGTACGACAATGGAACCCATGACCGAGGAAGGTGGTGGCCTCTCTGACACTGGAGGCCTTCAAGAGGCAGCTGGACAGCCCCCTGTCAAGTATGCTTTAACTTGGATTCTTGCATTGAGTAGGGGACTTGATAGCCTTATAGTCCCCTTCCATTCTAGAGTCTACAATTCTATGAGTCTATTATTCTATGAATTCCACCTGAAAACAAGAGTCTGGAACAGCCTTATGCTGGGTCTTTATCAAACATTTGTTCCAATTTGTTTGTGAGGAAGTTACATGTCAATGAGCATTCATACTGATTTGCTGGTGGGGTGTTTACTTATCTTCCTGTTAGTCATTCATTCTTCCCACACATAAGAACATAAGAAGAGCCTGCTGGATCAGGCCAGTGGCCCATCTAGTCCAGCATCCTGTTCTCATAGTGGCCAACCAGGTGCCTGGGGGAAGCCCGCAAGCAGGACCCGAGTGCAAGAACACTCTCCCCTCCTGAGGCTTCCGGCAACTGGTTTTCAGAAGCATGCTGCCTCTGACTAGGGTGGCAGAGCACAGCCATCATGGCTAGCAGCCATTGATAGCCCTGTCCTCCATGAATTTGTCTAATCTTATTTTAAGAACACAAGAAGAGCCTGCTGGATCAGGCCAGTGGCCCATCTAGTCCAGCATCCTGTTCTCATAGTGGCCAACCAGGTGCCTGGGGGAAGCCCGCAAGCAGGACCCGAGTGCAAGAACACTCTCCCCTCCTGAGGCTTCCGGCAACTGGTTTTCAGAAGCATGCTGCCTCTGACTAGGGTGGCAGAGCACAGCCATCATGGCTAGTAGCCATTGATAGCCCTGTCCTCCATGAATTTGTCTAATCTTCTTTTAAAGCCGTCCAAGCTGGTGGCCATTACTGCATCTTGTGGGAGCAAATTCCATAGTTTAACTATGCGCTGAGTAAAGAAGGACTTCCTTTTGTCTGTCCTGAATCTTCCAACATTCAGCTTCTTTGAATGTCCACGAGTTCTAGTATTATGAGAGAGGGAGAAGAACTTTTCTCTATCCACTTTCTCAATGATTCTTGATTATTAGCTCCCTCACTCCCAGCTGATGCAATTTGCATTTTTTTTAAAATCTGCCATGTCTAGTTTGGCCTTAAAGTGAGGGCCAAATTACATGTTGTGAAGGCTGCAGCTATGTCTGTGTTTTTTCCCCTTTGTTTAATTACAGGGGGCAGGGCCTTGTTGTCATCAGGATCACAGTGCATTCCTTCCTGCCCCATCCAGGACCCCAAGGAAGCCTGCACCCCTGGGCAGCATAGTTACAAAGTTCAGGAAAACAAACAAAAAAAACTCCCATTGGTGCCAAATGTCCGCAGGGAGGATTTTCCTTGGGATCACTGCTGGGGAGTGATGGAAAGGGATGGATCTCCTCGTATGCTTTGTTCCCAAAGAAAATAAATGGGAGGGACATGACTGTAATCAGAGAGATAACAAATATGTAGTTGCATGCTGTGCATTTAGCATAATGTGCTCTTTGGCTCTGAGACATGATGGAGCGAAAGTCAATGTAAAAGTTCCTCCTTCTAACCTGGAAATCCTTTCAGTCAACTTCAAGGAAAATCTGGACATTTTTTTGCAGTTTGGAAAGTGATAGGGCAATGCATTGAAAAGTGCATTCAAAAGAGGAAACTTCACAAAAATGAGGGGATTGGTAAAAAGAAAGCTGAAAAACAAAGTCCAGAGGGTCACATCACTCGAAAATGCTTGGAAGTTGTTTAAAAACACTATATTAGAAGCTCAACTGGAGTGCATACCGCAGATCAGAAAAGGTACCGCCAGGGCCAAGAAGATGCCAGCATGGTTAACGAGCAAAGTCAAGGAAGCTCTTAGAGGCAAAAAGTCTTCCTTCAAAAAATGGAAGTCTTGTCCGAATGAAGAAAATAAAAAAGAACACAAACTCTGGCAAAAGAAATGCAAGAAGACAATAAGGGATGCTAAAAAAGAATTTGAGGAGCACATTGCTAAGAACATAAACACCAACAACAAAAAATTCTATAAATACATTCAAAGCAGGAGACCATCTAGGGAGATGATTGGACCCTTGGATGAGAAGGGAGTCAAAGGTGTACTAAAGAACGATAAGGAGATTGCAGAGAAGCTAAATGAATTCTTTGCATCTGTCTTCACAGTGGAAGATATAGGGCAGATCCCTGAACCTGAAGTAACATTTGCAGGAAGGGATTCTGAGGAACTGAGACAAATAGTGGTAACGAGAGAGGAAGTTCTAAGCTTAATGGACAATATAAAAACTGACAAATCACCGGGCCCGGATGGCATCCACCCGAGACTTCTCAAAGAACTCAAAGGTGAAATTGCTGATCTGCTAACTAAAATATGTAACTTGTCCCTTGGGTCCTCTTCCATGCCTGAGGACTGGAAAGTGGCAAATGTAACGCCAATCTTCAAAAAGGGATCCAGAGGGGATCCCGGAAATTACAGGCCAGTTAGCTTAACTTCTGTCCCTGGAAAACTGGTAGAAAGTATTATTAAAGCTAGATTAACTAAGCACATAGAAGAACAAGCCTTGCTGAAGCAGAGCCAGCATGGCTTCTGCGAGGGAAAGTCCTGTCTCAGTAACCTATTAGAATTCTTTGAGAGTGTCAACAAGCATATAGATAGAGGTGATCCAGTGGACATAGTGTACTTAGACTTTCAAAAAGCGTTTGACAAGGTACCTCACCAAAGGCTTCTGAGGAAGCTTAGCAGTCATGGAATAAGAGGAGAGGTCCTCTTATGGATAAGGAATTGGTTAAGAAGCAGAAAGCAGAGAGTAGGAATAAACGGACAGTTCTCCCAATGGAGGGCTGTAGAAAGTGGAGTCCCTCAAGGATCGGTATTGGGACCTGTACTTTTCAACTTGTTCATTAATGACCTAGAATTAGGAGTGAGCAGTGAAGTGGCCAAGTTTGCTGATGACACTAAATTGTTCAGGGTTGTTAAAACAAAAAGGGATTGCGAAGAGCTCCAAAAAGACCTCTCCAAACTGAGTGAATGGGCAGAAAAATGGCAAATGCAATTCAATATAAACAAGTGTAAAATTATGCATGTTGGAGCAAAAAATCTTAATTTCACATATACGCTCATGGGGTCTGAACTGGCGGTGACCGACCAGGAGAGAGACGTCGGGGTTGTAGTGGACAGCACGATGAAAATGTCGACCCAGTGTGCGGCAGCTGTGAAAAAGGCAAATTCCATGCTAGCGATAATTAGGAAAGGTATTGAAAATAAAACAGCCGATATCATCATGCCGTTGTATAAATCTATGGTGCGGCCGCATTTGGAATACTGTGTACAGTTCTGGTCGCCTCATCTCAAAAAGGATATTCTAGAGTTGGAAAAGGTTCAGAAGAGGGCAACCAGAATGATCAAGGGGATGGAGCGACTCCCTTACGAGGAAAGGTTGCAGCATTTGGGGCTTTTTAGTTTAGAGAAAAGGCGGGTCAGAGGAGACATGATAGAAGTGTATAAAATTATGCATGGCATTGAGAAAGTGGATAGAGAAAAGTTCTTCTCCCTCTCTCATAATACTAGAACTCATGGACATTCAAAGAAGCTGAATGTTGGAAGATTCAGGACAGACAAAAGGAAGTACTTCTTTACTCAGCGCATAGTTAAACTATGGAATTTGCTCCCACAAGATGCAGTAATGGCCACCAGCTTGGACGGCTTTAAAAGAAGATTAGACAAATTCATGGAGGACAGGGCTATCAATGGCTACTAGCCGTGATGGCTGTGCTCTGCCACCCTAGTCAGAGGCAGCATGCCTCTGAAAACCAGTTGCCGGAAGCCTCAGGAGGGGAGAGTGTTCTTGCACTCGGGTCCTGCTTGCGGGCTTCCCCCGGGCACCTGGTTGGCCACTGTGAGAAGAGGATGCTGGACTAGATGGGCCACTGGCCTGATCCAGCAGGCTCTTCTTATGTTCTTATGTTCTTATGTTAATTTATTTTTATTTTTATTTATTTTATTTCATTTTTAAACCGCCCATAGCGAATAGCTCTCTGGGCGGTGTACAAAAGATTAAAAGTACAGAAATACAAAATATCACAATAAATAAACTGAAACAAAGAGATTTAAAATTGTAACATTAAACGCATTAAAATGCCTGGGAGCATAGCCAGGTCTTAACCTGGCGCCAAAAAGATGGAAGCGTCGGCGCCAGGCGTATTTCTTCGGGGAGGCTATTCCACAATTCGGGGGCCACTACAGAAAAGGCCCTAGATCGAGTAACTGTCCTCCGGGCTTCCCGATGGGTTGGTACCCGGAGGAGGGCCTTAGACGCTGAGCGAAGTGACCGGGTCGGTTCATAGCGGGAGAGGCGTTCCACAAGATACTGCGGTCCCACGCCGTGTAAGGCTTTATAGGTCAAAACCAGCACCTTGAATCTGGCTCGGAAGCAAATAGGTAGCCAGTGCAAACGGGCCAGAACAGGTGTTATATGCGCTGACCGGCTGGTCCTCGTCAGCAGTCTGGCTGCTGCGTTTTGCACTAGCTGAAGCTTCCGAACTGTCTTCAAGGGCAGCCCTACGTAGAGCGCATTACAGTAATCCAACCTAGAAGTTACCAGAGCATGAACAACTGAGGCGAGGTCATCCCTGTCCAGATAGGGGCGTAGCTGGGCTACCAACCGAAGGTGGTAGAATGCATTCCTTGCCACCGTGGCCACTTGCGCCTCCAGAGACAAGGAAGGATCGAAAAGAACCCCAAGACTACGAACCTGTTCCTTCAAGGGGAGTGTAACCCCATCTAGAACAGGGTAAGCATCCACCATCTGGGCAGGGAAGGCATTCACCAACAGTGTCTCAGTCTTGTCTGGATTGAGTCTCAGTTTATTAGCTCTCATCCAATCCATTATCGCGGTCAGGCAGTGATTCAGCACATCCACAGACTCACCTGTAGAAGATGAAAAGGAGAAATAGAGCTGCGTGTCATCAGCGTACTGGTGGCAACGCACTCCAAAACTCCTGATGACGGCACCCAGAGGCTGCATGTAGATGTTAAAAAGCATGGGGGACAAAACTGACCCCTGAGGGACTCCATAATGGAGAGTCCAAGGAGTCGAGCAATGTTCCCCAAGTACTACCTTCTGGTGACGATCCGCCAAGTAGGAGCGGAACCACTGCCAAGCAGTGCCTCCAACTCCCAACTCCGCGAGTCTCCCCAGAAGGATACCATGGTAGATGGTATCAAACGCCGCTGAGAGATCAAGGAGAATCAACAGAGTCACACTCCCTCTGTCCCTCTCCCGACAAAGGTCATCATACAGGGCGACCAAGGCTGTTTCAGTGCCAAAACCAGGCCTAAAACCGGATTGAAACGGATCCAGATAATCGGTCTCATCCAAGAGCGCCTGGAGCTGACCGGCAACCACCCGCTCCAGAACCTTGCCCAAAAAGGGGACATTCGCCACCGGTCTATAGTTGTTCAGGTCATCTGGGTCTAAGGAAGGTTTCTTTAAGAGAGGTCTTACTACTGCCTCCTTGAGGCTACTAGGGACTACTCCCTCACTCAAGGAGGCATTTATCACTTCCTTGGCCCAGCCGGTGGTAGTAGTCCTGCTAGCCTTCACTAGCCAAGATGGACAAGGATCTAGAGCAGACGTGGTCGCCCGCACCAATCCAAGTACCTTGTCCACTTCCTCAAGCTGCACCAACTGAAACTCATCCAATAATGAAAGACAAGACCGTGTTCTGGACACTTCAATGGATTCGTCTGTCATAACATCGGAGTCTAGGTCCCTACGGATGCATGCGATTTTATTTTGGAAGTGCCCTGCGATGTCGTTACAGCGAGCTTCAGATGTTTCAATAGTATCTCGAGGACCAGAATGTAAGAGTCCTCGTACAACCCTAAAAAGCTCTGCAGGGTGGCAGAGAGATGTCCTGATAGAGGCAGCGAAGTGAAACTTCTTCGCCGCCCTTACCGCTTTTATATACGACTTAGTAGAGGCACTTACCAAAGCATAACTGCATCCGTCTGGAGTTCGTCTCCATCTGCACTCCAGCCTCCTTCTCTCTTGCTTCATCACTGTCAGCTCCGGGGTATACCTCGGAGCTGTATGAGCTCTGCATTGAAGAGGGCGCGCGGGAGCAATCGTGTCAATAGCCCGGGCCATCTCCGTATTCCACAGTTCGACCAAGGCCTCGACAGGAGCGCCAGTACTATCAGCTGGAAAAACTCCCAGAGCCATCTGAAAACCAATAGGATCCATAAGCCTCCGAGAGCGGACCAACTTAATAGGTCCCCCACCCTTGCAGAGGGAAAGAGTCGTCGTAAGTCTAAAACTCAGCAGGCGGTGATCTGTCCATGACAATGGAGTAGATGAAAAACACCCCACCTCCAGATCACCATTTCCATGACCAGTGGCGAAGATCAAACCAAGAGTGTGACCCGATACATGCGTTGGGCCAGTAACAAATTGAGACAGCCCCATGGTTGTCATGGAGGCCATGAAGTCCTGAGCTGCGCCAGATAAAACAGTCTCAGCATGAATGTTGATGTCCCCCAACACCACAAGTTTGGGGGACCTCAGCAATACCTCCGAGACTATCTCTGTCATCTCAGCTAGGGAAGCTGTTGGGCAGCAAGGTGGGCGGTACACCAACAGGATTCCCAGTCTGTCTCCTTGACCCAGCACAAGGTGGAGGCACTCTAGACCAATCGCCATCTGGACAGGATGCCTGGTGAGAGAGAAAGTACTCCTATAGACCACAGCGACCCCGCCTCCCCGACCCTCAGGTCTACCATAGTGCTGCACCGTATACCCAGGTGGACAAAGCTGAGAGTGAGCAACTCCTCCCTGCTCACCCACCCAGGTCTCGGTTAGACATGCCAGGTCGGCACCCTCATCCACAATTAAGTCGTGGACAAGGGAGGTTTTATTATATACCGACCTGGCATTCAAAAGCAGCACCTGGAGATCTAAGGGCTGGCTGATAGAACAACCAGCAGTTCTGTGGCCTTGAGGAGAACCGGAACAAGGCACAGACACAACTTGTCTGGGGCGAGTTCCCCTTACCTGGCACGTTCTCCTCCTAGCACCATACCTCCCATAACCCGTCACTACGCTAATTGGGGCCCCCGAAAGCCTCCCCGTTAAATGCAAAATATGCTCTCCCTGGCACATATTTAAAAATACTAAAACACAACAGGCACATTCACACAACAACACATAAAATACACATAAATGCACACAAACACATCCACACAATCTCATTCACACGCACAAACAAACAAACTAACTAACAAGTTAAAATACACCCAAACATCAACACTAGCAGCCGGTATTAAGAATACTCCTCCGCATCAAGCTTCGTCCATAAATAATATCTGCAAATAAAGTTGTAAAATATCTGCCCACGACCCAATAAACAAACAAACAAGTAAGCAAGCCAAAAGGGTATAACACGCCCCAAGCGGCGAACTTGAATGGAGTGGCGGCAAGCAGGCAGAAAGCCACGATGAAACAAAGACATGGGAGCAGGCAGAAGCAACAGAGCCCAGCAGCAACGATCCAGCGATGAAACAACAACAAGGAGCAGGCAGAAGCAGCTGAAAGAATGTCCGAGCAACAGCGGCACGAAGGCCCCGGCAGCAGTGGAAAAGCAATGGGCCCGGCCGCTACGATGATGTTCCAGCGGCGACACGGCCCGCGGCGGCGGGGGCGACGGCGGCGGCGGCAGCACAAGCCGCAACGATGATGACCCGGGCGAGAGCACAGCCCGCAGCGGCAGAGGCGGCGGTCACAACGCCCGCACACGGGCGGGCCCGCAACAACGGCGGCGACAGCACCAGCCGCAGCGACGGCGCCCCGGGCGGCGACACAGCCCACAGCGGCACACGGGCGGGCAAGCGCCGGTAACAGCAGCACAGGCCGTGACGAAAAGCAACGGCCCAGCCGCTGCGACGGCACTCCGAAGAGCGGCCCGACCGCCGCAACAACGGCACCCCGGCAGCACGGCACGGCCCGCAGCGGCGGCGATGAAACAGAGCCGCAATGCCCAGGCGGCAACACAACCACAACAGCGGCAGGCGGGCAAGCGGCGGCAGTGGGCAGGCGGCGGCAGCGGCACAACCCAGCAACGACGCCTGCACACAAGCAGCAGCAAAGCCCCAGGCAGCACAGCCCGCAAGGACGACAACAGCGGGTAACGGCGGCGACAACGGCCCCAGGTATGCAGCAATATTCAGCCCGTAGTGACAGGCAGACAAACCGGCAGATGATAATGATGGTATTGATGGCATTGAAGTTTTTTAAAGATGTTTTTAAGTTGAAGCGCGGAGCTCCCTGCTAAGCATCCGCCTCAGTCGCCATCTTTTTCCCTTTTAGCTGCATGTGGGACTTACCCTTGAGCCTGGATTGGAAGCTGCAGCTAGTGCAAAATGCAGCTGTGAGGGTGCCTAATAGGACACCCAGTTTTACATACATTACACTGGTCTTGAAAGAACTGCACAGGCTGCCTATCAACTACTGAACCGATACTATGTTTTGTTGTTGACATTTAAAGCCCTAAACAACTTGGAACCAGGTTGCCTAGCAGACCCCCCAGTCCAGGCCCATCCAAGTTCTTCTGAGGAGATAGCACCAACCCCCTGGAATGCCCTCCCTTGCATAATTTGCGAGGTGGAAACAGTAATGACCTTTAAGTGCCTCTTTAAAACATATGGGTTTACCCAAGCTTTCCTGGGCTGTGACTCTTAATCTTAATTTTTTTTGTTTTGTACACTGAGCAGTTTTATTTGTGATACACTGTTGCATTTTGATTTTCTCATTTTTAGGAAATGTTATCAAAAGTTGTATTCGTACTGTTTTTATGTAAACTGCTTATAGATTTTCATTAATTAAGCAGTATAAAATGCTATATATAAATAAAAAAACCTCTGCTGGTGACTACAGAACAACACTGTTGCTGACCCCTTTAGGATGGAGACTTCAACCACATTATTCAAGTGAGCAGCAAACTCCTCTCCTTGAACAAGGTCTCCACTTTGTCATCTTAAATGTGAAATACCATCATCATCCACCACTTATATTTGTATGCTGCCTTTCCACAAAAATTATGCTCAACATACATCATAAAATGAACAACCGAAATAATAATTTAATAGTTAGAGAAAATAAAACAGCAATATGTAGTAAGTGTAACAGCATACAAAAACAATATTTAAATATTATAAATGTAGCAACTGTACACCTCGTGTCAGTACCAAAATTTTGATAGTTGAACAGTTTCACCTTGTTCCCAGCTGTCCTAGCTACTGCTGCTGTGTTTGCTACAAATTAGCCAAGGATCTAGTTAGTCAGATCAAATATCTAGGCCTCTGCTTCCCCAAATAATCACTGCCCCATTGGCATCACCATTCAGTCAGCAGCAACTTCTCCCATACTCACAGTCCTTCTCCCGCAGCAGGCTTCCAAAAGCAGGGGTTGGAAGATGTGAAGCTTCCTTATACTGGGTCAGAACTTTGGTCCATCTCCATTGGCCGGCAGGAGTTCTCCTGGGCAGGGTTCTTGCTGCCCAGCAGTGAGGGGTGGTGGCTCCATGCCAGTGGGGCAGTGGAATCCACTCCAAGTTTCAGTCTGAACTTTCAAGAAGCTGAACATCTCCTTGAAAGTTCAGACTAAAACCTAGAGCGGATTCTGTTGCCCCACTGACATGGAGCCACCAGCCCCCTCTGCTGCCTAAGATCTTTTAACAGGAGACACCAGGGATATGACCTTCAGTATGTCAGGCATTCGTTTTTGTTTTAATATATTTTAAAGTCTGTTTTTAAGATGTCTTTTTAGTGTTTTGTTTGCCGCCCTGGGCTCTTACTGGGAGGAAGGGTGGGATATAAATCTAATAAATAAATAAATATCTGAAGTATCAGCTCATCTTCAGATGTAGTAACAATCTCGTGGGTGTTACACAGGGTTGCCAATTGACCAGAGGGTGGGGAACAGTCCACGCCTGCTTTGTGCATTTAACAGCAGCTTGAAATTGGCAGGTAATACTTTTTCAGAGCATGAAGAAAGGCATTCTCATCTGATCATGTCTGCAGCTCAAAACTACTGGCAATTCTAGCTATAAACCAGCCTTTCCTTAAGCTGGTACCCTCTGGTTGTGCACACTGGGACTGATGGGAGTTGTAGTCCAAAACATCTAGAGGGAACCAGGTTGCAGAAAGCTATTATAAAGCCATGTTCACTTGATAACTCACACATCCATCTGACCAAATTGCTGCAAGTCCTGGGGTGATTTCTTTTGGGGAAGTCAGAGAAAGCCCTAGACTATTTCCAAATGCGGGAGATAAGGGACGATTCCATACTTAATACTGGAAACAAACCATTCAGATAGCACAAATTGGTAGTTGGCACCAGTTTTTTTTTTTTTTTTTTAGCTTACCCAATTTTTGCCAGAAAGGGTAAACCCAAATTTAATGGGGGGGATATGGGCTGGCATTTTGATGCTACCACCATGAGGACTCTGCAAAAAACTTGCAAGCATGAGTAACATCCATCCCAGAAAAAAACTCCCATCTAGTAGTGCCCAAGATATCCAAAGATGCTGTAATCATGCCCATTGGTTGAGGCTCTTGCGAACATTTACTTCCAAGCAAGGAAGAATCTGTTATAAAGCTGAGTAGCTATCCTCCAGCCCTCAAAGAGGAAAGGATGCATTCTTTATAACTGTCACACTGAAATCCAACTAGTGTGTATGCTTTACTCAACAGAGGACAACCACATCAACGTCCCATTCTCTCTCCACCCCACAGGGGAAAACAGATACAAGCAGCTAAGCTACACTGTAGAACTGACCTCATTTGAAGAAGGCTATTGTTAGGAGTTCTGTCTCATACCCCTGCCACACTTGGAGAGCAACAGGTGGTAGCTGGAGCTAGCCTCTGTTGAGGATGTGATGTATTTGTTGTAACTTTTGGCTTTGTTAATGAGGTCTTAGTTGCGGCGGATTTGATACTGCTGGGAAGACAGAAGAGGATCCATTTGCACCTGTTGGAAATCAGGGGAACAGCAACATAAGGTTTTGATTAATGTATGGGTTGGAAGATGTAGCAGAAGATAATGGTTTGTTAAATAGACATGATAGCACTCAATGATTAAAAAAGTTAATGGGGGTGGGTGCTTCTGTCTGTTTTCTATGTCAGATTTTACTCTGTTTTATATTTGATAATGTTTTCAGCAGGGGGTCTGGGTGTACTGCAAAGTGAGACCCCACCCACTATCTTAATTTGCTTTCTAATTGTGGCACAGATTATGTTTATCTGTGGTTGGTGAATATTTTGTTTGGATGTTAATACCTGCATGGGAAAGGCAAGTGTGTGTATGTGTGAGACAGACAGACAGGTCTTATTCTGTGGGAGGGATTCAAGTGCATATCAGAAATGTAGGTTTCCCCAGTTAAATAGATTAAAGTGCACTATGAGCCTGGTGCAACAAATCCACTTCCAGAAAACTCTGGACTTTTTGCAGTTAGGAAAGTGATAGGAAAGTGCACTGAAAAGTGTGGAAAGAACAGATGGTTAACCGGAAGACCTATGACCGTGGCATAAGCAAATCAGAATGAATGCTCATTGTTGTATGACCTCCCCACAAACAAATCAGAACAAATGTTCAATAGAGGTCATGCATACTCTAACCTCTGCATAAACTTTGTGCAAGCAAATTGGAATGAATCTGTTATGTTTTGGAAAGTTGTTCGTTTGCAATGCATTTGGACACTTCTTGAGATACCGTAATCAAATTTTGTGTGATGGTTCCTGAGATCTAGGAGCAGGTTTTTGTCTATGTTTGTTTGGATACAATTGGCTGCCATTTTGAAAAGATGGCAGACTGAACCTTTCAAAACTGCACTGATTTAAACCACCAATTTCAAAACTGCAGTGACCGTTTGGTTTCTTAGAATTCCCAAGCAACCTGGTACAAAGCTGCAGTGGTATAAACAGGCTGTCTGGAGGGACACTGTGAGAAAGAGAAAAGTCACGTTAGATGTTGGACAAAGCTTATTTTAGTTTAAATAAGTACATAAACACCAGTTCTTGCCAACAGAAGAAGTGTTGGGCAGAGGTCCCAATACACATACAGGGTACCCAGAAAATCCTGTTGTCTCGGCACTCGGGTCCTGTTTGCGGGCTTCCCCCAGGCACCTGGTTGGCCACTGTGAGAACAGGATGCTGGACTAGATGGGCCACTGGCCTGATCCAGCAAGCTCTTCTTATGTTCTTATATTCTTATGTCTCCACTATAGCTCAGAGTAAGCTTTTACAGCAAGCGCAAAGATTTGGTTTCCCTCCTCTGACATTTGGCCTGAATTTGCATATATACCATATTTGCAAATAGTAATGTAATGAGGCTGTGCTGTGAGTCTTTGAAGTACCTTGCATTAGCCTTGGCTTTTAGTTTAGATTATTTGATTTTGAAAGCTGCCTTGTGGACTTTTAGAATGCTTATCTATAAATAAAAGTTGTGTATACACTTACCCATTTGTAGCACAAAGTGTAGCTTTTCTGGATACAGAATCATTCATGCTCATCCTCAACATACTACTTTCAGTGCAGATTAACTGTAGATTCTGCCATCCAGAATGCAATTACCTGATATGTGTTTGAAAAACCTCCCCTTAATTAGATTACACATTTGACCCCACTCCTTTGGTATAGACCAACTAGGGATGGAAGGATCTATATCAATATATAGTGGCAGGAAACTGAAGGTGCTGTGTTAAGTTAGTCCTCAACTGGAAAGAGTTGTAGCTCAATAATTAAGCATCTGCCTTGCATGTAGGGATGGAAGGATCTGTCAATTTCAGTTCCCCTAGTTTCTCATTCTCCACATTTCTGCAGAAATTTGCAATTTGAAAAAATATCCTTATGAAAATTTATGCATTTTAGTGCAACTTTCTCCAAATGAACACATTTTTGTACACAGTTTTGATTAATATACACATTTTTGCAAACAATATACTCATTTTTGTATGTTTTCACTCATATCTTCATTTTAAGCCTCACTCGCTGGATCATCAACTTCTAGTGGTGAGTGGGCTTGAGTGTTCCAATTAACCCTGTGAGTGATACCGTTGGGAGTCATGTACTCCCAGCATGGTCACCCATGACGGTAAGGTCAAGGGAGCAGAACCAGACAAAGAATGATCCAAGAATGTCCTCAACAGCAGAACTGTCAGATGATAACAATGTGTATGTTACAATGGTTGTGAAGGCACATAAAGGCTGCAGCCGATGAAAGACTTCCAGTTGTTGTGGTATCCATGCCATTGGATCAAAGCCTTTTTCTGTCAAGATTGTGTGTTGATCATTGTGCACCAATCTCCCCACATAAAACATATTCACGCACAAGCGTCTTCCAAAACAAAACAAAAGTCCCGTGGTGATTGGTGAATGGTGACAGGGGCAGGACTGTGAAATCTGGAAGCCCCTAGTCATGGACCGGCACATGGGTGGTGGTTACAGATGCAGTCGTCCTGGGACAAGGACCGAGGCAGTTGAGTAATTCGGCAGCTATATCCATGACTGGGCAGTCCTATTCAGGATCCACTCTGCTCACCCCATATGGGGAGGGGGCTAGAAAAGGTGCCCTAAATATAGTCTGCCTAATTTCTCCCTGACTGGATTACCGCATCCAGTGGGGTCACCACTTAGCGGTTGCAAAAGACAATTGAATTTTGGAACATGGAACATACAGACATTGCTGTACAACGTAGATAGCGAACATCCAGAATGCAAGACTGCCATCATCGCGAGGGAATTGATATGTTTTAATATCAACATAGCAGCACTTCAGGAAACTCGAAGAGCAGGAGAAAGAAAAGCAGGAGAAGAAAAAGGATGTTATACCTTCTTCTGGAAAGGACTGCCTGAACAAGAACAATGAATACATGGAGTATGCTTTGCTATTAAAAGTAATCTTGTGAAGCTCTTGTCAGAAGTTCCTATTGGCATTAACGAACGGCTCTCAACTCTCCGGTTAAAACCCGCCAAAAACCAGCAGGCAACCATTATAAGTGCTTATGCGCCAACATTAGATGCTGATGAAGACATCAAGGAAATATTTTATACCCAGCTGGACACCATCTTATCAGAGATACCTAAGGAAGATAAAATTATCCTTCTGGGGAATTTCAATGTGATAGTTGGGTGTGATTTTGATTTATGGCCAGAAACCATTGGGAAAGAAGGAGTTGGCAACCGCAACCTGAATGGGTTCTGAATGGTACTTCTGACTAAACATGTAGAGCATAATCTTATTACAAACATGCTATTTCGCCAGAAAAATAAATTTAAAACATCATGGAAGCACCCTCAGTCGTAATACTGGGATCTCCTACATTAAGAAATTGTCCGTGCTAGAGCTCGTTGTGATGTACTCCTCACTAGGGCCATGATGAATACTGATGACTGCTGGACAGATCACCAATTAATTTGATCCACTATGGCCATTAATACTGTTCCTCAATGTAGGCTCCAAGGAAGAAAAGCAAGGCGTAAAATGAACATCCATGCCCTTCAAAATCCTATTAAGCAAGCTTGTTTTCAAATAATCCTTAAGAAACATCTAGCTATGGAAATCCCTGAAAACGTCAAGGAACACTGGATTAAACTGATCTTCCAACATCAACTTCGCTGGACCAGCCATGTTGTTCAAGTGCCTGATCACCGTCTTCCAAAGCAGCTACTCTGCTCTCAGCTTAAGGATGGAAAACTGAATATTGGTGGACAGCAAAAGAGGTTTACAGATGTTCTTAAAAATAACCCCCCAAAAAGTAACATAAGCACTGGGAAGTCTTGGCCCATGAGTGTCCCAAATGGAGGTCGGCTATTATCAAAGATGCTATGGACTTTGAAGAAGCACGAATACAGAGTGAAAGGAACAAATAAGCCAAGCGGAAGGCAAGTAAAAAAAATCCTCATCGCAAATGTCTTTCATCTGGAAACCTATGTTCTCACTGTGGGCGGCTGTGTGGATCTAGGACTGGCCTCCAAAGTCACTTACAGACCCACTGTTAAAAACTTTATTTTGGAAGACAATCTTACTCGGTCACGAGTGATCACCAATGAACATTTTAAGCACATTTCCCCTTAATATGTGCATTTTTGTAAACATTGTTTGGATGAAGAACTGCATCGCTAAATTTGGATAAGTGCAAATTTCAAAGGATGGCTGTGTTTCAGTTCTCATCTTGTTTTGGAAAATGTGAATTTGATAAATTTGGCTTTAAATGAAATTGAATTCCTCCACCATTCGTAATGTCCACCCACAACATTATTTATTTATTTATTTAAAATATTTCTATCCCGCCCTTCTACCCTACCATAGGGCACTCAGGGCGGCTACAATAAAAACACATACATACATAATAAAATATACAATAAAAACACAAAACATTACAGTAGATTAAAATGCATAAAATACTATTAAAATACATAAAATGCATAACTGAGGAGGTGTGGATATACCCTCCCCCATTTTTGGGACTTCCTGCATCTGTTTTCAAATTATTACAGTGTGGGGTAATGCGGAATCAATCTGCAAAGAACTTTTATTTTCAGGATGAAACCAGTTTGTCAAGAAGCAATTTTCAGGTGCAAAAAATCTGCAGTAGGTCTAGATTGTGTGTGGACTAGGTAGGAAAAACCCCCAAACCCGAGGCTCCATTGATTCTATAATAAATTGTGGGGTACGTGCAGCCAAAAAGGAAATTAAATTAATAATGATGGACCAATGGTCTAGCTCAGTATAAGGCAGCTCCTATGTCATTCTGAACATTTTGTATCTTCTGTTACAGACATATGTCTGTGTTGTCATTGTGATCTGTGACCACATTGTGATCTGGGCCTCTCTGGACTGGTGTTTATTTGCAGGTGCATTCTGCATCATGTCAGTGGCACAATAACAGCGCATGAGTGGTGGATTTATACTGGACAGTCCACACATCATTCTGCTTTATTAGTTGTTCTGTGATGTTACTGCATTATTGCTATCTGCACTGGCACTCTTGCACTATAGCACAACAAAAGTGGGACACCTCCCCATACGCCTAGAACACGTTGTTGTTGTTATGTGCCTTCAGGTCGATTGCGACTTATGGTGACTCTTTGAATCAGCGACCTCCAATAGCATCTGTCGTGAATCACCCTGTTCAGATCTTGTAAGTTCACGTCTGTGATTTCCTTTATGGAATCAATCCATCTCTTGTTTGGTCTTCCTCTTTTTCTACTCCCTTCTGTTTTTCCCATAAGTTTTTGCCTAGAACATATGTGGTGTAAAAGTTAGAGGATTTCAGGCTGAACTTAGGGACATGCACTGATTAGAAACAAAGCACTATAACTGTCCTGAAATGTTGGCAGGGGCAAACAGTTTTGAAAGCAGGATTGTGTATAACTGCTCTGATACCATCATGAGCACAAATAATCATAAATGCACAATAAAGAAGATGCTTAACTGGGTTAATTGGATTTCAGTTCCCTGTGGCTGCAATCCTAAAGGACACGAGGAAGTTATTCCTATGAAGCTTAATGGGACTCTTAATAAACAGGACTGTGCTGCATTTTTATTGTAATAATCTGTCTCTGGCTGTGTACACAAGCATTCTATTCTACAATCAGTGGAAACTGAGTACTTGTTTTTTCTATGCAATCCACACACTATATAGACCTATTGCAGATTTTTTTTTGCCCCTGAAAAGTGCTTCTTGAGAAACTGGGTTCATTCTGGAAAAATAAAAGCTCATTGCAGATTGATTCTGCATTACCCCCCAGTGTGTCCATTTGAAAACAGATGTAGGCAGTCCCAGGTAGCCACACCTGACCAATGACATTGTGGGTGGGCATATACGCAGACTGCACTCACTACTTCCTTCTCTGTTCACCTGGGCATGTGCAGAGAGGATAAGGTGTAGATAACTTTATCAAGGGGAGGGTTTTTCAAACACGTATCAAGTGACCACATCCATCCTTGTGGCCAGTAGGATGTGAAATCAATTTAGATTGAAAGCAGCATGTTGAGGATGAGCATGAACAATTCCAGACTGAGAAAAACTACATTCTTGTGCTACAAACAGATTAGTGCGTACACTGTCTTTCTGTAATCTGAGGATTGACGTTCTTAATCCGTGTGCAAAAGTGGGGGAGGAGTGTTAGAGGATGGAAAAGTTGGTGGGTGGAAAGAAATAAGATTTCTTGCTGGCACTTATTTGCTCTCTTTATTTTAAAGAATCCCCAATATTTTACTGACCTGCTCCTATACCTTTGATTATAGGCATGTTTACTGGCACAGAAATACAAGTGGTGGAATCTGCAACATGGGCTGTTGATGGCTATTGAATATGAACCAAATTCAGAGCTTGGAAGT
Source organism: Rhineura floridana (assembly GCF_030035675.1). Lineage (NCBI taxonomy): Eukaryota > Metazoa > Chordata > Lepidosauria > Squamata > Rhineuridae > Rhineura > Rhineura floridana. Next base: position 207,138,839 of record NC_084483.1, on the reverse strand, counting down.
AACTAGTTACAGGTAACGAATTACTTGTAATTCATTACTTTTTTGAGTAACGAGTGGGTAATTCCTTTACATTTTGATTGTAATAGAACTAGCAGTAATTTTACTACTTTTGCGGAGTAATTGTAACGTTTCCAGAATTACTTTTGGGCATTGCTTGGGGGGGGCAGTGGAAGTCTTCTGCCCCTCTGATTTGTGGATGAAAATCATGTGCCTCAAATTGGGCTTCTGTGCAGTATCGTTCTTTCCTCATGCTCTGTGGATGGGTAGGAGGCGACGAGGGAGGAGGTGGAGAGTGAGATGAGGTGGAGTGGAGAAAACAATTATTTTAAAAAATGGATAGTGGTGGTGAAGAATGGAGTGGAGGGAAAAGGATCCGGAGGTCAAGAACATGGATAAAGGAGGAGGAGGATGCAGCAGCAGAATGGAGATAAAGAACTGTGGAGGTGAAAGATGACAACGTGTGTGTGTGTGTGTGTGTGTGAGAGAGAGAGAGAGAGAGAGAGAGAATACTGTGTTTGCACTTGGCACACAAAGTGGCCTCCACCACCCTCTCTGGCTACTGTGCTGCATTTGCAGTATTTTAACTTTTTTGCATCTCAGGGGAAAATGTTTGCTTGAGTGAGTGTCCCTTAGTTGGTGGCAGGGCAGGGTCAGGGAGGTGGTTAAGTGAGAGAGATTATGCTGTCTGTCTGAGTGGGGGGGTTGCACTTGGTTTGACGGGAAAAGATCTGAGTAGTGGCATCAGCCTTCCTCCCCACCACCCTTACCAGCGGAGAGACCACCATTGCTATCTTATGAATAAAAATAATTATTCTACTACCTCTTTATGTGTGTGTTTATTTTTACTGTTGTTTTAGGCTACTTAGATGTGCAGCAGCCAAGGACAGCACCTTGTAGGCTTTTTTTAAAAGTAACTGTAATTGTAGTGATTACTTTGGAGGAAAAGTAAAGTAATCAGTTACTTTCAGAGCAATTGCAATTGTAATGGTAATTACTACTTTTTGGGGCCATGTAACTGTAACTTATTACTTTTTAAAAGTAATCTTCCAAGCTCTGACCAAATTGCATAAGCTAGTCTCCTACCTCCACTTATTTTGCTGGTTTAAATACCTTTGTACTGATGGAGGGGGCTATAAACAATATGCTATTTTTTCCCCAGAGAAAAAATATGGGGACAAAATCCATGCATACTAGACTGGAGGCTCAGGCAATGCTTTTATTTAGATCCCTGTTCATTTTGTTTGAACTCCTTACATCTGGATCATGCTAGGTAACAGATAAGTACAAGTGTGCTTGCATGTCCCGAATCTGAGAATCTGAAAGTATTAAGCATGAAGTGCAATACAAAATGCAAAATCGGAGTGAATTATGTGAAATAAAATACAATTTTTGTGTCAATAAAACATGTATTATTTTAAATTGTTTTTAGATTTTTAAGTGCCTTTTAAGGTTTTAAGGTTGTGCATAGTTTAATTGTATTTTAATTGTATGTTTTTCTATGTTTTTAACTACATGTAGTTTTATTTGTAAGCCGACCTGAGTTCCAGTATGGAAAAAGGGCGGGGTAAAAATAAAGTTTCAATTCAATTCAATTCAAAAAAGTGTGGTGTGTATAAAAATATACATTTTAAAGTTAGAATTTAAAAAAGTTCTTGGGCAGCAAATCCCACTCACAAGAGGATTGTGCACCACACTATGCATTCTATTTTCAGTTAATGTGTGTGCAGTATTTTCCATTGACTAGCATTGGTGGCTATGCATCAGAGGAGAGGGTATTTGTTGGGACAACGGCCACCCTGAGACATTTTTGATACAATCTTCTCATATTTGAAACAAGCTTCTCACATATATATTTTTATGCACGATGAGCAGCAAGTATATACAACATGAATTTCCATTGTGGTGAAGGCACATGTGAAGTCATCTTGAGGCTGACTTGTGTGTGGTAAAATTGTGGGTTGAATATTCTCATGGGTTGAATGGTGCTTTGCTCCAAGATGGTATCAGTCCATATTGCAATGCTATAGCAAAGCTACCAAAAATGGCATGATTGATGACGTATCCATGAACGTGGGTTTTGTTTTGTGGTTAAGTAATTGTGCAACTCTGTCATTGCTATACAACACAGCTGTGATCTGATTCACACTTCATAAGGCAAGGAGGGTTCAAAGTAGTAAAGGGCCCTTATCTCAAGGCCAAATTACACGTGCATGTTTTTAAATAATACAAAAAGCATCAGGTGGGGTGGCTAATAATTGCTAGGATTGCAGCAGGTGGAGATGAGGAATTAAACTCTTTCCTCCTCTGTTGCACTCCATGGAAAAATCCCCCTTTCCTGAAACTTATTTTTGCATTGGCAGAGAATCCGCCTGGGGCATGTTTGGGGCAATTTTAGTTCAGCAGAAAGGTGAGTAAGAGGAGGAACACTGTTAAATAAAATAAAATAAATAATTCTGCCCTTAAGAACATAAGAACATAAGAACAGCCTGCTGGATCAGGCCAGTGGCCCATCTAGTCCAGCATCCTGTTCTCACAGTGGCCAACCAGGTGCCTGGGGGAAGCCCGCAAGCAGGACCCGAGTGCAAGAACACTCTCCCCTCCTGAGGCTTCCGGCAACTGGTTTTCAGAAGCATGCTGCCTCTGACTAGGGTGGCACAGCACAGCCATCACGGCTAGGAGCCATTGATAGCCCTGTCCTCCATGAATTTGTCTAATCTTCTTTTAAAGCCGTCCAAGCTGGTGGCCATTACTGCATCTTGTGGGAGCAAATTCCATAGTTTAACTATGCGCTGAGTAAAGAAGGACTTCCTTTTGTCTGTCCTGAATCTTCCAACATTCAGCTTCTTTGAATGTCCACGAGTTCTAGTATTATGAGAGAGGGAGAAGAAGAACTTTTCTCTATCCACTTTCTCAATGCCATGCATAATTTTATACACTTCTATCATGTCTCCTCTGACCCGGCTGTTTTATTTTCAATACCTTTCCTAATTATTGCTAGCATGGAATTTGCCTTTTTCACAGCTGCCGCACACTGGGTCGACATTTTCATCGTGCTGTCCACTACAACCCCGAGGTCTCTCTCCTGGTCGGTCACCGCCAGTTCAGACCCCATGAGTGTATATGTGAAATTAAGATTTTTTGCTCCAATATGCATAATTTTACACTTGTTTATATTGAATTGCATTTGCCATTTTTCTGCCCATTCACTCAGTTTGGAGAGTCTTTTTGGAGCTCTTCGCAATCCCTTTTTGTTTTAACAACCCTGAACAATTTAGTGTCATCAGCAAACTTGGCCACTTCACTGCTCACTCCTAATTCTAGGTCATTAATGAACAAGTTGAAAAGTACAGGTCCCAATACCGATCCTTGAGGGACTCCACTTTCTACAGCCCTCCATTGGGAGAACTGTCCGTTTATTCCTACTCTCTGCTTTCTGCTTCTTAACCAATTTCTTATCCACAAGAGGACCTCTCCTCTTATTCCATGACTGCTAAGCTTCCTCAGAAGCCTTTGGTGAGGTACCTTGTCAAACGCTTTTTGAAAGTCTAAGTACACTATGTCCACTGGATCACCTCTATCTATATGCTTGTTGACACTCTCAAAGAATTCTAATAGGTTACTGAGACAGGATTTTCCCTTGCAGAAGCCATGCTGGCTCTGCTTCAGCAGGGCTTGTTCTTCTATGTGCTTAGTTAATCTGGCTTTAATCATACTTTCTACCAGTTTTCCAGGGACAGAAGTTAAGCTAACTGGCCTGTAATTTCCGGGATCCCCTCTGGATCCCTTTTTGAAGATTGGCGTTACATTTGCCACTTTCCAGTCCTCAGGCACAGAGGAGGACCCAAGGGACAAGTTACATATTTTAGTTAGCAGATCAGCAATTTCACCTTTGAGTTCTTTGAGAACTCTTGGGTGGATGCCATCCGGGCCCGGTGATTTGTCAGTTTTTATATTGTCCATTAAGCTTAGAACTTCCTCTCTCGTTACCACTATTTGTCTCAGTTCCTCAGAATCCCTTCCTGCAAATGTTAGTTCAGGTTCAGGGATCTGCCCTATATCTTCCACTGTGAAGACAGATGCAAAGAATTCATTTAGCTTCTCTGCAATCTCCTTATCGTTCTTTAGTACACCTTTGACTCCCTTCTCATCCAAGGGTCCAATTGTCTCCCTAGATGGTCTCCTGCTTTGAATGTATTTATAGAATTTTTTGTTGTTGGTTTTTATGTTCTTAGCAATGTGCTCCTCAAATTCTTTTTTAGCATCCCTTATTGTCTTCTTGCATTTCTTTTGCCAGAGTTTGTGTTCTTTTTTATTTTCTTCATTTGGACAAGACTTCCATTTTCTGAAGGAAGACTTTTTGCCTCTAAGAGCTTCCTTGACTTTGCTCGTTAACCATGCTGGCATCTTCTTGGCCCTGGCGGTACCTTTTCTGATCTGCGGTATGCATTCCAGTTGAGCTTCTAATATAGTGTTTTTAAACAACTTCCAAGCATTTTCGAGTGATGTGACCCTCTGGACTTTGTTTTTCAGCTTTCTTTTTACCAATCCCCTCATTTTTGTGAAGTTCCCTCTTTTGAAGTCAAATGTGACCGTGTTGGATTTTCTTGGCAATTGGCCAGTTACATGTATGTTTAATTTAATAGCACTGTGGTCACTGCTCCCAATCGGTTCAACAACACTTACATCTCGCACCAGGTCCCGGTCCCCACTGAGGATTAAGTCCAGGGTTGCCGTCCCTCTGGTCAGTTCCATGACCAACTGGTCTAGGGAATAGTCATTTAGAATATCTAGAAACTTTGCTCCTTTGTCATGACTGGAACACATATGCAGCCAGTCTATGTCCGGGTAGTTGAAGTCACCCATTACTACCACATTTCCTAGTTTGGATGCTTCCTCAATTTCATATCTCATCTCCAGGTCTCCCTGAGCATTTTGATCAGGGGGACGATAGATCGTTCCCAGTATTAAGTCCCTCCTGGGGCATGGTATCACCACCCACAACGATTCTGTGGAGGAGTCTGCCTCTTTTGGGGTTTCGAGCTTGCTGGATTCAATGCCTTCTTTCACGTATAGAGCGACTCCGCCACCAATACGTCCTTCCCAAAAGGAGCCCAGGGCAGCAAACAACAAGAGATAAAACAATAAAAACAGAATCAAAGAATACTGTAGTAGAGTTAGAATGCAGGTGCAGACTGGGATAAAGGTATCCACTTAAAATACTTGTTGAAAGGCTTTGATATTACTACTACTACTACTACTACAGTATTATTAAATTTATTACCTAACCTTCATCAGTAGGTCCCAGGGTGGGTCACAACAATGTGAAATACATAGACTCATAGAATTGTAGAGTTGGAAGGTACTTATTAGGCCATCAAGTCCAACCCCCTGCTCAATGCAGGAATTAAAACATTATTGAAAAGTTATAAACAAATTGCAATCACAACTAGAGAGGGTCCTAAAAACATACATTTCAAGTGTCAAAAGCCAGGGTGATGAGGTGAATCTTCCGCATATGACAAAAGCTGTACAGTGAAGGTGTCACAAGCCCCATTGTGAGGACTGAGGAGGGAATTCCACAGATTAGGAAATACCCTCTTCTGGCCCTCCCTCCTGAGAGCAGTGGAACTACGAAGAGGGCTGCCTCCGCTGATCTTAACACCTGAGATAGTCTGTAGAGAAGGAGGCAGTTTTTCAGATACTTGGGCCCTAAGTCATTTAATTAGGCCCAGAAACAAGCTGGCAACCAATGCAACTGTTTTAAAACAGGGGTTATATGAGACCTAAATGGAACCCCAGCCAGTAACCTGGCTGTTGCATTTTAGACCAGTTTAAGTTTTTGAACTGTCTTCAAGGACAGCCCCATGCAGAGTACATTGCAAGAATCTAATCTGGAAGTTGCCAGAGCATGGAGTACAGCTGGATGCCATCCACATATTGGTGACACTTCGCTCCAAAACTCCTGATGACATTATAGGGATGGATAAAATTATGCATGGTATGGAGAAAGGGGATAGGGAAATGTTTTTCTCCCTCAAAATACTAGAACCCGGGGTCATCCAGTGAAGCTAAGTGGTGGGAGATGCAGGATAAAGTACTTCACATGCAGTACGTAGTTAGATTATGAATTTCACTACCCCAAGCTGTGGTGATAATCACCAAATGGGAGTTTTAAAAGGGGATTGGACAAATTCATGGAGGAAAAGACTATTGATGGCTATATAATGCTATGCCCAGTATCAGAAGCAGTGTGCATAAGGACAGTGTGGCTGGTGTAAATATGGGCCATAGCACTTGACCCAGCATAGGAGGGTGGTACAGGGGCAAGTCGGCATGAGATAGAGTAGTGGGCTGTCCAACACTGGATGCATTCAAGAGGCAGCTGGACAGCCATCTGTCAGGAATGCTTTGATTTGGATTCCTGCATTGAGCAGGGGGCTGGACTTGATGGCCTTATAGGCCTCTTCCAACTCTTCTATTCTATGAAATTTGATTCAGCCTGGTTTCTCTTTTTTTAAATAGGTTAATAGGTGTAAAGGAAATATATGCCCTTTGACAATGCATTCTTGTCACACAACACATAGTTAAACTATGGAATTTGCTCCCACAGGAGGCAGTGATGGCCAAAAGTAGATCAGACAAATGCATGGAGGAAAAGGCTGTCAGTGGGTACTAGCCACGATACCTTTGCTCTGCTTCCAAAGTCGGAGGTGGTATGCTTCCGAATACCAGTTGCTGGAAATTGCAGGAGGGGGAGAGAGGTTTTGTGCTCAGTTCCCGCTTGTGGTCTTCCCATAATCTAGTTTGCCACTGTGACAATAGGACACTGGACTAAATGGGCCACCGGCCTGATCCAGCAGGCTTTTTTTGTTCTTATACGTCTATGTATCAAATACTAAGTCTAGGTGTTTGCTGCCTTACAGTGCAATCCAGTACACACTCAGAAGTAAGCTCTATTGGGTTCAATGGGACTTACTCCCAGGTACGTGTGTATTAGATTGCAGCCTTAATATTCAGCTAAGAGCCAATGGAAGAGAATGTCTGAATAAATGTTTCATGTTTTACTCCACACGGTTTATTTTTGTAGTTCTGGTTTGTTGTATTATTATTTTTCCTACTCATCAATAAGTGTTATAAAAAAGAAGCAGTAAGCATTTGAATACCAGTTGCTGGGAAGCAACAACAGGAGGGCATTTGTGCCCTGCTTGTGGGCTTCCCATAGATATCTGGTTGGCCACTGTGCTGCCCTGGGCTCATTTGGCTACATTTTATTAATTATAATATGGGAAACTGATTCACTAGAAAAGACAATAATGCTGAGAAAAACAGAAGGGAGTAGAAAAAGAGGAAGGCCAAACAAGAGATGCATTGACTCCATAAAGGAAGCCACAGTCCTGAACTTACAAGATCTGAACAGGGTAGTTTATGCCAGATGCTGTTGGAGGTTGCTGATTCATAGGGTCGCCATAAATTGAAATCAACTTGAAGACATATAACAATTTGGGAAACACGGTGCTAGACAAGATAGGCCTTGATCTGATCCAGCAGGGATCCTCTTTAAGCTTTTACAAAAAGTACATTCACAAGGGAGATTTTCTTTAGAACCACAAAAGGTTGCTTTCTGTTCCATGCCCACTGTGGTCCTGATAATTAACCCCACCCCCAGCTGATGCAGTTTACATTTATTGAAAGCTGCAAATTCAGTGCAAAATCAAATTTATTTTGTCCTTCAGTGATGGGGCACATGCTTTGCATGCAAAAAGTCCTCACATTCAGTCCTTGACATCTCACAGGGCTGGGAAAGACCTGTCTGAAGAACCCTAAAGATTCTCTGCCTGTCAGTGCAGACAATGCTACGCTAGATGGACCGATGATCTGATTTCATACAAATGTAGCATCTCATGTTTCAGGCGTCATAAACTGTGGAGTGGAAACACTGATTTATAAATATGCAGTAGATGCATGGTAGGAAGCTGTAACCAACTGAAGATGAGCCAGATGTGTGACCAGCCATGAATAAAATGCTTGCCCATGTGGGTTTAGCTAGAACACAAGTGACTGGGTGTGCCACTGGTGTGTTTACATGTAAATAGGCTGCCTCGCATGCTAACAGCACAGTCCTAAACATGTCTAATCAGAAGTCCTACTTTCTTCCATGAGGTGTTCCTTTGGCAGTCCTAAATACACTTACTAAAGAGTAAGCCCCATTGAACCACAGCAGGACTTCTAAGTAAACATGCACAGGAATGCACAGTTAGCCTGCTGCTTGTTTGTACTTGCGTTGCTGGTTTTGCACTTTTAGCTACTTTTTACAAAAGTATTGCTAACTTATTGTATCCTCAGAGTTGCCATCTCACAGCGGGCCCCGTGCCTTGAACGACAGCAGCAGTACTCCCTTGCCACAAAATAAATGAGTTAAAAAATGAGGCACACGAAGCTCTATCCTCCCCGTCGCTTTTTGTTCCCCTCACGGGAGAAAACCCCCCACATTAAGTCGCCTTGCTTAATCTTCTAATTTAAATCTTGAAATAAAGTCAAATGCGCACAATAAAGGAGGACACCGCTATTGCTACTTTAAAAAGTAACCGTTCTTATTATTAATAATAAAACGGCAGCGGAAAGGAATACGTGAGGAGGATCTGCTTCTGCAACCCCCCCTTCCAAAAATGTTGGTAACTCTGCACATGCTCAGAGGCACTCTTTCCGCAGCCGCCTGAAAAGCTGTAGAGGCGGCGTGCGTGTGTCTGTATGCGTGGCGTCGTGAAAACCGGGTTCCTGAGCGAGTTCGAGCCTTCCCTCAGAAGGGAGGGAGGCAGGCTACTGTGCGGCGGCGGGGCCGGGGGGCGAGGAGGAAGGAGGATGCGCCGCTAGGAGCGCGGGTCCCCCTCAGGCGGCCCCTCCGAGGCTTCTCCCCGCGTCTGCCATCATCCCCAAGATGGCGGCGGCGCGAGGCTGAGGCGAAGGGGGCAAAATCTCCTCGGAGGCGAGACGGCGACTACGGCAGCGGCCTCTCTTTCTCCCCCTCCTCTCTTCGTAGCGCCGCCGCGGCCGCTGGGCCGCCGATCCCCGCCCCCCGCTCCTCCCCGTCCCCGCCCGAGCCTGCCAAGCCAGAGCCGAGGCGGAGCAGCCGCCGGAGAGTGAGGGAGAGCGCGTAGCCAGGGGGGCCCCGGGCGCCCAGGAGCCCCACAGCGGGAGCCGGGGCCCCAGCAACAGCGCCTCCAGCGGCAGCAAGAGCCCAGCCGCCGCCAGCGCCAGCGCCGCCAGCAGCACCGCCAGGCCCGCCGAGACCCTTCCCCGCGCAGCACGCCCCCTCCTCACGCCGGCCCCGCAGCGGCCTTGGCTCGGCCTCAGGCACGCACGCACGCAAGGCCCGTGGCGGCGAAGACGGCCGCGCTAGCTCGGAGGCAGCAGCAGCAGCAGCAGGTGAGCGAGGCTGTCCTGGCAGCTGTCAAGGGGGGCGGAGGGCGGCGGCGGCCCGGGGCCGACGCGCCGTGATTGATGGCTTCGTGTGTGTGTGGGGGGGGTTTGCTGTAGAAGGGGCGGAGCGCAGGAGCCTGAGGAGAGGGGCAGCAGGAAGGGGCGCCCAACTATGATAATGTTTTTTGGGGGTTAGGGTGGCGCAGGGAGGAGTGACTTTAGGGGGGGCGTGTAAAGAAGGGGCGGGGCAATGGTGGGGGTGCCTTTGGGGAGTGGGGGCGCGAGGACGCGGAGGGCAAGTGGCCCGGAGTGGAAGAGGGGTGTGGGTGGGTGAGTGGGGGCGTGGGGTGCACCCCCGGGGTGATGACAGAAGGAACAGAAGGAGGGGATTGTGCAATTTTCGCTTCCAACAAGCCTCTTAAATCGAGACCTTCTCCCAGTCTGCCTCTGTGTTGGAACTGCTTTTAAAGATGTTTTTAAACCTTTAAAAAAAATGTTTCTAAAGTCTGTTTTTATGATGTTTTAAAGTGTTTTTAGTGCTTTCGTTTGCTGCCCTGGGCTCCTCCTGAGAGGAAGGGCAGGATATCGATCAAATCAATCAATAAATTAATTTTGAGAGCTGGCTGAGAGAAGGGGAGAAAGGGGACAGGGAGAGCGAAGGAAGGGAAGGGATGGGGGGTGCAGGGGGAAAGGGAGGGTTGCCAAAGTCTAATGGTTTGCGTGGTGGTGGTGGTGGTGGTAGGGGTCTGCGCCATGCCAGCATTGGGAGGTCCTGGAGAACAGAGGCCTGTGTGGAGGGCTCAGGGCAAATGGTGTGTGCAATTAAGTGCATGTGGGAACCCCCTTGAGTGCCCCTGCTTAGAGAGGAACTGGTAGGAGCCCCCTCCCAAAGGGGTGGGTGTTGCCTGGGGGAAAATTTAAGGATGTGTGTACCCATCTTCCCTCCCCAAAGCTGGGAAGTGTACCACAAAGTAAGGCCCCCAAGGAAACCTTAACGTCTTAGGAGTTTTGGGGAAATTTCAAGGCTATAGTTTTGGAGGGGGTGCCCTAGAAGGACCTGTCAGATGCCACAGGTGGTGGAAAGTACCTCAAAGTTGAGTGGTGAAGAACGCAAGATCCTTGGTAGCTGGCCATCAGTGATCCCTAGAAAAGTGGGGCAGTGAGATAGGACAGCTTGCGGGCTTCCCCCAGGCACCTGGTTGGCCACTGTGAGAACAGGATGCTGGACTAAATGGGCTACTGGCCTGATCCAGCAGGCTCTTCTTATGTTCTTATTATATCTTTATGTTATGTTACGGTTTATTTCTAGGCCGCCTTTTGGCCAAAAAGGCCCCCAAGGCGGCTTACACACAAATAGAAAAGCACAGATACAAAATACAAATAAAAACAATACAATTTATAAAAATTCAAGCCAACAAAATCCTAGCATTTCTAAAAAGCAACAACAGCTAAAACCCCAAAGCACTCGATTTTCTGGTAAAGGACAGTCCCTAGAAAAATGTCACTAAGAGCAGGGGTGAGGGGGCAAAGCAAGTGGAAAAGCTTGCCCCTTGATGGTCCCGGCACAGTTTTGCCCCTGCAGTAGTCATGCGGATAATCACTGGTGCTGATGGGATGGGGTGCCTGGGAATTGGTGGAAGGTAGGGCGGGCTTGGGACAGAGAAGCTCTGTGGGATGTGGTGTACCATCCTCTTTCCTCTTCCATCTTGGGTTAAACTAGAGTAGAAGACAGTCCTCGGACTGACAGTATCTCCTCCTTGCAACAAATCAAAGATGGTGGCGGGGAACCAATATAGTAACTTGGCCTTTGAACCAAGAGGTCTTTTTCCTCACCCTCAAAACTTGCGGGGAGGTCACTTGCAGGAGGAGAGCGCAAAGTCATAGAACTGGAGACTTGTGGAAGAAGGGTTTCTGCAGATAGAGCTATGGTTTGGGTAGAAGTATGTGTGTGTGTGATGGCTGAAAGCAGTTTAACTTAGAATCTGCACAGGGGGTGCTCCTTCTGCTAGTTCATGGGTTCTGTCAAGTGACATATCAGCCCTCTTTTAAGATTTCAGATAAATAGTGACAAGCTTTAATTTGGAGGAGGGGGAGCTGCCTGAAAACACCCTCTCCTGAGTTTAATTAAGGCCCTTAACTTTTGACATGCCCGTGTGTTCATGTTCCATTACAAAAGAACACACAACCACTAGGAAAATTAATGAAGCTGTTTTCTTCTTTTCATTTTTGGCCATTACTGAAAGAGTCTGATCTGCTGTGGCTCTGTGAACATGACTGGGGGAGGGTGTGTGCGGTGGGTGTGTATTAGAAAGATGTGCAGGGGGTGGATTAGTGCTGGTGATGCCAACTGAAGTCTTCACTGCACAGAAAGCTAGGTGGGGGCTGGGGTGAGCGGATAGGGATTCTACATGGTCGCTTTTAAGTGTCACCTTTTTCCTCTTGCATGCTGCATCTCCTTGCTTATTACTTTAAGCAACAGCAGTAAACTGTTTGATGCAGAGAGCTGGGGAGAATAAGTAATATACTCATGCAGTTTTTCTGGCTGAAGGAAATCAAGATGGTAATGATGTATCAAATGGTTTCAAGGGTAATTTGAGCTCAAGGCATGGCTCAATTTTTTTAGGGCAAGGTATGAATAAAACTGAAAGTGATATAGATCTGACTCGGTGCTGTGTATGTGTTTTGAGTGCTCCATTTGTGTTGCCTTCTAAATGGCTTGGTTTCATATAAATGGCTTTTCCAATCACTCGGCAGTTCTGAGCTTGTGTGTTATCAAATAAACTTAGTGAATATGTTTATATGGTTTAACATTTTACACCTGCAAAATAATGTTGCTGACTGGCATTAGATTTATATCCTTGAATCACATATTTGTGTGTGTGTGTAATCTGGTTTCCTAACCACCTGTGTAGGCGACTTGAAGTTTCTGTAGCTCACATCCCGGAAGTGCAACTCCTCTTCTTGAGTTAATCCCATAGGTAGGGAAGGGGGAGATACTTGTATTTTTGCTGAATATGAGACTTGGGATGGAAAGAAATAGTGGCGGAAAGGGAGCATCTTTCCAGTGTGGGTTGAAAGTAATGCGCCTTACACTGGGAGTATTTCTGCATATGCTGACATTTCAGTAACTGAGAACTGGGTCATTATCATCCTACCTGCTGTTGTGCATTCTGACCATTTCATTGGTTTATGTTACAAAAACAGGAAAATATTTTTCATTGTTAAAGTTGCACTATGCTTTAAAAATTAGGACAGTTTTTGTAGTTTAGCAATGGAAAGAGGCTTTCAGTTCTTTAAAGCCTTTATGGGACAATCCTTGGAAGAAGGGCAAGATACAAGTGTGTATGAGATAAATAAATTTTGGAGTGGAATACCTGGAGTGACATCAGCTTAAACTTCTTTAGTTCATTGTTTATTCATTCATTGGACATCCTTTATATAGTCTACGTTTTAATTCGGAGGCATCCCCCCACCCAAAGTAAACTCAGTTTTTAAGAAAAACGCGTTAAAACAGTGTCCACTGAAATTTATCCTAAAACTGAAGCAAGAAAAATAGCAGAGGCCAAATGGGATAGAATTGGCTTAATTCTAAGTAGTTTGATTCAAATGGATTCTGTGTGTGTGTGTTTAAAGAACTGAAAAGTGAAAGAGCTGGAAATAGTTTTCTGTTGGTGAGTATGTGCATAAATCCTCTGTATGTGAATAGATACAAATCTCCAGACTGAAGTTGCCACCAGGTCTAGTTGTGGAGTTAAACAAATAAAATGAAGTTTAAAAATAAAATGAAGTTTAAAGAACTGTTTGTATCTTGTGCAGTGCAATCTTATACATTTCTATTCAGAAGTAAGCCCTGTTGAATTCAATGGGACTTACTCCTAGGTAGGTGTGTATAGGATTGTAGTCTGCAATACACCCATTTTCCAGTCATTTATTTAAGTGTTGAGTCATGTAATGCAGGGGTGAGCAAAAGGTAGATCCTGGGGAAGTTTACAGTAGATCTGCAAGGATGTTTGACTCCCAGTAGTTGTAACGATAACAACAATGAAATGCCATATAACCCCCTCCCCCCAATTACAAGTCTGAAATTAAGAAAGGTTGGAATAACGAGGAGTGGATTTTTGTGTGTAAGGGCTGTTAGTTCCTTCAGTTCTGGTACTTGCAGCAAACTCATGGGCTCAGCATTCTTTAATTTGATGTGCAATTTGACCAGAGGTGGGCTTCGGTTGGTGGAGCTCATGGTTTTAGAGAAAAGCAAGAAAAACCCTGCAAGCCTGAAGTCTACCTACTTCTGATTTCATGCTTTTCAGTCCCCCCCCCCCCCGTATATGCTCTCAAATGAATTGTGCAGGTTAATCTGTCACGGTGGTGGGTGAATAGTTTTACCTGGAAGTGTGTGTGTGTGTGTATGCACAAATGAATACTCTGCAACTTTCTCAGTGTGCAAGACTGCTCAAGAATGAAAGGTAGGTTTGTCTAATTACGGGGAGATTTTTTCCCCCAGCATCAAGGAGGAAAATGATCTACAATAGAAAAAGTGAGTGTAAAACCATATTTCAGTGGTGCTGAAACATTTTATTTTCTTAAAAAGGAAGATTTAATAGATGAAGATAATACTCTTTTTAAATAAGTTCAGAAGCTCTTGACAGTATATAGGTAAATGATTTTTGCATTACTGTTCTTTAAGTCTGTGACTTATTTGTGGGTTTAAAAAAAATGGATTGATGAGATGCGTGGAAACTCGCTGTCAAATGTTGCAGCATTGCCCTTGTCTTGTTCTTCCCAAGAACTTGGTGTGATATTTGAACATTAGGTAACAAATAGAGATATTAGGCGCATTGGTTGAGGGTTTTTATGCACAACTTTCTTTTTGTGGCAAACGTAGATATTCATAAATATGACTAGTTCAGTTTGTTATGCAAAGTAAATTGTGACTTATTGGAATAACTGTCTTGTATCTTAACACTGTTTTAAAAATGAGTATTTTACCCCAGTTCTGGGCATGATGCATTTAAAATATAACTTTAAGTATTCAGAATTATGGGTTTTTTTGATTATTGTAGTTAAACTGTGCAAATATATTTGTAATGAGCTGATTTGAAGAGAAAGTTGGTGATCGCTACTAGTGGGGAAGCTCATTTGCATAGGGAAACAACTTCATTTCATTTCATTTATGAATCTCTTCCTATGAAGCATCTTGAAGCAATTTCACAATACAATAAAAACATATATAAATACAAAAACAATTTCAAATCTAATAGAAATACCAACTGGGATAAAAATCTCCACATCGAAGGCTTGTTGAAAGAGGAAGGCCGTCAACAGGTGCCAAAAAGGCAATATGTCTGATATGTAATGGGAGAGAGTTCCAAAGGGTAGGTGCTGCCACGCTAGACCAGCTTTTAAGCTGCAGTCATGAGTCGGTAACTCAGAGAGGCAGCTATCAGGAGGGAGAGAAATATCTTTCTTTCTTCAGAGTAAAGTTGTACGTTTTGTTGTTTAATGTACCATGTTTGCTTGAAACTGATATTTTGCCATTTGAGGTTTAAAATCTTTTTTTAACTGGTTTTAAACTGCTGTTTTATAGGAAAAAAGGAAAAGTTGAATGTCAAATCAAAACATATTGGACAGTGCATTGATGATTTTTTATTGACATCTTCAGAGCCATTATTTTCATGTAGTCCAGTAGGGCCCTGCTTTTCGGCGGCCCGCTTTTGGCTTTCCGCTAATACAGCGGCTTTCAATTAGAGTAAGGCCCCACTCATATGGTGCTTGTTCCGCTTTTACGGCGTTTTTTGGGTGTTGGGCGCCATTTTATCGACAGAGTTCCGCTTTTGGACGGGTTTCGCTTTTAGGCAGAGGTCTGGAATGTAACCCACCGTATGAGTAGGGCCCTACTGTATAGGAGCTTGGGTTGACAGAAAGGTGTATAGGGGCCTACTTTCATTCATGCTGACTTAAAATGAGAAGTTTTGGTTGAGACACCGGCTTAAAAATATTGGGTTGTATCCAGTGCTGCACTAGCAGGGTTCCCCTGGTGCAACAGGACTTCCATTTCCTCCACTCCCCTGTGTAGCCCCAAAATCTGCTCTGGAGTGAGCCTAACCCTTTGGAGCTGATTTTGAGGGTGTGCGGGTAGCTGGCGGGGACAGTAGAGGAAGAGGTAGCTCTGTTGCACAGTATGCACATGGAAGCCCGTTGTGCCAGTGGAGCTGCAGCATTGATACAGCCCATTGTTGATACCACAACAGACTTGGGAGTATAGAATGACATATGTAATAGCATAGGCAAAGTGTCTGAAACAAGAGCTCTGGTGTCTAACTTGCTAGAGGTCCTTGCCTGTATAAGGTAGTCGGTGTTCAGGCTTAAAGGTATCTGCTTCCCCCACTCCAGGGTTTTGTAATAAAGATAATCTCCATTATAGCTAGAACAGTTTATCTGAAAGAGCGCCTCCAGCTTCATCAAGGATGCCGCTCAACAAGATCAGCCTCAAAAGGCCTCCTCTCTATCCCACCAGTTAAAACAGCTAGAGTGGTGAGGACTAGAGAGAGGGCTTTTTCTATTGTGGCTCCCACTCTGTGGAATTCCCTCCCAAACGATCTCCGTCATGCCCCCGCTGTGATGAGCTTCTGCCGGGCCTTGAAGACCTGGCTCTTCAGACAGGCTTTTGGGGTGGGTTAGGTTTATTACTACTGTTGAGATTTTAATGTTTTAATTTATTTGTATGTTTTTATTCTGTGCGTCGCCCAGAGCAGCTGGACAACCAGCCAGATGGGTGACTAATAAATCTAATAAATAAATAAATAAATAAAAACTGAGTTTAACAACTGGATTTATATTACTGCTGCAAACACTAAAATGCTTGGTAGATTGAGGACTCTTCTTGCATTGGAGTGGGCTGTTTCCATAAAACTAGCAAGAGCACACCTAGGTAGAACCAGCGGAGGTACATTTTGAGTTGAGGAATGAACCAAACATTTATACATCTTCTGTGTGGAGAGACTTCTTTGTAAGAAGAATACACTGATCTTCCCAGGTAACAGTATATTGTATGAACTTAGTAGTTTAGTTTCCATTTCATCAATAACAAAGCAACTGTATGGATTGTGAATAGAGGCTAATAATGGAATAAATAATAGAATTACAATATAACTTTTTGTAAATTGTATCACAGTAAATATATGAACATTTCATTAATAATATTAAAAAGTTAAAAAAAGTTTCATTTATATTAAACATTTCAGAATAATTCTGGATTATGCTCAGTAGATATCCCCTGACAGTTATTCTTCCTCACACTGCCTGCTTTGATCCTAATTTTATACACTTAGTACAATAAACTTGCAGCATAGCTCAGTGATAGATCTGTTTCACTCTTCCAGTCAGCCATGCTTTTTTCTATGATTCTCCATTCCGTTTCTGTTCCCATCCAGTTTCCTTTCTCTGTTCTCCACCCGCACTTCCTGCTAATGAGCATATTCAGCACTCATTGGGCTGTTTTGGGGATTTCAACGTTTTCTTAGATTAGCCCACCTTTCTTCATCCATGATGATCAAATCCCCAGGTTCTACCCCCTTAAAGATCTTTGTACTTCTGCAAATTTGGGGTTCGCTGGAGTCTCCTGATCCCCCCTCCCGTTGTGCATGGATGCTTCTGCTTTGGCTGCATAAGGATTGGCACTTACCTCTGAACTCTGAAAATAGACGGCATGCTACATTATTGTCACTGGCTAGCATCAGTTATTCCAGCAATGAAAAACACTGATTTGAACCAAGACCTAAAATAATGTACATATAATACCTAAAAATTTGGTGTAAAATAACAAAAACGCCTCTCCCCTCCAGCATTAGCAGGCTTCTGCAGAATTTGGGTGAATTTAGAATAAATTATGCAAATCCCAAGTGACCTCCTTGAGTCATCAGTCCATCCTTTTATTTTGCTCTAAAACAGAATATTCATACATCTAGCACTGCTGACAGATGTATGTCCATCTTTCAATTTTTTCACAACCTTCCTAGGAAAACTGTGAGCTCTGCTCTTTGCCATGCAAAGTAAATGTGTACTGTATATGTTTCCGATTTGAGAGTATGAATGTCTCTGGCATTGGAGGAAGAGAGTGTTCCTTTGTGAGTTACAAGTAGGGATGGAAGGATCTGTCAATTACAGTTCTCCCAGATTCTCATTTTTCTAATATTAAATTTAGTTCCCCACATTTCTGCAGCAATTTGCATTTTTTAAAAAAAATCCTCATGAATATTCTTCAGCATTTTAGAGTGATTTTTCCCTAATAAACACATTTTTGTTTGTAGGTTAGATATATGTACACATTTTTGCAAACCATTTATCCTAATATAATGCATGTTTGTATTTTATTTTCACTAATATATTGATTTTTACACACATCTCCCCCTACTATATGCATTTTGTAAGCATTGGTTGGAGAACAGCACCACAAAATTCAGATAAGTGTGAATTTTGAAGGATGGTTGTGTTTCGGTTCTCATTATTTCAGAAAGCGTGAATTTGATAAAACTGGCTTTAAATGCCAACTGAATCAAATTTCTCCCTCATCTCTAGTTGCAGGTGGAGCCTAGGTGCTGCATTTTAGTTGTTTCAAGCCTTTTACCTTGAGGTAACTTACAGGACTCTTGCATGTTGCAGAGGATACCGGGAGGTGTTTTGTAATGGGCCCAGTCCCATAATAGGCGTTAAATGTGCTTATTATTGCTGTAATCACTTACATAGTCTGCTTATTTTATAGTTTGCATATTGCTAGACTACAAAAAGTTCTTTGAAATATTTTCTTTGCCCCCCTTCCTGTGTCTCTACGACAGTTGTGTGACAGAGTACTGAGAGATAACATGTCTGAGAAGATAGCCAAATGCGCAGAGAGAATCGTAAACATTGATAACATTTTAAGCAGCTGTTGGAACAACATTTAAGGCATTCCGTTTGTTGGTAGGTCTGAGAGAGACATTGCCACCAGACCAACCAGGGGAGCACACTTGGTTAAGTTGACTTGTTGACAAAAGGGTTAGCTAGTCTCATTTGCTGTCTTTAGCTGGTGGCATGTAGAGATGGCAGCTGATAAAGCCATAGGAACAACCACTTTCTGATAAGAAAGGGTATAAAAAGCCAGCCCACCCATCTGGAGATGTGGTCCAATGCCTCAGGAGTGATGTATGTCATCCATGCCATCTGATGGGTGAGATGTATTTTGACATGTATTTCCTTGTAATTTGTAGCTTTGGCTCTGAGTTTTAACTCAGTCCTTACATATATTGTATTATATATCTCATATATATATTTCATATATTGTATTTTCTTATATTGTAACCTGATTAGTAACCAGTAATGATTTGAAACGAATGCTGATGAAAGTTAAAGAGGAAACCACAAAAGCCAGACTACAGCTGAACGTCAAGAAGAATAAAGTAATGACAACAGAAGATTTATGTAACTTTAAAGTTGACAATGAGGACATTGAACTTGTCAAGGAGTATCAATACCTTTGCACAGTCATTAACCAAAATGGAGACAATAGTCACGAAATCAGAAGAAGGCTAGGACTGGGGAGGGCAGCTGTGAGAGAACTAGAAAAGGTCCTCAAATGCAAAGATGTATCACTGAACACTAAAGTCAGGATCATTCAGACCATGGTATTCCTGATCTCTATGTATGGATGTGAAAGTTGGACAGTGACAAAAGTGGATAAGAGAAAAGTCAACTCATTTGAAATGTGGTGTTACAGGAGAGCTTTACGCATACCATGGACCACGAAAAAGACAAATAATTGGGTATTAGAACCAGGGCTGTGGAGTCGGTATGTCAAACCTTCGACTCTGACTCTGACTCCTCTATTTTTCTACTGTCCGACTCTGACTCCTTCATAAATGGCAAATGTATATTAATGTATTAATGTTAATACATTAATATTAATATTAAAATATTAATTTTATTTTGAAGTTGGAGTCTCCGACTCTGACTCCACCCAAAATTGCTTCCGACTCCACAACTCCGACTCCACAGCCCTGGTTAGAACAAATTAAGGCAGAACTATCACTAGAAGCTAAAATGATGAAATTGAGGTTATCATACTTTGGACACATCATGAGAAGACATGATTCACTAGAAAAGACAATAATGCTGTGAAAAACAGAAGGGAGTAGAAAAAGAGGAAGGCCAAACAAGAGATGGATTGATTCCATAAAGGAAGCCACAGACCTGAACTTACAAGATCTGGACAGGGTGGTTCATGAGAGATGCTGTTGGAGGTTGCTGATTCATAGGGTCGCCATAAGTCGTAAGCGACTTGGAGGCACATAACAACAACCTAATGAAGCAAGTTTGCACCTTCAAGGTCTTATACTTTGATGTTAAATGAGTATATACAGCAACCTGTTTCCTGCTGATTTGTATTATTATTTTCTGTTTCTGCTGTGATGGCTAAAGCCACTTAGAATGCATTTTAATAGTTGTAGTGTGCCAGATACGAATAAATAGCATATATTAGAAGAATATTCTGCTGTCTGAAGTCTGACTCCCAATTAGAAAATTTCTGGTACCTCCCAAGAATCCTTGGGTGGGGTGTCTGTCTATTAATCCACCTACTGGAGACGTCTGCTGTTGGAAACCTGTGAGTTTAAGTGAACTAACGTTCAGCATACGAAGACTCTTGAGTAGATACGGGTAAAGGGAGAAACCCTTGACCCTGTGCATTCACAGAAAAAAAGGCCGTTCTTGCCGGTATCAATTCAAAGGTGTATGCCATTCCCACATGGTGCTGAACAAGGTTGTTAGGCCTCCCTTCTCATCCTCTGAATTGAGACTTTCCTGAGGCTGTTCATAGTGAAATTATAGAACCATTGCCAGATGCCCTGACTTGATACTGTAGTTCATTCTGTTGTCTGCCTTGCCATAGATTCTGAAATGTTAGTTTCCCTTAGAATTAATTCTAATACTTTATTTAAGGCCACCAATGAACCATGTGCTATTTTTATACCACATGCATGATGCTAATATTGTTTCATCGAACATGGTGTTTTTTCAGACAAGGATCTCATAAGAATCTCCAAGTCCAGGGACCTGCTGGGAGCTAGGCTGAGGTTTTGCTCCTTTGTAAGAGATCTGCCACCTCAACTTGCCTAGAGCCAACTGTAGGTGGTTAGACCAAGTTGTTTGTTATTATTAAATTTGTATCCTGCCCTTCCTCCCAAAGGGAGCCCCGAGTGAGAAACAAGTGATAAAACACTAAAAAAATCTTAAAAACAAAACATATTTAAAAACATCTTGTGTTTTTTTGCAGGCAGACCTATCAAATGTAATTTCCTCCAGCTGTGTTTTTATTGTTGAGCATCATCATAATAAAACATTAAGTGAGTAAGAGTTGGTTAGCATGTTTTTTACAAAAGGTTATTTAAATAGATTATTCCACAAATATTCACACATACACACACATTCTTTCTGTATACAAATTTTGGGCCTAATACTGGACTGCCAAGTGCTGAATGAAAAAGAAAACGAGAAGATCGGGGGTGGGTGGGGGGAAGCAGGTCCTTGCAACAAAGGAGGAGGATACGGTTGAATATTATCCAGAAATGTATTGTTCCAACACATTACAACAGACTTATTTGTCTGTTCCTTTCTTTGTCGTGCAAAGATCAACAGGGTATACATTTTCTTCCAACTTGCTTCTATGCACATTTTGGCAGCTACAAGTAGGTTTACAGTTTATTTTCATGCTGGTATCATTGGTTGAATCTTGTGTTATAGCTTTAGCATTTTGTAGAAATAGATATCTAGTCATTTTATTTGAGTTCAAAATTATGATCCAGAAAATCTGTATTTTACGAGATTTTTTTAAAAAATATACAGGCATACCCCGCTTAACATCGCTTCACTTAACGTCGCCTCTCTATAACGTACATGCTCTATACTCCACCATACCCCACTTTAACGTACGCACTTCACAATAACGGACACTGACGGAACTTGCGTGCCACGTGCGTTGCGAAGCGTCATCTTCTTAGCGATCTAGCGATCTGAGCAGCTGCTGCCTTGGAGACAGAACCTTTTACAGTACTGTAATCATTTAAAGATATTACATTTAAGTACAGTACAGTACTTCACAGTACTGTAAAGAGCGATTGGAGCTCTGCCTGCCCCGGCCTAGGTCAGTGGCTCTGTGTGGGTGTGTTTGTGTGGGGGTGGGTGAGTGGGTGGGGGGCCACATCGTGCTCTTTAGATCCCTCTGATTTCATTTTACTGTCCCATTTATACCTCTCCCTCTCCATTGTCCCATCTGCTTTACTGTAATTGTTTGTGATAAAAAAATAAAAATTCTTTAGATCACCCTGATTTCATTTTATACCTCTCCATTGTCCCATTTTATACCTCTCCATTGTCCCATCTTCCTTTCCTGCTTTTTCTCTCTGTCTCTGCCCATCATTAGTTCTGGCTTTTGCTTGTGACTCCCAATAGCGTGTGTGTGTGGGGTGTGTGTATTGGTATTGTTTTCCCTTGCCTTCAGTACTGTACAGTACAGTACTGTACAGTATTACAGTACAGTACATAATGGCAGATACAAAGACAAGTTGTAAATCTATCACCTTGGATATGCAGCTTAAAATGATTAAACTGTCTGATGAAGGTATTTCTCAAGCTGAGATAGGCCGAAGGCTAGGCTTCACTCGAACAGCAGTTAGCACAGTCATGAGGAGCAAAGAAAAAATTCTTGCGGGAGTTAAGAGTGCTACGCCAGTGAACACAACAAAAAAATAGAAAAAGGGATAGCGTTGTTGCAGATATGGAGAGACTCTTAATACTTTGGATAGAAAATTAGACTGCACGCCAGGTTCCTGTAAGCCAGGCAATGATTTCAAAGTAAGGCCTTAAGCCTATTCAATGAGCTGAAGGCTAAGAAGGGGAGGCAGTGAAGGATGCCGAATTTGTTGCAAGCCGTGGATGGTTTGACAGGTTCAAGAAGAGGTCTAACCTACATAACATCAGAGTGCAAGGAGAGGCAGCTGCTGCAGGTACTGAGGCTGCAGAAAGCTATGCACGTGACCTTGCCAAAATTATTGAAGAGGGAGGCTACTCCAAAGAACAAATTTTTAATGTGGATGAGACTGGGCTGTTCTGGAAAAAGATGCCTGCAAGAACCTTCATCGCCAGAGAGGAGAAAACAATGCCAGGCTACAAGCCAGCTAAAGAAAGAATAACCCTTCTGTTAGGTGGCAATGCCTCTGGTACCTTAAAGCTAAAGCCTATGCTAATTTATCATTGGCAAAACCCTAGAGCTTTGAAGAACTACGTTAAAACTAGACTTCCAGTACATTGGAGGTCTAATAGAAAAGCATGGGTGACTGCAGCCATTTTCGAAGATTGGTTTGACACCTGCTTTGTACCAGAGGTGAAAGCCTATTGCGGGGGCAACAATATCCCTTTTAAAATTTTGCTCCTTGTAGACAATGCTCCTGGCCACCCTCGAACGTTAGATGAACTGAACCCTAACATTTGAGTGGAATTCCTACCACCAAATACCACCTCACTCCTGCAGCCCATGGATCAATGTGTCATAGCCACCTTCAAGTTGAACTACTTGAAAAGAACCTTCTGCAAGTGTATTGCAGCAATAGAAAATGAAGAGGGGGCAGGGCAAGAAGTCCTAAAGAAATTCTGGAAAAGCTACAACATCTTGGATTGCATCAAAACTATAAGAGATGCTTGGAATGACATCAAGGAAACAACAGTGAAAGGGGCCTGGAAAAAATTATGCCCACAGTTATTTGATGATGTCGAAGCCTTTGAAGATCCTGTAGCTGATGTTACTGAAAATATTGTAGAGATGGCAAGGCAGTTAGAGCTGGAAGTGGAGGCAGAAGATGTTGCTGAACTTATGGCATCCCATGCTGAACCCCTCAGCAGTGAAGATCTTCTTGAACTTGAAGAGGAGAGAGAGGAAGAAAATGTGCCGGATGAGGATGAGACCATGGAACAGCCTGAAGGCCTAACTTCAAAAGTTCTCTTGGAAGCTTTCCGTCATCTTGATAGCGCCATGGCTCTTTTGGAAAAGCATGATAGGGACTTGGAAAGAAGTTCCAAAGTCAGTGCTAACATTTTGGGGGCTTATGCCTGTTACAAAGAAATCTACAGGGAAAAGAAAAGAGCTACAGTTCAAACCTCCATAGACACCTACTTTCTCCAAAGGCCAGCAGCAGCACCCAGTCAATCTCCCAGACCATCAACATCCACTGATCCATCTCTAGCATCGACATCAGCCCCATGCCCTACTCCTACTTCAGGCAGTCCATCCAAGTGTCTAGCCCTTGATGACTCGACTTATGAAGTAGAAGATATGCCCTCTCCTTCATCCTTCCTGCAATACATGTAAATTTTCGTCCATCCATTTCGCATCTGCCAGCTGACATTAAAGGTAAGCTTACTTTATTTTATGTTTATTTTAGTTATAAATGTGTTATTTACACCAGTTATGCCCATATATGACGATTGCAGTGCAGTACATGCATCGATAAGTGGAAAAAAAGTAGTGCTTCACTTTAAGTACATTTTCACTTTACATACACGTCCGGTCCCATTGTGTATGTTAAAGCGGAGTATGCCTGTATGCAGAAATTCATCTCTGTTTGCCTTGCAGTGCCGACAGTTATACATTGTGTGGCCATCGACATTAAGTTATAAAGAAATTTTCATTCAGAATAGATTATACTAATTTAGATGGTACGTTTAGGGGAAGGGCCGTAGCTTTGTGTTAGAGCATCTGCCTTGCATGCAGAAGGTCCCAGCTTCAGTCCCCAATGGCATGTCCAGGTAGGGCTGGGAGAGACTCTTAGTCTGAAACCTGGGAGAGCTGCTGCCAATCAGTGTAGACAATACTGAGCTAGATGGACCGGTGGGTCTGACTCACTATGAGGCAACTTCCTATGTTCTTCCATATTCAATGCCATTCACTTGTATGGATTTCTTGTCCTGTGTCTCCTTGCCCACTTTCCTATAAACACAACAACTAAGTCCCTAAGCTATAATAAGAAGGTATCTAACTTGCCTATCAAGCCTTTGCAGTCATTTATCTCAATCAATAACAAACATATGTTCCCCCTTCCCTGCCCTTGTTCCTCTGCATTTCCTACATGGGGCATCATTATACATCTTGCTTGAAAATGCTGAAACCTTGGAGGCCTAATCCCCCTCTTTAAAGCATCTCTTTGTATGTTAGAATTATTTTGACCTCTTACTAGGTTTTTGATCGTATTGTTGCCATAGTGAAATGTCTGCTGCCATACCCAAGACATACATTAGGTACTGATTATAGAAGGCAGAAATGCACATTGACAGTGCATGGTTTTATTTCTAGTTTTTAATGCCTGCCACTTCCATTTAAAACTGTCTGTACTATAGAATATTCTAAGAGACTGATGGAGATTAGAAGATCCTTGGGTGATCTCCCAAGGGACACAGTCAGCTGACAGTCAGCTAAATGTAGGCTGTGATGATGTATACAAAGCCGAGGCAGGTGATCTGGGATTCTGACCTCCCAGGCAGCTGCTAGTTTGTGTCTCTGGTTTGCATCAGGCTTGCACCAATTTTCCCAGTTTTGCATACTTGGGCACTGCTCATTTCTATTCCCTATATAACTTCCTTGTTTTGCCCATGGTTCCTCTGTGCAACAAAGGCCCACCCTGTGCATTTCTCCCAGACCTCAATGAATTTCTTAACCTCTGCTTGGTGCTGCTTCTGTTTCTTCCTTGAACGCTTCTCTGCTCCCCAGCTCTGCCTATTACTGTGATTTCGCTCAGATTGCTTCCATGGAACTGGCCTCTGTGTATTGAAAGGGTGGGCACATCTGTATGGCAGTTTTCCTGGGGAAGACTGTGTTGCTGCCATCTCCTGCCCCTTTTGCCCCCTTTTGGGGGCTCTGATCCTGGTGAGAGGGGTTGGACTCGCCCAGGCCATGACAGTTTCTCTGTACAGAGTTATCCTAAGTTTTCCTTGATTCTACCCCTTAATATACCCAGTAATTTCTTGTGCTGTTAAAAAGCTTAGGAAAACGTACTTGGAGTCGTATCTGCAGAAATAATTAATATAAACTGGCAAAGGCATGACTGTTAACAGTACAGATTGGAAAATAATTGTATTAGAGAAAAAAATATCTGTCCCTCTGTCTATTGACATAAAAATATCTCTCTTTTCACCCCACATTCTGCTGGTGTGGAGTAATTCTTTGCTGCTTAGCACTGGCAGCCCTGTGGCAAGAGAGGACCGCCTCTCTGGATGCTCTCCAGGAATGCAGGATGACAGTTAGTATACTCTGCTTTGGGGCCCTTGGAACTCATGCAGCTGTTGTCCCTACTTCTAATCATGGGACTATGTCTGGGGATAGGGGGAGGTTTTGGTAGGAGTCCGCCAGAAATATGTTCAACTAGATTGGAGAAACGCAACCTAGTCTTGCAGCTGGATGACGGTGGTGGCATTAAATCAGCAGCTGTTTTCTCTTGCTCTGATTTTGCTGCTGACTACCGTACATGTTTTTTCTCCCCTCTTTCCACCCCTTGGCTCATTCCTTCAGCTCTGTGCTTCCTCATAGAAGCATGTTTGTGGACTACTGTGCCTCTAGCTTGCACCCTTTCTCCCATCCTCCTTAGCCTGTTTGATGCAGGCTGTTCGTATTGTACCTGGCAAGATGGGGCCTAGATATTTGGGCACAACTTCTTTGTTGTTTTCAGATGAGCTGTTTATTGAGCATTCATCCTCATTTGCTTGCACAAAGTTTGTGGAAAAGCTATATGATGTAATGTCAAGCTGTTGTTATTCCACATTTTCCAGTGCATTTGTTTGTCACTTTTTTAACCTGACCCTTTTTAAACCATATTTTTTTGTGGGGAGGGGAAGCATGTTTGGTGCTCAGGAGTGCCATGTCCACTTTAATTGCACAACCCAAATTTGCCAATATGTGATTGAATCCCATCCGCAACATAGTAACAGTCTATTTCACTTAACAGAAGGTGCAATCTATGTCTGCACCTTCTGTTAAGGGAAATGTTGTAGCACTTCTGTAAGGGAGGAATGCATTTTTATGAACATATGTCAGTGCCTGAAACTGTCCGGTACTTAATCAGACACTTGGTCCATCTACTCTAGCGTTGCTTCTTCTGACTCGTAGCGGCTCCCCAGGGTCTCAGGGAAGGGTCTTCCCCAGCCTGGCTTCCTGGAATCCTCTGAAACTCAAACTTGATACATGTAAAGGATGTGCTCCGCCACTGAGCAATGGCTTCTCCCTTTTGTTCAAGATGCTTCTCCTTTGTTAACACACGAAAGTGAGAATAAATTGAGATGATAATAAACAAGATGGTGAAAGATTGACCGCAATAACAGAAAGGCAGGCGCTGGGTACTTAGAATGAGAAATGGAGGGAGGAGGCTCACTATGGCATTTGAAAAACTTTTGAGTGCTGCTGTTACTGTTTCTTCGTTTGGGCTCTTCCTGCCCAATCCCTTTTCCTGTATGAGGAAGATGTGTCCCAAAATGGATTAGACAGCAAATATGTTCATGTGTAGTGCCTCCCAATTCATGCACTGCCTTTGGCACATGATGCATGCGCGTTCTTACACTGGAGTTGTCTCTTGTAGAAAAGAAGTGTGCCCCTTAACATACAGAAGTGTTGTGTTCATCAGAAATCTGTTTATGATCTGTTGAGTTCCCAACCAACTATTTTCCTTAATGCACTCTTGTTTCCACAGTAGGGGACAGATTTACTCAAGGATATATCTTTTAGGGGTTGCGTGGGTGCTGGGATCTGGAGATAATTATGGGAATCATTGCAAGAGTGGGAAGCTTAGATTAGCAGGAAGACAGCCAGCAGAGATGTTATAATCTGACCCAGAAGCCACTGGTTGGCATTTAACACAACTCTTGAAGTCACAGCTGTGGATGTGAATCTTGTTCTTATAGGTAAATTTTCCTTAGCAATTTACAGCCTTTGGTTGCATCTTGAAATATGGGAGAAAGAAAACAAGAGCAGCAGTTTGTTATTGCACAAAAGTTAAGGCTCACTAACGCTTGTTAAACAGGCTTGACAACTTGGTTACAAAGGTCAGAGCCCGTAGGCCTGTGGCTGTTCGTTGCCAGAGTCCATGTTCAAAACATTTTGTTTTCTTTCACAGCCCTGGTCTTCAGCTTTTCCAAAGTCAGGACCCAGCTTTAACTCTAACCCACAATATGGAACCCACCTTTAATTTTTATATATTATTCTTACCTTTGAAGGTATTTATCTCTGTGTTTTCCCTGTGCTCTTAGTTTTCATTTCTTCTTCTCTCCAAAAGTTAGGGATGCTGCTGCTTGTATGAACCACCTTAGATAGAGTGCAGTCATGTGACCCATCAGTTGAAAACCAGTGGCTTAGAACAGCCTTCCTGCACTTTGTTCCCCCCCCCGCGCCAAAGTTTTGGGCTACAATACTAATGAGCCCCAGGCAGCACAGCCAGCGGCCAGATGGGTGTAGTAGTCCAAAACATCTGGAGTGCACCAGGTGGGGGAAATATGAAGCAGACCAGGTAACCTGCTTTTGACTGGGGATAGTCCCCTTAGTCTTACTAGTAAAAGTGGGAGGTAGCTTGAAGAAAGAGGTTGCCTTTCTCAGTCCTTCCCTCAGAGATGTATTTAGTGGATGTCCTAGAGGGTCCAAGCCACAGGTCTTTTGTAATAGGCCCCAGATCTGCTCCCCCTTACCCCCTTTTAATTTTTTTTTAAAAATCCTCTTTTTTTACCTTGTTTTCAGGGTGGCCGGTGAGTTGCAAAGTGTGTTGCTAGTGAGACCCCAGCCACCTCCCATCTTATTTTCCCCAGAGGTGCTGTATACGTTTAGGCAGGTTTGTGTACTGGGCAAAGTGCTTTCCCTTTTGGGGCTAAAACTCTGTCTGTCAGAAGTTGCTACTGTACATTGGCAAAGTAATGATAAACATGTGATGAGTTGATTTCATCTTCCAGTTTTAGGTGGTTGTCTCAAGTGAGCTGCAATAACCGTTCCACATCTTTGGGAAATGGATAAATGCAGTTATTATGCCTTTAAGCAATGATGTGCAAACTTGAGCTCCCCCCTCATCCCATCTAAGTACAGAAAAGTGGTGGAAATGGGGTTTGTTGTGGTTTTTCTTGTTATTAACTTTATACTGATTAATGGAACCATTACAAACATCAAAACCATAAACATTTTCGGTCAATGCCTGTGAAATTATGAAGGCTCAGTTCCT
This sequence comes from Rhineura floridana, assembly GCF_030035675.1. Taxonomy (NCBI): domain Eukaryota; kingdom Metazoa; phylum Chordata; class Lepidosauria; order Squamata; family Rhineuridae; genus Rhineura; species Rhineura floridana. The sequence goes on along the minus strand of NC_084483.1, from coordinate 207,110,160 downwards.
CTTTTGTCACGGAAGTTACAATTTTCAAGACTTAAGTATTTGAGAGGTGTGGAACTTTAGATAAAGTTGTTTTTCACTGACAGGTGTGAGAGAGAGCTTGAGGCAGTTAACCTAATACATGCCCAAGATAGGATTCATACAATCAAATTCAAATCTCTTCACCCCTGCCCTCCTGCAGACATTTTATTCTGGTACGACATGCTGACCCCCTCATTTACATGCTGGGTCACATGGCTTCTAAAGTTAAATACAAAGTCCAACTGAAGTCTAGTGCTTGGTTTCAGAAAAAATATAAAAATTAGAGATTGTGCAGTATTTCAGTCATCTTTGCAGCCTTAACATTTCACATTTTGTATTCTGGTGTTGGGAAATTGTGCACGAAGTTCAGTGGGTTGTTGGAGAGGCCTTGGAATTGTCACCGCTTGCAACCTCCATAAAGGTTCAGATATATAAAAGAGATTTGAAAAGGCTTGGTGGAGCAAGCTGCACATTGCTTGTTGTGATCTTCAAATTTGGGAGGGGAAAACATCCTGACTAGAGTATGACTCCCCAATGAAAGGCAAGATGAAAGCACTGAAGGGCAGCCTGCATTTTCTAAAAGCAGGTGTGTAATGAAGACACTCATTTCAGTGAAATGACTATTCCACGAAATGCCATCATAATCTCTCATGGCAACCAGTTTTCATGCTCTGGGGCACCTAGAGACTTGAGATATGGAGGTGGTGAATTTCAGGCAGGACTGGACATAATGCAGGCTATGTATGGCTCTGCAGACTCTCCTAGTGACCCATGAGTTCTTCTGAGAAGGCAGAAGTCTCTGAATTCCAGTCAGTTTTTGCAGAGAGATTTATGAAATCAAATGATGGTAAGGGAACAAGGAATCAAGTTAAAATACAATCTTTCTGAATTAACATTGTAGAATGTAGTAAATCCACCTGTGTGATGATTTTTGGCTGAAAGATTCAAAATTAATTGCAGTTCTCTGGCTTTCATTTGCATCCCTCAAAGTTGAGCAAGTTGCCTAGCCATAATTAAGATGATAATGTTTAGTGGGCCATCTTTTCTTCCATGTTTGAGGGAAATGTGCATATTTTAAAAAATGCAGAATGTATTAATCCTGACTTCCCTAAACTGGTGTCCTCCAGATGTGTTGGACTGTAGCTTCTATCAGCCACAGAGCATGGCCATAGTTGTAGTCCAAAACATCTGGAGAACACCAGATTGGGGAATGCTCTATTAAAGGTTTGCAGAGGCTGAGGCTGGAGGTCTTAGAAGCCAAATGGTGATGCTAGTGTGCCTTTTTTTGCACCACATTTTTAGGGCATTGATTGCTATGTCTATATAAGTGTTGAATTTCCATTTTAAGCAAGAACACGGCTTGGGGGTCACTCACCTACACCATCAATCTACTTTTAGGCATTTTGAGATGGGGTGGTCTGGGACATTTGGCTTTTAACTTTATAGTAAGTAACTGCATCTCTTGTTCATCATCTCTTGATCAGGGCATTGCCTGTTTGGCTGCTCTGGGTGACAGGCCTTGAAATTCTTATCAGTTGTGCCCTGCTGGGTGGTTAGAATTGGCTTTTGCCTGGTGTCCAAGACTAGTGCCTGGTGTCCTGACAGGGAACTCTTGGCTGCAAACTGTTCTTCAGTGCTAACATACACCATTATAATGCTTTGCCCGTTTCTTGTTTTATGCGTTTGCCACTTTTATGTTTGTATTAGGAATGCTTATTAAGAACATAGGAAGGCTGCCTTTGAGATAGTCAGGCCATTGGTCCATCTTGGGGGAATGAATCTGGGGTCACCTTCATCTGTAGCATATGTAAACTGTAAACCCTTTGGGACAGGGACCTGACCTTGTGCAGTCTGTAAACCAGCATGCATGTTGGTGACACTTTATTAAACAATACGTAATAGTAGATCTCCCATCTTCATTTGCTGATACAGATGATTTTTATGAATTAATGTGAGCTTTTCATTGAAAGCTACTTCAGTAGCTGCTGTGCTGGAAACTCAGTCAAAATGAAATACTCTCTGCTATTACAATTGCATTTTAAACTCTCTTTCCGTTCATGTTATTATTTTAGTTTCATTATAATCAGGTGATCAAATGCTTGAATCAGCAACAGGTTTCATATTTTGTTTCTAGATATATGGATTTGTGACTACTGGTATTATTCTCATTAATTAAACTTTTAGCTGTAAAGGTATAAAAATGAGTGAGCTCTTGTGATTTGTAGAGGACTGAAATATCCTTTTAAGCTCTGAATCTAAACATTGCATGAAATTCCTTGGAAATAGATTGTGCATGCCAGGAATAGTGATCTTATATGAACAGGTTGACTACAGAGTGTTTTTTCTCCCTTTTATGCTTCTCTTTTGGAAGAGAGCAGATAACCTCAGATGAGGTTTTTTTCCAGAGTGAATCATTCTTTAGAGAGGTAGTGGAAAACGCTTCATCCTTCTGAGGTTGTTCAGCCTCAGTTGCCAAACTTGTGTTGAAAAGCTGTGAGTCAAGCTTCCCAAGAAAATGAGTGGACTTGCTGCTGCTGTGGCTTGGGAATCTTCACATACTGCTTTTGCTGCACAATGGGGAAGAGTACCATGTTTGCTTTGGGGAATTGCATATTCAGAGGCTGGGTCTTCCACAGAGTTCAGAAATATCACTCATTTCAGGGGTTGGAAAAGCACATTGGTATTTTCAATCAGCAGTTTTAAGTAGCAATTGAAGTTTGATGTAAGTGTTCTGGTGGGGGGAAATACAGCTGAGGTTGAAAATACACCCATGGTTTTGGCTATTCTCTGCCATCAGTATTAGAATTATATTATGCAACAAACAAGGCCAGTCAGAATAAAAAGTCTTCAGCAGCAGGTTTCTTGGGGCAGGGAGTTCCACAGTGCTGGACAGCACAGCAGATAAGTCCTTTGTATGCACCTCCACTAACCTTGCCTCAGATGATTGCAGGAAGTACAGAATGGTATCCTGAGCTGACCTCAGTAGGTGGGTAGGATCTCACGGGAGGAGGCAGTCCTTATCAGTATCCTGGTCCAGAGCATTTAAGGCATTGAAGGTAATGACCAGCACTTTGAATTGAGTCTGGTAATGGACAGGCAGCCTGTGGTACAAGAGACGTTGCATGCTCAAAAGAACAAAAATAAATACAAAAACGGACTCCAGCCAGAACTTTTGCTACTTCATTTTGTACCAGCTGGTGTTTCTGAATGCTTTTTCAAAGGCAGAGTGTGTTTTAATAATTCAGTCTTGCATGTAGGCATGTGTAGCTGAGCTTTCTCAGAAATTTCTAGAGCTGGTATGCTAACATAAGCTGGGCAAAAACACTCTTGGCCACAGCTATCTGAAAATCCAGGAAGACTCATAAGGTGCAAACTCTTATTTTAAAGATGAATTTAATCCCACCCCAAACAGGCTAAAATGCTATCACTAGATCAGCAATTCTATTGACCCTGAAACTGTTTGCTTGTTAGTCCACATCCACTCCATTACTGAACTTGGGCAGTGATAAAGAACCTCAGTGGCTTCCCTAGATTGTGTCCCCCAGTCCTATTTCAACCAGGTTGCCCAATAGGAAAGCATGTTCAATGGTACTGACTGACAGGTCTAGCAAAACCAACATGGATGCAAACCCTCTGCCTAGCTCCTGACACGAATCATCTATCAGGGTTATCAAGGTCATCTTGGTCCTAAAATCAGACCAGAAGCCACTTGAAAAGGGTCCAGATAATTGATATCGCTCAAAGTTCCTTGGAAATTGATCAATACACGTGCTTGAGCACCTTGCTCAAAAATTGATTGGTGGAGGCTGACCAGTAATGATCACATATGATGGAATTGAAATAATGCTTTTGCTTCAGAACAGCTTCTTTTGCATTCACTAGTACCATGATTTCTGTTAAGGAAGTGTTTATTACTCTTTCAACTTACTTGACCCAAGCCCAAGAAGGTAAAGAGTCAAGCACACGGGTGGTTGGCCATAACTCAATAAGGATTTCCTGTCTCCCCCCGCCCCGATGCTGAGGTGAACAAATTGAGAGGAATTCATAAGCCCAAGGATCAGCTTTTAAACTCGTTCATAAACTTTCTAGAGTTAGGAGTGAACAGTGAGGTGGCCAGGTTGATATTAAATTGTTCAGGATTGTTAAAATAAAAAGGGATTGTAAAGAGCTCCAAAAGGGCTGCTCGACACTCAGTGAATGGGAGGTAAAATGGCAAATGCAATTCAGTGTAAACAAATGTAAAGTTATGCATATTGGAGCAAAATAAAATCTTAATTTCACATATCATAGAGGCTGACCTGGCGGTGACTGACCAGAAACAAGGCCTTGGGGTCATGTGGATAGCTCAGTGAAGATGTCAACCCAGTGTGCAGCATCTGTGAAAAAGGCAAATTACATGCTAGGGATCATAAGGAAAGGTACTGAAAATAAAACTGCCAGTATCATAACACTGTTACATAAATCTGTGATGCAACCGCATTTGGAATACCTTGTACAATTCTAGTTGCCTCATCTCAAAAAGGATATTGTAGAGTTGGAAAAGGTTCAGAAAAGGGCAACCAGAATGATCAAGGGGATAGAGTGACTCCCCTATGAAAAAAGGTTGCAGCATTTGGGGCTTGTTAGTTTAGAGAAAAGGCGGGTCAGAGGAGACATGATAGAAGTGTATAAAATTATGCATGGCATAGAGAGAGTGGATAGATAATTTTCTCTCTCTCTCATAACACCAGAACCCGTGGACATACAGAGAAGCTGAATGTTGGAAGATTCAGGACAGAAAAAAGAAAGTACTTCTTCACACAGTGCGTAGTTAAACTATGGAATTCACTCCTATAAGAGGCAGTGAGAGGCACCAACTTGGATGGCTTTAAAAGAGGATTAGACAGATTCATGGAGGATAACTCTATCAGTGGCAACCTGCCACAATGGCTGTGCCCTGTCTCCATAGTTTTGTTTGCTGCCCTGGGCTCCTGCTGGGAGGAAGGGCGGGGTATACATCAAATAATAAGTAAATAAATAAAATAGTTGGAGGCAGTATGCTTCTGAATACCAGTTGTTGGAAACTGCAGGAGGGGAGTGTGCTGTTTGCACTCAGATCCTGCTTGTGGGCTTCCCGTGGGCATCTGGTTGGCTTGAGAACAGGATGCTGGACTAGATGGGCCACTGGCCTGATCCAGAATAATAAAATAATAATACAATTTTATTTATGAGTCGCCTATCTGGCCGAATGAACGGCCACTCTAGGCGACGTACATAACACAGTAAAATACAATATAAAAACAATGCGGACCACAATAATTAATCTAAACACCACCCTTCTAGTTAATAACAACATTAAAAGCTAATCTACCCCAGGGATCCCATAGGCCTGCCTGAACAGCCAGGTCTTCAAGGCCCGGCGGAAACCTATCAGGGAGGGGGCATGACGAAGATCGAAAGGAAGGGAATTCCAGAGGGTGGGGGCCACAATCGAAAATGCCCTCTCTCTGGTCCGCACCAGCCTAGCTATTTTAACTGGTGGGACCGAGAGGAGGTCTTGTATGGCTGATCTCGTCGGGCGGCATAATTGGTGATGCTGGAGGCACTCCTTCAGATAAACTGGGCCGAAACCGTATAGGGCTTTAAAGGTCAACACCAACACCTTGAATTGGGCCCAGTAAACAACTGGCAACCAGTGTAGATCTACTAACACCGGAGTAATATGATCACGGCGATGGCTGTTCTTAATCAAACGTGCCGCCGCATTTTGTATCAGCTGTAATTTCTGGACTGTTTTCAAGGGTAACCCCACATAGAGCGCATTACAGTAGTCTAAGCGGGAGGAGACCAGGGCATGTATCACCCGTGGGAGCAGATGGATAGGAAGGTAGGGTTGCAGCCTCCGTATTAGATGTAATTGATACCAAGCTGCCCGGCTCACTGCCGAAATCTGAGCCTCCATGGACAGCTGAGAGTCAAGAATGACCCCAAGGCTGCGGACCTGGTCTTTCAGGGGTAATCTTACCCCATTGAACACCAGGTCTATATCTCCTAACCTTCTCTTGTCTCCCACGAGTAATACCTCAGTCTTATCGGGGTTCAGTTTCAGCCTATTCCCTCCCATCCATCCACTTACAGCTTCCAGGCACTTGGACACGGTGTTCACAGCCAACTCTGGTGAGGATTTAAATGAGAGATAGAGCTGGGTGTCATCCGCATATTGGTGACACTGTAGCCCAAATCTCCTGATGATGGCCCCCAGCGGCTTTACATAGATGTTGAATAGCATGGGGGAGAGGATAGAACCCTGTGGGACTCCACAATCAAGAGGCCAAGGGTCTGAAACCTCATCCCCCAATGCAACCCGTTGGTGCTTGTCTGAGAGATAGGAACGGAGCCACCGTAAAACAGTGCCCCTTATTCCTAATCCCTCCAGGCGATCTAAAAGGATACCGTGGTCAAAGGTATCGAAAGCTGCTGAGAGGTCCAGGAGGACAAGGAAGGTATATTCTCCCCTATCCAATGCTGTCCTCATATCATCCGCCAGAGTGACCAAGGCTGTTTCAGTTCCATGTCCAGTCCTGAAGCCCGATTGGAATGGATCGAGATAATCTGCTTCATCCAAGTGTGTCTGTAACTGTTTGGCCACCGCTCACTCAATCACCTTGCCCAAGAATGGTAAGTTAGAGACTGGGCGGAAGTTATTCAACTCTTGGGGATCCAAGGAGGACTTTTTCAAGATAGGCTTTATTACTGCCACCTTGAGGGCTGATGGCATTGCACCCTCTTCCAAGGATGGATTTACCACTGCCTTGATCCCTTCGCTCAGCTTCTCTTTGCAGCTCATAATGAGCCACGAAGGGCAAGGGTCAAACAGACAGGTGGTTGGCTTCACAGAAGAGAGCACCTTATCCACTTCCTCAGAGGGAAGAGGCTGAAACCGATCCCACCGTTTAACTGGAATGCAACTGGCCGACTCTGGCTCACTTCCTGTATCCACGGCGTACGGAGTCATGCTCTTCAGGCGCTCGATTTTATTGGCAAAGTGTTTAGCAAATGTGTCACAGGAGACTTTAGAATGCTCCATGGGTTCCTGAGCAACTGGATTGACCAGGCTTCGGACCACTTGGAACAACCTCCTGGGGCAGCACTCTGCGGATGCAATAGAGGCAGCAAAGAATTCCCTCTTTGTTGCCTTTGTTGCCACCTGGTAGGCAGCTATTGCTGCTCTAACCAGTGTCCAATCGTCTTCAGAGCGAGATTTCCGCCACCGGCGCTCTAGTCGTCTCACCTCCTGACTCAGACCCCGCAGCCGTGGTGTATACCAGGGTGCTATCTGAGTTCTATTCAGGGGGAGAGGACGTTTCGGAGCCACCTGGTCTACTGCCCTAGTGATCTTCCTATTCCACTCCATCACCAGGGTTTTGACTGGGTGTCCTTCAGCCAGCTCCAAATCTCCCAGCACATTCAGGAATCCTTTAGGATCCATCAGGCGTCTGGGACGGACCATCCTAATAGGTCCTTGTCCCCTGCAGAGGGTGTGTGGCATTAAGAGGTCCATAGTCACCAGGTAGTGATCTGACCATGACACAGGGTTGGAAACAATAGTCCCCATTTCCAGATCATTTCCCTCCCCTCCCGAGACAAACACAAGGTCAAGAGCATGACCGGCTACATGGGTGGGCTCTGTATTACTAAGGTGCAGTTCCCAGGAAGTCATGGTTTCCATGAAATCTCGAGGGGCTCCAGTGAGGATGGTCTCAGCTGGGGGAGAGCATCCGCACGCCCGTGACCACCTCGAGCACCTCGGTCAGGGAGTCTGCTGTGCAGCGGGGTGGGCGGTACACAAGTAGAATCCCTAAACTGCCCTTTGGGCCCAACCTCCAGTACATCCAGTCAACAAACTTGGTCTTATGGAGAGAGGGTCTGGCGAAAACCAAGGAGCCCCGATAGATGACTGCCACTCCCCCTCCCCGCCTACCAACCCTCGGCTGCTGTGCGTATTGGAAGCCAGCTGGACACATGGCCTCAAGCGTAGGAGCTGAGGCCTCATCCAGCCAGGTCTCCGTAATACACATCAGGTCTGCGTTCTCATCCAGGATCATATCATGGATGAGCGTTGTTTTTTGAGCCAGAGACCTGGCGTTACATAACAGCAGTCGAAGGTTGGATGGAGTCCTGCGTCCCCCAGTTATCTTCTGCTTGTGGACAGGCCCGGAACAGGGGATGGATATTATGCATCTATCCCTTGTTCCCCTAAACTGGCGTGGCCTGCCACCTGCACCTTTCCAGGATCTGCCGCCTAGCCTTTTAATATCGTGGCTCCCCACCCTCCCCATGGTACTCCCCTCCGGTCTGCACATGCCCCCTCCTTATCCGCCAATCAGGCAAGCCCCCCACCCCAAAACTACACCAGAATATCTTAAGTCCAACAGGCATCTAATCTCCGCTACAAGTCACTCCAGCTGGTAGGTCGGAGCAGTGGATGGAAATGCCTGTGTAGCGGGGGCGATGAAAAGATTTCACCTGCTGGAGATGTCTCCTTCTTCCTGGCCACCACCAGATTTATTTCATGGTGTGGTAGCTGTCTTTAGGGGCCTGCGCTGCTCTAAATATGATGATACAATCCTCGTAGCAGCCTGGCCAGTTGTGGAGAAGCCAAAAACGGCAATTTTAGTGGTTCCAGTTAGATGATTAATATCCACTAGCTATATCTCTCATATATAGATGTTATTTGATGGATATCTCTCCTTACAGATGTTCTTGAATATCTGTAGATGGTTATATCTCTTAAGGCCTTTTAAGGCCTGAATCTGTATTGGTGAGCCAATATCAGCTGAAGCAGAGGAAGAGCAGGTTAAGACTCTTCTCATGTTCTTATAAGCAGCTTCCAAATGTACTTCTAATGATTCTGCAGGTGATGTAAAGCTCAAGTTGGAACGGATGCCAACTTGGCAATTTTTATCTGCTCTATGTCTTCAAAAGTGATCACTGTGGACCACCAAGGAATCCTATAAAAAGATGAAGCAATCAGGATGTGTATGATAGAATATCCTTATTTTGTTGTACCAAAATGTACTTTTAATTTATTATAGTTTTCATTCATGGTGACTGTGATGTTCCTGCTTATAGTGTAAATATGGTAAGTGCTGTTTATATAGAAGACATATAGTAAGTGGAGTGAAAGAGGAGGGGGAGTACATGAGCAGTAGAATGCTGGATGATTGGCTGAGCGTTTGAATGGCTGGGAGTATAAATGGAAGAATGACAGTTGAGGGTGGATGTTGGGAGTGTAGAGAAAGAGGTGTTTGAGGGTGGAGGTCAGGAGTGTGGAGAAAGAGGGAGTTGGAGTTCTGATTAATAATAAGTCAAGTACAAAACAGGAATAGATGAAACCATACGCTTGTGAAACATTCTAAAACTAATCTTGTTATTTCTGATATTTAATAAATACTTATTTGGTTTACCAAAGGCCTGATCCTTGGCTGGGGGATATACATACCAGAAGGGAGGGCAAGGTAATTACCAAGACTGAACAGAAACAGTATCTAATGGTGGCAGCGGTGAAGGGAGGAATAATAACAATTCAAGTATCCAGAGCAACCCAGAGTTGTATGCGTTATCTATAAAGATACAAGGGGGTTGGGAACAGCATAAGCACGCAGTCACAAAAGTAACCAGCTAGAGAGAGACTCTGGCAAAGTCTCTGGGAGTATTGGTTATAGGATGTGACTAGCAGGGGGATCTAGTGAGATCTGTGCTAGAGCGGAGTGAGAAACCATATAAAGGACGGTCTGGACTGGTGGTATCCCTGGTGGTGCCTCGTGAAAGGCAGTAGCCACAAGCAGGTGGGAACCTGACAGGGAGAACCAGGGAAGGACGTCACAGTGACCCTTAATCACTGATGGATATTTTAGTAAATGTGGACATAAAAGACTTGTGTGTGAGAGGAGTTTGCAATCTGTTCTAGAGTTTCTTGTGTCAAGCTTTTAGACAGCTTTTTAGATCCTGAAACTAAAGGAGGCTATAACAAAACCTGCGATTCTCAATTGTGTGGAATGTTTATTAATATTTCCAGTTGCTTTCTGGATCTCTGTGCATGTATGTGGGGAGATACCTTTCTATGAGCAGTGTTTAAAAATGGCAGATACTTATTGTAGATTGCACCAGTTGGTAAGATCTAAATGAACAGGCTAGATAGTGACTGCTGGTGTAGGAGAAATACAACTGATCCTAGAGGCCATAAGTGGAAGAGATGATCCACTTACAACTAAAGCAAAAGAGTGATTGGCTATGGATATGGCAAAGCAGCCAAGATGTGAGCACAGCTGCCAAGGATCTGAATTCTATCATGGTGTAGTCTGGAGAATGGACACCATATGGAAGTGTAAGCATTGGATAAAACGCAAAGAATGTGCCTTGAATTATTTGCAGGACTGCAGAAGACTATGAATGATTCTTGCAAGGACTGGACTTTTGTGTAGATGAAAGGCTATTGTTGTTCATTACAACTAAGCCTGATTAGAATCAAAAGATGTTTATAAACTTTAGTATTGCAAATGAAAAATACAAACTCTTGCAAAAACAAAATAGTTATCAGGGAGTGGAGCTGTAAGGATTGCAGGTATTGCAGGAAAAGAACAAGGTGTGCACTTCACGTTTTTGACATGAGTAAGTATTTCTTCTGCTTTCTCTTTGTGTCATCTTAGAATAGAAGCCTGGCAATAGGGGTTGTGCGCTATCCAGTGGTCAGTGAGACTAGGGGCTTATCCAAACGGAGCGGGATAATCCATGGTTTCCATATTCGGTTTGTCATCTGATAGTCCTCACTTTTCCTTTTAGTTCGCTCTTTCCCAATTAAAAGAAACGCTTTTTTGCACACGCAGCGGTAAGACCCCTACATTCTTTTCGCTTTTTCCAAGCTTTGCCTCTAAAACCTCCCCCTATCAACCGATTGGTCAGCAAAAAAATTATGTATGCTCCTCTCCCCCTTTGCAAGGAAGCACAATATGGCTGTAAAGGAGTTCTCGCCTCAGAAGGAAAGGCTGCTGGTCGGTTTCACGCCTGCCTTGTTTGTATTTGCGATATTATGCTTAAATGAATGTATGCTTTTCTGCCTTTATTGATATTTAAGGAGATACACACACTGGCAATTGCACTTATTTTTCCAAAAAAGCAAGAAATGTGTCACCCCCCCTTCTCCCTTTCCTTCCCACTGAGAATGAAATTGAGAAAGCTTTCTGGAGCAGGCTTGAAACCGACCAGAAGCCCTTTTCTAAGTTTGTATTTGCGATATTACACTTAAACCAATGTATGCTATTCTGCCTTTATTGATATTTAAGGAGATACACACACTGGCAATTGCACTTATTTCTCCAAAAAAGCAAGAAACGTGTCACCCCCCCCTTCTCCCTTTCCTTCCCAGGAGAATGAAATTGACAAAGCTTTCAGGAGCAGGCTTGAAACCGACCAGAAGCCCTTTTCTAAGTTTGTATTTGCATATTACACTTAAAGGAAAGTATGCTTTCCTGATTTGAAGCAAAAACCCTGCAAGTAGAATGAAATTGACAAAGCTTTGGGAGGCAGGCTGAAACGGACCATCCCCCCTTTCTCACTTGCTGTGCATTGCAGATCTCACCCAGAGCGGCTGCCCAGTTTGCAGGCTGGCAAAAAATAAAATGCATCTGCGCAGTAGTTGCAGACCCCCCCCCCACACACCTCACCATTGCGATGATTGGTTCAATTTTCCCGGGCTTATTCTCGCACATGCGCAAAAGTGCAGATACGTGATTGGCTGGAATGAGGAGAAGGGGCAAGCGGAAATGTCCAAAAACTGCCCATCAGCTGTAAAGTCCGCGGTATTGCATCCTAACTCCTGAAGGCACAGCGGATGATTCCCGATTTTAAAGAGCAAATTGCATTTTTGCCGGTATTGCAAGGAGCGGATTTAACCCATGAAAATGCGTAACAGCGCGAGACGTCATTTGGACAACCGAAAAATAATGAACACACATAGCGGGTGTGTCACACATTTTGCAGTTGTCTGGATGAGCCCTAGGTGTTTCCAGGTTGCTGTTACCCTTGTGTAATTATAGAAAGGCGGAGGAAAAGCTTTTAGGTAGAAACTTGAATGACTGAGAAAAGAACCTTATTGCCAGTGCTCACCTGTAGCTTAAAACAAAATTGAGCTACTAAATAGGAAGTTGTAGGAACACATTGTGCATGTAAGCATTGTAATCTGATGGTGTACACTTCTAATGTGTGTGTGTGTATGTGTGTGCATAATGCATTTTATGTATTTTAATTGTATTTTATGCATTTTAATTTACTGTAATGTTTGTGTTTTATTGTATATTTTATTATATATGTATGCTATTTTATTGTAGCCACCCTGAGTGCCCTATTGTAGGGTAGAAGGGCGGGCTAGAAATATTTTAAATAAATAAAATTATGTGCAGAGTTTTCGGCGCCAGGTTAAGACCTGGCTATGCTCCCAGGCATTTTAATGCGTTTAATGTTACAATTTTAAATCTCTTTGTTTCAGTTTATTTATTGTGATATTTTGTATTTCTGTACTTTTAATCTTTTGTACACCGCCCAGAGAGCTATTCGCTATGGGCGGTTTAAAAATGAAATGAAATGAAATAAATAAATAAATAAATAAAGTTTTGATCTTTTCACAGAAGTTTAGTGAATTGGATTTTTGATTCCTGTTTTACAGAAGAGGAAGCCAAGGTTGCAAAGTAGCAATGTTTGTTGCCCGTTTAATAGGGTTCATTTGCTTTCAGTCTCTTTTTAAAAGCATAGTTTTATCCAGTTTTCCCCAGTCCAAAGCCACTTCCCACTCCAACCACACTGGCTCCATCTTTTCTACGACCACCTAGGGAGTTAGTGGCTTGTCTAATTCCAGTTATTTATCTTTTAGGACACACTGTCTTAGCTGCTTATGAATGGTGTTCTTATAGTTATCAAAATATGAAGAAAGATATTCAGAGCCCAAATAGAATGCTAGCAAAATGCCAGGTAAGGCTGAGTTGAATGTTTCCAGTTGTAAAATTTTCAATAACTGCCATAGAAATTCCTAAATGCACCAATATTATCTGTACATTAAAGATAAAATACTACATAAACATTATTCTCATAAGTTGCATATCCTGTTAAATTGATAGTGTTGTAATCAGGTTCCAAAGCTATGTGGTAAACATAAATCAGTTGATCCTACTTTTGTGCATAACTGTAAGCAGTGTTTGTAATGCCAAAACAGGAAATGCAAGTGAAGGTTTATTTTTATTTTTTGTATTCAGGATAATGTATGCATGTCTCCCATGGAAAAGAGCCCAACGTGTGCAGTACTTGCATTTCATCATGAAGGAAGTACAGGATAGATGAATTTCAGTCATCTGCCTCTTAAAATTTGCTAGCACAGGCATCTTATATTCGCTCTTCTCAGTTACCTAACAGAGGGTGTAAATATATATGCAAGTCAGTCACATATGCTAATTCTGTTGACATATTCAATAGTTGTTAGCTTTCTTGAGTGTTTAGTTTTATTAGAAAGGTGCCTGATAAATATTTCAATACAGTAGGGCCCCACTCATACCACATTACATTCCAGACCCCCGCCTAAAAGCGAAACCTGCCAAAAAGTGGAACTCCATCACCCGAAAAATGCAGTAAAAGTGGAACAAGCGCCGTATGAGTGGGGCCTTATTATAATTGAAAACCGCCATATTAGCAGAACGCTGAAAAACGGGTCGCCAAAACACGGGGCCCTACTGTACATAATTGCAAAGAGATTGCAAAATCAAACATTCCAGTGTAAGGAGATCCCAGCAGTAAGAATGTTAAAACCATCTTCATTTTTCTCTTTTGTGAAATTTTAAAAATATATTGCAACCCATTCCGAGGTTTTTGGAATTCTTATGGAATAGCAAAGGGTTAGGAATAGGTAAAATTAAGCTTCCATTTTTTTTCAAATTTTAGATTTGAGCAAGTAGCTAGAAACACCTGGAACAGGGCTTCTTAAATTTTCTGTCTCCATTGTCTACCTGAGAGAGCTGAAAATTACTGAGACCCACCAGTCACAATGCAGTTCAAGTTGAAATGCAACCTATCAAAGATCAGGATTGTTTCAGAACCTTTGAAAATGCTTGAGGAAAGTTCTAGGGACTAAATAGAACAAATTCATAACATATTCACTAATAGCTTGCTTACCTTCACAATCATCCAAAAAAAAAGAGAGCTCTGAAGCACATGCAATCTGAGCTTCTGTCATGAAGCTCTGAGTATAATGGAAGATACCTTTGGCTGTTGGAAGAAATAGGCAGAAGGCGCTGATGGAAATTTCCCCCCTGTTGTGTAATGCTGGGTGGGGGAAGATAGGGGATTGTAGCTAGCTAAGTTATACTAAGAGTAGATCCATAGAAATTAATTGAACTAAGTTATTCATGAGTAGGACTAATACTGGATGCAATTCAGGGGATTTTGCCCATGATAAAGTGCTTATCTGGCAGATGCATTATCTGTGTTTATGCCTATCTTTATGTTGGGGATGCATTTGTATCCGAAATCACCCTTTCAGTGTAGCACCACAATGTAGTGTTACTTCAGGCAGTAAGGTGTTGCCATGCTGTAGCAAGCAAAGATAACTCCTGTTGGAGTCTTATGTGGCCCCAGTATTCCTAACAAGTGCTAAACCCATTTTAATCAAGGTGATCTCTGTCTTTTTAATGCTGTTTTTTATGCATGTTTTATTATGAAATTACCTCTCCTGGGCCCTAGATCCTGAGGTAAAATAATAAGGGGTTTCAATTTGGGGGCATTTTATTTTATTCAGTTTGTTTTATTTTTTTGCAAGGCTTGTTGTACATTTCTTTAGATTTATTTATTTATTATTTTATTTATACCCCTCCCTTCCTTCCAGCAGGAGCCCAGGGCAGCAAACAGAAACACTAAAAACACTTTAAAACATCATAAAAAGACCTTAAAATACATTAAAACAAAACGACGTTAAAAACATTAAAAAAAACTTTAAAAACATCTTTAAAAAAAGGGTTAAAGATATTAAAAGACATATTAACATAAGAACATAAGACCATAAGAAGAGCCTGCTGGATCAGGCCAGTGGCCCATCTAGTCCAGCATCCTGTTCTCACAGTGGCCAACCAGGTGCCTGGGGGAAGCCCGCAAGCAGGACCCGAGTGCAAGAACACTCGCCCCTCCTGAGGCTTCCGGCAACTGGTTTTCAGAAGCATGCTGCCTCTGACTAGGGTGGCACAGCACAGCCATCACGGCTAGGAGCCATTGATAGCCCTGTCCTCCATGAATTTGTCTAATCTTCTTTTAAAGCCGTCCAAGCTGGTGGCCATTACTGCATCTTGTGGGAGCAAATTCCAACACAGACGCAGATTATGGCCATAGTGACTTGTTCAGGGCAGTACTCTGCAGCCTCTGGTTTATTGTTGTGTTATATTTTTTCTTTCAGGATACAGATCCTTACAAGGTGACTGACAAGAAACATTACTTTTTAAATATTAGGGCCCTTCCCACAGAGTAGTTGATTGTGAAATGGTCCAGGTGGGGTAGAGAGCCTAACTGGAGCAGGCTCTCATCCCATCAGTAAAATGGGAATTAAGTGACAGGCCAGGAACACCTTGCAGAAGTGCTCTGAGATATAAACGCTAACAATTGCAAAGAATTGTGAAAATCCAGGGACTGTATCAATGATTTGTTTTTTTCCTAAGTTGAATTGGTCTGCCTAGAGCCCTTGATTTTCAAATGTTCCAGTTTTCTTGTTCTGTAAACTCAGGTGCCCTTTCAAAGGCTCACCCCCTATGAATCCAATCCCCCATATGATTATACTCTGGTAATGAAAATTCACCACATCAACTTGTAGGTGTTGTTAAAAGGTTCCTGCTGTTGTGCTTTCATTAAAATGTTGTCTCCTACCATTCCTCCAAGGAGCTTCAAGAGGTATTTTAGTCTTACAGAACACCTCTGTAAAGTGGGTTGAAGTGATTGATGGGGCCTAAGACTCCCATGTGGTGAGTTTCATGGCTGAGTGGGGAGGATTTGAATCTAGGTCTCTCTTTCCCAGACTCAATGCGCTCTCTCTCTCTCCCCCTCCCCCTCCCCCTCCCTCTCTCCCTCTCTCTCTCTCTCTCTCTCTCTCTCCCTCCCTCTCTCCCTCTCCCTCTCTCTCTCTCCCTCTCTCTCTCTCTCTCTCTCTCTCTCTCTCCCTCCCTCCCTCGCTCCCCCCCCTCTCTCTCTCTTACTGCTGCACTACACAAAGCTTTCTGTGACTAAATTTAGTGTGTATTTTTTTAAATAAATGTGCATTTAAGTTTGTGTGCTGTGAAACGTTTTAGTTTTTAATTAAATAGATTTAAGATAAATTTAGGATGATTGCTAATGAGCAGCAGCTTTTTTTGTGAGGGTGGGGAGAAATCCAGAAATGTTTGAGGCATTCAAGTGGCAGACATTTCTATACCATCCCTCCATGCAAAACTGGATCCAGGCTCACTGGTCTGGGAAATGAAAGAGGGCTTGTGCTCCCAAGATTCAAAAGAAACCAAGCAACTCTAGGCCGTAACTAATCATTCTAACAGTAAAGAGAGTGGTCTGTGAAGTCATTCTTCAACAGAAAAATATCAAGAGGGAAAACTGCTTAGGCCTCTGAAAGCAAAGTTTGAACCTAGGCAGGGAGGAAGGGTGTAAAGAGCCTGGAGAAATAGAATCTCAGCTTCTGTGACTGCTGAGTCATGGTAACACATGGAGTGCTGTGTTTAAATGACACTCTGAACATTTTACACCTTATCTCTCCAAGGTGAAGACGCTTTAGCAGGGCTGTCAGAAGTGTGATATCTCTCCCCACAGTCTTGTTTGTTTTTTTTTAATTAAAAAACACTATTTAGCTTTAGTATTTATCATGAGGGAGATTAGGAGAGGGTGGTAAATGTGTACCTTATAATAAATAAAATATTTCTAAAGATCATTTTTGCAAATAAACAAAGATAATGATAATAATAATTATTTCAGCGATTTATATACCGAAGTTTCTAAGCGGTGTACATAAAAATTACAGAAAGCATATGTGAATAAAATCAATCAAAACTAATCAAAGAAACAAAATTTCTGGCACCTGGTGGATATGACTTGTGCATCTAAACCATGTGGGGGCGGGGACACCACTAACAGAGACTCCCCTGAAGATCTCAGTGATCCGTCAAGGGTGTAAAGAAGCAGATGGTTCTTAAGGTATCCTGGACCCAAGTTCTCAAGGACCTTGTAAAGTAATACAAGAAGGTGGAACTTGACCTGGTAAAATATGGGCAGCCAGTGCAAGCTTTTAAGAACTAGAGTTAAGTGCTGGATAACTATAACAGTGTAACAACTTGTGTGTGTGTGTGTATGTGTGGGGGCCACGGTGACACATGCCTTAGTTACATCCTGTTTAGATTACTGTAACGCGCTCTATGTGGGGCTGCCTCTGAAGACTGTTCGGAAACTTCAGTTGGTGCAACGTGCTGCAGCCAGAATGTTAACTGGGGCTGGTTACAGGGACCATACGACTCCCCTGTTACAAAAGCTCCACTGGTTGCCATTCTGTTTCCGGACACAATTCAAAGTGCTGGTGATGACCTATAAAGCCCTATACGGCTTAGGTCCAGGCTATCTGTCAGACCGTATCTCCCTATATGAGCCTGCCCGGGCCCTGAGATCCTCAGGAGACGCCCTTCTCTCAATACCCACATCCTCACAAGCACGACTAGTGGGGATGCGAGATAGGGCCTTTTCGGTGGCTGCCCCGAGGCTTTGGAATTCCCTTCCTAGGGAGGCAAGAATGCCCCCTCCTTGCAGTCCTTCCAGTGGCAAGCAAAGACTTTTTTATTCCAACAAGCCTTTGGAACTGAAGGCTGTTAAGGACAGGGCTTGAAGGGTGCTGCATTGCTATTGTCTAATCGTATTATTTTAAACTGAGTTTGAATTATTTTAACTGTATCTATGAATGGTTTTAATACTGTAAATAGTTTAATTCTATTTTAATCTAGACTTTTGTATGTTTTTAATTATATGTGTTCTTTTATCTGGAAGCCGCCGTGAATTCCAGTTTTGGAAAAAGGGCGGGGTAAAAATAATGATAATAAATAAATAAATAAACACCAAGGTAGGATCCCAGATGAGAGATTTCACTGACTTAAAGGGATTGTTTAAAGTGTGGGTTTTTGTTGCTTTGCCAGCAACCCTTGCCTGTGTGTTCCTTCAGGTCTGTTTCTTTAGGAGCCTTGCCTGTGTGTTCCTTCAGGACTAATCTGTGAGTATCATTGGTATAATTCAGTTTGCCACAGAAACTGGGGTAGGGTCAAAAATTGTGGATAAGACACTTCCAAAGCTTGTTCGTTCTGGTGCCCCTACTGACATTACCTTCATGTTCACTCCTGTCTGCTTCAACAAGCTTGATGTACTTCCATAATATCTGTATTTTCACAATATGTAATGTTTCCTTGCCAAACCAACTGTATTCTTGTAACATTTTAACCCATTAGTGCCATAATGTCATGCCAATTTATGTGATACCAGGTGCAACTTAAAGCAAAATCTGCATGCTTGGTCAGCAAAATGTTCATGCATAATGAACAAAGATTATGCTGTCCATGATGCCGTGTTACCTAGAGTGAAATGTACAAGAGTTAAGACATCCAGTTGTGAAGAAATGGCATTGTATATGAAATTGACTGAAACCCAAATAGGCAGGTAGAACCATAGAATTGGAAGGGGCCTATAAGGCCATCGAGTCCAACCCCCTGCTCAACGCAAGAATCCAAATTAAAGCATATCGTCCAGCTGCCTCTTGAATGCCTCCATTGTTGGAGAGCCCACCACTTCCCTAGGACATTGGTTCTATTGTTGTACCGCTCAAACGATCAGGATGTTTTTCCTGCTGTTCAGCCGAAATCTAGCTTCCTGTCACTTGAGCCCAATATTCCGTGTCCTGCACTCTGGGACGATCAAGAACTAGTACACATGGTTTGGAAACTATACTTTCTGTTAATGCTGCCTAAAAATAGCATTTGCCTTTTTTGCAGCCACATTGTACTGTTGGCTCATATGCAGCTTGTGATCAATAACAATCCCAAGATCCTTATCACATGTAGTATTGCTGAGCCAAGTATGAGCCAAGTACCCCCATCTTGTAACCCTGCATTTGGTTTCTTTTTCCTAGGTATAGATTTTACACTTATCCCTGTTAAATTTCATTCTGTTGTTTTTATTTATTTTATTTATTTATTATTTGATTTATATCTTGCCCTTCCTCCCAGCAGGAGCCCAGGGCGGCAAGCAGAAATGCTAAAAACACTTTAAAACATCATAAAAACAGACCTTAAAATACATTAAAACAAATGTTTTGAGCCCAGTGCTCTGACCTATCAAGATCACTTTGAATTTTATTTCTGTTTTCCAAGGTATTAGCGATCCCTCCCAATTTTGTGTCACCTGCAGATTTGATAAGCATTCCCTGCACCTCCTCATCCAAGTCATTAATAAAAATGTTGAAGAGCACTGGACCCAGGACTGAGCCCTGTGGTACCCCGTTCGTTACCTCCACCCAGTTTGACAAGGAACCATTGATAAGCACACTGAGTATGATTCTGTAGCCAACTGTAGATCCACCTGATAGTTATTCCATCCAGCCCACATTCAGAATACCATGGGGCACTTTATCAAAAGCTTTGCTGAAGATGAGCTATATTATGTCCATAGCATTCCCACAGTCTACCAGGGAGGTTACCTGATCAAAAAATGAGATAAACTTAGTCTGACAGGATTTGTTCTTGATAAATCCATGTTGGCTTCTAGTAATCACTGCATTGTTTTCAAGGTGCTTTACAGACTGACCTCTTTATAATCTGCTGTAGAATTTTCCCAGGGATTGATGTCAGGCTGACTGGTCTGTAGTTTCCAGGTTCCTCTTTTTTGAAGATAGGGACCTCATTAGCCCTTCTCCAGTCATCTGGCACTTCACCCATCCTCCACGATTTTGCAAAGATAATAGATAGTGGTTCCGAGAGTTCTTCAGCTAGTTCCTTCAATACTCTAGGATGCAGTTCATTGGACCCTGGAGATTTGAACTTGTTCAAAGTGATTAGGTATTCCTTGACCATTTGTCTATCAATCTCAAGATGCAATCCTGCCCACATTTCACAGGAGGGTCCTAGACCCTTTTTTGGGAGAAGACTGAGCTGAAGTAGGAATTGAGCACTTCTGCCTTTTCTTTGTCATCTGTTATCATTTTGCCATCCTCATTAAGTAGCTGTACCACCATTTCTTTTCTCTGTCTTTTACTATGGATGTACCCAAAGAAAGCTTAATTTTGTTGGTTTTGGCATATCCTCGCTAACCTCAGCTCATTCTCAGCTTTGGCCTTCCTGCCATAATCCTGCAATTCCAAGCTACCTGTCTGTTCTCTTCCTTTGTGGCCTGGCCTTCCTTCCACTTCCTGTATGTGTCCTTTTTTGTTTTCAGGTCATCTCTAAGCTTTCTGTGAAACCACATTAGTTTCTTCGGCTCTCTTCCCCCCCTTTTTTTGTTCTTTCATTGATGGAATTGTTTGCCATTGGGCCTTTAGCATTTCCTCTTTTAGAAATTCCTACCTGTCTTGCACTCCTTTTCTGATTAGGGTTACTTGCCATGGAACCTTACTTACCATTGTTCTGGGTTTATTAAAATTGGCTTTCCTGAGGTCCAGGGTATGCGTATGGCTACTCTCAGCTTTTGCTTACTTTAAAAAAGAGAAGTTTAGTATGGTGTGGTCACTTTCCCCCAGAGTTCCCATAACTGCCACTTCATCCACCAAGTCATCTCTTTTGGTTAAAATAAAGTCAAGGATAGCTGATCCTCTAGTGGCATCCTCTACTTTCTGAAGGAGAAAGTTATCTCCAACAGAAGTCAGAAATTTCTTTGGGCCAGGTGTGTTTGGCAGAATTTGTCTCCCAACAGATATTGTGGTAATTGAAATCCCCCATTACTACTACACCACTCCTCCTTGAAACATTGGCAATGTGCTTTGCAAAAGTTTCATCCTCGTCTTCTCCTTGATTGGGTGGTCGGTAGTAGACTCCAACTACCATGTTCCTTGTATCCCTTGCCCCATTAATTTTAATCCAGATACTCTCAGGAATATATTTAACATATGGTGCGACTCCACCTCCTTTTCTATTCCTTCTGTTCTTGTTGAACAAGTTATATCCTTCAATCGCTGGATTCCAGTCATGGGAGTCATCCCACCAAGTTCCAGTTATACTTATCAAGTAGGGTTGCCAGGTTCCTGGCCTGAGACTGATACTGTATCTTTAGGAGAGAGAAAGTCAGCCAAGTGCAGGTGTTCTTGCAAGAAAAACCACAAGGTGGAATTCTCCTTTCCCTCTGCACAACTTTTAAAGATACAGAAGACCTCTTGGTTGCCCCTCGTATTTACTCTCATGTATTAAGAGTTCAAGTTCACCCTGTTTGTTTCGCATACTCTGGGCATTAGTATTGAAGACCACATGATTTATGGCCTGGCTTCCTTCCTGCATTTTTATGAAGACTATTACTGGGCCCCTTTAGAGCCATTCTCTTGGGTAGATTTTACAGCAGTTTTCTACTTTGAGCTGTGAAGCCAGAATTGAAAATGGATTTCTTCCTGCATGTTTTGCACATTGTGAAGCCAACAGTGGAGACAGGCACTTCTGTAAACTTTGTGTAACTAGCATGAATTGGTTTTCCATTTCAATATTGCGTGCCCTTGTACAGACCTGTAAGATCACTTAAATCATCTGGGGGAATTCTACTTGTAGTACCACACCCTGCACATTATTGTTATTAAATACCACTTAATTGCCAAAGTTTCATGGGGGGTGAGCTGAAAATTGTCATTTTTTGCTATTGCTCTTGTACTATGGGATGCTGTTCCTTCTGTCCTATGTGAAGCAGCAACCATAGTTTCTTCAGACATCTTGGAAAGGCATATATTTTTGCCCAGGCTTTCCCTAACCCATAAGATTGGACCCTGCTTTTATTTGTTTGAATTCCCTGTATTCCTGTTTTTATATTTTTTATGCCATTGTTTTACTGGTTTTATGTTACGTTAATAATACTGGTTTTATGTTGTACATCCCTTAGGGATTTTTAAATATTAAGTGGTTAATGACAGCTTTTAAATAAAGGAATGGTTTCTGACTTAAGTAAAAAGTCCTTTGGGATGTAATACCACCAGTTGGTTGAGAGGAAAGAGGTATCTGTTGATGTATTTTATGTTGGGACCCAGAGACCTGGATTAATGTCCAGAACTTGGCCATGTGTCCTTTTAATGAATTACTGTCTTGTGTCAGCATCCCATTCTATGAAATGCAGGTGATAATGACCACAGGATGGTGCTTAGGCAAAAAAAAGTAAAAACAGACAACTCTGCAAGAGTAGCACATTTGAAATGATATATATGGGCATCTTCTCAGGATGAACTATAGCAAGAGTTGGTATCTTTCTGATGTGCCTACCCTTAGACCCAGAAGCATATGTGTAGGCAATACTTTGCAAAATTATTAATGATGTTTCCACATCACCAGAATCAACAAACCCTACATGATTTACTATGTCATCTGAACCTGGGATTGTGGTTGGTTTCTCCCTAAACAAACCATGGTCAGAAGCAAAGGTTTATTGATAGTAAGCCCATGGTTCATGGCACAGGTGGGCCACCCCCAGCCCATTTCTGAATGGCCTGGGTTCTTTGCCATCTAAATGCTCCAGCAGGAATGAATACTATACCTCTTTTGCACAAACCATACTTTATAAACCCTTTTGACAGAACTTGTATATTAGAGCTTTGCAAGCTTTTTCTTTGTTGACTGACGTGGCCCTTCTCCCCTCCCCCTTGCAATTGTATTAATGTCCATACCTTAGTCAAGTAAATGATAATGCCATGTTTTGTCATAGCATTATGGATGCTGTTCAAAATGAGCGATTAGCATATGTTGCAGTAATGCTTTTCAGAGAAGCAGAACAAACTTGCCTCTATCCATATCCGTGATTCCACAAGCAGCTAAAAAACAGGGATCAGTCATTGATTTTCATTTTAGTTCTATGTTGAAAAATAAAATTGGGGAAGAATTATAAAATACAGAGAATATGGAAACGTTTATGAAACAAGTTGAAACGAAATTGTACAGATATAAAACTCCTGGCAGTGGCTCTGACCTGACTGCTGACTTTGATCTTATTAGGATGGAGCCAATATGGTGCCGCCATGTAAAATGGAACTAGCTTGGCTGGGTTTTTTTGTGAGTTAAATTAACGTCAGAATCAGGTTTTGTAAAATTGAAATGGAGACAGAACAAACTCCACCTCACAGAGCATTCTCAAAGTATGTGGCCGCTTTGAGGTTACCTGATGATGAAAAGCGGCATACAAATATACTAAATAAATGAATAATAATAATAATAAATGTAGGGACAATAACACTGGGGAAAACAGAAGGGAGTAGAAAAAGCGGAAGGCCAAACAAGAGATGGATTGATTCCATCAAGGAAGCCACAGACCTGAACTTACAAGATCTGAACAGGGTGGTTCACGACATATGCTCTTGGAGGTCACTGATTCACAGGGTCGCCATAAGTCATAATTGACTTGAAGGCACATAACAACAACAACACACTGGCTGTCTACATGATTCACTAGAAAAGACAATAATGCTGGGGAAAACAGAAGGGAGTAGAAAAAGAGGAAGGCCAAACAAGAGATGGATTGACTCCATAAAGGAAGCCACAGACCTGAACTTACAAGCTCTGAACAGGGTGGTTCATCATAGACGCTCTTGGAGGTGGCTGATTCATAGGGTCGCCATAAGTCGTAATCGACTTGGAGGCACACAACAAAACAACAACAACATTTCAGAGAGCAGATGTTTGCATCATAACATCTAGCTGAGTATATGATTTTCCCAGCCAGCTATTGCTACTTTGCCTAGTTGGGGAGAAAAGTAACCATATGTGGAATCTACATTCTCCCTTTTTGGTGAAATAGGAATTAATTGGCAAGATGTTTCAGTTGGGTTGTGATGGAGTGTCTTTTAGCTCAGGAGCAAAGGTGATGTTCTAAGGGACTTCTAGTTAAAATGGAGGGGGGGGGAAGAGAGATTATTACTATACCATTTCTGAGACAGAGTCCAAGTCCTGAAGGGTGCAATCCCTAAACACCTCCCCCCCAATCCAATTTTGGTCTTGTGGTAGTTAATCATTAAACATTCTTTTGCACAGAACTTACTCAGGCATCTTTATAGCCCTTAAGATTGATAGGGATTTGGAACAAAGTACCATGCCATTGACATAAAGCAACATTTTTACTGATTGTTGTGTAAGTTCTTATCCTGTAAAAAAAAAGGCATTTTTTTAAAAAAGTAAGCGGAGAAAACTCGTAATACAACAGAAAAGCACAGTGTTCATATTCCTCAAAAATAGCAGGAACTTGCATTAAAACAAATAAGAAAAAATAGCATATCAAAGTCAATTCTTTGGATGCACAGAAATGGTTCAGGTGCTCATACCTTGGCTTAATAAGCTGAGACATGCAAGAGCCTTTTGCCCACACACACAGCCCTTCTCTCTTCCCTTTTGCTGCATGCAGCAATTAAACACAAAAGCTTCCAATTAGCCAGACTTTCTCATTTTGTCCAAACCAGGGTCAGAACAAGCCACAGTTTTAAACCAACTTCAAACCATGGTTTGAATTCCTGGCTTCTTGTGAATCTGATAACCTTCATTTCCTGTTTATCCAAACTGGGAAGAATTTAAAGCTTCTGGGTTTAATGATTGTGCACCATGAGGGTAGTGCAGAACGGGCCGTGTGTGGGGATGTAATGAGCTGAGAGATTATCGTCTGGATGTGACCAGATACTCAAGCAATGGGGATTGTGAGCCAGCTTCACAATGGAGAGAGAATATGTGTATGCAGTTCTAGCTATTGTACCATTTAGCAAATCCCAACATGTTTAGGGTTGAAACAGCTTTTTACTGGGGGGTGGGGGGAGACTTATCATTTCCCAAAAGAATCTGTGTGGAGCCTGAATGTAGGAGTTAGAACATATTTAGATTTCTGATAGCACTGTCTTCATATGTTCTGTTTGTTTTAGTATTTAAGGATTTTATTTCGTTTAATTATTTATATGTCTAGCTTTTCAAAAAAGATAAAATTCAAAGTGATTTACAAAAAGAAGCAAATATAACATTAAAATGGAGTTTAAAATAAATTAAACAACCCACACAAAATAGAAAATATCTTAAAGGAAGGCAATCTTGAAGGGGCGGAGGCTGTTGGATCTCCCAGGGGTGAGTCCCACAGCTGTGGTGCTGCCATGAAAGGCCCTGTCTCTTGTACCAATAAAATCTTCTCTGATGATGTGCCAGAGAGCAGCACCTCTGTTGCCAATCTAAATGCTTGTGCAGGTTCATGCGGATGCCTTAGGATAACCTGGTATTTGGCTGTTAGAGCTTCAAAAGTTAACATCAGCACTTTAAATTGAGGCCTGAATTGGTGGTAATTGGCATAATAAGTTCTGGTTGTCTTGCTTCTACCAGCGCCCTCTTGGCGACATTTTCTACCAGTCTCTAAACTGCCTTTAAAGCCAGCCCCATGTGCAGAACAGTATAGGATCCCAGTCTGGATATAATCAGTGCATAAGTACCTGGGGCCACATCCATCTTGTCCAGGTTGAATTGCAGCTGTACATCTCCATGCAGATCAGCAAAATTCCCAACCAACAGCATTTCCATCTTGTCTGGATTGAGTTTCAGCTTGTTCACCCTTGTTCAGATCAAAACCTAATAGAGATTACATCGGGAGTAGTCTTTTGTAACAGCTTTCACTTTGTTTTTTTTGGGGGGGGGATTCTTGCTAACATAATGTAGATTCCCAAAGGGCTGAGTGTGGTAAATTAATACAAAATGTTTTTTCAGTTTGATGAGGTGATCGCCAAAGTGACACTAGAGTAACACCAGGGACCTGGAGAGCAATTGCATGCAGTAGAGACCCTCTTTGGCTATCTTATGTTGTTTCAGTGGAAATGCTGGTCTTCTCGTGCTTTGTTTCTGGGTAACTGTGTTTCTTCACAGCAACAGGATGAATAGCAAAGCCATCTGAAGGACAAGAGAGCCATTTAGTGGGTATGTGAGAGAAAAGAGCTGGTGTTCAGGGCTGACAACACTGGATTGGTTTTCATTGTGGTTTAGTGTGATGAACTGTAGTTTTCTTTTTAACAGTATTTTAATTTTGTATATTAATGATTTATAAGCTACTTGGAGCTTTGGAGAGGTCAAGTTAAAAATAATTAAGGCCAACTTCCCGTAATCTCACTCAAGGGTTGTTGCCTTTGCTAACTAGGCAAGCAGATTTGAGATGAGAATTTTTGTGTGCTCCCAACCCAGAATAATTAATTTATGCTGTCATTTTATAGATGCATATTGAGGTTAAATTTCAATCTTTATTACAGAAGTAGACAGTGTAACATGACCCAACAGTCCCTTCAAAGCAAAGCTAAACCAGTTGGGGCACCTCCTAAGAAGCCTCTCTCTCTCTCTCTCTCTCTCTCTCTCTCTCTCTCTCTCTCTCTCTCTGTGTGTGTGTGTGTGTGTGTGTGGCTTTGGTGCAGAAATAAACACTGCTTTTTTATTTGCAGTCTTGGGCTTTCTCTCTGCACAGATTTGAAAACTGATTACTTGCATGTGATTAGATTCCTTAAAGATGACATGAAAGAAGGGAAGGAATATTTGGGGATGAATGAGGAATAGAAAGTAGGCTTAATTGCTGAGGAATGCTATTCAAACCTGTAGAACTAAGTAAACTAGGTGCAGTAGGGAATACTGTTGGGCAGTAGCATAAGCAGCTCTGAAGTTATCAGGGGTGATAACTTTTTACATCACTTCAATAGTGCTTCAGTTTCTTTTCTCCTGGGTAAGTGAAGGGCAGCAAGGCATTCACTCCTGCAGAGAAATAAGGAACTGGTGCATCAGGGTTTATATCGTGGTGCTCTCCTTGGCCCTTGCAGTGTCTGTTTTTTCCCCTTTCCAGTAATTTCTGCTGTCAGCAGTATGAGCTTTGCCTCACTGTCTCATACTAATGGTCATTGCAGTTGTTCCTCCTGCCACTATCACTTGCCAGGGAGACCTCCAGCAAGACAGTGGTGGTGGTGTCAGCAGTCTCTTCTCACTGCCACTGCTAATGCCTTTGAACCAGAGGGAGAGTGGAATGAGGAAAAGAACCATTTGTTGGGGAGCAGGGGCTGTTAGTGGTGGGGTAGGCCGTGTAGGTGCCTGAGCACGGCAACCTCAGACACTGGCCCTGCTCAGTGTAATGACTAACGTTCCGCTCATTAAGAAGCGATGCAGCCTTGCTTTCTTGATGGTTTGCTGGTCCTTTTCAAAGTCCAGGAGACAAAAATGTTGCCGAGCTTCATGCATTACGTTAGTATCCTTCTCAACAGTATTGTGACAATTTAGTTTGTAGAGAGAGCAGGGAGTTTTTCTTACTGTGAAGATGCAGCTTGCTTCAAGCCAGAAAACATTGTTTCCTATGTAGAAGTGTTGCATGCGTTTTCTACCTTACTATTATTTATTTTTATTTATTATTAACATTTATTAACTGCTGTTCACTGAAAGGTCTCAACAAATTTAAAACACAGCATTAAAAGCAATTAAAAAAACCCTAAAATCAGAAAATAAGGTGCGTCCTAAAAGTATATGTCTCAGGTGTCAAAGGCCAGGATAAAGAGGTGTGTCTTCAGCATTCATGTAAAACTGTACAATGAAGTTGCCAGACACACCTTGGTGGGGAGGGAGTTCTACGAGTTAGGGCCACCACAGAGAATGCTCTTTCCTTGGCCACCCCGCTGAGCTTCCAAGGGTAGCGTCATTACCAAAAGGGCCCCCGCTGCTGATCTCAACACCTCAGAGTCTGTAGGAGGTAGTCTTTCAAATATTTGGGACCTAAGTTGTTTAGGGCTTTAAACAGCAGTGTGAGCAACTTTAATTGGGTCTGGAATTGAACTGGCAACTAATGCAGCTGTTTTAAAACAGGAGTTATATGATATATAAAGGGTACCCCAGTGACTAATCTGGCTGCATTTTGGACCAGTTGAAGTATCTGAGTCATCTTCAAGGGCAGTCCCATGTAGAGCGCATTGCAACAATCTAATCTGGAAGTTGCCAGAGCATGGAGTACTGTCATGTGCCAAGTCATCTCTGTTCAAAAGGAGCCGAAGCTAGTGAATAAGCCGGAGCTGGAAAAAAGCACTCCTAGCCACTGAGGCCACCTTTACAAGATGTTCTCCTTTGTTATGTTATGGTTTATTTATGTACAGTAGGGCCCCCCCTCATACGGCGGGTTATGTTCCAGACCCCTGCAGAAAAGCAGAACTCTGTCAGTAGAGTGGCACCTGATGCTCAGCTGCTGAGCGCATCACGCTGAAAAATGCCGTAAAAACGGAACAAAAGTGGGGCCCTACTGTATTACTTTTTGGCCCAAAGATAGCATGTTAATATAACAAAAGCAATAATAAAAGACCCATAAAATACAACAATGTAAGATAGCAAAATTGCAAAATGCTAGAGAATGTCCCAGCTACACTGAACTGGCCAAAACCAGTTGGTTATTATCGACAAACCCTGGGCTATCTCACTCAACCAAATCACCTCAGCCCTGTAGTCACTAAGCCCATTCTCACTATATTGGATGAACAAGTAGACCCCCCACAAGCCCCAAACCACCCTCTCACCAGGGTCCAGGCACAAAGAAGGTAGTCCCTTACCCCAACCCAAAGGAGCCCCCATAAAAATGCTATCACTCCAAGAGATTCTTTCCCCCACAAGGTGGGGTTTGATGTTCCCAAGGGTGTTGGATCTTTCCCACCAGCTCTTATTTTCCTCTTGGTAAACGCAGTTCAGTGTAAACAAATGTAAAGTGAAGCATGTTGGGACAAGAAAAATCTTAATTTCACATATACACTTATGTCTATTTGCCAGGAGAGCTGCGTACTACCTCCAGGAACAAAGGCTGCAAGCCTCTGAATGCCAGTTGCTGGGGAGCAACAGCAGGAGAAGGTGGTTGCGCTCATGTCCTGTTTGTGGGCTTCCTGTAGGCCTCCGGCTGGCCGCTCGGGAACACAGGATGTTGGACGAGGTTTAGTGTAGCTGTTCTTATGTTCTTATGCAATGATAACCACTGAGTTTGTAAGCCTAACCAGCAGGGTCATTGGGACTTTCATCTTTCTCCTCAAGCCAACATGATAGATGAATCAGCCCTTTTGTGTATTGCTGCAGAATCCAGAGACACTGTGCCAATTCCTGTAAATGGGAATAACTACCTAGATCAATACAACTGGTCAGGGTGACCGGTTTCTTATAACTCAGGGTCCCGGTTGCAGTATCAGGACTTGAAATCTGCAGGGGGAAGAGAAGAACAACAGTCTGTGCCCATCAGTAGAGGATTTTAGGGTTTTAAATATGTTGCCCCCATTAAAACTAAAACAGTAATTTTAAAAAAACATACAGCCCATCCGATCCCAGCAAATAGGATAAAACAAATTAAAACTGTTAAAACGAAGAATAGCAACAGTTTAAGCAATAATAGACTCAGCCCAGCAGCTTAACTAAAAACAGATTGAAACAGGAATGTTTTCAAGGCCTGTTTAAAATGTGGTTGTGTGCAGACTGGACAGTGCCAGGGATAAAACATGCATCTGCTACTGCTGTTGGGCTGTGTTTTATTTGTACCTTTCTACACTGACAGAATTATGGCAGTGAAGTTTGGCTGTTTCAGCTGGACAGTTATGTAATTGCTGTGCTGGTACTGTGATAGCTTAATCAAGCGAAGAGAGGCCTGCTCTATTAACCTAGTTAAAAGGCTAACTGCAGGTAGCAGCTGTGATCCGATAGCTTCCTGAAAATGTTATGTAGAATATCATTGAGAGACGTGTGTCTATTCATTGTGAGGGCTTTTCTGCCTATTGGCTCCCCTGCAAATAGCAATAACTGCTGAAGTTTGCCAGGGTAAGGCAATTTCCTTAAATTCAAGTGACCATCTTTTCTTAGTGCTTCTGCCCTGTTTCTCCTTTCCTGCTAGCTCCTTTATCTTCTCTCAGTCCCCCCCCCCGCTTATTTTCTTTTCTTTCGATACCCCTAGGTTTTCTTTCCAAATGGAAGAAATAGTTCACTCTTGCCCTTCAGCTATGAACTCCTTCAGATGAAGTTCACTGGTCTTTTTACTTCTTGTTGTGGTCTGTGCTTTATTGGCAGACCTAATTCAGACATGCAGCTTAACTCACTTTGAAATAATGTGGTGATTAGGTTGCTCTGTGTGGGGGTGTGAGCTAATTTGTACAGACCACTTGCTGTGTGGAACAGCCTCTATAGACAGCTGCATTTAAAACCCTGGCATCAGCTCTGCTCCTGGATAGTTCAGTGCCAGAGTGCCTGCTTTGCCTGCGAGCAGACGTAGGTTCAATCCATGGCATATCCAGTTTAAAAGTATGTAGGAAGCAGGTTTAGGAAGAAGAAAGCGGCTGCCAGTTAGGGTAGACATTACTGGCCTAGATTGACCAAGAGTCTAAATTAGTATGTTTCCAGTACAAGGTGTCCACATAGCGTCATGATCAGGATGGTGGCTGATGCCTAATCTAGTCCTCCTGCTCTACGCCTTGAATAGTTGTCCCTCTCCAGCCTAATCAAACTTGAGATTTAAGCATTGATCTTCTGTTTGGGTCAGTGTTGTGTAACTGAGTTAAATAACTATGTGTGCGTTGTATATTGGTATATTTTATAACACAGGGAATGGTAACATTAATCGTCTACCACAGACACATGCAGAATTGGTGGATTCTCTCAGAATGCATAGTTGGTAACCTGTTTATGGTTCTGTAATTCTAAGAAGCATATGTTGAACTGAGGCAGAATTTAACTAACTGAATAGCAATTTTACTAATTATTTGTATGCGTTTATCATACATATCTAGGCTGCTTTTCCAAAGTACTCATAGCAGCTTATATAAATCAAAACATGGAATTAATGCTTATAGTATAAATAACATTGCATATCAGTAGCTGATAATAGCCAATACACTTGCCAGAGAAATTGGACAAATGCAAGTTTCAGGAAGTGGGCAAAAAGCATATCCTGGCCCAATAGGAGAATGTTCTAGAGCCCAAGAAGAATGGCATAAAAGGCCCTATTTCTCACCATTGTCATTCTGGTATTTTGAAATAAAGGGCCTGATTTCTGACCACATGGGATCATGTAGCAAAAAAACACTTTTTAAAAAATAAATGTCTTAGTTCTTAAACTAAGGGATGAAGCTAAAACACACATGGGGATGCATACTAGGGAGTTCAGCTGCTTTATAATTTTTGGTTTAGACTTTGCACATGATTAAGAACGATGTCAGCCAGGACACTAGAATGGTATATTCGCGGTCACATTTGACTTCAAAAGAGGAAACTTCACAAAAATGAGGGGATTGGTAAAAAGAAAGCTGAAAAACAAAGTCCAGAGGGTCACATCACTCGAAAATACTTGGAAGTTGTTTAAAAACACTCTATTAGAAGCTCAACTGGAGTGCATACCGCAGATCAGAAAAGGTACCGCCAGGGCCAAGAAGATGCCAGCATGGTTAACGAGCAAAGTCAAGGAAGCTCTTAGAGGCAAAAAGTCTTCCTTCAGAAAATGGAAGTCTTGTCCGAATGAAGAAAATAAAAAAGAACACAAACTCTGGCAAAAGAAATTCAAGAAGACAATAAGGGATGCTAAAAAAGAAATTGAGGAGCACATTGCTAAGAACATAAAAACCAACAACAAAAAATTCTATAAATACATTCAAAGCAGGAGACCATCTAGGGAGGCGATTGGACCCTTGGATGAGAAGGGAGTCAAAGGTGTCCTAAAGAACGATAAGGAGATTGCAGAGAAGCTAAATGAATTCTTTGCATCTGTCTTCACAGTGAAGATATAGGGCAGATCCCTGAACCTGAACTAACATTTGCAGGAAGGGATTCTGAGGAACTGAGACAAATAGTGGTAACGAGAGAGGAAGTTCTAGGCTTAATGGACAATATAAAAACTGACAAATCATCGGGCCCGGATGGCATCCACCCGAGAGTTCTCAAAGAACTCAAATGTGAAATTGCTGATCTGCTAACTAAAATATGTAACTTGTCCCTTGGGTCCTCCTCCGTGCCTGAGGACTGGAAAGTGGCAAATGTAATGCCAATCTTCAAAAAGGGATGCAGAGGGGATCCCGGAAATTACAGGCCAGTTAGCTTAACTTCTGTCCCTGGAAAACTGATAGAAAGTATTATTAAAGCTAGATTAACTAAGCACATAGAAGAACAAGCTTTGCTGAAGCAGAGCCGGCATGGCTTCTGCAAGGGAAAGTCCTGTCTCAGTAACCTATTAGAATTCTTTGAGAGTGTCAACAAGCATATAGATAGAGGTGATCCAGTGGACATAGTGTACTTAGACTTTCAAAAAGCGTTTGACACCAAAGACTTCTGAGGAAGCTTAGCAGTCATGGAATAAGAGGAGAGGTCCTCTTGTGGATAAGGGATTGGTTCAGAAACAGAAAGCAGAGAGTAGGAATAAACGGACAGTTCTCTCAATGGAGGGCTGTAGAAAGTGGAGTCCCTCAAGCATCAGTATTGGGACCTGTACTTTTCAACTTGTTTATTAATGACCTAGAATTAGGAGTGAGCAGTGAAGTGGCCAAGTTTGCTGACGACACTAAATTGTTCAGGGTTGTTAAAACAAAAAGATATTGCGAAGAGCTCCAAAAAGACCTCTCCAAACTGAGTGAATGGGCAGAAAAATGGCAAATGCAATTCAATATAAACAAGTGTAAAATTATGCATATTGGAGCAAAAAATCTTAATTTCACATATACGCTCATGGGGTCTGAACTGGCGGTGACTGACCAGGAGAGAGACCTCGGGGTTGTAGTGGACAGCACGATGAAAATGTCGACCCAGTGTGCGGCAGCTGTGAGAAAGGCGAATTCCATGCTAGGGATAATTAGGAAAGGTATTGAAAATAAAACAGCTGATATCATAATGCCGTTGTATAAATCTATGGTGCGGCCGCATTTGGAATACTGTGTACAGTTCTGGTCGCTTCATCTCAAAAAAGATATTATAGAGTTGGAAAAGGTTCAGAAGAGGGCAACCAGAATTATCAGGGGGATGGAGCATCTGTCTTCACAGTGGAAGATATAGGGCAGATCCCTGAACCTGAAGTAACATTTGCAGGAAGGGATTCTGAGGAACTGAGACAAATAGTGGTAACGAGAGAGGAAGTTCTAAGCTTAATGGACAATATAAAAACTGACAAATCACTGGGCCCGGATGGCATCCACCTGCGAGTTCTCAAAGAACTCAAATGCGAAACTGCTAACTAAAATATGTAACTTGTCCCTCGAGTCCTCCTCCGTGCCTGAGGACTGGAAAGTGGCAAATGTAACACCAATCTTCAAAAAGGGATCCAGAGGGGATCCCGGAAATTACAGGCCAGTTAGCTTAACTTCTGTCCCTGGAAAACTGATAGAAAGTATTATTAAAGCTAGATTAACTAAGCACATAGAAGAACAAGCTTTGCTGAAGCAGAGCCGGCATGGCTTCTGCAAGGGAAAGTCCTGTCTCAGTAACCTATTAGAATTCTTTGAGAGTGTCAACAAGCATATAGATAGAGGTGATCCAGTGGACATAGTGTACTTAGACTTTCAAAAAGCGTTTGACACCAAAGACTTCTGAGGAAGCTTAGCAGTCATGGAATAAGAGGAGAGGTCCTCTTGTGGATAAGGGATTGGTTCAGAAACAGAAAGCAGAGAGTAGGAATAAACGGACAGTTCTCTCAATGGAGGGCTGTAGAAAGTGGAGTCCCTCAAGGATCAGTATTGGGACCTGTACTTTTCAACTTGTTTATTAATGACCTAGAATTAGGAGTGAGCAGTGAAGTGGCCAAGTTTGCTGACGACACTAAATTGTTCAGGGTTGTTAAAACAAAAAGATATTGCGAAGAGCTCCAAAAAGACCTCTCCAAACTGAGTGAATGGGCAGAAAAATGGCAAATGCAATTCAATATAAACAAGTGTAAAATTATGCATATTGGAGCAAAAAATCTTAATTTCACATATACGCTCATGGGGTCTGAACTGGCGGTGACTGACCAGGAGAGAGACCTCGGGGTTGTAGTGGACAGCACGATGAAAATGTCGACCCAGTGTGCGGCAGCTGTGAGAAAGGCGAATTCCATGCTAGGGATAATTAGGAAAGGTATTGAAAATAAAACAGCTGATATCATAATGCCGTTGTATAAATCTATGGTGCGGCCGCATTTGGAATACTGTGTACAGTTCTGGTCGCTTCATCTCAAAAAGGATATTATAGAGTTGGAAAAGGTTCAGAAGAGGGCAACCAGAATTATCAGGGGGATGGAGCATCTGTCTTCACAGTGGAAGATATAGGGCAGATCCCTGAACCTGAAGTAACATTTGCAGGAAGGGATTCTGAGGAACTGAGACAAATAGTGGTAACGAGAGAGGAAGTTCTAAGCTTAATGGACAATATAAAAACTGACAAATCACTGGGCCCGGATGGCATCCACCTGCGAGTTCTCAAAGAACTCAAATGCGAAACTGCTAACTAAAATATGTAACTTGTCCCTCGAGTCCTCCTCCGTGCCTGAGGACTGGAAAGTGGCAAATGTAACACCAATCTTCAAAAAGGGATCCAGAGGGGATCCCGGAAATTACAGGCCAGTTAGCTTAACTTCTGTCCCTGGAAAACTGATAGAAAGTATTATTAAAGCTAGATTAACTAAGCACATAGAAGAACAAGCTTTGCTGAAGCAGAGCCGGCATGGCTTCTGCAAGGGAAAGTCCTGTCTCAGTAACCTATTAGAATTCTTTGAGAGTGTCAACAAGCATATAGATAGAGGTGATCCAGTGGACATAGTGTACTTAGACTTTCAAAAAGCGTTTGACACCAAAGACTTCTGAGGAAGCTTAGCAGTCATGGAATAAGAGGAGAGGTCCTCTTGTGGATAAGGGATTGGTTCAGAAACAGAAAGCAGAGAGTAGGAATAAACGGACAGTTCTCTCAATGGAGGGCTGTAGAAAGTGGAGTCCCTCAAGGATCAGTATTGGGACCTGTACTTTTCAACTTGTTTATTAATGACCTAGAATTAGGAGTGAGCAGTGAAGTGGCCAAGTTTGCTGACGACACTAAATTGTTCAGGGTTGTTAAAACAAAAAGATATTGCGAAGAGCTCCAAAAAGACCTCTCCAAACTGAGTGAATGGGCAGAAAAATGGCAAATGCAATTCAATATAAACAAGTGTAAAATTATGCATATTGGAGCAAAAAATCTTAATTTCACATATACGCTCATGGGGTCTGAACTGGCGGTGACTGACCAGGAGAGAGACCTCGGGGTTGTAGTGGACAGCACGATGAAAATGTCGACCCAGTGTGCGGCAGCTGTGAGAAAGGCGAATTCCATGCTAGGGATAATTAGGAAAGGTATTGAAAATAAAACAGCTGATATCATAATGCCGTTGTATAAATCTATGGTGCGGCCGCATTTGGAATACTGTGTACAGTTCTGGTCGCTTCATCTCAAAAAGGATATTATAGAGTTGGAAAAGGTTCAGAAGAGGGCAACCAGAATTATCAGGGGGATGGAGCATCTGTCTTCACAGTGGAAGATATAGGGCAGATCCCTGAACCTGAAGTAACATTTGCAGGAAGGGATTCTGAGGAACTGAGACAAATAGTGGTAACGAGAGAGGAAGTTCTAAGCTTAATGGACAATATAAAAACTGACAAATCACTGGGCCCGGATGGCATCCACCTGCGAGTTCTCAAAGAACTCAAATGCGAAACTGCTAACTAAAATATGTAACTTGTCCCTCGAGTCCTCCTCCGTGCCTGAGGACTGGAAAGTGGCAAATGTAACACCAATCTTCAAAAAGGGATCCAGAGGGGATCCCGGAAATTACAGGCTAGTTAGCTTAACTTCTGTCCCTGGAAAACTGATAGAAAGTATTATTAAAGCTAGATTAACTAAGCACATAGAAGAACAAGCTTTGCTGAAGCAGAGCCGGCATGGCTTCTGCAAGGGAAAGTCCTGTCTCAGTAACCTATTAGAATTCTTTGAGAGTGTCAACAAGCATATAGATAGAGGTGATCCAGTGGACATAGTGTACTTAGACTTTCAAAAAGCGTTTGACACCAAAGACTTCTGAGGAAGCTTAGCAGTCATGGAATAAGAGGAGAGGTCCTCTTGTGGATAAGGGATTGGTTCAGAAACAGAAAGCAGAGAGTAGGAATAAACGGACAGTTCTCTCAATGGAGGGCTGTAGAAAGTGGAGTCCCTCAAGGATCAGTATTGGGACCTGTACTTTTCAACTTGTTTATTAATGACCTAGAATTAGGAGTGAGCAGTGAAGTGGCCAAGTTTGCTGACGACACTAAATTGTTCAGGGTTGTTAAAACAAAAAGATATTGCGAAGAGCTCCAAAAAGACCTCTCCAAACTGAGTGAATGGGCAGAAAAATGGCAAATGCAATTCAATATAAACAAGTGTAAAATTATGCATATTGGAGCAAAAAATCTTAATTTCACATATACGCTCATGGGGTCTGAACTGGCGGTGACTGACCAGGAGAGAGACCTCGGGGTTGTAGTGGACAGCACGATGAAAATGTCGACCCAGTGTGCGGCAGCTGTGAGAAAGGCGAATTCCATGCTAGGGATAATTAGGAAAGGTATTGAAAATAAAACAGCTGATATCATAATGCCGTTGTATAAATCTATGGTGCGGCCGCATTTGGAATACTGTGTACAGTTCTGGTCGCTTCATCTCAAAAAGGATATTATAGAGTTGGAAAAGGTTCAGAAGAGGGCAACCAGAATGATCAGGGGGATGGAGCGACTCCCTTACGAGGAAAGGTTGCAGCATTCGGGGCTTTTTAGTTTAGAGAAAAGGCGGGTCAGAGGAGACATGATAGAAGTGTATAAAATTATGCATGGCATTGAGAAAGTGGATAGAGAAAAGTTCTTCTCCCTCTCTCATAATACTAGAACTCGTGGACATTCAAAAAGCTGAATGTTGGAAGATTCAGGACAGACAAAAGGAAGTACTTCTTTACTCAGCGCATAGTCAAACTATGGAATTTGCTCCCACAAGATACAGTAATGGCCACCAGCTTGGATGGCTTTAAAAGAAGATTAGACAAATTCATGGAGGACAGGGCTATCAGTGGCTACTAGCCATGATGGCTGTGCTGTGCCACCCTAGTCAGAGGCAGCATGCTTCTGAAGATCAGTTGCCGGAAGCCTCAGGAGGGGAGAGTGTTCTTGCACTCGGGTCCTGCTTGCGGGCTTCCCCCGGGCACCTGGTTGGCCACTGTGAGAACAGGATGCTGGACTAGATGGGCCACTGGCCTGATCCAGCAGGACCTTCTTATGTTCTTATTGTAGGCAACATTTATTGGAGACCTTGGAAGACTTGCCATTTATGACTTTGTGGGAAAGCAAAGTTGTGAAATGCTCATGGAATGCTTCGGGAGAGGGAGGTATTGATTGCATCTGAAGCTGAGAAACAACTGAATTTGAACCACTCCATTTTGCCATGGTAATTATTTTTCTTATTTGCTTGGCATCTAGTGGCTTGCGCCCCTTTTTCTCCTGTTGTACCATTTAGATTCATCCCTGTGCCAATGATGACAGAAAGAATTGCTGCAGTGTAGATCTTGGGAAGTATAATGGAACCATGGGCAGATTTGTTTTTTTGGGGGGGAGATATTCACAGTGAAATAGATAGCATGGTGCATGGATGGCATATTCAAAACTGTCCTCTTCGTATGCGCAATGCCCTATGGCCTGAGCAGTAGTAATATTAAAGAAACGAAAAGGAACAAATATTTATTTTATTATGTATTTATTAATTAAATTTATATCCTGCCCTTCTTCCCATAAGGAGCCTGGGGCGGCAAATAAATGAAGGATGGCATATCAAGAAGGCAAGTTTGTAGAAACAAAGTATTAATATAGACAAAACAATAATGGTCCTGCAAACTCTAGAGAGATCTCAAGGGACTGAAGTGTTCCACAAATGCAAATTTGCTTCAAAACAGCAGCAAAACAAAATCAAGTCGGGCTCTTCTTACAGTGGTGTTCAGACCAAAAAAAGTGTACTTTTAATGCATAATAGTTTGAAAGGACTTTATTTCTATTGCATATTTTGGTGACCTGAATGATCTTTGTTATATATGATTGAATGTGTGTAGCATCCCAGGTTGACTACAGTGTGGATTTGCAATTAACCTATGCAATCAGCAGAACATGATCATGGTGTTGGGACATGTCAAGATGGATTTTGGCACTACATTGTCCAGTGCTATGTTCTTTAAATTGACTTGGTCTGAGAAGGCGTTCATTGAAGATGTGTTTTGATGAGTCTACATTTTGTCTAATATTACTTATAGTTTATAATCTTGATACTACATTATACTTCTGATGAATCCAGTAATGGTCCTCCGTCTACTGTGTGATTCCTGAATTACAAATTTAAGTTGCATGTGGTTGAAGGTTAGCCTAGAAGAGATCCTTCTTGTATGTCCTAAAGATAAAACCTATTGAGTTAATTTTGATAATGCATTTGATTTAATAATGTATTTTAGTTTATGGTTTTAATCTTATTTTTCATGTTACATTTGTAGATGATGTTAGCCACCTTAGTCTCTGTGAGGAAGGACGGGATACAAGAAATGACCAAATAAATGTGTTAGCAAGCATGCATAGGCTCAGGCACAGGAGAAATATTTTGTTTGGCCCACTTCAAATAAATGTATTTATTTGCATTTTTGGTTACACTTGGTGTCCAAGATTTGATTTGACTGGTCAGATGCCCAAACCTGAAATGCCACATTGTGAGCTTTAGAGCTTGTCCATTTGGGACTTGTCTGCATGAGTAAATTTGTTTAGACTTAGCTAAGAATTAATAGGCTCATTTCAAAAGGTTTCAGTAGGATATCGCCTAAGACAGCAAAACCATCTTTGTAGAATCTGTATATTTAGTGGCAACTGCATACTCTGTAATAGTGAAATAGTGAGGGAATAAAATAATTTGGATATGTATTGGCTGGAGATGGTCCAAGAACTAAATTGGGAAATGGGGGTTTGAGAGCAATGTGGCTTGTTGATAATCATGTTAAGTTGTGCTTAAAAGATTCCTTTAACTCCATAGTCCTGATTTGCATACTGAGAGCTTTTAAGGTAGGGAAACAATATTTAAATCTCCTCTCCTCCTCCAGCATAAAATGGTACAATCCAAAGAGGACTGTGCCACATACCATTTGTGGACACCTGAACTGACTGGCTGTTGCAACATCTGTGATTCTCTGGCCACAATCAAATTTTATCATGACTGGAGTAGTTCACATGGTAGTGTTGCTCTTAATGAAGGGATGACCAGAGTTCTCTGTTTGCGGTCAGAGGGAACTTGTCCAAAGATTGCTCTGAACTTTCTTTTAATTCATCATGGGGTTATAACAAAATCAATTTAATTTATTTGCAGAAATAACTGTGGGAACAGCCTGGTCGGCAGTATAGAGATGATTATCCTATTCCCCGAAGATGGCTGTGTACATTGCAGGCATTTAGTCTTTTATCTTGGACACTAATGAAACTGGGCATACTATAGACATAAGGCATGGTTAAATTCCATTTAGCCTGTTGGGCCTTTAAAAAAAAAAAGCCTGCAGATTTGGAGAAGAGGAACATGCTGCACTCAGCTCTCTTTGTTTGGCTTTAAAGCTTCAATACTAGCACCTGTACATGAGGCTAACTGCACTGTTTGTTGTTATGTGCCTTCAAGTCGATCACAACTTATGGCAACTCTATGAATCTACCCTTTAGGGCAGCCTTTCCCAACCAGTGTGCCTCCAGATGTTGTTGGACCACAACTCCCATCAGCCTCAGCCAGCATTGCCAATGGTCAGGAAAGATGGGAGTTGTGGTCCAACAACATCTGGAGGCACACTGGTTGGGAAAGGCTGCTTTAGGGATATCAAGTCCATGAGAGGCATTTGAAGGAGAAATGGGAACCCCTCCACAAGCCAAGCCAATGTTGCTAGGAGTTTATTTGGTCATCATGTCCTTGAGGTTGTTTGTTTGTGTGTGTGTTTGGGCTTCATAGATGCAAAACCTTTGTACAAAATTTACCTGCCAAAGATGAAAAATTGTGAAACTCTACCCAAATATTTCACAGTGCTTTTAAATTATTGGGAGGGAGAGAGTTGCAACCAGATTCAGGTGGGGCCTGTCAGTGAATGCAAAAAAAGACACTGTCTACTCAAGGGTCTAAGCTCCTCCTTGCGGCTATTGCCGTTGCCCATTAGCTAGTCCCCATCCACACCACCTTTCAGAGGGAGAAGACAAAGCCTGCTGGAGCTACTGCGCTGCCTTCTTGTTCCTCTCCTGGCTTGCTTGCAGAAGGAAGGTTAAAGAGGAAGAAGCGCAGGAGGGCCAGAAAGCCCCACAGGTGGACAGTGGGCCCCCAACTGTGCCTTGGCAAGAAAGGCAGTATACAAACGTTTTACAGAATTGAGGCCAGGTCCTGGGGCATGGCTTTGTTACTAATTCACATGGTTACACACAGCTATGGTGGTGTGCTTTTATAGCTCAAAAATGGAAGGGAAACTCTTTTGTAAAGTTTTCCTGCCCGAGCCCCAAACACTACAGATGGCTCCTGTGAACAATATCCATAGTAAAAGGTCCATGCCTGATGACATAGAGAAGGTGATGGTGGCAGTAGTAATAGCAGTAGTAGTAGTAATAAATAACAGTTCTTTCCCTGATAGTTCTGAATGGAACTTAGATGTTTGTTTATGTTTTAAAGTCAGTTTATAAGCTCCAGTAATGACTCTCAGGGCAGCATAGATCTCCTCTTCGGATGCACACCTTAACATGGTGAGGGGGTTTGAGTGTGTTGAAGAAGCTGAGAGCAATGCCGTCAGGAGTCTAGACCAAGAGGCTAGACTCCTAGCAGGGGCACCCAAGGCGGAATGGTCAAAGCTGAGACACCAGACTCAGAGGAAGGCAATGGTAAATCACCTCTGAATATCTCTTACCACGAAACCCCTATGAACAGAGTATCCAAAATGCAACACGAGATAGTGCTGGAAGATGAGACCCCCAGGTTAGAAGGCACTCACCGAGCTACTGGGGAAGAACAAATGACAAGTACGAGTAGCGCTGTGACTAATGACGCAGCTGGGTCAAAGCCGAAAGGAAGCCCAGAGGCTGATGCACACAGATGCGAAAGGAGAGTCTGGAGTTGTACGACGCACACAATTGGAACATGGAATGTGAGAAGCATGAACCAGGGAAAGTTAGAAATTGTCAAGCAAGAAATGGAACGCATCAACATTACAATACTTGGTGTGAGCGAACTAAAATGGACAGGAATGGGACATTTCCAATCAGGCAACTACAAAATATTTTATGCAGGAAATGAGAAATCAAGAAGAAATGGGGTTGCTTTAATAATGAAAATGATGTAGCAAGATCAATTAGGAGCTACAATGCAAGGTCTGAGCGAGTGATATCAATGAGATTAAGTAGGAAACCTATCAACATAACCATCATCCAAGTCTATGCTCCGACGGCATATGCAGAAGAAGAGGAATTGGAGAGATTTTATGCAGAAGTACAGGAAGAAATTGATCACACACCAAAACAAGATGTTCTGATAATCATGGGGGATTGGAATGCAAAAGTAGGGAACAGAGAAGAATTAGGAATTGTGTGGAAATGGGGCCTAGGAGACAGAAACGAAGCAGGAGAAAGACTTATTGAATTCTGTGAAGCCAATAATTTATTTCTTGCGAACACATTTTTTGAACAACCAAAAAGACGACTATACATGTGGACATCACCAAATGGTCAATATAGGAATCAAATTGATTATATAATTGGTAGCAGAAGATGGAGAAGTTCCATACTTCCTGCAAAAACAAGACCAGGAGCAGACTGCAGTACAGATCATCAACTGGTCGTATTGAAAATCAGAGTAAAGCTAAAGAATACCAACAAAGCAATCATAATGCCAAAATACAATTTAAATAACATCCCAGAATCATATAAAGATCAAATAAGGGTTTGTGGCTTTAAACTTAGTTGACAGAGAACCAGAAGAACTATGGAATGAAGTCAGAGACGTTATCAGGGAAGAATGCAAAAAGACAATACCTCTAGTTAAAAAGAGAGAAAGACCCCAATGGATGACTGAAGAAACTTTTCAAATGGTTAAAGAGAGAAGGAAAGCAAAAGCAAGAGGCAATAGAAACACGGTCAGAACCCTAAATGCAACAATACAGCGACTAGTATGTAGGGACAAAGAGAACTATTACAATAGTTACTGTATAGAAATAGAAGAGGACAACAAAAAGGGTAGAATCATAGAATCATAGAGTTGGAAGGGGCCTTGTAGGCCATCGAGTCCAACCCCCTGCTCACAGCAGGAAATCCACAGCTAGAGCATCTCCTGCAGATAGCTGTCCAGGGTAGAACAAGAGCCCTATTCCAAAAGGTTAGAGACATGAAAGGGAAATTTAAACCATGAGTAGGGATGTTGAATAATCAACAGGGGAACACACTGACTGACCGAGATGAAATAAAAGGAAAATGGAAGCACTGAAGAACTCTACAAAAGAGATGCCAGGATGACAGATTCATTCACGGAGGAACCATATGATGAAGAACCAGAAATTTTAGAATGTGAGGTGAAAGCTGCTCTTAAAATACTTGGAAGAAACAAATCACCAGGAATAGATGGCATACCAATAGAGTTGCTACAAGCTACTGAGACTGAATCAGTCCAAAGTTTTGCAAAAATTTGTCAAGAAATATGGAAAACTAAACAATGGCCCACAGACTGGAAGCATTCAATATATATCCCACTTCCAAAGAAAGGGGATCCCAAGGAATGCAGTAACTATTGAACTATTGCCTTAATATCCCATGCAAGTAAAGTAATGCTCAAGATTCTACAACAAAGGCTCTTACCATATATGGAGCGAGAAATGCCAGACGTCCAAGCTGGATTTAGAAAGGGAAGAGACACCAGAGATCATATTGCAAACATACGTTGGATAATGGAACGGAGCAAGGAATTTCAGAAGAAAATCACCCTGTGCGTTATAGATTACAGCAAAGCCTTTGACTGTGTAGATCA
Organism: Rhineura floridana; assembly: GCF_030035675.1. Lineage (NCBI taxonomy): Eukaryota > Metazoa > Chordata > Lepidosauria > Squamata > Rhineuridae > Rhineura > Rhineura floridana. The sequence continues at coordinate 207,066,856 of NC_084483.1, read as the reverse complement.
TGAAAAACTATGGAATGCTTTAAAAGAAATGGGGGTGCCACAGCATCTGATTGTTCTGATGCGCAACCTATACTCTGCATAAGAGGCTACTGTAAGGACAGAATATGGAGAAACCGATTGGTTCCCCATCGGAAAGGGTGTGAGACAGGGGTGTATTTTATCACTCTGTTTATTTAATCTATACGCAGAACATATCATATGGAAAGCAGGATTGGACCAAGAAGAAGGAGGTGTGAAAATTGGAGGGAGAAATATCAATAATTTAAGATATGCAGATGATACCATACTACTAGCAGAAACCAGTAATGATTTGAAACGAATGCTGATGAAAGTTAAAGAGGAAAGCACAAAAGCAGGAGTACAGCTGAACGTCAAAAAGACTAAAGTAATGACAACAGAAGATTTATGTAACTTTACAATTGACAATGAGGACATTGAACTTGTCAAGGATTATCAATATCTTGGCACAATCATTAACCAAAATGGAGACAATAGTCAAGAAATCGGAAGAAGGCTAGGACTGGGGAGGGCAGCTGTGAGAGAACTAGAAAAGGTCCTCAAATGTAAAGATGTATCACTGAACACTAAAGTCAGGATCATTCAGACCATGGTATTTCCGATCTCTATGTATGCATGTGAAAGTTGGATAGTGAAAAAAGCTGATAAGAGAAAAATCAACTCATTTGAAATGTGGTGTTGGAGAAGAGCTTTGCAGATACCATGGACTGCAAAAAAGACAAATAATTGGGTGTTAGAACAAATCAAACCAGAACTATCACTAGAAGCTAAAATGATGAAACTGAGGTTATCATACTTTGGACACATAATGAGAAGACATGATTCATTAGAAAAGATAATAATGCTGTGAAAAACAGAAGGGAGTAGAAAAAGAGATGGAAACAAGAAGATGGATTGATTCAAGACCTGAACTTACAAGATCTGAACAGGGAGGTCACTGATTCATAGGGTCGCCATAAGTCATAGTCAACTTGGAGGCACATAACAACAACATAGATCTATAGGAGATAATAATGATCTGAAGTCACGGACTCTGGCCTTACCCGTCTAAGAAAGTCTGGAAGCACTGCCTTAAAGCAAACGTATCCTTACACTAAGGCTGAAATCCTATGGCCACTTATCTAAGTCCCATTGAACTCAGTGGGGTGTTACTGAGTAGACATGTAGTGAATTGCATTGTGAACTCTTTACTCTGATGAATGGCATTCCATTTTCTACCTCGGGGGCCTTAATTTGTTTTTAGTTTTAAGCTTTTCTCCTCTGTTTTCTTTTGTTATAGTTTGGGATGGAAGGCATGCTAAGTGTGTAATTTGGCCTATGTTCAATTGGGGGGGAGACAGGAGGCTAATGGGAGTTTTTTATTGTGTTCCTTAAACCATAAAATGTTTGAATAAATGATAACAAATACCTCCTCTGCTTGATCTCCTGAAGCAAATCCTTACTCCCACATGCAAGTGGCCTGTTGTAATGCGCTAAAACAAAACTAAACTGCCTAAAATGAAAGGAAATCTCTGTTTGAAAAGTCTGCTATAAGGGATGGAGGAGAAATTTGATTCAGTTTGCAATTAAAGGTGAACTTACTGAATTCACATTTTTCAAAACAATATGTGAACCGATACGCATACATCATTTGAAATTCACACTTCTCCAAATTTTGCAATGCAGTCCTTCAGCCAACTAATCTGTACAAAAATGCATATACTAGGGAAAGGTGTGCACCAAAATGAATATATTGGTGAAAATAACATACAAATAAATATGTGTATTAGGCAAAATTGCATACAAAAATGTGTATATTAGGGGAAATTCACACTAAAACGATGAATTTTCATGCAGACTTGTTTTTTAAATCAAACTGATGTAGAGAGCTGAATTTAAGACTGGAAAAATGACAAAATTAAGAAAAATCGAAACTGGCAGATTTGGCCATCCGTTTTACTCAAGAGCAGCATTTCTATTGCAAGACTTGCTTTGAAAGAGATTTAAAAATGCCCTGTTGATCCACTTCAATTTTCTGTTCTCTTTTATGACGCTCTGTTGGGTTCCTCATCCTAAACCCGTATGTCCTCCACTCTACATACTTTGACAAAGCACGTCAGAGATGACAATTAATGAAACAATTTCCTAACAGGGAGTAAACTAGGAAAGGTCAGGCAAATGTATGCAAATATGTGTTGTTTGCAGAATGCATTTTCGCTGTTTGCAGTACTGAGGTACCTTTTTGTGTGTGCATGAATATAGCTGTGTGTTGCATATTCTTTTGCAAGGTGATAGGTGAGAATGGGTGAAAGTGTATCATAAAATGGATGTAGTGTTTCTTGTACTTTCCTTTTGCGTAGAGAAGTGTCAGAATGATGCCCAGTGAATGTTAGCTAATGGAGCTTTTTAGGTTAATGGATGTGCTTGAGAATAAATGCTACATTTAACATTGAGGACCAAACTGGAGATGGTTAGTTTTTCTCATTTGTTTTGGATGGCAGGATTTATGTTTTAAGTGAAAGTGAGCGTCTTCCAGTTTGCAGCACAGAGCTGTGACTAACTTACTTTGCTTGATAGTGATGAGAGCATCAGAGGAAGGGATATTTTTCAGATACATGAGTGTCTATGTGCATCTGCATACACACTTGTGACGTATGATCAAATGAAGCAGAAAGGTCTCATTGTTATGGTTTGTTTGGATTTCTAACTCTGAGCACGTCAGAAACTAAGATCCAAGTAAGATTAACATTCCAGCAAATGTCCCTCCTTCTTCACTGAAATCCCAAACAGTCAAAGAAGCCAGAAGATGTTTGGGCTTTAACAGGTTCCCAAGTGGAGTCCATAGAGTGGGCTAGCTCAGCTTGTGACACCTCAAGCTTCATTTATTTAAGAATTGGAACTCCAAGATGACAGGTATTGCCTGATAAGTACTTGACACCCTCCCTGGCCTGTTTTTGCACTAGTGGGCTCCACTAAACTTGGTGAGTGGGTCACAAGCTTTCCACAGTGTAGTATCTCAATGCAGTTCACAGGTGCTGTGCTTTTAAGAATAGTGAGTGATAAGCCTTGGACTGTGGGTGTTTATATGGAGGTGGCCTCTTGAGTGCACAAGACCCAGGCTTTTAAGGTAATGGTATGGAATTGAGCTTCTAGACTCCTTGTCTTGGAGGTGTGAAACTTGTAAAGAACTATTACAGCCTCTAGTCTTTTTTGAAACTGTCTATGGGGTAGTACACTTTCTGCTCTAGGGTTGGGAGTGCATCAAAGCTTTTGTTGTCAGTTCTCATCAGGGGAAAGCAACACTTTAATCAAGGGTGGGCTGTCTTTTAAAGCCATCAAGGGATGGGAACACACACGCACACACACATTTTGGAACATTGCTCCTTTACCCCCCTTAAACAAACTACTATTGGGTAGAATACAGGAGTGGTCCTGCCTCTGTGCTAGAATGTCTGGAAGTGTAAATGCACGTACAGTACTGAAAGAGTGAGATATGGACTCTTGAGATTGAACATCAATTTTCCCAGGCTTGCTGGATGTGTTTGACACTAGTCCTGGATGTTTCTCCTCTGGCTCCTTCTGAGAAATCTGCATGTGTGTGGAATTAGAACATTGGTTCCAAATGGCTGACCCCATGGCAAATGTCAATTGGCAATGCACTTTCATTTTTCTGGAAACTGATACCTTGAAGAACACCGGTGGCGGTGATGCAGGTATAGAGTAAAGAGAGAAGCAGTCTCTCCGTGCGGGAAGGAACAAGCAAGTGGGAATGCTGAGGCAAAATGACACGATCAGGTTGTAGAGTTGTTTAATTGTGCAAACATCCCTGGATGCTGTTTGCTGACCTGGACAGGGACAGATTGCAAGTGGACACTGGGAGAGAAATCTCTCTCTTGGGCATCATGCAAGACTCTAATGGTAGCTGATCTAAATCAGGAACCTTTGGGTGCGGCTGTTGGTGTACGGGTAATAGACCAGCAGTATGTACATGCAGGTGGTGGAAGTAGCCCAGACTGTGGTAATGTGTGCATGTATATGGCATCAGGTAACGTATATAACATTTTATTTTGTGTTTTTAGCCTGTGTTTAAGACTGTATAATGTTTTGGGCAAAGGTTTTGCATGTATGCTCAAACCTGTCATTCTGCATATCTCTTGCCCATCTCCCTGAAAAGTGTGAGTGAATCATATTTGCAAATATTAGCTTACTGGCTAATAAACTCCAAACATGTTCACCTTCAGTATGGTGGGCACAAGAGAACCAATAGTCTTTGCAACTTCTTACTTTCCTCACCTTTATGCTTTCTGTAAAAGTTGCATGAACCTACCATATCAACATGCTTAAGACTAAGCCAAACCATGGGTCAACTTAGTTTGCTATTTTTTGTCAGCAGCTCTCCAGAGTTTCAAAGTGGAGTCTTTCCTGGCCCTTCCTGGAAATGCCCAATGTTCACCTTGGGACCTTCTGCATGCAAAGATGGTGTGCTGCCACTAGGGATCAAAAGATGTGTCAATTTCGGTTCTCTCAGTTTCTCATTTTTCCAATCTTAAATTATTTCTCTGCATTTTTGCAGTAATTTGCATATGTTTTAAAAAAGAATCCTCATAACAATTCTCCAGAATTTTAGTGCAAATTTCTCCTGATAAACACATTCTAGTAGGCAGTTTTGACTACTGTACACATTTTTGCAAACAATTTCTTCTAATATAATTCATTTTTGTATGTTATTTTCATTGATATATTCCTTTTTATGCACACTTTCTCCTAACATAGGCATTTTTGTAAGCGTTGTTTGGTTGGCAAACTGCATTGCAAAATTTGAGTAAGTGCAAATTTTGAAGGATGGCTGTGCGTCAGTTCTCGTATTGTTTCGGAAAGTGTGAGTTTGATAGATTTGGCTTGAAATATTAACTGAATCAAATTTCTCACCCATCCCTAGCTGCCACTGTGCTACATCTGTTTAGGCTAACATGTAGCTGGTTGGCTCTCTGTATTTAGTACTTCCCTTTCTATTTAGGTAATGTGTCTATATATCGTATACCTATAAGCATTTGGCATGCCAATATTATGAAAAGCTGTTTGATAGTGGTGTGATTTGTGCTATGTTGGTGAGTCGGTTTGGAGAATTTGGGTCCTTGTAATAAGTTTCTAGATGGACAACTTGCCTGTGACAAATACAGCTGTTGATTGCTGCCTGTGAACTATTCATGGGACCCTTTACATCCTACTTCTCTTATTTTAAATTAAGCCCCTTTCTAGTTACCTTTAAGGTTATAGAGACCAATTTTACTACTATTTATTTGAATACTAAAGTTGTTTTGTACTTGTGATCTTGTTGATTGTTAAATCCATTTCAGCCCCAAATGATAAACCTAATCATAAGCATGGTATAAAACTATTGCTCATCACATTGGGGAATACAGGCAGGCCCCGCTTATACAGCAGGTTCCGTTCTGGACCCCCGCCGTAAAGTGGAAATCGCCGTAAAGCAGAACCCCATTGAATTTAATGGGGCGCGTTGCGCGAAAATGCCGCAAAAGGGCAAAATCGGCTTTAAAAATGGGGAATCAAAGCCGCCGCATTAGCGGAACGCCGGTAAGCGGGGCCCTACTGTACTAATAATGGAGAAGCCTTTCTTGTAGTTTGTCCCTTTTTCAGTGGCCCCCGAACCACCAGCCTAGAATTGTCTACTGGTTGTCACACTGGCATAAGATTACTTCATTTCTAATCACTTGCTTTCTGTTTGATACTTAATAATGGAGCAATTTTAGTTTCATATTCCATTTTGATCTGGAATGGTAGGAATTTGGTGGGACCTTTTAACCTGCTGATAGTATGGTTTGATATTTGTTATCCTGTGTTAAACATTTATTTCCACGCTGCAGTGATAATTTTGCTTTGGCAGAGGTTGACAGGATCCATTTTAAATTGCATATGTTGTGTATAGATTTAGAAGTGCTTTCAACAAATGTTTCTGTGTAGAGATTCCTTGGGGGAATATCCATCTTCCTTGTTATGAAACAGATCTCTCTCCAAGGGTTATTTTACATAATATCTGATCAGTAACATTGGGAGACCTTTTGTAAACATGATAAGGTGCTTACTAAGCAAGTTGCCTTTGCCGTGGAAACAGACAGGCTTGAAATACTCTGCTATGTGGGTGCAGGGCACCTTCATCAGATGCAAGTACAGTGTTTAGCTCATGGCTAAGAATGGCTTTAGCACATGGAGCAGTCTCAGTCCAGACTGTATTTTAATGTGCAAATTGCAGGTTTGTTTTGTTGATCTGCTTTGGGTTAAATGCAGCTCCGACTTGTAGTTCTGTTCTGAAGTCCTAATTGATTATATCACACCTATTTTTGTTCCTATTTTATTTTACACTTCTTATCACTGGTCATGTGAAATAGCCTTTTCAGAGCAGTTTGGCTTAATGTGCAAGTAACAATCCGTGGAAATCGAAATGGAGGCACAAAGTAGGGCAGTTTCTTTCAGGCCCTTTTGATAAGCCGACTGTGCTTGTGAGTGGTCCAATTTCCACATATGGGAATTTCAAGGCTTAACTCATTTCTTTCGACTGCTTCAGATCCATATGCTGTTAACTGCAGGAATTTGTTGAGAACTGCATTTTGCTGGTTTTTAAACTTTGCTTTCTCAACTTCACTTTGCTCAAGGGGCACCAAAGGGGGTGGGGGGAACCAAGGAAGTGATTAAAAATCTAGACTTTCCAGTGTATCCATGTCACTGTGACTGATAACGGCAGGTTTTTAAGCAGGTTCGGAGAGGCAGAAATTATTAGCTTCTCTGTTCCTTTCTTTGTTTCCATTCTTTCTGTGTCTCTCCTTAGCCTAGCCCTGCTTTTAACTCTCTTGGCAACACTGCCTACTTCTGCTGACTCATGCCAGGCCTTTCTTCAGCACAATTTCTTGCTGTAGGATGACAGCCTTTCAAATATGAATGCTAGCTTTCCCATAAAAGTTATTTTTCAAATGTTCCTAATGAGAGCCGAAGCTTGCATAAAAGTGACTTATTGCTGGAAATTAAATCAAGGCTAACTGCAGTGATTGGTCTTCAAAAATTAAAACCCCTGATTGCTGACTCAATTAGAATGCCAGTGGGTAAGTACGTCAAGCCTCTAGCATTTACAGGAAAAAGAATTGGTGCTCTTTTGTTGTGCCCTTCTGAGCTTAAAAGCATTTATTGGCCAGATGCAGTACTTTATTCTGCTGTGCATTATTGTATTTATGTAATGGCCATTGTCTTCTGGGCAGTCTTTGAAAGTGTTGGGTGACTGTGGTCTTGTGTTACCTGCTGAACCACTTCACTTTGCCAGTAGCCATGAGACTGTATGGAGCGTTTTTGTTACTTAATTTTTAAAGCTTACTGATTTTCTATTAGAATATTGTGGTGCTCCCCATGCTGTGCTTATGTTGGCAGTGTTGCTGCTAAATGCCCCGCCTCTTTCAAGTATTTATAATCCATGAAAAAGTCAACTTTACCACTTTTATAAAAAGAACAAAAAATCAATTTTCTTTGTCATAGATTCTGTTGTTAGAGTGGTATGTTTCCCAAATGGGTGTACGCACATACTTCATTTCCACATTTTGTATTTATAGCAATGTTTTTCTGCAGCAATGTGTAACAAAACCATGAAAAGGTGTGTGCATGTGCACATGTGTCATGGTGGAATTGTGGTCCTACCCTAGGCCACATCATGCATGTTTTAAAATACAAGCCGTGATCTTAAATTATAAGACAGGTTAGAGAGATTGTTCAGCTATGTATGTGTGCGTGGGTGAATTTAATACTGGGAATATTACCATGAAGATATGCATATATCTTGTATGTGTGAGCATTTTCATGGTAATATTCCTTGCATAATCTTTATTACTGGTGGCAATGTGCTGAAAAGGTTGTTTCTTGGTCATCACTTGGGAAAATACACATACTGTTTTTAGCTTGCAGGTTGGAAGCAGGTAAGAAGGCAGTAAACAAACATTTGAGAACATTTCAGGTTTTGAATCAATTTTCTTTTTGTGCCGGTGAGCATTTTTTATTATGGATTTCTGTCGAGTAAACTTAAGGAGGCTGCTTTCTTCAGTCATTGCACAAGGGATTTAGCTACCATTAGCATTAATGGACATTAATCATTCCACATATAAAAACTGTAGGCATGCAATGGAATGAATATATTGCTCTGTGTGCACAGTTTCTGGTTTATAACCATAGACTCAAGCTTTGTCAGGTGGGCACATCCAAGTCTTGTTTTTAAAAACCCCTACGGGAAGGGGGGCAGTGCAAGAGGCCTTTATGCCGCTGTAACTCAGGGGCTCATTAGAACCTGGCTAGTTGTCTAAAGACTCCTGTTGTAGCAGACCATTGGATTATGATTGGCTCTCTTCCTCTATGTTTACTTTTTATGTGCGGTATTTGAAGAAATTGAGGTAGGTTGAGGGGTGTGTGTGGGAGGGAGGGAGGGAGGGAGGGAGAGAGAGGGGGGGAAAGGGCCATTGCTCAGTGACAGAGCATCTGCTTCATATTTAGAAGTTCCGTTCCCAGCATCTCCAGGTAGGACTGGGAGAGACCCCTGCCTGAAACCCTGGAGAGCCACTGCCAGTCAGTGTAGGCAATACTGAGTTGGCTAGAACAATGGTCTGACTAATTTAAGGCAACATCCTATGTTACCTATGATGCTTCCCTCTGTTGCTTTTAGTCTCACCCACAAGCAGCAGGAATCTGTGCAGGCAGTTGCTAAGCAACTGTTCATGTTCTCAAGTTCATCCCTTGAGACAGTCTTCAGGTAAGCCGAAGTGTTTCAGTCCCGATTAGATGACCACATTGGTTGTGGTCCTCGTGTGTCACCGCATAGGTGACTCATAGGCCCCCTACCCATGCAGATCCAACAAGAAATCAGAAAATGTGCATCTGCCTTTATGTAGAGATAATGTACTTTACTGAGGCAATGTATGTACAACTATTTTTAAATGCTGTATGAAAGCTGTGTGTTTTTGCTATCCAGATAATCCATGAATGTATTGCTAACCTCTATCTGAGACTTTAGAGAATGGCTAAAAAGCCTCAACTGGACAAGGTGATTTAGTTCCTTGTACAGGCAGCCAGAGGTGGTTGGTACCCACTGGGGCTGGTGGGGTGAAGGCAGCTAGTGGCAGGTGGAGCAAGAAGCTGAATACAAAGTTGCGATACAATGCAAGCTTACATGATAGTAAGCCCCACTGAACTAAGTGGGGCTTAACTTCTAACTTGGATCGATGTAGGATTGCTTTGCCTAGCCCACTCGCATCTTTCTCAGGTGGCTACATGCACAGAAAGCAGGGTTCCTGCACCATAGTTCTGTAGAAGAAGGCATTTCGGTAGATGCATCTTGCCAGACAAGCTGTTTCCTCTTCTACACAGCTACTAAAATTGCCTGAACCCTGACCTCTTGTTGCATCTCCTCCCACTATCTGCCACTCACTCTGACATGCACCCCAGTTCTTGTCTTTATCTGTAGTACTGGCCACCAACTTGGATGGCTTTGAAAGGGGGTTAGATAAATTCATGGAGGATAAAGTAATCGATGGCTACCAGCTGTCATGGCTGTGTATTGCTTCCAGTGCTGGAGGTGGTATATCTCCAAATTCTAGTCTCTGGGGAGAGCATTCTTGTGCCCAGCTCCTGCTTGCAGGCTTCCCAATGGCATCTGGCTGGCCATTGTGAGAATAGGATATTGGACTAAGAACATAAGAGCCTGCTGGATCAGGCCTGTGGCCCATCTAGTCCAGCATCCTGTGGTCATAGTGGCTAGCCAGATGTCTGTGGGAAGCCTGCAAGCAAGACCTACGCACAAGAGCTGTTTCCCCTTTCGGGTATTCAGTTTAAGGCAGCCTTTCCCAACTAGTGGGCCACCAGATGTTGTTGGACCACAATTCCATCTTTCCTGACCATTGGCAATGCTGGCTGAGGCTGATGGGAGTTGTGGTCCAACAACATCTGGTGGCCCAGTAGTTGGGAAAGGCTTGTTTAAGGGATCTGGGTGAGGAATTACTGTTCATTTGTCAAATAGAAACAAGAGCTTTATTTATAATGGGCAGAGATCCATAAATTTTGTTTTGGCTGAATATTGAGCTGTTAATGGTGTTCACCACCAAATCCCTCCCCTCCCTTGAGTGGGGGCAGAGACACAGGTTGCTTCTTCTCTAAAGCCCAGAGCCCTTCCTTTCCTTGAATTATTTGTCTCTGCTAGAGGACTTGGAAAGAGGATCAGCTGATTGTCAAACTTGGTGTTGTGAAAGTCACATCCCCCTCTCCCGCTCTTGGGTATTCTGCAGTTTGCAGGGAATTTGGGGGAGGAGATCCTTCTGCTGGACAACTATGGCAGGGATTGCTGCCAGTTGTCGTCTGTGATTTGTGAACCCTGCTATAATATGATGTAATGTCAACATACTGAAGCCAAATTCATATACAGCTTACCTCATATTGCATGTAACTATATTTGCAATAAGACTAGTATGTGGTGTGAAATGTCTTAACTGCACCTGTACCTCAAATTCCAGTATGCCTACCTCAAAGTTCAATTAAAATGACTTTTTAAAAAGAGAACTTAGCTCGAATCTGAGGGTTCATCTGTGTCCTGAGACGTAGACCCTTTTAGTTAAAACAGTTCAGCTGTTTGGAAGGGAACCAGGTTTGCACGCAGCATTCATAGCTAAGGCTTTTTGTTTAGTTCTTACTAAAGAAATTAAAGACACATTTTATTTCATGACTATCATTGCCTTGATTTACATTTGTTTAGAATTAACCTAATCTAGTAGTTTCTCTTTGGGTATCTATCCTGATATGCAATGTGTTCTCTGCATTAGCATCACAAGCTCTTTTGCGTTTGAATCCATTTAAAGTTAAGTTTGTTTCAGAGACTGACCTACACAAACCAACACAGCGTGCTGCTTTTATCCCTTCATGGAGTTAACATTTCTAATTCACAACACAAGATGGACACAGTGACTTCTTGACAGCAATATTTAATAACTCATTGTGCGGCGGCTGCCTTAATTCAGCACAGACATCCTAGTGTGTTGCCTGCATTGATTTTTATTTTTTCTCTTTTATTGCTATATTCTTTCTCCCATAGCTCGCTAGGCAGTTGCATCTGCCTGGCTGCATCTTTCTGGGGCCCATATGTATTACAAGCACATCCTGCATGTTGTGCTATGGACAGCCATGATCCTTGTAGGTATGTCTTGTAGGGTCATTTGCTTGTGTTTTATTGTGTATTATGTACTGCTCTCTATTATTGTAAGTCGCCTAGGGTGTCCACTAACCTGGACAGATAGGCGACCAACAAATAAAATTTATTATTATTATTATTATTATTATTATTTTCTTTGTTGTTTTCCTAAGTTCCAGGCAGTTCAACTTCTTCTAGATGTTTATTCAGCATCAGCAGTGTGAAGTGCTATACAGTTCAGGACAATGAGGTGACTGGGTCTGAGCACAGAGAACTTGCAGTCTAGATGACTGTAAGAAACATCTGGTGTTCATGTGCCCGTGTCTATCTCTTTGAAGTGCTCCCCCAACCCAAGGGGGAGAGAGGTAGCTTTGTGGTAGATATCTGGGAAAAGAGTAGGGTCTCTTGCCAGAGACGATGGGAGCAGAGGCAGTTGCTGCTGACTAGCAGGTGGGTGGATTTATGGAATATATCAGGATATGCAGCCCTGACTTCCGGAGGATGTGCCTCTTCCACATAAACTCTATTGTTTGCAGACCTCCATCATGCACAAATTTAGTCATTTCTCTTTGGGAGAGGATCCACAATTATCTTTGAATGCAGGCAGCAGTAGTCAGGGCTGGCTCCAGGCATGCCGGGGCTCTTGGGCATCAGCCTGCCCTGGGCCCCTCCACTCCCCTTCCACGATCTGCAGCAGGAGCCATGCCGCGGATCGCAGGACAGGAGCTTCCGAGCTGCCCGCCATCCCCCCCGCTTCACCTACCTTTCTCTGCTGTTTTTTGCAGCTGCACGCACTGTGTGCACAGGGTTGCCATCAATCAAGATGGTGGCTGAGGTTTCCGTAGCCGCCATCTTGGTTGATGGCACACAGCGTGTGCATTGCTGCCATCAACCAAGATGGCGGCAGAGGCTTCAGTCCCTTACGGAAACCTCGGCTGCCATATTGATTTATGGCAACCCTGCACGCACTGCAAAAAACAGCAGAGAGAAAGGTAGGTGAAGCGGGGGGATGGTGGGCAGCTCGGGTGGATTGTGGAAGGGAAGCAGAGGGCCCCTCAGGGGCCCCTCAGAGCCGCCTGTAGCTCTGGGGCCCTCAGGCCAGTGCCCCACCTGGCTGCCCTTTAGAACCAGCCCTAGCAGTAGTCATCATTCACTTAATCAGACACTTTTACGTCACGCTTGTTGTCCAGTCACAAGCAGCTCTGTTTTTCTTGTTAAGACTGTTCACAATGTACACTAGGTCCAAAATGTAACATAGTAATTAAGTTTAGCCACACCAAATCTGTCTTTTTTACAGCAGTTCTGTAGTTTTTATAACTCTGTTGTGTATGTGAGTTTTCCCCATACTGAAGAACTGTAAAACACCATGTTCTGGGTTTTTTTTTATGAACTTTTTTGTTAGATTAAGCACAATAAATAATGCATGGCAGAAGAATTAAAACCTCAGACCTCTTCCCCACTTCCACCTTCATCAGTGCACATAAACTAATAGCTTGGGGGTGGGGGTGGGAGAGCGAGAAACAAACCACTGCGTCTTTAAAGAACCAAACGAAAAAGTCAAAAAGAAAATTTTGTCGGCTACCTAAGAACATAAGAAGAGCCTGCTGGATGAGGCCAGTGGCCCATCTAGTCCAGCATCCTGTTCTCACAGTGGCCAACCAGGTGCTGTGTTAAGCCACCCAAGGTTTATGAGCTGTGTTTTGTATGTCAAATGGCAATGGCCATGTTTTGTTAGTGACTTTGCTTCTCCCCCCACCCCCTCACCGTGGGACCATCTTGAAGAATCAGAAACTGAACAATATAGATTTCTAACAGTCAGCTTTCCCCCCCTGCTCGGCCCTTTATGGAAAGTACCTGGCAGACAAGTGACTGCAAGAAGCAACAGGTGCGTCATGTGTTCTGTACTTCTGAGCTTAGCGAATAAGGCCTTTCAGTTTCCTAAGTGATTTTTATTTTAAATGATTGTGTCCATTTGGCATGACGTATTTATAGCTTTCTTAAAAACTAGCCCCTTTTAAAAAGAAAGGTGATGAAAAAGTGTGCCCCCTCCCCCCCCAACCCTTAATATAGCAAGTGTATCTTAAAAGAGGGTACAAGAAACTTTATCATTCACTGGGATTTCATCCTAGGTTAAGTACATTGTTGAAATTCTCTGGAGAGGTCATGTCTGTTGTTAGGAATGCCTGCGCTGTCACTTCTAGGCTTTGTAGCCCAACAAAGGTTTCTGTTGCTCTGGCCACTCCCCCCCCCTTTTTTTTTGCATTTCACTTTGCATTCTGAATTTTTTTTTTTTGGTAATAATTAGTGGTGAACTGGGAGCAGCTGTGCAAAATCTGACTTTGAGGAAACCCCCACAAACTTCCCCTTTTATGCGAAGGGGAAGACAACGGTAGTCCTGATGTGGGATTTCCAAAATCTCTCTCCAGGCACTATATTCACTTGGAGGAAGCAGAAGGTTGGGGCAATTTCCTGTTCAGCGTGGTGCAGTTTTTACAGCATAGCCATGCCTATACCACACCTGTCCCCGTATGTTGCAAGTGCCCGTAGGCTGAGTCAGTTTCAAGGAACCTGCTACATACACACACAGCCTACCATGTTGGGCGTACAGGGGAAAAAAAGACAAGAAAACGTAAGTAGAAGCAACAGATTTTAAGCACTGCAAGTCTGGGCTGTTCCAGTGTGAGATATGGTAAGTTGTAATGAAGACATCAGACTTAGATGTCAGCTGCTTCTGTTTTTCTGTGTCTGTGAAATGGGAGCTAGCTAGCCGCCTACATTAGTATTTGGAGCTTGCCAATGTGGAGATGTGGTTTCCAAAGCACGAGGGTTGAGTCCTGGAACTTTCTAAAAAAATGCTGTAGCTGAGACAGAGATGTAAAAGCCCTGGGGGGGGGGGACAGAAAAATGGGGACTATTCTCCCCTTCTGAATTTTTCTGTTTTTTTCCTTGAAAAAAAAATGCAGGAAAAAATGAAAAAAGAACCTTTCTTTCCTGCATTTTCCAGTCTCCCCCCCCCCCAGCCTTCACATCTCTAGATTGATGGGAACTGAGCAAGTTCTGCAGGGGGGAAAAGACATTGGGGTCTATTAGGAAAGAGGACTGAAGGTAAAAAGCCATCCAGTATTGCCATTACCTTTATGGAGCTTCTGTAAGGAAGCTAGACACAGTGAAGTATAGCGCTTGTTCAAGGACTAACCTGTGTCTGTTCCCTTGGTTTAAGGTGTCTCTCTTTATGGCCATTATGAAAGCCTTTTCTCTGTTGTTGTTTCAGCAGAGGACCTACTTGGGTCCTTAATTTTTTCTGTCAATATGCAAATGTATAATGAAAACAGCGCAGGTGATGCGTGTTATATGATGCACAGGGTTCAATTAAAAAGTGTCAGTGCTTTTGGTTCTTCCTCATAAATAATGGTTTTTCTTTGTCTTTTGCTACTTTTTCAGCCTATTAAGTGCAGACCTCCTAGCTGAGGCTGGAAATGGGACACACAGCAGCATAGCTGTCAGGATGCCACATCTACATGGAAAGGAGAGAGCACAGAATTAGGACGCTGCCGCAGCCTGTTCTTATTACTGCAAGAGCAGTTCCTTTCTTCTTCAGAGAGGAAGACACTGAATGCATGCAAATGGAATAAAAAGGATTGTGGGAGGAAGGAAGAAATGGGGAATAATTTCCAGATCTTTCAAGCTAGGTTTATTTGGTTCACATTGCTTCTGATTTGTGTCCTTGGTACTCCTCAGTTTGGTATGTAGACTTACTGACTTGTTGGGGGGGTGTTGTAAAGCAAAGAACACTTGGTTGAAAAAAAGCTAAATTGTGACCCTAGGTCATGGTTGCCCCTTGCTTTTGGTTACTTTAAAAGCTTGTTTCCTTCAGATCCTATGTTGCAGGGTTGGCTGACCTGTGATCCTGCAGATATTGCAGAACTACAACTCCCATAGTCCTTGCCGATTGCCTAGGCTGGCTCTGGTTTGATGGGAGCTGTAGTTCAGCAACATCTGGAAGGTCTGGTGTATTGGGACGAGAGATCTTCAATTGATTTCAGTCTTAGATTTCTTTGTATGACCCTGGAACCATTCTACAATTACAGCATATTCAGGAGAGGGAGGTTAAGTTGGGAGGTGTGAATGACAGAGCTCTTCTAGTGTAGTGGCTAAGAGACTGAACAGTGAGCCAAAAAGTCTCTGGTTCAGATTCTACCTTTGCCATGAAGTCCGGGGAGCCATGATCTCTGCTTCTGATCTGTGATGGGGAAGAGGTTTGTTGTAGGGATTGCTGAGAGAATGTGAAGTTCTTTAGAGTGTTCAAAGCATATTGTAAATGCTAAGTGTTGTTATAAAGGGCGTGTTGACTTGCCTGGATCTGCATTTCCAGATATGAGTATGCATATGTAATATGGGGAGGGAGCACAGCTCAGTGATAGAGCACATGTTTTGCATGCAGAAGGCCCCAGAGCCAATCCCTGGCATCTTTAGTCAAAAAGGGATCAGGTAGCAGGTGATGGGAAAGATCTTTCTGTGCCCGAGGGCTCCTTAGAGAGCTGCTGCCAGTCAGAGTAGGTGGTACTAGGCTAGATGGACACATAGTCTGATAGTCTAAGGCAGCCTTTCCCAGCCAGTGTGCCTCCAGACGTTGTTGGACCACAATTCCCATCTTTCCTGACCATTGGCAATGCTGGCTGAGGCTGTTCCTATGTTCCTAGTAGTAGGTTTGTTACATAAGCTCCCGTAAGATACCTTCATGCCATTAAAGGGAAGCTGGCTGTGCTTCTGTGATCACGTGGCTAATTCTGCCCCCCACATCCATGCATGTAGGCTTTTGCTCTGCAGGTGTCCATGCCTAAGGCCCAGATGTTGGCAGCAGGGTCAGGGGAAGTCATGTGCCTCCTGCAGTATGGGCCCGCTCCTCTTTAACTGCATGAAGCCCCTTGGTGCATAAAATTCATAGAGGAGGCTGTAGAGGAAATTACTTTCATGTTTATTCAGAGTAACATCTTCTGAATTTTTTTTGTAGGAACAATGCCTCAGTAACCTATTGTTCTCTGCTTAGAAATGTATTATTAATCAGTTACATGGTTATCCCTGTTAACTTGATATGGATCTTTAACATGCATTTTTTTAAAAAAATATTTTTTGTTCTCATAAAACCCCTGTAAATCAGGTCACCATCAGAAGTGTTGCGGGGTGGTAGGGGGACAACATCAAATATCTAAAAATGGTTCTTAGGAGTGAGGCATATTCTTTAGTACTGACTGTTTCCATTTTTATACATGGAGAACTGAGGCTGAGAGAAAATTATTTGCCCATTGAGAAATGGTTGAGGTGAGACTTTGCCTTGGTGCGAGTGGAAAAAAAACCCATTGGGCCAAACTGTCATTCACTGGACGACTATAGAGTCTATGAATTCTGTGATCTTCTCAGAAGTGACAAGACTGTCTCCTCTTTTGCTTTTAACACTATAAACATCCAAGGACATTGATTGGCAGTAGATTGAGTACTGACACAGGGAAGTAAGTTTATTTTATTTATTTATTATATCTGCCCTTCCTCCCAGAAGGAGCCCAGGGTGGCAAACAAAAACACTAAAAGCACTTTAAAAATCTTAAAAGCAAGACTAAAACATATTAAAACAAAACATCTTAAATATTTTTTAAAAAACCTTTTAAAATAGTTTAAAAAGGAATTCCAACACAAACACAGATTGGGATAAGGTCTCCACTTGAAAGGCTTGTGGAAAGAGGAAGGCTGTCAGTAGATGCTGAAAAGATAACAGATGGTGCCTGTCTAATATTTAAGGGTAGGGAATTCCAAAGGATAGGTGCCACAGTACTAAAGGTCCTCTTCTTGTGTGAAACAGACTTACTGATAAGATGGTATCTGCAGGAGGCCCTTACCTGCAGAGTATAGCGATCGACTGGGTATATTATAAGGGGTAAGATGGTGAGGTCTCCTGGTCCCAAGCTGTGTAGGGCTTTGTACACCAAAACCAGAACCTTGAACTTGACCCGGTAACTAATGGGCAGCCAGTGCAATTCTTTCAGCAGTGGAGTAACATGTTGGCGATTCCATGCCCCAGGGAGTTGTGCTGCCGCATTTTGTACCAGGTGCAGCCTCTGGACCAACCTCAAGTAAGATGCCCTTGGAAAGTTCATTACCAGGGCATAGTGGTGGTTGGAGATAGCCATCTGATATTTATTCCTAGGATATGACAATGTAGATTTACTGCCTTTCAACATGCAGATTCTATTATTTGCTGATACTGGCTAATATTAATTATTTATTAAATTTATATCCCGCATTTCCTCCTAGAACACCCTTTCCCAACTAGTGGGCCACCAGATGTTGTTGGACCACAACTCCCATCAGCCTCAGCCAGCATTGCCAATGGTCAGGAAAGATGGGAATTGTGGTCCAACAACATCTGGTGGCCCACTGGTTGGGAAACGCTGTCCTAGAAGGAGCCTATTAGTCATTGCTGCCTAATACTACTGTGGAGAACTTCAGATATTTGGACACTGAACATAAGAACATAAGAAGAGCCTGCTGGATCAGGCCAGTGGCCCATGTAGTCCAGCATCCTGTTCTCACAGTGGCCAAACAGGTGCCTGGGGGAAGCCCGCAAGTAGGACCCGAGTGCAAGAACACTCTCCCCTCCTGAGGCTTCCGGCAACTGGTTTTCAGAAGCATGCTGCCTCTGACTAGGGTGGCACAGCACAGCCGTCATGGCTAGTAGCCATTGATAGCCCTGTCCTCCATGAATTTGTCTAATCTTCTTTTAAAGCCATCCAAGCTGGTGGCCATTACTGCATCTTGTGGGAGCAAATGCCATAGTTTAACTATGCGCTGAGTAAAGAAGTACTTCCTTTTGTCTGTCCTGAATCTTCCAACATTCAGCTTCTTTGAATGTCCACGAGTTCTAGTATTATGAGAGAGGGAGAAGAACTTTTCTCTATCCACTTTCTCAATGCCATGCATAATTTTATACACTTCTATCATGTCTCCTCTGACCCACCTTTTCTCTAAACTAAAAAGCCCCAAATGCTGCAACCTTTCCTCGTAAGGGAGTCGCTCCATCCCCTTGATCATTCTGGTTGCCCTCTTCTGAACCTTTTCCAACTCTATAATATCCTTTTTGAGATGAGGCGACCAGAACTGTACACAGTATTCCAAATGCGGCCGCACCATAGATTTATACAACGGCATTATGATATTGGCTGTTTTATTTTCAATACCTTTCCTAATTATCGCTAGCATGGAATTTGCCTTTTTCACAGCTGCCGCACACTGGGTCGACATTTTCATCGTGCTGTCCACTACAACCCCGAGGTCTCTCTCCTGGTCGGTCACTGCCAGTTGAGACCCCATGAGCGTATATGAGGCACCTGTATGTGTGTGCTTCCTCCTGCTTTGTGTGAATCAACCCTGAAAAGCCCCTGCAGGGTTACATTGCTGAAAAACAATCTCCCCTGGGTGAAGGGAGTGTTTCAGAGTAGATGAGAGAGGAAGCTCTTCAGAAGCATCTTTGGAAATGTGCAGTGCTGTACACTTTACTACATTCTCTTCTCTCAGGACAAGAGCGAGCTCAGTTGGCACAAGCTTCTGCTTGTATATGAATAAGGCAATTATGATGAAGCAAGTTTGCCTTAGACTTCAAACACCAGGGAGTTAATATGCTGCAGCTTAGCTGAAAACACAAATAAAACATTTGTAAATAGCTTGCCCTGGGATAGAGAAAATCCAGCCGGGATACAGGGCTCTTTTTTAAACATGCAAATATTCAGTCATAGTTTCTTTCTGCTTCAGGTATTTGACTCTGCAGTATTAGTGTGTATCAGCTGTTTTCAAAAGCAGCTCTTCATTCTTGATTCACACAGTCATCAGTGGCTGGTTCACACCCATCTGGATCAGGATGTCACATACTACTATTTTGCATTTATGTTGTTGCATGAGTCACCCTGAGAAAATTTATATTGGAGGGCTGCATAGAAATGCATAAAATAAAGAAGTGATATATATGTATGCTAAGGAGCTAGTGAGCCCCTCCCAATCATGCCGTGTGATGCAATCATATGCCCATTTTGCATGATCTTTATCCCCTTTCTGAGGGAAAGAGTTGCACATAATTAGGTTCATATTACTTTCACTTTTAGCTCCTCTTGAACTTTCACCGCAAGTAAACAGCATCTACTTCTTAAGAGAGGCTGAGGCAACAAGTATTGCTTATGCAGGGTCTGTAAGCTTGCTAGACTCTTCCTTGCATTGCTAAAACCTAAGGGCAGAAGAAGCTTTGACATCTGCTCCCTTGTTTTGGAGCAACCTATTCAGTCTTGGATGATGGTCGAATGCCCTTCTTGTAGTCTTTAATTCACCAATTCAAAAGCTCTGCTCCTCTGTGAAATTAATTTTGGCATCTTTAACAAAGATGCCTTGCAATTAAATGGGCTATTCTTAATCCAGTTTGGTGAGATGCCAAAAAATCTGAATAAAAGCTCACTGGGATGTTTGATCAGAGAAGCTTTATAACTTAGTGGTATTAAAAAATACTCTGAGATGGAAGTGGAAATTTTTTATTAGTCCTACAAAGTGGATCATAGAAGGAACCCCATCTACTCTGTCGTGTTGAGAGAGGTTGGAAAGAATACCAAAGTTTGCTAGCAGATAGTCCTAAAAGCTTTTAACAATGTAAAATACTCGAATGTGTAATAATCTTCTTATCATGATATGAGAGGCTAGCCAGATAGCTCTCAAGCCTCTTTCCTGCCCATTTTCTTAATGGCGTTACAGGTTTCTTATTTAAAGATCAGCAGTTCTCTGTGTAAATGGGACGCAGACACTGCTACCTCTTCCTATTTGCATTTTGGGACTGTGACCAGGCGTTAATGCTGCTGATTCAGATTTCCATTCTGTGAGGCAGTTAATTTGTGCAGAAACAAATTCTGAGGATCTGGACCGCTTATTTATTTATTTATTGCACTTGTATACCGCCCCATAGCCGAAGCTCTCTGGGCAGTTTACAGCAATCAAAAATATTAAAACAAATACACAATTTAAAAACATATTTTAAAAACAATTTAAAACACAATTTTAAAATTCAAAACTTAACTGACGTGCTTCTCGTTGGCTGCTACTCCCACTGGGCTGCTTCTCCTGGAGGGGGTGGCAGCATGGTGGTTTGGTGCCACAGTCAACTTCTTTTGTACCATTGGTTGATACATCACACCTGCTGGTCTGGCTAGCTCATTTGGACTAACACTGATCAGCTCAGAAATTGGCATTTGTCCCTTTTTGGCTTTTCAGGTGCTCTGTGCACCAAATCCTTCTGACTCAGCAAGCATGCTGGTAAAGTGTTGAAGATGAACAGGCGCCTTACTCCTTGGGCAGCTTGCAGGCTGTGAACGTCACTGGCCTGATCTCTGTGGTGCTACAGTGCCATCCGTGGAGGTTTCCAGTGATTCGTACTACTGCTTCCATTCAAGCCAGTAGAATTCCATCTCCCCCCTTTTTTTAAAAAAAAAGCAACCTGTGCACTCTAGCTTAGCTCCTTAGCCTGATCAGCTTTTTGCTCATTGTAGGTTGAGTTGGGCATAGACAAACTCAGGGCTATGGAGTCGGTATGTCAAACCATCGACTCTGACTCCTCTATTTTTCTACTGTCCGACTCCGACTCCTTCATAAATGGCAAATGCATATTAATTTTTCTACTGTCTGACTCCGACTCCGACTCCTTCATAAATGGCAAATGTATATTAATGTATCAATATTAATAAATTAATATTAAAATATTAATTTTATTTTTAAGTTGGAGTCAGTACATTTCTTCGGACTCCACCCAAAATTGCTTCCGACTCTGACTCCACGACTCCGACTCTGACTCCACACCCTGGACAAACTCGATGCCTCATTCCAAGCCACCAGCCCTTGCAGTACCTAATGATTGCAAAAGCCTCTGCCCAGAACTACACTGAGAATGTTAACCTTTGGCTGTATTTGTTGACATTAAACATTTAGAAGCTTAGGTTGACAATTTCATGCTAAGCTTGGAGAACTTGTGCCGGCTTAACCCCTACCCCCATCCTATCCCAGCTTTCTCCCTGGAACAGTAGGGATGTTGGTTTGTTGGGTGGATTATTATTACAGGAGTGCTCCTTCAGGGCCATTGCGCAGTGACAAACTTGCTTGCCTTGTTTACCTTAGTGTGATGTGAGATTCATTTTGAACAGTGTTTGCCACCAAATGAGGCACTGTTGGGCTAACTCTGTTTCTGTGCTGGCCTCCTTCACTGTTGGAAAACATTTCAAGATAAACCTGGTTTAGGGGGAAATCTCATGAACATAGTTGGCTAAGCAGAGGACACCTTCAGGCAGAATGTTGTGAAGTACTGGAACCAAGAGTTGTCAGTGTTACTCACTGGCACACACTGGCAGGTACAATTATTTTGAAATATTGTAGCCATTTCAGGGTGCTTATGTATTAAAATACCCACAACCTGAACTGATGAGTCTTGAGCCATTAAAAAAATTCCCTCTCGGTCACCCAGTATTACGTATTTAATCCTTTTCAAAATGTATGTAGAATGCGTTTGATTTTTCCCTAGTTTTGTTTGTGCCGCCGCCATAGATTCTCAAGCCAAATCTCATGTTTACTCTGCACTGTGGTATTGCCCTATTATTATTATTATTATTACATTTTATTTATACCCCGCCTTTCGGCCAAAGGCCCTCAAGGCGGCTTACAAGAAAAATAAACACAGGTATAAAAATACCATAATATACAATATAAACAATACAATATACAAAAATTAAATTAAATAGAAACAACATGATCATTATCGACACCACCAAGAAAGAGGAGGTGATCTTAGCGGGGGGGGGGAGTTCTCGAGAGGCAGAAGGGCGACAAGCACTTATTACAGTGAAGCTGTTTGCTGGTTCAATGTTGTCTTCCTCCCCATGTCCTCGGGCTCGCTCAGCTGCTGCTGCCCAGGCTTCTCCTGCTGCTGCTGATGGCAGTTTATGTCGGAGGGCAGCTGCGAGCACATGGGCTCGGGGATCTGGGCCCTACCTGGAGCAGGAGGGGCAGAAGGACGTGGAGGCAGCGGCTGTTGTGAAGAAGGAGGCCCTGTGCCTGGAGGCCCCGCACCAGGGTGTTGTTGGGTAGGAGGCGCCAGGCTGTTGTTGAGCAGGGAGACCCCCATGCCAGGAGGCCCCGTGCAGGAGGACCCACACCGGGCTTTTGTTGAAGAAGCGGCGGCAAGGACCCCAGTCCTGCTTAGAGCAGGAGAAGGAGAAGAATGTGGTGGCTGTTGCCGAGCAGAAGGCCCTGTGCTGGAAAGCGGCGGTGAGGTGCTCTCCCCGCTCCTCCACACCTTCTGATGTTGTGCTGGTGTTCCAGTTGTTGCTGCTGGTCGAACAGTTACTTCCCTGTTTCCGGCATGGTGCTGGCAGGCTGGGGCAGTTCGGCGGGCTCCTCTTGGGACGGCTGTGGCAGCTGCTGGGCTGTCATATCATATTGATAGTTTGCTACTAATTGCATTCGTTGCCCCTGTTCTTTTTATAGAAATGGGGTGACGAGGTCAGGTACGCAAGGACAAGCCCCTCTGTTGCTGGTGCAGCAGACCTGCTCATCTGAGAGAGCCACATTAGAATTTAATTTGCACCAATATGGTGGTAATCAGATCTTCCATTTAGCACTGGATGGTGATAGTGGTGGAGTCGAAAGTCCTTCCATGGCCTCTTCCCCATAACACTTGCCATCCTGATTTATACCCCCATCCATTTCCTTTACTCCTGCAGATCCATCACCCACCCATAGTAATCTGAAGATCTCCTGATTCTTTGATCTCCTGATTCTTTAAACAATTGCTTGTTTTCCTCTCTTCCTGTCCTCATGCTTGAAACTACTTCCCAGAAGACATGTATTATGTGTGTGAACTCTCTTCAAAACCCACATTGTCTGTGAAGTCTTTGGCACAGTTCCTTAGCCCTATCCTCTATCGTGCTGCATGTTGTTGTAGACACTACTGAGCCAGATGGACCAGTAATCTGACTTAATATGAGGAAGCTTCTGATCTTCCTTATTATGTTTTACTGAAATTAATGCATACTCTATCCTTGTTGCCCTTGCCTCCATCTTCCTCCCTCTTAGGTTGCAAACTTCTTTGTCTGGAGAATCTGTCTTTCTCTTTTTTGTTATTCTGCAAAGCAGTATGCACACTGATAGTGCAGTGTAAATTTGCCGCACCCCTGTTCCTAGGAGGAGTGACAATCTGGCCTTCAAATATGCAAGATTACGAAATGCTGAGGTGGATTTAGAAATCAAGAGGCTCCAAAAGAGAGCAAATTATAGGCTCTTCTTCGTCTTGTAATGCCTGAGCCATATGGAGTCCTTCAGTGCGCCCCCCCCCTTTTTAAGGAAAGGGAAGACTTGAGCCCACAGCACCAGAGCAGGTTTCAGATGCAATTTAGAGTAGCCTTAACTCCATCATCTTTGCCCTGTCATGGTTTTCTTTCTCTGCATACAACCTACTCGTTCCTCTGTGTCCCTGAGCTACCTACCTTGGCTACTTTTATTTCACTATATTTCACATACAGCTGAATGATGCGATTCTTACATGGCTACTGCCAGTATTGCAGTGCTATACTTTGAATTAAAGGTTCTAGGAGGAGAGGCAACCTGGCTATATATCGTCCTCTTGCTTGTGATGAGGTAGGGAATTTAGTGTAGTGAGGGGGCTAAAATTCTATATAAGTGTCTCATCTGTTTTTTGCCATGACTTTCTGGGCTCTTCTTTTGGACATTGAACATGTGCTCAAGAAGTTGTGGTATTGCTGGCTTGCAAATAGGTGCAGCTGACCATTGGGGAAGTTTGACAGTGTATTACCAAATATTGTGAAATATGCTACTCTGTAGGGGGAAGCAGCATTTTTGTCCAATGAATGTGTGTTCATTTATATCTTTGCTGCGTGTACGGAAGACAGAGCTGTTCTGCAGAGGCATTTAAACCCATAATATACCTGCTATATAAGTATGTTTGTTAATACATAAACTGCTTTTCTGTGTAAATAAAAGTTCAACTTGGTGTAAACACTGTAATAAAACCAATTAAACGAGTATTATTGGGAAAACCACACATCTTTAGCAGAGCTTGGAAGATTACTTTTAAAAAGTAATAAATTACAGTTACAGTTGCGTGGCCCAAAAAAGTAGTAATTACCGTTACAATTACAATTGCTCTGAAAGTAACTGATTACTTTACTTTTCCTCCAAAGTAATCACTACAATTACATTTCAGTTACTTAAAAAAAACACCTACAAGGTGCTGGCCTTGGCTGCTGCACATCCCAGTAGCCTAAAACAACATTAAAAATAAACACACACATAAAGAGGTAGTAGAATAATTATTTTTATTCATAAGATAGCAATGGTGGTCTCTCCGTTGGTAAGGGTGGTGGGGAGGGAGGCTGAGGCCAGTACTCAGATCTTTGCATGTCAAATCAAGTGCACCCCCCCACTCAGCCAGCAAACAAAATCTCTCTCACTTAACCACCCACCAGACCCTGCCCTGCCACCAACTAAGGGACACTCACTCAAGCAAACATTTTCCCTTGAGATGCAAAAAAGTTAAAATACTGCAAATGCAGCATGGTAGCCAGAGATGGTGGTGGAGGCCACTTTGTGTGCCAAGTGCAAACACACACACACACACGTTGTCATCTTTCACCTCCACAGTTCTTTATCTCCATTCTGCTGCTGCATCCTCCTCCTCCTTTATCCATGTTCTTGACCTCCGGATCCTTTTCCCTCCACTCCATTCTTCACCACCACTATCCATTTTTTAAAATAATTGTTTTCTCCACTCCACCCCATCTCACTCTCCACCTCCTCCCTCATCGCCTCCTACCCATCCACAGAGCATGAGGAAAGAGCGACACTACACAGAAGCCCAGTTTGAGGCACATGATTTTCATCCACAAATCATAGGAGCAGAAGACTTCCCCTGCCCCCCCCAAGCAATGCCCAAAAGTAATTCTGGAAATGTTACAATTACTCCGCAAAAGTAGTAAAATTACTCCTAGTTCTATTACAATCAAAATGTAAAGGAATTACCCACTCGTTACTCAAAAAAGTAATGAATTACAAGTAATTCGTTACTTGTAACTAGTTACTTCCAAGCTCTGATCTTTAGCAGCAATAATATTTACTAAAACCCCACTCCATTATCGATCTGTGGTGGGAAAAGTCTTTGAAAATAGTTCTTACCTATCAGTGGAAGATGTAGAAAGAGCATGATGTGTGAGTGCCATGATGCGAAAGGCCCTGCTCCACCTGTAAGGCTGATGGTGTCCCTTTCCCTTTTCTCACAGTGACAAACCAGATGCTTACGGAAAGACAACAAGCAGGACATGAGTGAAATAGCACTCGTACAAGTTATGGCTTGAAAAATACTTGTTCTAGACCAAGGACAGGTCAGTGAGTGGAGCCAGTGACAGGTTTTGGCTAGTTATGTGTTTTCTGTGGGTATAACTTTCCTATTTTGGACATCAAGGGTGGAGCATGGAGAATCAGAGTGTGGGGTCAACAGAGGGGAAATATACACCTGGATTTGCCACTCTAGGAGCACTCTATTCTTCTGAAGGCTTGGATAACAAATTCCCTTTTGTTTGATTTTTGATACAGATGATAAAATAACCATGGTTCTTGTCCTCCGGTCAAGCAAGTATACTTTCCCTACTGGGAGTGAAAATCCCCTTTTCTCATAGATTCACAGAATAGTCTCATAAAAAGGACACTTTCAGGTCTTAGTAATATGCAAATTCATTTTAAATTTAAAAACTGGATGATTGGTTGGTTAAACCTGATCAGCAGAATGGGTTTACTTTCCCTGCTCTTGTCCCCTAGATTTGCCTGCACTGGGGTTTGCAAAAACTAATTGCCTGCCCTCTGAAATAATAATAATAATAAAGTTGTTGTTGTAACAACACTGTTGTTGAGTGTTATTTTTGCACTCAAGTACCTCAGAGCAACCCCTACAGTAAAAATCAAATAACAGACATTAAAGAGTGACAGTGGTGATAAGGTAAGTTGTAAGTTTACTTGACCTGGGTTGCAGCCAATGTTAGTTCTACTCAGAGCAGACCCACTGAAATTAATAGACATGCCTCACATAGGTCCATTAATTTTAATCACAGAGTTGGAAGGAACCTACAAGGCCATCGAGTCCAACCCCCTTCTCAATGCAGGAATCCAACTTAAAGCATACCTGACAGGTGGCTGTCCAGCTGCCTCTTGAATGCCTCTAGTGTTGGAGAGCCCACCACCTCCCAAGGTCATTGGTTCCATTGTCATATTGCTCTAACAGTTAGGAAGTTTTTCCTGATGTTCAGTTTATTTATCATTTATTTATTTATTATTTGATTTATATGCCGCCCTTCCTCCAGGCAGGAGCTCAGGGCGGCAGTTGAAATCTGGCTTCTTATAACTTGGGCCCATTATTCTGTGTCCTTCAGTCTGGGATGATCGAGAAGAGATCCCGGCCTTCCTCTGTGTGGCAACCTTTCATGTACTTGAAGAGTGCTATCATATCTCCCCTTAGTCTTCTCTTCTCCAGGCTAAACATGCCCCGTTCTTTCAGACTCTCCTCATAGGGCTTTGTTTCCAGTCCCCTGATCATCCTTGTTGCCCTTTGCTGAACCTGTTCCAGTTTGTCTGCATCCTTCTTTAAGTGTGTTGTCCAGAGCTGAGGCAATACTCAAGATGAGGCCTAACCAGTGCTGAATAATACATATGTATTTGGAGTTTCTATAAAGAACTTGTAGCAGTCTTTTGAGTTGGAAGCTGCATCTTTCAGGTCCTAGAGTAAAGTACATGATGGGATGGTAGAAGTCGGTAGTAGCATTTTCTGATTTATGCACCATTGTTTGTGAAATGACTGAGTTGTGATGTTTGCGTGTTACACAAAGCCGTAGACAATGGCTTATCATGCATGTACAAATTGCACTCACTTTGCTTCTCTCCATGTATGCTGGGAAGAAACAAACCGTGATTCCTAGTTTAATATTGTATCCAGCAGGAATTGTGCTTTGTTTTGCTCACAACAAACCATACTCAGTAGCCATTACTTACTGGTCATGGTTTATTGGAGTGAGATAAATCACAATCCCTGGCTCAGACTTCTCTGAATCAGGGATTGTGGTTTACTTCCTCTGTGCTGTAGAGGGAGGAGACAAACAACCCAGATAGGAACATTCACAGAAAAACATTAACTATGGTTTATCATGACATGCAACCTGGGCCACTCTCTGCCTAGTGAATGTACAGTAGTCCCGTCCAGATTCTAAGCTTTTTCTCATCCTCTGCTTCAGATCCTTTTACAGTTTGGTTCTACTTCAACCCATGCTCCCTCATTGACTACCTTTAGAAGACTAGATTCAGTGAAGTGAATTTTCAAGAAAATTTTGAATTGGAAAAAAAATCCTTTGCAAATTAGGGTGATTTGCATTGGGCAGCTTACATGGAAAATGTTCCATTTGCATCAGAAGATGATCTAATTTAGCATGTTTATTTTACTTATATTTAGTAAACAAGCTAAAAATACTGAAGCTGCCAAGCTTCCCTAATACTGTATTTGCCGTCAGCATCCGTTCATTGCTGCTAATAAACTTATGAAATGGGAAACTTTCTCCAGAAAAATAACGCGGTGGAGAATTTTGTGCCCCACAGATTAACTTAAATTTACTGGAAAAGAACTGTTTAGTACAAGATGAACAGATACTAACAGAAATCCTATTTGTACTGTGAGCTCCATACTGGCCACTTGTCTTTTTCCTCTTTTGAGTAGTTTTTTCTTCTTCTTCTGGTTAGGCGTAATTAGCGTTTCTACCTACAGTTTTAATTATACACGCAAACCCTTCAGTTGTTGCTACAGTCACGTCTTGGCTAACTTGCCTTCCTGGGATTGTGTAATATCATTTGTTTGCTTTGGTACGTTTAATGATCAACCTAGGATTATAGTAAACAAGCCTGGTTTGTATTCATATCCTCTGTTTATGTATTTGATCTATTGCATTACTGCATTATCAACATATTTAAAATTTAATTATATTGCAAGGCGAGGACAGGTGGCGGAGTAGAATAAAAGCTTGGCACAATACCTTTGCCACTTCTTAACCTGTATTCTTTTAAATTCAAGAACAGTGCCAAATGGCGGTCCCTTCTCAATTTTTTGGCATGAAGTTATTCCAAAGTCCTTAACTGAGAATGATAACCTTTGAAAAAATTATACCCATCACTGTCATTTGTTCTGTTTACCTGCTTCAGAATCATTTTGTCCCCTGCCCTCCCCCCCTGGATTTAGAACTTCCTAAAGTGATCCCGGGCATTTGATAATTACTTAGTGAATATGATGATGACACAGTGTTATGTAGTCAGTCTGAATTGGCAGTATCAGTGAGGGCAAATAAAGTCCATTCAGAGTGAGAACAATGCTTTTCCCAAAGGAATTGCATTTATCCTCCTTTGAATCAGTTTCCAAAAGATGGACAACATACACCCCATCATGCTTATTTTTATTTTTGGTGTTAGCTTTGAAAGGCGGTGAAATGCCTATTCAGGAAGCATTGCCTTCATTTTGGATGGAAGTTGCCCTGGTGATAGCAGCACATAACCAACACTGGCTAAATGTTCATGACCCTCCCCGCTTTTGCCTTAGCACCTGCCTAACCCTTACCCGCTCTAAACGTGAGTTCTCCAGTCTTCCTGTTTTCTCTCTCTAATTCTATTCTATCTTTCGGATTTAGATTCAGAAGTCCATTTCTTCAAGAACTGACTTCTCTCATTCAAAGCCCACCGACAAATTTATTTTTACTTGTGGTCTGCTGTACCTATTATCTGAATTCCCTAGTTGAAAAAGTGAACTTCCTCTGGCTCATTCAGGAAAAGACAACGTATAACAGAAAGTACTGACAATACTGCTAATTAATATGGGGTACTGGGGGTGGGATATGAGACCTACCCTGAGAGGTAGATTATTCATTGCTGGATTACTTGCCCTTTACTTTGAGGTCTCAGGACAGGTTGCAATGATAAAATAGGCAAATAAAACAATTACAACCATAATACAAGAAGAGTGTAAAAACAAAAACTGTTCCCTATATAGTCAAAATTAATTTTACAATGAACTGAGTGTGTTTTAGACTTCTTTTTTCTAAAAATGTAGGCCCTCAGATCTAGGTGGAATGATTAAAACTGGTAATAAGCAGTAGCCACCCTTTTTCAGGATTTTAACAAATTATGATAAACTTTAATTTTATTGCTGGATGTATTTTTTAAAAAATAAGTTATTTCCCATCAAAGATTATGATTTTTGGCAGAGAGAATGACAGCGACATCTGCTTGAGGCTGTTGGGGTTCCTGTCATAAAATATCAAATCTTAATAGTGGCAGGAGAGCAAAACAAAATCCTCTTTAGAGTGCTTTACCATATTTGTAATGCAAAATGCAGCTGTTTAGAACTGTAGCAGGTTGAATTTCAACATGGAACATGTTGAGGCTAAAGCTTTGTATTGTCCACCCCCACCCCATGCCTGTTTCTTGGGTATTTCTCTCACTGAAGAGAGCAGTTCACACAGCCAGGACTGATTTCATACATTCACTAGGAGGTCTTTGTAGCCTGTGAATTTTAAAATGATGTTTTTAGCATGTGAGGGAGAGTATCGGGGAAATTACTCAATTCAGTAGTATGTATATTGCATGGATTTTTTTTACCCCGCTGTCAGCTTCTTTTGTTTGTTAAATTTTTTTTTTATAAAAAACAAGGTCTGTTGTGATCCATTGAATAAGCGGCTGGTTCCAGGAAATCTGGTTTCAGGTGCCGAAGACTTGTTGCATGGTCTAGGATTAACCACAGACTCTTTGAGTTCACCAGGTGGTTTCCAAAAAGAGTATGATTGTGGCTCATTGTAGAAGGTTGTGGTGAGGCACGATACAACAGAGAAGATTGTAAACTACTGAACAAATTACTATTAGTAGTAATTAATGTGTAGCAAGCTGAAGTTCAATTTCAGTCAGTCACACTTTCTTAAGTGCATGGAAATAGCATTAAGATGCATCTCTAAACCAGCCAAATCCTCCCACAGTTTATCATCTCTGCTGAATCACTTATAGGCAGATGACTCTGGAAGCAACAGTTTGTGATGATGTTAAGGAAGCAAAGACATTGGCATCCATTAATGTGGGCCAGTGGCATTATAAAGAAGAAGAAAAATCTGCAACAACAAAAACATATTTGGGCAAATGCATTAAGCCTTGGGAAGGGAAGAATTCAAGCATAATCGGTGGATTGCCTTCAAGAACCATTTGTGGGTGTTGGTTATCTTTGAATTGCAGTCTCTCTTCTAATAAGATGTCACCAGGCCATGGGTGAAATATTCACTATTCCACAATGTCAGTTACTGGTTTCAAACTTAATTGGTTGCTCCAACACTTTCTCTAGGCAGGAAGTGAAGGAAGAGAAGCCTCCAAAGAGTCCCATTCCAAGCTTGCTTCTTGCCCCAGCAGCACATGTATCCTCAGTTATTAATTTTTCTTAACATGTTCTTTTAGAACTTTCTAGCAGAGATTTATATTGCCAATTGCCAAGAAAATCCAACATGGTCACATTTGACTTCAAAAGAGGAAACTTCACAAAAATGAGGGGACTGGTAAAAAGAAAGCTGAAAAACAAAGTCCAGAGGGTCACATCACTCGAAAATGCTTGGAAGTTGTTTAAAAGCACTGTATTAGAAGCTCAACTGGAGTGCATACCGCAGATCAGAAAAGGTACCGCCAGGGCCAAGAAGGTGCCAGCATGGTTAACGAGCAAAGTCAAGGAAGCTCTTAGAGGCAAAAAGTCTTCCTTCAGAAAATGGAAGTCTTGTCCGAATGAAGAAAATAAAAAAGAACACAAACTCTGGCAAAAGAAATGCAAGAAGACAATAAGGGATGCTAAAAAAGAAATTGAGGAGCACATTGCTAAGAACATAAAAACCAACAACAAAAAATTCTATAAATACATTCAAAGCAGGAGACCATCTAGGGAAGCGATTGGACCCTTGGATGATAAGGGAGTCAAAGGTGTACTAAAGAACGATAAAGAGACTGCAGAGAAACTAAATGAATTCTTTGCATCTGTCTTCACAGTGGAAGATATAGGGCAGATCCCTGAACCTGAAGTAACATTTGCAGGAAGGGATTCTGAGGAACTGAGACAAATAGTGGTAACGAGAGAGGAAGTTCTAAGCTTAATGGACAATATAAAAACTGACAAATCACCGGGCCCGGATGGCATCCACCTGCGAGTTCTCAAAGAACTCAAATGCGAAACTGCTAACTAAAATATGTAACTTGTCCCTCGAGTCCTCCTCCGTGCCTGAGGACTGGAAAGTGGCAAATGTAACACCAATCTTCAAAAAGGGATCCAGAGGGGATCCCGGAAATTACAGGCCAGTTAGCTTAACTTCTGTCCCTGGAAAACTGGTAGAAAGTATTATTAAAGCTAGATTAACTAAGCACATAGAAGAACAAGCTTTGCTGAAGCAGAGCCGGCATGGCTTCTGCAAGGGAAAGTCCTGTCTCAGTAACCTATTAGAATTCTTTGAGAGTGTCAACAAGCATATAGATAGAGGTGATCCAGTGGACATAGTGTACTTAGACTTTCAAAAAGCGTTTGACAAGGTATCTCACCAAAGACTTCTGAGGAAGCTTAGCAGTCATGGAATAAGAGGAGAGGTCCTCTTGTGGATAAGGAATTGGTTAAGAAGCAGAAAGCAGAGAGTAGGAATAAACGGACAGTTCTCTCAATGGAGGGCTGTAGAAAGTGGAGTCCCTCAAGGATCGGTATTGGGACCTGTACTTTTCAACTTGTTCATTAATGACCTAGAATTAGGAGTGAGCAGTGAAGTGGCCAAGTTTGCTGACGACACTAAATTGTTCAGGGTTGTTAAAACAAAAAGGGATTGCGAAGAGCTCCAAAAAGTCCTCTCCAAACTGAGTGAATGGGCGGAAAAATGGCAAATGCAATTCAATATAAACAAGTGTAAAATTATGCATATTGGAGCAAAAAATCTGAATTTCACATATACGCTCATGGGGTCTGAACTGGCGGTGACCGACCAGGAGAGAGACCTCGGGGTTGTAGTGGACAGCACGATGAAAATGTCGACCCAGTGTGCGGCAGTTGTGAGAAAGGCAAATTCCATGCTAGCAATAATTAGGAAAGGTATTGAAAATAAAACAGCCGATATCATAATGCCGTTGTATAAATCTATGGTGCGGCCGCATTTGGAATACTGTGTACAGTTCTGGTTGTTTAATCTCAAAAAGGATATTATAGAGTTGGAAAAGGTTCAGATGAGGGCAACCAGAATTATCAGGGGGATGGAGCGACTCCCTTACGAGGAAAGGTTGCAGCATTTGGGGCTTTTTAGTTTAGAGAAAAGGCGGGTCAGAGGAGACATGATAGAAGTGTATAAAATTATGCATGGCATTGAGAAAGTGGATAGAGAAAAGTTCTTCTCCCTCTCTCATAATACTAGAACTCGTGGACATTCAAAGAAGCTGAATGTTGGAAGATTCAGGACAGACAAAAGGAAGTACTTCTTTACTCTGCACATAGTCAAACTATGGAATTTGCTCCCACAAGATGCAGTAATGGCCATCAGCTTGGACGGCTTTAAAAGAAGATTAGACCAATTCATGGAGGACAGGGCTATCAATGGCTACTAGCTGTGATGGCTGTGCTGTGCCACCCTAGTCAGAGGCAGCATGCTTCTGAAAACCAGTTGCCGGAAGCCTCAGGAGGGGAGAGTGTTCTTGCACTCGGGTCCTGCTTGCGGGCTTCCCCCAGGCACCTGGTTGGCCACTGTGAGAACAGGATGCTGGACTACATGGGCCACTGGCCTGATCCAGCAGGCTCTTCTTATTTTATTTATTTATTTATTTATTTGTTTCATTTTTAAACCACCCATAGCGAGTGGCTCTCTGGGCGGTGTACAAAAGATTAAAATACAGAATATCACAATAAAATCAACCTACCAACAGTAAACATAAACAGCAAACAAAAAAAGATTTAAAATTATAACATTAAACGCTTAAAATGCCTGGGAGCATAGCCAGGTCTTAACCTGGCACCGAAAAGATAGAAGCGTCGGCGCCAGGCGTACTTCTTTGGGGAGGCTGTTCCACAGTTTGGGGGCCACTACAGAAAAGGCCCTAGATCGAGTAACTGTCCTCTGGGCTTCCTGATGGGTTGGTACCCGGAGGAGGGCCTTAGATGCTGAGCGAAGTGACCGGGTCGGTTCATAGCGGGAGAGGCGTTCCACAAGATACTGCGGTCCCACGCCGTGTAAGGCTTTATAGGTCAAAACCAGCACCTTGAATCTGGCTCGGAAACAAATGGGTAGCCAGTGCAAACGGGCCAGAACAGGTGTTATATGCGTTGACCGGCTGGTCCTCGTCAGCAGTCTGGCTGCTGCGTTTTGCACTAGCTGAAGCTTCCGAACTGTCTTCAAGGGCAGCCCTACGTAGAGCGCATTACAGTAATCCAACCTAGAAGTTACCAGAGCATGAACAACTTATGTTCTTATGTTCTTATATAAACAAGTCGAGATCCCTTCGATGATGCATTTGGGAGTACAGGAGAGCAATGGTACTTGTAAAATGAATTCTTTGGATGCCTCCAGAGTTATCACACTTTTGCAGGAGGAATTCAAGTGCATAACAAATCTAGATTTGTTCAATTGAAGTGGATTAAAGCACTCTGTCACCCTTTACTTTTCTAAAACAGGACTTTTTGTGGTTAGGAAAGTGATAGGGAAATGCACTGAAAAGTGTGGGAAGAACGAATGATTAATGGGAAGCAGTATAAACATCCTGCAAGTAAATCGTTATTGTTGTCTAACCGCCGTGGAAACAAATCAGAATGAATGCCCAATAAAGACTGGACATACTCTAACCTCAGCAAGACCTAAGGATGAATGATGAATAAATAAATCATTTAGGAGGGAACCCTTTGTTCTGTGAATCTAAAATAGTCCAAGGTGCAATTCAAGATTTGACCCTGGTGCAGTGCTGAAAATAGCTTCCCTGTGGTTGGACCCGTATGGCTTTGCCTTTTGTATGTAATTCTTGCAGTATCTCTTGGGAAAAGAGTGCTGTGGATATAGGGTACTCCATGTGTGTTGCTGTTCACTGATGTGGCAATAATCATCTGGAGCCCCTCACAAAGGAGAGTGCTTACTTGGCTATCATTTTGCTAATGTCACATTTGAATTGAGGTCAAGTAAAGCAAACACTGATAATTTGATCAGCAGAAAGGATCTGAATAAATATTATGGGCTACAGCTACCTTGCAATTTTTAACCATGCACTTAATAAGATTAGCATATCAAGTTTCATAAATATGGCAGATGGCTGAATGCCAGTTGGACATATTTCATTTACCTTACAGGATTTTTATTCTGAAATTGCTACTGCCTAAAACAAAATATTTTTATAACTCTTGATAAATGGGAATATAGGATTGTATTCAATGCTGCTACTCCACTTGCGCAATAGACTTCTGCTTGCACAGTGGAACTCTCTTCTCCACTGCAGCCCCCTGTGCACCTCAGAGTTTGTTCCAGAGGGTTCAGGGACCCTCTTGAGCAAATTTTGGGGGCATGCAGGGAGAGGGAGGAGCAGCCCTGTTGCGCAAGCAGAACTGCTCTTACACAGTGTTGAATACAACCCAAAGTGAACTGGTGCTGCTTTTTACTATTTTGTGGTTCAGTTGTTAATGCAAGGTGTCTCTAGGCAATTTACAATTAAAAACCATACAGCAGTACATGATACAAAATTCTACAACACATTAAGGAGCACGTTCGTAGCTTAGGGGTTCTCCTAGAACCATCTTTGTCACTTTGTCAGGTAGCCTCAGTGGCACGGAGTGCCTTCTACCAACTTCGGTTGGTGGCTCAGCTATGCCTCTATCTGGACAGGGATAACCTGGCTTCAGTGGTCCATGCTCTGGTAACCTCCAAGTTAAATTGGTAACAGGAACCAGACGGTTTGACCATATAAAACCGATTCTGGCCCACTTGCATTGGCTGCCTGCATGTTTCCGAGCTCGATTCAAAGTGCTGGTTTTTGTCAAGAATAGCTAACTTTGGTCAAGCTGAAATGGGTCAACCAGAGAGAATTCTGGGAGCCTGTGGTTCCCTGGGACACCCTACTGGGGGAGATCCGTGGCTCAGTGTCAGACGGACAGTTTGCAACCTTGCAAGAAGATGCAACTGAACCTTAGCTGTTATCCCTTGTCGGCTTCCTGAGATCAAAAGTCAGGAAGAGGGGGTGTTGAAGATCAGGACCCCTGAGTGAGGCTGTCTAGCCCCCTTATCAAAGCAGTTGATCACAGGTAGGGGTGGAATATGGCTAATTGCCCCACCCCCCATTGACCGGGAAACTCCATAAAAATGAAAGGTGCTCCTTCAGTTATTTATTTATTTATTTATTTATTTCATTTCATTTCATTTCATTTCATTTCATTTATAAACCACCTGTAGCTAGTAGCTCTCTGGCGGTGTACAAGGTTAAAATACAGTATTACAATAAAATCAATAACAAATAGCAGCAAGATTTTAAAACTAGAACATTAAACATTGACATTAAACATTAAAATGAGGACTTCCGGGAAGGGTGAGGACTTCCGGGAAGGGTGACTTAGCCTGTGCCTGCTTTTGAGACGGGCTCCTGCCTCAAAAGAAGCTTATTCAGATATATCAGTCAGATTTTTTTTTTTTTGACTGATTAAACTTCTCCCGGGTAGGGAGAAACGAAGAGATTAACCTCAAAGCCTATTTTTGTTGGGACGACCAGATCTCATTAATTTATGGGACGAGGTCCAGCCGACGAAGGTGGGACGGATTTTCAACAACAAGCTCTATCTGATAAAGCGAACGTTCATCTTATCTTCTAAGAGAGAACGCACTAACAGGCAAGCACCCTTCTTTCTATATTTTTCTTTTACTTGACTTAAATTGTTGCTGTTTAAAAGAGATTTGCCAGATTGATCGGTTTTTGACATCTCACTGGGGAGCCATAACTTCTCTCTGCTACTCACTAATTAATAGCTTATCTCTGTTTTTGTTGCAAAAAGCTGTCCTGGATTTGCATTCTAAAGATATACACAGAAGAGGGATTTCTATTCCAGATTTTTATTTTGAAGAATATTATATTGTCTGAGACTACTCTCTTTTTGGTCTATTTTATTTTGACGAATCTGTTTCCTGACGACCGCCATTAATTGTTTCGATCCTGGGAACTGCATTTTGTTTACTTAAGCATGGAGAGATAAGGCTGTCTGCTCTGTTTATACTGTGATGTCACCAAGTTTGGAGTATTAACCCAATTGTTGCTGAAATAAGAAGTGGTTTTCCTATATTTTTCTTTTAAAATGGCAATTAAGAAAGTGGCTGAGAAGCTGGAAATAACTATGTTTCAGAAAATAATGGATGAGATTGAGATAACGAAACAAAACCTGCGACAGGGTTGTAAGGAGCTGAAAATTGAATTGAGTAAAATGAAGCAGGGGATTAAAGATATAGGGGTCCCTGTGAGAGAGGTGACCCTGGAAGGGGTCCCTGTGAGAGAGGAGACCCCGGAGATTGGAACAAACGTGGAACAGGAAAAAGATTTGGAGTCTATGGACTTTAGAAACAAAATCTATTGTTTGGAGACACAGGAGATTAAAGACATAGGGGTCCTTGTGAGAGAGGAGACCCTGGAGACTGGAACAGGGGTCCCTGTGAGAGAGGAGACCCTGGAGACTGGAACAGGGGTCCCTGTGAGAGAGGAGATCCCGGAGATTGGAACAAACGTGGAACAGGAACAAGATTTGGAGTCTATGGACTTTAGAAATAAAATCTATTGTTTGGAACTCAATGTTATCTCTGAAGAAATTAATGAAGATTCTAGAGATAAAGTTATCAATGGCATGGATAATCTTCTGGACTGGAATGATGTGATGGAGCCCAATATAGAGAAAATCTATGGAATTAACTGCAGCCATGTGACAATGGAAAAACTTTCAAGAGATGACCCAGTGTATTTTGAAAAAAAGAACAGAGATATGATTTTACAGCAGTATTTCAGCAACCTATTCAGAATGGATGGCAAGAAAATATTTGGGATAGAGGTAATTCCCATCAGACTCTTACTATATGACTATGGCTTTGACAGCAAGATTATTATGGAATACTGATAATGGAAGATTGGATATTGAAATTACTGGACTTAACAAGACTACTGAAGATGGAAGATGGAAAATGGAACTAATAGGGATAATAGAACAATGGCTACTGAAATTACTGAACCTAACAGATTCTGATGTGATGGATTAATTGAAATGTTTATTTTGACTATGGTTATGACAATAAGATTATCATAATTAGTAATGAGATGGATTAATCGATATGCTTATCTGGAAAAAAAAATTGATAGATATATTTCTTAAAGAATTGAAACCTCTCTTTGACTTTTTGTGGAAAGAATAAAGTAATGTTTATGAGATTTGATGATTAAGTAAGATAACTACTGGAGGAAAGTGATTTTATAATATGACTTAAGAGACAGGATTGTTATATATTATAGACTTATAACTGATTTGATCTTTGACAAATGGGAAGTCAATATTTTACTCTTTATTTTTTATTTTTCTTTTTTTTTTCTTTTTTTCTTTTTGTTTAACTATTTTTGATTTTGTTTTTTGTCTTTGAATGTTTTATGATTTTGTCTTGTATGTTTTATGAAAATCTGAATAAAAATTATTGAAAAAAAAAAAGACATTAAACATTAAAATGCCTGGGAGCATAGCCAGGTCTTAACCTGGCGCCTGAAGGAAAGTACCGTAGGCGCCAGGCGTATCTCCTCTGGTAAGCTGTTCCACAATTCGGGGGCCACTACAGAAAAGGCCCTAGATCTAGTAATAATCCTCCGGGCATCTTGATGATTTGGTACCCGGAGGAGGGCCTTAGATACTGAACGAAGTGGACGGGTAGGTTCATAGCGGGAGAGGCGTTCCACAAGGTATTGTGGTCCCACACCGTGTAAGGCTTTATAGGTCAAAACCAACACCTTGAATCTGGCTCGGAAACAAATAGGTAGCCAGTGCAAACGGGCCAGGACAGGTGTTATATGCGCGGACCGATTGGTCCTCGTCAACAACCTGGCTGCCGCGTTTTGCACTAGCTGAAGTTTCCGAACTGTCTTCAAGGGCAGCCCTACGTAGAGCGCATTACAGTAATCCAATCTAGAAGTTACCAGAGCGTGAACAACTGAGGCGAGATCGTCACTGTCCAGATAGGGGCGTAGTTGGGCTACTAAGCGAAGATGGTAAAACGCATTCCGTGCCACCGAGGCCACTTGAGCCTCAAGCGACTATTTCCATCTGCTCAACTTGCTTGAAGCTTTACAGAAGAGAAAAGCTGTTTGGGAACCAGGCTGTTCTACTGTGAGTGTAGGATCTTAGTTTAGAAAGTTCTTTGTTATGTTCTTTGATGGTATTGAACCTCTCACCTTTGTTATGCCAATGTATCTTGTGTAGCCCTGCTGAGGGTGATTAGCTTTAAGGAAACAATTGCTGCTCTCTTTTTGTATATACCTTTCTTTTCTTTTAAATAAACTACTCTTTTATAAATGGTGTGTATTGGCTTGAAACTAATGATTCTAAATCTAGTCCTTGATTGCTGAACGCTACTGATTGCTGATAATTAATGTGGGTTAATACCTTTAGAATTCACGTAGCTCTCTGAGATCCCCTTGCTCAGAGAATAAAGCTGGAGAGAGGGGTGGTAGCAGTCTACCATTGATTTAATCCTGAAGGAGGGATAGTTTGCTTGAGAAGCAGAGACCCAAAGGTGCTGGGACTGTTCTCAGAAGCAAAGAACCCCCCTTGGGGCGCTGA
Organism: Rhineura floridana; assembly: GCF_030035675.1. Taxonomy (NCBI): domain Eukaryota; kingdom Metazoa; phylum Chordata; class Lepidosauria; order Squamata; family Rhineuridae; genus Rhineura; species Rhineura floridana. The sequence goes on along the minus strand of NC_084483.1, from coordinate 207,027,668 downwards.
GGACAAGGGACCCCAGGGGGACAATTCTTTGACAGTTTAAACCTATAAAGCCTTACATGGCTTGGGACCACAATACCTGATGGAACGCCTCTCCCAACACGAACCCACCCGTACACTATGCTCAACATCCAAGGCCCTTCTCCGGGTGCCGACAAACTCGGAGGATGGTATCAAGGGAGAGGGCCTTCTCAGTGGCGGCCCCCAAGTTATGGAATGATCTCCCTGATGAGGTGCACCTGGCGCCAACACTGTTATCTTTTTGGCGCCAGATCAAGACTTTCCTCTTCTCCCAGACATTTTAGCATGTGTTTTAAAATTGTTTTTCTTTTTAAAAAAAGTGTTTTTAAATTTGTATATTTGTATATATATTTGTATATAATTCTGCTCTCCCCAGAACTGTTAGCGTTGGGGGACTTTAACGTGCATGCTGAGACCACTCTCATCGGAGCCCCTCGGGATTTCCTCGAAACCATGGCTTCCTGGGAACTGCACCGTAGTAACACTGAGCCCACCCATGTAGCCGGTCATGCCCTCGACCTTGTATTTGTCTTGGGAATGGCGGGGAGTGTTCTGAAGTTGGGGGCTATTTCTTTTACCCCCGTGTCATGGTCAGATCACTATCTGGTGAACTTTGACCTCTCGTTGCCACACACCCTCTGCAGGGGTAAAGGACCTATTAGAATGGTCCGCCCCAGGCGCCTGATGGATCCGGATGGATTCCTGACTGCGCTGGGGGAATTGGAACCTGCTGAAGGTCGCCCGGTCGAAACCCTGGTGATGGAGTGGAATGAGGGAATCACCAGGGCATTAGACCGGGTGGCTCCGAAACGTCCTCTCCCCCTGAACAGAACTCAGACCGCACCGTGGTACACACCCCAGTTGCGAAGTCTGAGACAGGAGGCGAGACGACTAGAATGCCGGTGGCGGAAATCCCTCTTTGAAGATGTTCGGACACAAGTTAGAGCAGCAATAGCTGCCTACCAGGTGGCAATAAAGGCAACAAAGAAGGATTTCTTTGCTGCCTCTATTGCATCTGCAGAGTGCTGTCCCAGGAAGCTGTTCCAAGTGGTCCGAAGCCTGGTCGGTCCAGTTGCTCAGGAACCTTTGGAGCACTCTAAGGCTTCCTGTGACAAATTGGCAAGGCACTTTGCTGATAAAATCGAACACCTGAAGAACTCGATTCCGTACGCTGTGGATGCAGTAGAAGATCCAGAGTTGACCAGTTGCAATCCGGTTCAGTGGGATCGGTTCCGGCCTCTTCCTTCTGAGGATGTGGACAAGGTACTTTCAACGGTGAAGCCTACCACCTGTCTGACTGATCCTTGCCCATCATGGTTCCTTATGAATTGCAAGGAGAAATTGGGCGAAGGGATCAGGGCGGTGGTAAATGCATCCTTGAAAGAGGGTGTACTGCCACCGGCCCTCAAGGAAGCAATTATAAAACCCATTTTGAAAAAACCCTCCTTGGATCCCCAAGTCTTGAACAACTTTCGCCCCATTTCGAATTTGCCATTTTTGGGCAAGATCATTGAGCGAGTGGTGGACAATCAGTTGTCGACACACTTGGATGAAACGGATTATTTGGATCCATACCAATCGGGTTTCAGGACTGGACATGGTACTGAAACAGCCTTGGTCGCTCTGGTGGATGATATGAGGAGGGCATTAGACAGGGGAGAATTCACCTTTCTTGTCCTCCTGGATCTCTCAGCGGCTTTTGATACCGTCGACCACGGTATCCTGTTAGATCGCCTGGAAGGATTGGGAATAGGAGGCACTGTTTTACAGTGGTTCCGTTCCTTTCTCTCTGACAGGCATCAACAGGTAGCATTGGGGGATGAGGTTTCAGACACTTGGCCCCTCACTTGTGGAGTGCCACAGGGTTCTATCCTCTCTCCCATGCTATTTAACATCTATATAAAACCGCTGGGAGCTATCATCAGGAGTTTTGGGCTGCGGTGTCACCAATATGCTGATGACACGCAGCTCTACCTCTCTTTTAAATCCTCACCGGAGTTGGCTGTGGAGACCTTGTCCAAGTGCCTGGAATCTGTGAGTGGGTGGATGGGAAGGAACAGGCTGAAGCTTAATCCTGATAAGACCGAGGTGCTGCTTGTGGGTGACAGGGGAAGGTTGGGTGTTGTTGACCTGAGGGTTAATGGGGTGAGTTTACCCCTGAAGGATCAGGTCCGCAGCCTCGGGGTTGTTCTTGATTCCAAGCTGTCCATGGAGGCGCAGATTTCGGCAGTGAGCCGGGCAGCTTGGTATCAACTACACCTCATACGGAGGCTGCAACCCTACCTCCCTATTCATCAGCTCCCACTGGTAGTACATGCCCTGGTCACCTCTCGATTAGACTACTGCAATGCGCTCTACGTGGGGTTACCCTTGAAAACGGTCCGGAAACTACAACTGGTGCAGAATGCGGCGGCTCGGTTGCTTACAAACAGCTGCCGCCGCGATCACATCACACCAGTGTTATTTCATCTACATTGGCTTCCAGTTGTTTTCCGGGCCCAATTCAAGGTGTTGGTGTTAACCTTTAAATCCCTATACGGTCTCGGCCCAGTTTACCTGAAGGAGCACCTCCAGTACCACAAATTAAGCCGCCCGACTAGATCAGCCACGCAGGGCCTTCTCTCAGTCCCACCAACGAAAACAGCTAGGTTGGTGGGGACTAGAGAGAGGGCATTTTCAGTGGCGGCCCCCACTCTCTGGAACTCCCTCCCGTTTGATCTTCGCCATGCCCCTTCCCTGGATACATTTCGCCGAGCCTTAAAAACTTGGCTCTTTGGACAGGCCTTTGGGATCTCCGGGGTGGGCTAATTTTTCTGTGATTGTTTATTGTTTCTGATTGCCCTACATAGTTTTACGCCTGCATTAGTGTTGACTGCATTGTATTTTATTCTGTAATTATATTGTATTTTATTGAATTTTAATATGTACGTCGCCTAGAGTGGCTTCGGCCAGATAGGCGACACAAAAATTAAATTATTTATTATTATTATTATTATTATTATTATTATTATTATTATTATTATTATTATTAATGTTTTAATTGTTGTAAACTGCCCAGAGAGCTTTGGCTATGGGGCAGTATGCAAATGTAATAAATAATGATAATAACATCCGTGATAAAATTCCAATTTAAAGAAAACACTAAATAAACATAAATTCCCATTCAGAATATTAAAGCTACCAGGTGAGAAAGACAGTATTCTTGTAGCAGCAGTTTTTACTGTTCTAACAGCTAAAACTGTGAAAATACTTTCTTTAGAAAATGGGGGGGGATCTTTGCTTGGCACTAACCTTCAGCTTTCTGACATGTAGCAGAGACAGTGAATATGCAGGCAGCGAAGCTTGCCTTCAGTTTCCTTTAGCACTAGCTGGAGACTATGCCAAAAGGAAGGAGAGAATAGGTGTCTGTTTCACAGAATCCCTAACGAAAAGTTTAGCCTTGCCTCAGCCCTTCATCATGCAAATGTAACAGCAGCGCTTGCAACAGTTCCTGCAGTTCCTTCTCAGAAATTCTCCAAGTGGGGAAGCCCCAACGTGCAGAACAGGAGGCTCTCCAACCAGCATCCATTTGTAAGCTTTGAAATGAGCTTAGGTTGCTTTTAAAAAAATTGCTCTTGTATGTTTAAATTTATTTGGGTAGTAACTTGAAAAGAACAAAATAAGAGGTTGTGATTTCCATAATTCTCAGAGCTGTTCTGGCCTTTGGGCCAGCATTTGCCCTCCACTGGTCTAAGAGTATATAATTGCCTTAATTGTTTTCAGAAGTAAATCTGATCAAAGAAGCGTTGCTAGAAGGTAAGGAGGAGAGGAAAGGGATTGTGCCTTCCAGTCGCTCTCCCAAATATGTGGTGCTTTTGGAGGCTGGTTTGTGGAAGGTATGGCTCACACTGAGCGGGGCGGGGCGGTGGTGGAAATGGTCACATCAACCATACTGCTTCATGGAAAATGACCTGGAAGCCAGAGGGGGCACTGCATTGATGCTGACTTGGGGCTTTTTGCCTGCTGCTTGTTCTCAATATGTTCCTTTTGCTAGGGAGACCCAGAAGCAAACTGTTAATCGCAGAGCTTGGAAAAGTTACTTTTTTGAACTACAACTCCCATCAGCCCCAGCCAGCATAGCCACTGGATTGGGCTGATGGGAGTTGTAGTTCAAAAAAGTAACTTTTCCAAGCTCTGGATCAGTAGCTCCATGGTAGAGCATCTGCTTTGCACACAGACGGGACTTGGGTTCAGTCCTGCTGTCTCCCAAGTAGGGCTGGGGAGAGACCCCTGTCTGAAACCCTGGAGACCCACTGCCAGTCAGTGTAGACAGTACTGAGCTAGGTGGACTGATGGAATAAGATGCGGTATAAGGCAGCATCCTATGTTCCACCTCCTCAGAAGTAGTGAAATCTTCGCATGTTGCCCAGTGGTTTAATCTTTATATAGATTAGAAGTGGTTTAATCTACATTTTGTCACTTGCTGAAAATGTCAAGCATTATTGTAGAATTAATTTGATTCACTGTTGGTTATTTGTTCTGTATTTTATGATTTTGTAATTCTATGATGTTTTAATGATTTATTGTACACCACCATTATATTTTTTATGGTTTAAAAATATACATAATATATTTATAAATATAAAACATAATATAAAACATTCCTGTGACTGTAATTTGTTTTAACTTTTTAAAAATGTTGAATTTTAAACGGCTGTAATCTGCCCTGGGACCCACTGGTGAAGGGCAAGTAACAAATTTGATGATGATGATGATGTATTCCCCAGCCTAAAAGGGTCAGAAAAGGGCTGTGCATTAAAATCAGTAAAACAATATGAACACAACAACAAACTCGGATACCAGCCAAAAAATATCTGGAGACTGAAAGTCCAAGAAACGCTTCGACTGCCCTTCTAATTTTGAGCCCAAAAGGAGTCCTAAATATCTCCCTGGAGAGGGAGTGCCAGAGTTGTCCCACAAAAAAGCTTATGAAGGGACAGTGAGAGGATCCTCTGGGGAAGATCTCAGTTCTTTGGGGGAGGATGTTATATGGAGGAAGGCAATCCTTCCGGCAAACTGGTCCCAATCTGTTTTGGGCATCATAGGTCAAAAGCAGCACTTTGAATTGGGCTCTGAAACTAACAGGCAGCCAGGACAATTGGTACAAAAGTGGGGTGGGGTAATATGAGTCCTGTATCTCACCTTCATAAGAATCTACAACCTTTATTTTTTCCACTCTCAAAATGACTCTGTGATGTGGTTTTCATCTCCCTTTGACCGAGTTGGGTTAGGGCTATTTGAATTAGAGGGAATGTAAATACCACACACTCAGGTGATTTTCCAAGGTCACAGAGTTGTTCAGTGGAATGATTGGAGCAGGCCCTACTCTTAAGAGGCAGGTGAGGCAGATCATCTGAGAGAAATATGTAAGAAGTATAATGCAATGCAATTTGGATGTTTAAAGGTGTTATAGAAATCTCTTCTGCCAATACTGATTCACCTAGCATACTATTGGTGATGTATGCTGTCTTGAAGGGTGGGGGAGAAGGAAGTTGCCCAAGGCTAGAGGCAGGCACAGGAGAGACATAAATAAATAAATAATTGTTAAATTGTGTTTAAATTTTTTTTAAAAAAGATGTATTTTTAAATTGTATATGTTTTTCGTTACTGTAAACCGCCCAGAGAGCTTCGGCTATGTTGCGGTATACAAGTATAATAAATAAATAAACAAACAAACAAACAAACAAACAAATAGTTGGGATACACGTGACTAGAGTTTGAGCTCATGATCAGGTAGGCTGCTGCTCATGTAAAGGTCTTGGGCTTACCTGACCTATATACTTGTCATGTAAACAGTGTGGTGGATGAAGGAGAGGGAACATTACAGGAAATGGTAGCCGCCAGATTATTATCTAGGATGATCTAAGAACGGGTTGTTTTCTAAGATTATCTAAGAATGGCTCCTTTGCTTGAATTATTGGCAGGTGACCTTTTGTCTCTGCAGAATTATGTACTGTGCTACAGGCAACATTCCGTCTGAACAGGGAGATGAATTAGGAATCCATGATCCTTTCACTTTGAACTCTCTGTGGCCTTGGGACTTTTCTGGATTGCATGAACACATCTGAGTCTGTGAAGGGAGCTAAATCTGGGTAGCCACTGTAAGAATAGGTTGCTAGGCCAGATGGGATGTTAGCCTGATCCAGCAGTGCTCGTCTTATATTCTTATGAGAGAGGAAAAAAATAGGAAGTAGCAAAAGCTCTTAAGTGGAGCTTGGCTTGTGGATAGCATAAGATTAAATATCCCATTTTATCCTTTTGAAGCAGAACTTTTTCCAGAGTTGTTATCTCTTCCATAGTGAATTCTCATCATTGGGTAAGTTGGGTTTTTAATGTACACGTGGAGCTTGCAGCTCAGTGGTAGAGCCCACAGTTTGCATGTTAAGGCATCGCATTCAGTACCCACCATCTTTAGTTAAAAGATCTCAAATGTCTGGGCTTAGCAATGCCTCTTTCCTGAAACCCTGGAGAGTTGCTCTCATTCGGGTTAGAGCAGTAATCTTTTTAACCTCTTTAAGTCTGAGCTTCACCTTTTAGCTCTTTCCTGCAATATGCGATCCACTTCTAATATTTAACTCAGTCTGTCTGTCTTCCTGTCCACTTCACTCTTGTTGATCTTAAAAACCAAATACCCCTTGACAAAAAAAAAGTTAAAAGTCAATAATGGTACTGTTCATATGAGCCCATTTAGGTCCTTACCCACCAGTTCAAGATCAGAAAGAAAGACAGTACCAGGCTGGATGAATGATAGCTCTGATTCGGTATAAACTAGCTTTGTGTCATTAGTATGTAAGAACAGAGCCATTTAAGAAGCATCTTCCCATTAGCCCACAGCTGTTTCAAAAGCGCTGCAGCAGCCACTTGCCCCATAAACTGATGAACAAACTTTTGTATGGTAGATTGATCCCCTTGAATGCAGAGGTGAGAGCCATGCAATATAATCTGGTAAGGCTTTTTCTGGAAACAAAACCAAGAGTCATTTGCCACAGACAGCCATAGCTAAGGGCTCCTGAGACACTCTCCCACCTACCTTTTACTTAGTAAAAGTGAGCCCTGGTGTCTGAGAGAAATGAGTGTATTGAACTGTAATCAACCAAGAGGTGGCGGTTGGTTCTCTTTTGGCCTTGTAGGAATAGGCTAATAAGTGTGTATGTGTGTGTGCGTGTGTGGTGCTTCTTCATTCATATTAAATTAGCAGTTGTGCTTGATGGCTTGCCAAATTGTAGCTTCCAAACAATTCTTATAGCCAACCTTTTATAAAATATTTAAAGCAGGGATACGTAACAGAAAGTGTCATGCACGCATCTGTGTGGCTGGCAGCGTAGTATATGCTTGGGGATAAACTTTAGGAAGATTATGAAAACTGAAGATTGCCATATTCAGTAGTACTAAATGGCGTAGCCTGTTTTTAATGAGGAATATGGGCTTCAGTTCAAAGGAACGACCTCAGGTGCCTCTTGCCTTCACCTTTCTGAGATTTCACTATGCCTGAGTTATCAGGGCCATCCTGTATAATGGAGAAACCCAAGGAGGAGATGAAATCCTCCCTCCTGTTTGTTTGTTTTTTTTGCATAATTTTGTTGTTGTTATGTGCCTTCAAGTCGACTACGACTTACGGTGACCTTATGAATCAGCAACCTCCAACAGCAACTGTCATGAACCACCCTGTTCAGATCTTGTAAATTCATGTCTGTGGCTTACTTTATGGAATCAATCCATCTCTTCTTTGGTCTTCCTCTTTTTCTACTCCCTGCTGTTTTCCCCAGCATTCTTGTCTTTTCTAGTGAATCATGTCTTCTCATGATGTGTCCAAAGTATGATAACCTCAGTTTCATCATTTTAGCTTCTAGTGATAGTTCTGGTTTAATTTGTTCTAACACCCAATTATTTGTCTTTTTCGCAGTCCAACTTTAGTGTTCACTGATATATCTTTGTTTTTGAGGACCTTTTCTTGATCTCTCATAGCTGCCCTCCCCAGTTCTAGCCTTCTTCTGATTTCTTAACTATTCTCTCCATTTTGGTTAGAGACTTTGCTGAGGTATTGATAATCCTTGACAAGTTCAATGTCCTCGTTGTCAACTTTAAAGTTATATAAATCTTCTGTTGTCATTACTTTACTCTTTTTGATGTTCAACTGTTTTCTGGGCCCAATTCAAGGTGTTGGTTCTGACCTTTAAAACCCTATACGGTTTTGGCCCAGTCTGTCTGAAGGAGCGCCTCCAGCATCAGCAGCGATGCCGCCCAACAAGATCAGCCTCAAAAGGCCTTCTCTCTATCCCACCAGTTAAAACAGCTAGACTGGTGAGGACTAGGGAGAGGGTTTTTTCTTTTTTTTAATCATTAATTTTTATTCACATTTTCAAAGACAAAAAACAAAACAAAACAAAAACAATTAAACAATAAAATAAAATGTCGACTTCCGATTTGTCGCAGATCAGTTATAGGTCTAGAATATATAACAATCCTATCTCTAAAATTATATTATAAAATCACTTTCCTCCAGTAGTTATCTTAATTAATCATCAAATCTCATAAACATTATTTTATTCTTTCCACAAAAAGTCAAAGAGAGGTTTCAATTCCTTGAAAGATATATCTTTCAATTTTTCTCCAAATAAACATATCGCTTAATCCATCTAATTCAAATCTGTTAGGCCCAATAATTTCAATAGCCATTTTTTCATTATCTATATTAACTCCATCTTCCATCTTCAATAATCCTGTTAAGTCCAGTAATTTCAGTAGCCATTCTTCCGTTATCAATATCCCATAATAATCTTGTTGTCATAGCCATAGTCCAAGTAAACATATCAATTAATCCATCTCGTCAAATCTGTTAAGTCCAATAATTTCCATAACCATTCTTCCATTATCAATATTAATTCCATCTTCCATCTTCAATAGTCCTGTTAAATCCAGTGGTTTCAGTATCCATTTGTCCATTATCAGTATCCCATGATGATCTTGCTGTCGTAGCCATAGTCATATAACAAGAGTCTGATGGGAATTTCCCCCATCACAAAATGTCTTTGCCATCAGTTCTGAATATGTTGTTGAAATATTGTTGTAAAGTCACATCTCTGTTCTGGGTGCATCTCTGCTCTGTCACATATTTGTAGTTAATTCCATAAATTATTTCCATGTCAAGCCCCATCACATCATTCCAGTCAAGAATTCTGAATATGTTGCTGAAGTATTGCTGCAAAGTCATATCTCTGTTCTTCTTTTTTACAAAATGCACTGGCTCATCTCTTAAGAGTTTCTCCACTGTCACATATCTGTAGCCAACTCCATAGATTTTTTCTATGTCAAACTCCATCACATCATTCCAGTCCAGAAAATTATCCAAGACATTAATAACTTTACCACCAAAATCTTCATTAATTTCTTCAGAGACAACGTTGAATTCCAAACAGTCAACTTTATTTCTAACATCCATAAACTCCAAATCTTTTTCCAATTTCACATTTGTTCCAATCTCCAGGGCTTGTAGCTTCCCTATCCCATCAAACTCCTCTCTCACAGAATCCACTATTTCTTTAAGCTCCTGCGTCATTTTGTTAAGTTCAATTTTCATCTCCTGTCTACCCTGTCTCAGGGTTTGTTTCGTTATCTCAATCTCACCCATTATTTTCTGAAACATAATTTCTTCCATGGTCTCATTCACTTTTCTGGTTGTCATTCTTAAAACCACAGAGACAAAAATTATTTCAGCCACAATTGGGTTAATATTTCAGGCTTGCTTGTATCAGTGTAGACAATACAGCCTGCCTTATCTCTATGTGTTCAGGAATACAAAACAAACTTAGTTCCCAACATCAAAACAATTAGTGGCGTCGTGAACAAGCAGATTCGTCAAAATGAAATAGACCAAAAAAAAAATTTTTTTCCCCCCTCTCCTCGAAATAGAAATCCCTCTTCCGTTGATATCTTTAGAATGCACCTCCAGGACAGCTTTTTGCGATAAAAACAAAGATAAGCTTTTTCGATTTCTTTCCTCCTTAATTTCGTTAGTAAAAGAGAAAAGCACTCACCTAGAATTTCTTCACAGCTGATTCATTGACAAATCTCTTTTTTGCTGCACCAATTTAAGCCAAGTGGAAAAAGAAGATAGAAAGAAGGATGCTTATCTGCCTGTTAGAGTCTGTTTTTTCTTTAAAAAAAAGATAAACGTGTCGCTGTAATCAGCTAGAGCTTGATGAAAGTCCGTCCGGCATTGCAGTTTGAACTTTCTCTCATAAATAAATGAAATCCAGTCCTCCCCACAAAAACAGGCTTTGGGGTTGATCTCTACGTTTCTCCCTGCCCGGGAGAAAATCATTATCAGTCAAAAAGAGCGTTCTGACTAATTTTAAAGCTGAAAAAGCTTCTTCTGAGACGAGAGCTCGCTCAGAGGCAGCACAGGCAAAGCAACCCTTCCCGGAAGTCCGGGAGACGGCTTTTTCAATTGTGGCCCCCACTTTGTGGAATTCCCTCCCAAATGATCTCCGCCATGCCCCCTCTATGATGAGCTTCTGCCGGGCTTTGAAAACCTGGCTCTTCAGGCAGGCTTTTGGGGTGGGCTAGGTTTTATTATTGTTGTTGAGATTTTTAATGTTTTAATGTATTTATATGTTTTTATTTTGTACGTCACCCAGAGTGGCTGGACAACCAGCAAGATGGGCGACTAATAAATTTAATAAATAAATAAATAAATAGTCTTGCTTTTGTGCTTTCCTCTTTAACTTTCATCAGCATTCGTTTCAAATTGTTACTGGTTTCTGCTAGTAGTATGATATTGTCTGCATATCTTAAATGATTGATATTTCTCCCTCCAATTTTCACACCTCCTTCATCTTGGTCCAATCCCGCTTTCCGTATGATATGTTCTGTGTATAGATCAAATAAATAGGGTGATAAAATACACCCGTCTCACATCCTTTCCAATTGGGAACCAGTCGGTTTCTCCATATTCTGTCTTACAGTAGCCTCTTGTCCAGGGTATAGGTTGCGCATCAGGACAATCAGCTGCTGTGACACCCCCATTTCTTTTAAAGCATTCCATAGTTTTTCATGATCTACACAGTCAAAGGCTTTGCTGTAATCTATAACGCACAGGGTGATTTTCTTCTGAAATTCCTTGCTCCGTTCCATTATCCAACGTATGTTTGCAATATGATCTCTGGTACTTCTTCCCTTTCTAAATCCAGCTTGGACGTCTGGCATTTCTCGCTCCATATATGGTAAGAGCCTTTGTTGTAGAATCTTGAGCATTACTTTACCTGCACGGGATATTAAGGCAATAGTTCGATAATTACTGCATCTCCTTTCTTTGGAAGTGGGATATATATTGAACGCTTCCAGTCTGTGTGCCATTGTTTAGTTTTCCATATTTCTTGACAGATTTTTGCCAAATTTGGACAGATTCAGTCTCAGTAGCTTGTAGCAACACTATTGGTATACCATCTGTTCCTGGTGATTTGTTTCTTCCAAGTATTTTAAGAGCAGTTTTCACCTCACATTCTAAAATGTCTGTTTGTTCATCGTATGGTTCTTCCATGAATGAATCTGTCATCTTGGTATCTCTTTTATAGAGTTCTTCAGTGTATTGCTTTGTATAATTAGGTTTGAATTAAAAGGTCTTGAGGGGTGTTACAGGCATGAACTAAGAAGATTATTTATAGCAGTGGTTCCCACCCCGGGATTGTGAAGTCATCCCTGGGGGTGGGGGTGGGGGTGGGCGTTGCAAAAAGCCAAGAGAAGAATTATTTATTAATTAAAAAAATTAATTAATGGCTGGTCTGTGCACCACCAACTTGCAAGTCAGCACTGCATGTGCACACAGCCGCTTCTGCCTCCCCTTCCTTCCTTCCTTCCTTCCTTCCTTCCTTCCAGCCGGCAGTCAGTTTCTGCCACACAGAGAGCTGAGTGCATCAAGAGAAGGGGCCTCCTGGGCTTATTAAGCTCCGGTGCCTTTCCCCTCCCTTTTTGTCAGTGGCAGTGAGGGAAGATTGATCAAACTGATTGGCTGTGGTTGTCTAACAGAGGGACCCTGGGAGGGATCTGCCTGCTCAAAAAGTAAGGGGATGGAGTCCTGGGGCATCCCCTCCCCCATGAATGAACACGTGGGCACTCATTAAAAATTCACTGTATAGTTAACTTACAGTACAATATATGCATGTCTACTCAGAAGTAAGTCTCTTCATATTTTGTGGGGGTTACTGTCAGGTTAATCAAATTACAGTAATCAGATTACATTAAGATTCTGTTGAAGCTTTGAAGCTGTACTACTTTGGCGGGGAGACATGAGCCTTTAGTGGTGAAAGGAAGTAAAAATTATGTTTTTAATACAAGGACTTAGGTTGCAATCCTAACCAGGTCTACTCAGAAGTAAGCCCTATAGAAGTCAGTGGAGCAATAGCCATATGAGGTAGGTTAGGCTGAGAGTTAGTGGCCGACCCAAAGCAGTAAGTGAACAGAAAATTATGGGTAAAGCAAGTTTTAAAAATGTGAAATCGCACATGCTCAGTGTACTTTTGTTGTTTCTCAAGGCTTTGATTGTGCTTTTATACAGCTGTATATGTTCATTATATTTTTAAATATGTTAAGTTGCCCAAATTTTGTTGTTTTTACTCTTGAATTCCTAGCATGGTTTAGGTTTGGTGGTGGGGAAGAGCAGGGCTCTTGTACCTTTAACAGCTGTGTGGCAGACAGAAATTAAATCAAGCCTTTTCTAGTATGGAAACACAATTATGGGGAAAGCTTCACCTGTTGACATTCTGTCTGTTAAACATATTATTATTATTGTCATATGGAGCTTCCTGGGCTGACTGCTGAAGAGAAGGCATTGTTGTATACGGGGGGAACACTTAAAACCAGAGTCCAAATGCCCTGGCATTAACTAGACTCGTTCACCACTCTAGGTGGTTTACTTTTATCTCCTTCTTTCAGTTCTTTCAAAAGAAAGAATTAACCTGCCCTGAGACCTTCTGGTGAAGGGCAGGTATAAATACCATCACCATCATACTTGTTTTTGAGATGAATAAAAGTGACATTATTTAATGCTTCATTATTTTATTTATGTATTTGTTAGTTTTATATCCTGCCCTTCCTCCCAGCAGGAGCCCAGGGTGGCAAACAAAAGCACAAAAAATACTATAAAGTATCATAAAAACAGACTTTAAAATATATTACAAGAAAACATCCTTAAACACATTAAAACCAAAAAACTTCTTTAAGTAGGTTTATAGACTGTTGTCTATTTATTTGTTTTATCTGCCTATGGTTATTGTATTTATCAGCGTTACTGGTTTTTAATTGTTGTATCCAGCCTTGAAATAGCTTGCAATGAAAAGTGGGTTAGAAATATTTTAAATATAAATAAATAAATAAACAAAACAATCTGAGAGAGCTAGAATGCACTCTTTATAAGCAGAGCTGAAATTAACAGTCCAAAAAGAGGTGCACGCAAAGTAGGATAAGATAATGAGTAACATGAAAGTCTACATTTCAAATGTGAAGGGTTTGGGAAATGGTACTGTGACAGAGCTTGGAAAAGTTACTTTTTTGAACTACAACTCCCATCAGCCCAATCCAGTGGCCATGCTGGCTGGGGCTGAAGGGAGTTGTAGTTTTAAAAAGTAACTTTTCCAAGCTCTGATGTGCATATATTCAGAGTGGGTTGGGAATCCCAGATATCCTGAGATGATACGAGGCTTGTTGCATATAATAACTCAACTATACCTATAATTTTGGAAAAGCAAGACAAATCATGGATGAACATGGAATTAGGAAGCAGGACGATTGTTATGAAGTGTATCATTTTTACCCTAAACTCACTCAGGACAGTATCCCAGAAGTCAAATAAATTCCTGAAAAGTAATCTAAAAGTATGGAAGCAATGGCAATTTTTAAAAAGTTCCGTACACATCCCTGGACCACCCTTCATTTTACAGTGAAGATAAATTTAGGTAAATTATATTCCTGATAGTAACCAAACACTAACCAAACTATGGAACATTGATTAAAATATACCATAAGGGGCATAGTACCAGAAGTGTGGCATACTGTACTTTCAGAAAAATAGACCTACCAAATGAGACCTAACAGAGACTTTAATATATGGCAACCATTTATTTTCTTGTCTAATTCAAATATAATGTTTGCTTCCTCTAATTGATTGTGAAACATCCATATCCTACAGCTTATCTGTGGGATGAGGTACATATAACCTATTTTGCTAATTTAAAACATTTATATATTACCTGGATGTTTTGCACATTTTAATGTTTGTACACAAATCACTTGAAACTACAAATAGAAGCTAAAAAATTCCATACCCTTAGAGTGAAAACAAGAAGGCAAAAATGAGTTGAGGAAGTTAAAGGTTTGAATTTGCCTCTGGAAAGACAGCTGGGAGAGGGCCAGTTGGGTCTCCTGTGGGAGAGCATTCCACAGTTCTGGAGTGCAACAGAGAAAGCTCTTCTTCTTATGGAGAATAATCTGACGTCCATGTAATATGGAACTTTAAGCAAAGCTTCATTAGTAGAGTGTAAATGTCAGGGGTGTTGCTGTTGTGCTGGAGGAGATGCTCCCTGAGAAAATCAGCACCCCATGGCATTTGGGCCTTTATAGGTCAAAGCCAGCACCTTGAACTGATTCCAGAAACAATTTGGTATCCTGTGCAGATGTTTCAAAACTTGAGATTGTTGATTCAAACCTGTTAGCTGTTGAGCAACAGATTCTGCACCATCTGAAGTGTCTGGAGAGAGGGTGGTATAGAAATACAATTAATAATAATAACACTTGGTTTTTTCCAAGGCTGAATCCTGGCATCACACAAAGGATGCCATGCTCTGACTTGGGTATGTTCAGCTTTGATTTTTGAGAGCCTTCAGGGAGCAAAACTGGTCATCACTCAGTTTGATTAAAGGGCACCTCTGAGCTGTGGCTGCAATTAATAATACAGAAGATCAAATAATAATAAAAAAGGATCATGCCAAAATAGGATGAAGTTTTGTGATCTCCACTCCAACCGAACAAATCCTAACATAAATGCAGAATTGCTTAAGGAGTCTTGATGAATTTAATTGTGTATTCAATTTCAGCTTAACCCTTCAGCCTTTGGGATAGGGTGGGTTATGAGCCCAGATAAATCTTGTAAAAAGTAGTGTTCAGCTTTGGCTGCCTGGAGGAGCTTATTGGTGTGATTGCTTTGCAGAGGTTCCATTTACAGCTTTTATAGATGATGATTTGAAAAACGCAACTCCACAGTTCTTTCCTTAGTGCTCCAGTCATATGAGCTCTGATCCAGAGCTGTAGCACAATACTCTGCCGCCATGTAATGGACGAAGAAGACCAGTGGTATGGGAGACAGCCAGGCAGTGAAATGCCTCTTGGGTTTGGCAAAAGGGGTGGGTGGGTAGAGAGGTTCAATCTTTTCCTCAGTATTAACAGGCAAGCGCTATGTTAGGCGCCATTAACAGAAGTATAGTTTTCAAATTGTGTGAAGTATTAGTTCCCCTCTATTCGGCACTGGTTAGGCCTCATCTTGAATACTGGTCCAGCGCTCAATTTACTGAGGACAAACTGGGACAGGTTCAGAGGAGAGAAACAAAGATGATCAGGGGACTGGAAACAAAGCCCTGTGAGGAGAAACTGAAAGCACTGGGCAATTTAGTCTTGAGAAGAGAAGGCCGAGGGGAGATGTGACAGCACTCTTCAAGTACTTGAAAGGCTGCCACACAAAGGAGGGCCAGGATCTCTTCTCAGTCATCCCAGAGTTCAGGACACGGAATAATGGGCTCAAGTTGCTGGAAGCCAGAGTTTGACTGAACATGAGGAAATCTTCCTAACTGTTAGAGCGGTACAACAATGAAACCAATTCCTTAGGGAGGGAACCAACACCGAGGCCTTCAAGAGGCTGCTGGACACAAGTGTATGCTTTAATTTGTATTCCTGCATTGAGCAGGGGTTGGACTCGATGGCCTTATTGGCCCCTTCCAACTCTATGATGCTGTGTTTCTATGACTCTCCCACGTATGAGGGCAGGGGCCGTAGGAAAGTTTTGCCCCTTCTCAAGTGTATCCCAGCTCCATCCTTTTCATGGAGTCCCACAGAACCCGGTGGGAGCTACTGAGTGAGAATCAAGACTACCCTTCTTTGTGTCACACTGTTCTGTGCCTTAGTCATCCTGAAATGTGACAGAATGTTGGCACATACTAAAATGGGTGATGCTTTATGCATAACATATACGCATGGCAATTTATAGAATATCATAAGTAAAAAAGTAGAGCTTACCATGAAAATGTTGGCGGGGAGAAGGGAGGAAAAGGAAAGAAGCGACAAAGGCAACAGGAAAAATAAAAGTAGAGGTAGTTTTCTACAAGATTTGAGAAGTTATTGCATATTCATTGCACTCATGAAAGCTCCCTCATCAGAGAACATCCTTGAGAACTGTGATTCTTTGCTGTAGGAAACAAAAATCTGTGGGGCTGGCATTTCTCTGCCTGGTCAGGTGAAGCCTTAAGAGCCTGTTGGCTGTATAGGACTTTATGTTAAATATGATGTCGACTTCAAGAGCCTCTCTGCTGTAGTGATAAGAGCATTGGACTGGAACTGGAGTGCCCACACAGGCACAAACTCGCTGGGTGATCCTGAGCCAGTTCGTTGTGTCTCAGCCTAACCTACCTCACTGAGTCGTTATGAAGAAAAAATGTGGGGGTGGGGGTGGGGAGAACTATGGTATGCCACTTTGAGCTGCTTGGAGGAAGGAAACATGGGATACAAATATAGGGAGGTAGATTGATGGATAGATTCCTTTCAAGAGAAGTGGAATGAGCTGGCGAAAGTTGTTACTTTAGAAAAGAAACAAACGTATCCACAGAAACATGAAAGATGGAAAACCCAGTCCCTAAAATCTAATATCCTAGGGGCATATTGCTGTCCTGCTGATCAAAGCTCCAGTGGGGAGGTAGATGCTAGAAAGAAATTAGAGAAGTGGTCAAAATAGAAAGCAGAGAAATCACCCTTAGTTCAATTATAAATAATTATTTACTTAATTTATTTGTATTTATTTATTAAACTTTTATCCTGCTCTTCCTTTCAGAAGGAGCCCAGGGCGG
The DNA here is from genome assembly GCF_030035675.1 of Rhineura floridana. Lineage (NCBI taxonomy): Eukaryota > Metazoa > Chordata > Lepidosauria > Squamata > Rhineuridae > Rhineura > Rhineura floridana. Next base: position 207,010,509 of record NC_084483.1, on the reverse strand, counting down.
TAAATGTAAACATCTTAAAACAAAAACAAAACATCTTTAAAACATTTTAAAAATAAAACATCTTAAGAATATAGTTTAAAAATCGTCAAAAACATCTTACAAGGCAATTCCAAAACAGACACAGACTGGGATAAGGTCTCTACTTAAAAGGCTTGTTGAAAGAGGAATGTATTCGGTAGATAACAGAGATGGTGCCTGTCTAATATTTAAGGGGAGGGAGTTCTGAAGGGTGGGTGCCACAACACTAAAGGTCTGCTTCCTATTTTGTGCGGAATGGACCTCCTCATAAGATGGTATCTGCAGCAGGCCCTCACTTGCAGAGCGGCAGTGATGAACTGGGTATATAAGGGGTAAGACAATCTTTCAGGTATCCTGGTACCAAGCTGTCTGTCTGAGAAAATGTAAATTCAGCTTCTGTGGAAGAGAAAGATTTCTAGAAACGATATACTATTGTGCCTTGGAATATTGAGTTAGGCAGCAGACAGGACTGTGAAAAGTCTCTTGAGTGCTGTCTAGGTTCTGATACAATATGTAAGGTTCTTATTAACTACTTATATTAAGTTGCCCACAAGAGGCAACTTGGATGGCTTTAAAAGAGGATTAGATAAATTCATGGAGGAGAAGGCTATCAATGGATACTCACCACAATGGCTATGCTCTGCCTCCAATTTTGGAGACATTATGCTCCAGAATACTAGTTTCTGGAAACTGCAGGAGGGGAGGCTCTTGTACTCGTGTTCTCCTTGTGAGCTTCCCATGGGGGCATCTGGTGGCCACTGTGAGGGGAGGATGCTGGACTAGATGGGCCATTGGCCTGATCCGGCAGGCTCTTCTTCTGTTCTTATGTTGTGTATCGGGTTTTTTATGGTCATGATTCTTTACCCTGTCTTTCTGTTCTAATAAGGAGTATTCAAGGCAGCCTACAATTTTAAAAAGGAGCAAATGAATATGCTATCAAAACAATAAAAACAACAACAGCAGAGCACATCAAAACACAAAATGTTCCAGCTCCAGACACTCTTGGATGAGACCGATTATCTGGATCCATTTCAGTCGGGTTTCAGGCCTGGTTTTGGCACAGAAACAGCCTTGGTCGGGAGAGAGACATGGGGAGTGTGACTCTGTTGATTCTCCTTGATCTCTCAGCGGCTTTTGATATTTGACATTTCGACCATGGTATCCTTCTGGGGAGACTGGCTGAGTTGGGAGTGGGAGGTACTGCATTGCAGTGGTTCCGCTCCTACTTGGCAGGTCGCCTCCAGAAGGTGGTGCTTGGGGAACATTGCTCGGCACCCTGGACTCTCCAGTATGGGGTTCCGCAGGGGTCAGTTCTGTCCCCCATGCTGTTCAACATCTACATGAAACCGTTGGGTGTGGTCATCCGGAGCTTTGGAGTGCATTGCCATCAGTATGCTGATGACACGCAGCTCTATTTCTCCTTTTCAACTTCTTCAGGTGAGGCTGTCAATGTGCTGAACCGGTGCCTGGCTGCAACAATGGACTGGATGAGGGCTAATAAACTGAGGCTCAATCCAGACAAGACTGAGATGCTGCTAGTGGGTGGTTCTTCTGACCGGATGGTGGATTTCCAACCTGTCCTGGATGGGGTTAAACTCCCCCTGAAGGAGCAGGTTCATAGCTTGGGGATTCTGCTAGAATCTTCTCTGTCACTTGAGGCTCAGGTAGCCTCAGTGGCACGGAGTGCCTTCTACCAACGTCGGTTAGTGGCCCAACTACATCCCTATCTGGACAGGGATAACCTGGCTTCAGTTGTCCATGCTCTGGTAACTTCTAAATTAGATTACTGCAATGCACTCTACGTGGGGCTGCCTTTGAGGATGGTTCGGAAACTGCAGCTTGTGCAAAATGCAGCGGCCAGATTGGTAACAGGGACCAGACGGTCCAAACATATAAAACCGATTCTGGCCCGCATGCACTGGCTGCCTTTATGTTTCCGAGCTCAATTCAAGGTGCTGGTTTTAACCTATAAAGCCTTACACGGCTTGGAACCACAATACCTGATGGAACGCCTCTCCCGATACGAACCCACCCGTACACTACGTTCAAGATCAAAGGCCCTCCTCTGGGTGCCTACTCTGAGGGACGCTCGGAGAATGGCAACAAGGGAGAGGGCCTTCTCAGTGGTGGCCCCCAAATTATAGAACGATCCCCCTGACGAGGTGTGCCTGGCGCCAACACTGTTACCCTTTCGGTGCCAGGTCAAGACTTTCCTCTTCTCCCAGGCATTGTAGCATGTGTTTTATATTGTTTTAAATTTTTTAATTGTGTTTTAAATTGTTTTTTAAAAGATGTATTTTAAATTGTATTTGTTTTTAGTTACTGTAAACTGCCCAGGGGTATGGGGCGGTATACAAGTATAATGAATGAATGAATGAATGAATGAATGAATGAATGAAACAGAAGACAAGCCAAATGCTGACCTAAACAAAAAGTCTTGAACTAGTGAAAAGGGTAAGGAGGCAAGGCATTGCTCTAACCTGGGTGCTGCCAAAGAGAAGGCTCTTTCCCTTATTCCACTACCACACCACAGCTGGTGGTGAGAAACACACAGGGCCTGTCCACCTGAACACAAAGGAGAGGCAGATCAAGGTGGGAGGAGGTGGGTTTTAAGATATCCCGGCTCTAACTTCTGAAATTTCAGCAGACATTATCTGTGCATTTAGAAATGTATCTGTTGCAGTCATAAGGTCTAGAAAGCGGCTTGTGTTTGTTTGTTTATGATTTGATTTCTATCCCGCCCTTCCTCCCAACAGGAGCCCAGGGCGGCAAACAAAAGCACTAAAAACACTTTAAAACATCATAAACACAGACTTTAAAATACATTAAAACAACTTTAAAAACATTTTTATAAAGCTTTGAAGGTTAAAAATAGGTTAAAAACATATTGTTTAAAAAAAGGTTTAAAGACATATTAGAAAGCAATTCCAACACATGAAAATAATGAAAATAATACTCTGAAAATAGAATTCTGTGTCCGTTACCATTTAATATCTTTTTTGCACTTCCTTGGTATCCCACTATTTCATTTTACTTTTTTCTTTAACAAAATTTGTATACCACCTAACTGGAAATAAAACTTCTAAGCAGTTTATAAAAAAACATAAAATATACATTAAAATTAAAATTTAAAAACACGGTAAACATTCAAAATATAATTAAAAACAACAATTTTGCATTCCTCCCCCCAGAATTCATTTGAATGCAGCCACAATAACACCAAAAGCTCCTAGCTGGATTTGCATCAGAGGAATGGGATGTTTTGGAGGACAAGTCAGGTAGCTCCCTACCTCTCCAGTCTCTCGGGCATAGGCCAGCATTGGCTGAAGCACTACCTATGCCTGGACTGCAAGAACTGGGAACACTTTTGAGCCTTGTAGTCGGTGCCTTCCAGAAATTTTTTATTTTCATTTCTAATATGGTTAATAGATCTAATGGTTGGTCTGGAATTTGGGTGCAAGGTCATTGGGCTAATTGGAAGACTTGTCTTTTTTCCTCTTCAGAATTCAGTAACTGATGCTGAGGCCTTCCACGAGAGACTTAATCTGACAGCCGGCCGCTGAAGAGAGATGCATGTGTTTGCTGAAGTTCTAAGATTCCTTTACTCGGCTTATGTGATTTACTGAAGATTCCAGTTTTTGTTGCCTCATGAATTATCTTCCATCTCTGGAAAGGTAGAGGTAAGTTGTTTTTCCTAGATTATTTCTTCCCTCACTCCTTCGTCTCTCCTCATCATGTTTTTTTAAAAAAAGAATTATAAGTGACCTGTCAGAGGGGCCTTGTGCGGAAGCCTCTTCATGTGGAACTAATAGACAGAACTGCTGAAAGCAGGAATCCTTCTTTTTCTTCTTTGCTCTGAGGGTTTGTTTTCAGTGTATTTATTAACACAGAGCCAGATAATGTTGCATTTGTTGTTACCAAAGCACACAACGACAAAAGCTTCTGCTGGATTTGGTAGATGTGAAAAACAGAATGGCTTCCTTGCCCCACTGCAGTGCTTTCTTTTCTACATGCCAGCAAATTCCAATTTCCAAAAAGCTGGGATAGGTCTGGTTATAACTGATGTGTTTGTGGGCATAAGTTGACAAGATGATGAACACAGGGTTGCTGTCAAATATGACAACACCATCATATATATGTCCTCCCCTCAAATGTTAGCCACACTGTAAAGTTCTTCACCCGAGGTTTTCACTGGAAAGAACTTGCTGAAGTTTTTCTTTTTTCATTTAAGCTCTACAAGTGACCAGTCTTTTGCTTTATTTTGTTACTTTAGGGTGATCCATTTTGCCAGAACGTTGCTTTCTGTTTTTTTTGCCCTCTTGCAGTGAAATATAGGCAATTTATTTTATTTCATTTGGATAAGGCAAGCATCTAACTGCAACTTTACTGGAAATTGCTGTCAGATGCAGAAATGGAGCAAAACGTAAGGATAAAGTACCTGGTGATTAATCATGTTGTTGTTGTTGTTGTTATGTGCCTTCAAGTCGATTACGACTTACGGCGACCCGCCACTGGTGACAGGATCATTGCTGGGATAGCATCCATGTTTTGTATGAATAAGCAGCCCTCTGGGGAGCACCCAGAGTGCAGCAGCATTTCTTCCATACATCTCAGTGAGAGAAGACGATCAATTGAGCAGAGGGCCATTCATGCATAGATCACATCAGGGAGGCTTTGGGTTGTATCTAATGTTAATCCTACTCGGATTCGACCCATTGAAGTTAATGGCCATGACTAACTTGGATCCATTAGTTTCAATGGGTTTACTCTGAGGTCACATCCACTCCATACATTTAAAGCATATTGTTGTTGTGCCTTCAAGTCAGCTACGACTTATGGCGATCCTATGAATCAGCGACCTCCAAGAGCATCTGTCATGAACCACCCTGTTCAGATCTTGTACGTTTAGCTCTGTGGCTTCCTTTATGGAATCATCCATCTCTTGTTTGGCCTTCCTCTTTTTCTACTCCTTTCTGTTTTTCCCAGCATTATTGTCTTTTCTAGTGAATCATGTCTTCTCCTGATGTGTCCAAAGTACGATAACCTCAATTTCATCATTAAAGCTTCTAGTAATAGTTCTGGTTGAATTTGTTCTAACACCCAATTGTTTGTCTTTTTCACAGTCCACGGTATGTGCAAAGCTCTCCTCCAGCACCACATTTCAAATCATAGATACCCTATAATAGTTTCTGTTAGAAGATATCCAAGTTAGCATATATTAGCATTACTTAACTATCAAGTATCCTCGCTTCTTTTATAGGTGCATCTGTAATAGATTTGAGAGCTGGTGAGCAAATGATCAGATCTGAGGCAAGATGCTTGGCAGCTAAGGACAAAAGGCTCAGCCATTTGGCTCAAGGATGAGAAGAAATTTGGAAACCAGATGTGTGAAAGAGTGGGTAAAGGACCCAGGCTAATAGGACCAAGAATTGCTGGAAGGGCTTATTGTGCAGGCAAAGAACTGGAACCAGATCTAGAAAACAGGAGTGCTCCAGTTAAGACCATACTTTGCTTCCTGTGTATTCTGCAAGCCATAGCCTGTACCGGGACACACAAGTCTGCAATGGGACAGCTTCTCCCCTTAATCCCAATATCAATAGTGCTGTTAAGGAAATATGAGCAGAGCATCTATGCCACGTTGCCTCATGCCAAACTGAACTTGTTTTAGAGCAGTGGATCTTTTCCTCAAGGAGGTGCTAATTTCTAAGAGGGTCAACTTCTATTGTCTCCCCTCTCCACCCCCCTCACGCAACAGCACAACAGATGAACAATACTATTAGCTCACTCTGGCATCCTTAATTTTTACTTTTTTGTATTTAGCTGTTTTGTTTTAATGTATAAAATTGTGTGTTGTGAACATCCCCTGGACCTATATTATGAAAGGCAATATATCATTTTAAATTTAAAATTAAATCAAAGCTTAGGCTTTAACATGTACTGTTTAGGGATGGGTGAGAATTCTGCTGAATTCAGATTTTGCACTGGATTTTTCAGTGGTCTGCACATTCTCCATCTTTGCGGAATGATTCTGTTTCTTTCAAACTTCAGTGGCTTTTCCCTGAAACTGGATGTTCTCCTCTTGAATAATCCCTCAAATATATTGTTCTTTTTACTCACAACACAACAGTACAGCTTTCTCTCTCTCTCCCTCCCTCTCCCCTCCCCTTGAATAATCCAAGCTCCAAACAGGCAGAAGGAAGCCAAGCAATGAGGGCATGAGAGCAAAAGTATTCCCCTTTTGAACAGGAGCGTTCAGAAAGCACTCAGGACAGCTCTCTGCAGTGCTGTGCAGGGTCTGACTCTGGTTACACATTATGGCATGTGTGACTATTCTGCAGAACTGTGTGCACAGAGGCAGCTGGAGTTGGGAGAGAATCTGAGGGAGGAGCTGAGATGTAGTCACCCAACAAAGCCCCCCCCCATTTCCATTCACTGTGCCTCGTAAGCTGTGTGTGTGGGATGCTCACACTGGAGTTACAGCTCGCTCCCCCTTAGTCATAGGTTGGGTGCATCAGATGCAAGTAAAAGCCTTGTCGCTTTGTTACTTAAAATGTGTGAACATAATAAATTGCTGGAAGGTTTTGTTTAGACAATATTAAGATGTGTTGTAAGGTAGCTAATGAGAAGCTTTCTTCTTGGAACAGTCCTCAGTTCAGTGGTGAGAATAATTTTGTTGGCATTGAAAACAGTCTCTCCTTTCCTTGTTTGTTCATGTTACATTTATAAGAACCAGAGGTGACTGCTTGGCTTAGATCACAGTAAATACGAAGACTTCAAGGTTTGGTGGAGAAACAACTAGGCTTTTAAAGTAATCTGACAGAGAGACACGTTGTTGTTGTTATGTGCCTTCAAGTCGATTATGACTTATGGCGACCCTATGAAACAGTGACCTCCGAGAGCCTCTGTCATGAACCACCCTGTTCAGATCTTGTAAGTTCAGGTCTGTGGCTTCCTTTATGGGATCAATCCATCTCTTGTTTGGCCTTCCTCTTTTTCTACTCCCTTCTGTTTTTCCAAGCATTATTGTCTTTTCCATTTCTTGCTTGACAATTTCTAACTTTCCCTGGTTCATGCTTCTCACATTCCACGTTCCTATTGTGTGCGTCGTACAACTCTGGACTCTCCTTTCGCATCTGTGCGCATCGGCCTCTGGGCTTCCTTTCGGCTTTGACCTAACTGCGTCATTAGTCACAGCGCTTGTCCTTGTCCTTTGTTCTTCCCCAGTAGTTCGGTGAGTGCCTTCTAACCTGGGGGTCTCATCTTCCAGGACTATCTCGTGTTGCATTTTGGATACTCTGTTCATAGGGTTTTCATGGTAAGAGGTATTCAGAGGTGGTTTACCAATGCCTTCCTCTGAGTTTGGATGCATCTTAGTCTGGTGTTTCAGCTTTGACCATTCCGCCTTGGGTGCCCCTGCTAGGAGTCTAGCCTCTTGGTCTAGACTCCTGACGGCATTGCTCTCAGCTTCTTCAACACTCTCAAACCTGCTCACCACGTTAAGGTGTGCATCCTAAAGGGGGGAGAGACACCTGTTAATAAACCTTTTAATCTTCACTGAATAAGAATTAAGTGGGGGGGAAACTGATTTCTGTTATAAACGTGGGCACTGTGTTTTGTGTTCATGAAATTATGCAGATCTTTATTTTAATGTGCAATGAGAGACTTTCTGTATAAGAATCTGGAGGGTTATTGTAGTGAAAGCCTTGCAGTGTGCTTTGATTAGAGACATGCTCTAATTATCTTAAATGTCTCAAATAAGATATTTTGAAATCTCAGTTATATGAGATATAACAGTGAGAAATATTTAATAGTAAATGTCTGTTTAAAACATTTGCTTGGCTAGTACATCACTATGTTGTATATCTTTTACTGCAAGTATGTTGACCACACAATTGTAAAACTCAGTATATTATTTTATCTAGCAGCTTGTTAACAATCTAATTGAAAGTAACTTATCCCACACTTTCCAGATGAGTTGCTGCATTAAAACCCTGCAGTATCAGGCAAAAGTACTGTGGCACCTGGAAAACCATGTGTAACAACCAGTTTCATCAGAAACTAGAATTTATTTATTTATTGTATTTATATACTGCCCCATAGCTGAAGCTCTCTGGGTGGTTTACAGTAACTAAAAACATTAAAAACAAATATACAAATTTAAAACACATCTTTTAAAAACAATTTAAAATGTATCCAGTGAAGCAGATTGTCCATGAAAGTTTATATTACAAGAAACAGTTACTCAGAGGTGCATAGCAGTGTTTGCTATTTTACCTATACTCATTCATTTCATAAAGAAAGGCAAAAAAGATACTGTGTAAATTAAAATAAAATTAAAAATCTCTCTTGGGCAATAATTCAGTCTCCCATCCCAAGCGTGCAAACTTGGCAGTAAGAGCTACAACAGAGTTCAGTCTAAGTTGCTTCTGATGCTGATCTATAAGAGTGACAGGGAACATTTTAAAATGGCCTTAGTAGAGTTTTGTATGTAAGAATATTTGATAAATAACTAGGTTTTTGTATTCAAGCTAGCGCTGTTAAGCATTTGCACTGAATAATGGTTTTAGCATTTAGGAACCTTTTTATGGCATAGGCTGGTGTTGGCACTGTAACCTTCTGATTGTTTAATATGTAATTCATGTATAGCAGTGTTGTAAGAAAGGAGAGAATTAAAAATATCCTTTGTGTAGCAGCCAAATGCATGTGTGTGTTTGAGGTGTCAACAAAAGATACACCGGGTTCAATGGATTTTTCAAAGGACTCATGGAAGTAATAGGCTTGAGGAGCGAGGACACTTTTACACATGTGGTGGTAAGTATGCCTTTAATAGGTTGAAAAGAATGTAAAAAAAATGATGATTGCCCTAGCAGTACCTCCAGGTCTCAGCAGTACCTCTAGGACTACTTGCATATTTCTGTTTGTATGCTACCTTATCCAGAAGATTCAGGACAAGTAGCCGCATGTGTTCAGAAATACATGGCTGGAGGTGATCATCTTAGATGTATTGAGGCTGAGCCATTTTAGGCTTTATTACTAAGCCTAAAATATGAACAATGTTCAAGAGAATAAAGGGTGGCACTGAAAATCTGTGAGCACTGACATAACGTGCCTCTGATGTCCTGCCCTTCTTATGCCATCATTGAAAACTGGTTGGTCTTGTTTCAGTTCCTTCTTCCCCCACACCTTTTTTTTAAAAAAGATAGATGACAAATGAGTGTCGTCACTTTGCATTCCCTTGCCTGTAAAAATGTTTAATCGTTTGTTTCCCTTCCCCTGAAATGTAGGAAAGTTTGATTGCCAACAGACTGTTAATATATTGCACAGCTTAGAGACATTTTTGCCCGGCTGTTTCCTGGTAGCCTTAATGTTCAGGGCATTGTTTTAAATCATTGAATGGTTTTTACACAGATTTTTCCGGATGGTTTTTTCCTCTGGATTGCGAGCAAGCATGGGAAGGGAAATCTCTGTCTGAGGGGAGGAACTGCTTGCCTCTGTCATGTAGCGTATTGGCCTGTTTGCCTGTAGAGAAGCCCATACTCTTGCTCCAGGTTCATTTGTTTCCTGGAGGTCCAGTAGAAATTGTAATGAAAAGTATACATCTCACCTCTTCCCCTTTTTGCGTGGTTAAGAATCATCCTGTTCTAGATGGGAGAAAAAAATTGATGAGATAGGCAGAATGATGCCAGTTTTTTTCCCTTAGCAGAAGATAAACTCCAGTGATTTTCCACTTATAGTGTCCGCTGAGACTGAGCTGTCTCTCCTGCCTATCTTGTGTCAAAACTCACATGACAAGAAGGGGCACTTTAATTCTCTCCTACTGAGGGGGGCTGAGGTTAAGGGCCTTGGGTTTGCAGGGCTTTGCATGCAGCAGGTCCCAGGTTCAATCCCTGATGGGATTTCCAGGTAAGGATGAAATAGACCCCTGTCTCAAACCCTAGAGAGCTGCTGCTGGTCAGTGTAGACAGGACTGTGCTAGATGCACCACTGGTCTGACTTAGTATAAGGTAACTTCCTATTTTGTGTTAAAGGCTGGACTTGTCTGATAAAAAAAAATGTGACTGAATGCAACTCTCTTATGGAGCAAAGATACCCCTTTTAAAGTATTTTATTTTGTTTATTTTATTATTTGTTATTTATATACCACCTTTCCTCCAAGGAACTCAAAGTGGTGGTACATGGCTCTCCCCCTCTGCATTTCATCCTCACAACAACCCTATGAAGTAGGTTATAGTTCCTTCACTTTCTTTGAATGTGGTGGTAGTATATTAAAAAGGATTTTCTTTTTAAAGGAAAAAGAAACAGCTCTTCACATTTACCTTGAAAATGGCAAGTGGGAAAGCCAGCTTTTCTCTCTCGAAAGGAACATTGGTTCACAGCTGCAGAGAACAACAAAACAAATTAACAGGGCAAACAGTCCTTGTGCCAGAAAACATTCAGGAATGTATAAATATGTCAAGGCTGCAGTATCAGCCGTGAACTGGAAAATGCAGCTGGTAACGTATGCCAGGTGTCACTAAGGATTGCTGTTGCAAAATGCATCGCCACCGCTGTTCCAATACAGCTCCATTGGGCTTGAGGCAGAGTGTGCTTTTGTGGGAGAAAAATTAAAATGTTTCATTGCAAAAAGTGCGTAGCAAATGAGGCCCATAAATCATTACTCCCCCTGCATGCACGTCCCTTTTTCAGCAAGACAAAATATTATGTTAGCAATCAAGAAAGTGGAATGGGGCCTAGTTTTGATTAAGTGAATTCCTGTTGGAAAGAGCCTCTTGATTTATGATATCATAAAATAACAACCATATAACCTTTGTAGCCAGTTATGGACTGCTTGAAAGTTTTTGGAGGAAACACAAACCTTAAAGATAATTCAGAAATGTATCCGTAGCCTGCTGTAGAAGAATAGTCTTCTAGGAAGCTAGTTTTTTGTAAAGATTCTGTCATCATTTCTGTTGGCCACCAAAGCATTTCACTGTAACTCATGAGTGGATGGTGGGTGGACGTTGCCACCAGCTGCCAATCTGGTCTCTCGGCAGCAGTGTTACTACTGTATGCTGGGACTGTGTGGAAGTGAGGCAGACGGCTGTGAGGTTTGGGCAATGTGGGCACACTGTCTCTAGGCAATCTGCTGCTTCTGCCAGTGCTCCCTCCGTGTTCCCTCATCTTGCTGCCACTGTGCCCCTCCCCACACCATCCTGGTACATGGTTGGGATACTGCTGCTAGTGGAGGAGAGGTCCCCGGCAGTGCCCATATCTCTCTACCAGCTGCATCTGTCATACCATCTCTCAGCTCTGGACATAGTCCAAAATTACATGGAGCAGAAAGCTTAAGTTAAACAGGGCTGGGTCTCATCAGTGCCTGGATAGTATAGAGCCATCCTATCAGGTATATTTCCTTGAGCTCCATCATAAAGAAAAGCAGAATATAAATGCAGATAAACATGTCTGTTTCTTTGGATGGTCCATGGTTAACAAGGTGTTTAAAATACCTGCTTGAATTGTTACACTTACAAACAATATTTATTTGTTTTTATTAGATACCTTACCTGCCTTTCACCACAAGGTCCCAGGGTGGGTTGCAACAATAAAATATACAATTGTAAAACAAATAAACAAGTGTAAAAACAAAAACAATTTTGCATATAAAAACTGTAAAAAAATGTTCCAGTGCAGATGCAGACTAGGATAAGGACCTCCACTTAAAAGGCTTGTTGGAAGAGGAAGGTCTTGAAAAGGAGCTGAAAAGACAACAGAGATGGCGCCTCTCTAACATTTAAGGAGAGAAAATTCCAAAGGGTAGGTGCCAACACACTAAATACCTGATTCCAACATTGTATGGAACAGACCTGATACCTGCAGGAGGCCCTCCACTGCAGATGACAGAGATCAGTTGGGTATAGAAGGGATGAAATTATGTTTTATGTATCAGGTTTGCATAATGTACCCATTGAAATTGTAATGTGTGCATGACAAGATGTGTGATAAAATGTCTTTGTCTGTGTGCCATTTATACCATGGCCATTTGACCTGTAGTTCTTCCTAATCCAGAGGTGGTCCTCCAGATGTTGTTGGACTACAACTCCCAACATCCTTGAGCTTGAACTGATGAGAGTTGGAAGTCCAACAACATCTGGAAGGCCAGAGGTTAGTCACTAATGGGTATATTGTCCCATGTGGAGACTTGACAATTGAATTACACCTTTCATAGAATCTACTTCCTTTTTCATTAAGGTGCTTCAAAACCAGGTTGATCACGTCTTCCCCAAAAGAGGAGCCTTTTTGATATGGCCATATCACAGGGAACATGTTTCTTTGAATGAAGATGGTTGATTAGGTCGTTGTGACTGCTTCCCTAAGGGCAATGTGTTTTTGAAGAATAAAATTCATAGAACAAAGAATTATTTTGCACTGGTGTGTGTGTGTGTGTGTGTGTGTGTGTGTGTGTGTTTGGAGACATGAAAGTTAAAATAATTACTTACAGCCCACCCCATCCTAGAACTCAAGACAAGTTGTATTCAGCTAAATCATATGGAGAGCAATCCCATTGATTTTAGTGGGTCTGTTCTACGCAGATACAATCTGATATATTAATATTTTTGTACAGTGTATATATTTTGTAACCTAGAGACTTCCTAGTTTATGGACACCTCAAATGTTGCTGAGTTTTGTGTCCATGTGGGTTTGTGCCACCTTGACTGCTTCATTTCTGTGGGCACCCTATTGCCAACTACTGATCTCGCAGTTGGAGGGAACTTCTGTTTGATAACATTTTTCTAGGTAAGTCTGTTGTAAGCAAATTGTACTCGCCTTGTAATATCGTTTTAGTTGGAATGCCATTCATGTTTTTTTAATGTGTAATCCTGTATTTTGTCTTTCTAAATAAACTTTGTTTTTATTTAACAGTCCTTTGCGTCACCCTTGGTGGTTAGAATTCTTGGCACTCATCAGGCCTTGCCAGACCTTTGAATCACAGTACGCTTGTTATAGTACAAAGAAGAGAGATGTAGTGGGTTGCAACACCAGCTAGGCTAAGGTGTGTACAGAGCTGTGTCTCCTAAACTCTTGACAAGTATGTGGCAACTATCCAGGGTGAGGTGTCAGCATGAAAACCAATCAATCTCGTTTTAAGAAGGTTAAGATTCATTTGAGATTGGCTCAGAGAGTGATAAGCATCTGGGGTTGTCCATATAGTCTTTGGACCTAGAATATGAGGAGCAGCAAGACCCAGAAACAGGATTCATAATTTTTAAGGGACCTTAGTGGCCTGATCTGCAATGTTTTCTTTGGAGTGTTATAGGATTTCTATTTTTCCCTGTTTGTTGATTTAATTAAAGGGTGGGAAACAGCAGGAGATAATTGCTGGTTCTAACATTACTTGAATCTGAGAACCTTTTCTAATTTTTCATGTTTTATGCTGCATATTGGTACATTCATGTATTTAATCCTCTGAACTATTTTCATTTTGTTTTGGCTGGTTCTCTCTCTCTGTAAAGTTGGATTCAGGTTAAATCCCAGTTGACATGACATTAGGAGTTTTTTTAAAAGGATTTTAATACGTATCCACATATAGTGAGATAATATATTTCTGTTTGCTAACTGGGTGTCTGTTCCACTAATGTTTAACATGGAAATAACGGATATATGGCAAGGGTGGGGAGCCTTTTTGGCTCCACAGGCCAGATCCATATCATATCCCACCATTGTGGATCAAATTTGGCAAATGGACAGGGCCTCCCATCTGTCGATCAACTGACATCCCAATGATCAGTTGATTAGGTGCTTTGAAGTCCTGAAGTTGGAACTTCAATGCACCACACAGAGTTGGCAAACAGCCTTGCTCAGGGCTTTAAAGTGCCTGAGATTTCAGCTTTACTATCCATCTGGAAATGGTAGTGATGGGCAATAGACCCAAAGCCTGCTTTCTGCAGGTATTAGCTGTGTGAGTTCCCACAGGGGGCCCACTTGTGCAGCTGATCCAGTAGGCTTTGGCTCTATACCCATCAGCTGATGACCAAACCCTGCTTCTCCTTGTGGTTGCATAATTAGGAGTGCACCCTAAAGCTCCTTCTTGTTCTTTGGCAGCTACATCTCTACCTTCCCCACATCTGACATCACAAGTGGCAGCAGGTGTGGGGCAATCGCCATGGTTTGGCCTGCGGGTTGAAGGGTCCTCTCTCCTGATCTATAGCAATCTGTACACACACACAGTTTTCAGCATTTGTCTTCACCTGGTAGGTTGGAACCTTTGGGTGGGCTGTGCCTGCACCTAAAGTTTTGTGTGAATCTCTGGAGGCATCACCACAGCATTGCACCTGGTTCCATTTCTGAGGAGTAGGTCTCATTTAGGAGCCATTCACTTCATTTTTTCACTCACTATCACAGGCGTCAAAAGCAAACCACAGCCATAAAAGTTGCTGCCAGATAACATTTGCTGTAAATTGCTGACATGTTACTTTAATCCTTTATTGACCAGGAAGTATTAATGTGGCTATCAAGAGCGTACTGCTTGACAAATGTCTCTTACTAATGCACAGTGTTTTGTCTTTGTTTGCCTCGCCAACAAATGTGATTATTGTGCATATTTTAAATCTAGAAGATTAGAGCATTTGATGAGTCAAGTAAGGCATTTAAAAATCATTCTGTTCTGTAAATGCCAATCCAGTATCAATGCCAGACTCTCTAAAGTAAATAATTCTAATGGCCAATAAAAGACCTTATTTAAACACTTTAACTACTTCATCAACCAATTAACAAATATTTAATGGCAGCTATCTAAGGCCACAATCCAGTACACACTTACCTGGGAGTAAGTCCCGTTGAATCCAATAGAGGTTACTTCTGAGTAGACATGTGTTGGATAGCAGCCTAAGTCTGTTTAGACGTTCATGAAACTCTGTAACCTGTCCATACTGATTTATCAAAGCCAAACAACAGATTTCTTGTTTTTTGGCATGCCGATTCAGTTGGAGAATCTGGTTGTGGGAGGTTCCAGAGGTGTAATTAACTCAGGACCTGGTGAAATATTTGCTCTCTGCAAGTTCATAAAGGTGTTTGGTGTTTGTGGAACCCATTATGTGAAATTATGCATGCACAGTTTGGAACCCCAAGTTATCCTTTTGCTTGGACATGCCAGGAATTATTGAACTAGAACTCTTTTGCATGCCCTCTATGTAGAGATGCCTGTTTCATAATTCAAGTGCCAAAATGCTCATGGGGGCTAGGCAGTTGCATTACATCACATCAATTTTACTTTGGTTGCTGATTGTTTCAGAATACAATTTGAAGTGCTCGTAGCAACATTTAAAGCCCCAGGCAGTCTTGGATCAGGTTAAGTGATTGCCTATATTAATATGAACCTGTCTGAGCCCTTGGAAGCCTTGCTCTCCAGCCCTTCACCAAGATCAATCTGGTTGGCAGGAATTGGGGACAGGGCCTTTTCAGTGGAGGCCTCACATGTTTGGAATACTTGCCCCTCCCTCTCTTTTGGCTTTTAAGCAGTCCTACAGACTTTTTTCTTCTGCTGAGCTTTTTTTAAAACTGATGATGATTTATGATTTTTTAAAATTAGATTCTTTACCTGCCCTTTACTAATGAGATCCCAGGGCAGGTTACAACAATTAAAAAAAATTAAAATCAGTTAAAGCAAATTGCAGCCAATAGAATAGAGTGGGTCCTAAAATATATATCTTGGGTGTCAAAGGCAAGGATAAAGAGGTGTGTCTTCTTATTTGCTGGCTCTTCATATGTAGCTTTAATCTGCTGATGTTCTGTTCTGTTTTATTTTGAACATTTTTATTGTAAGGCACCTCGTGAGGTTTTGCTATAAAAGGAGGGGTAGAAATATATTGAATAAATAAGGCATGAGCTCTACCATTGAGGTATGTGCCTTTCTGTTAAGGGTGCTGCTGCTTAAAGTTTAGCAGCCAGCTAATTGCATATATGGCTGAGTTTTTATTTTCTGTCTTAACAAAGAGCCTGGGGGTGCATCTTGGCTTGTTTGGCAGAGATTGGGTTTCACCTTCCTCTCTGTTCTTGATGGGGCAGAAGCCAGTGTCCCTATTTATGTGCTGCCTTGTTAGCTGTTTCAGTGTTTTCTGGAAGAGCCTTTGTACACACATCACAAAGGTACAGCAGCTGCTTCAAGACCTCTAAGCCAGAACACTTTTGAAGGATCCCCATGTTTTTGCTTTTTCAAAGGGTGCTGCAAATTCTTGATGCATCAGTAGAAATGGCTTCTTGGCCACCTGTTTTGCAGAGTGTCAGCTGAAGGCCTGAGACTAAGCCCAAACAAAGCACTTGTTCCCGCCTTCTGCTTTAGGGGTGAGCATTGCTCTCTCTTGGCTTTTTCTTTCACATTTTGAATATAGTGATTAACATCTTGCCATTCTGTGCAAAGTTTAGTTAAAGTCGCAGAAGGAGCCTACAGAAATCTGAATGTCAGATATCTTAATTGGTTAATAATAATGATTTAATTTCAGTGCATTGGACTTAGCTATTAACACTTGAGTTAATTGGTTGAGGATTACATGCAGTAAATTACCCGAAGAGTTTAATGGAGCCTGAATATTTGATCCTGGTCCATCCCTCTCATTCCCAAAGTTCACCATATCCATCTGGATGTTTGTGTGTTTTATTGCAACAACACTGGACTGCCTCTGTATTGGAGCCACGTGAAGTGAGGAGTTGTTTTGCCAAATGCCTAGCCCTGGTCAGGCACAAAGCAAATCAGTTTGAAATTTCAGGAGGCAATGAACACTTCTGGTGGTGAAGAAGTTAAATGGTTTATTAAGCAAAGCTGTGTACATTAAGCTGTCGTTTGTAAGTAGTGTATAAAGCACATGCCTGAGACATTTAGAAAGAGATATCATGCATAGGTGTTTATATGCTAAAGTTAGAGGCCTTCGAGCCAGGATAGATGCCAATGCTAGAGGCCGCCGAGCCAGGGTGGATGAGCTGGAGTGCTTAGTTTTAAAGGAGAGCGAGGTATTATACTGGGCATAATGGAAACCTAGTGGAATGGAAGGAATCAGTGGGATATGGTTAGTTTTGGATACAAACTCGACAGCAAGGACATGGGAGGACATGTTGGGGGTGGTGTCACTCTGTATGTCAAAGAGGGCATGGAGTCCCAAAAGTGGCAGATTACAGGATACCAGGCCCTAGGAGTAATTTAGTACTGAGAATGTACCATCCACATACACATCTGCCAACCCAAATGTCCGGGATGATCTTGAATTGGAGAATGAAATCAAGGAGGCATTTAAAGGAGGCAGTATTGCAGCAATGGTGACTTCCGTTACCCTCACATAGAGTGGGTAAATGCATGTTCTCTAGTCTTGACAAAGAAGTAAAATGTCTAGATACTGTAAATGACTCTGCCCTAGAACAATTGGTCATAGAACCAACCAAAGAGGAGACAATTCGGGACATAATCTTAAGTGGCACCCAGGAGCTAGTTATATGTGAGATATAAATTATGTAGAATTGATTGGGAACAGTGACCACAGTACTGTCAGATTCAACATATATGTAAGTGGATAATTGCCAAGAAAGTCCAACAGTTACATTTTTTACCCCAGAAGAGGAAATTTATAAAAAATGAGAGGATTGGCAAAAAGGAAGTTGGAACAGATAAGTCAAGAGGGTCCAATCTCTATTAAAACATAACAAGAGCCCTGCTGTGTCAGACCAAAGGTCCATGTAGTCCAGCATCCTGTTTTCACATTGGCCAACCAGATGCCAATGGCTGTGCTGGCTGGGGCTGACAGGAGTTGTAGTCCAAAACATCTGGAGAGCAGGGCACCCCGTTGGCAAACGCTGATCCAGAGGGTGCCTTAAGTTGATCTTGGAAATTGTGATAGGACCAAAGGAAAGCAGTGTCACCTTCCTAGGTTTGTAAGGACAGAGCAATTGAGGGCTTTGAAGTTGATTAGCCAGTTGATATGGATTAGGTGGCACTGTGGCCATTTAGGGAAAGGGGAAACAGAGAAGAACAATATGTACAGTGCCTTGCAAAAGTAATCAGACCCCTGACCAATGTTCTCATATTACTGAATTACAAATGGTACATTGTAATTTCATTCTGTCTGATATTTTATTTTGAAACACTGAAACTCAAAATCAATTATTGTAAGGTGACAGTGGTTTTATGTTGGGAAATGTTTGTAAGAAAGATAAAAAACTAAAACGTGTTGCTTGCACATTAATATTTGGTAGAGCCACCTTTCGCTGCAATAACAGGTTTACGCCTTTTGGGGTAGGTATGTACCAGCTTTGCACACAGTGTTGGAGGGATTTTGGCCGATTCTTCTTGGCAGATTCACTCCAGGTCGTTCAGGTTGGTTGGACGTCGCTTGTAGACTGTAATTTTAAAAAAGCACCACAGATTCTCAGTGGGATTGAGATCAGGACTTTGACTGGGCCACTGTAGGACACTCACCTTTTTTGTTCTTGAGCCATTGAAATGTTGCTTTGGCCTTGTGCTTGGGATCATTGTCCTGCTGAACAGTGAATTTCCTCCTGAACTTCAGTTTTGTAGTGGACTCAAGCAGGTTCTCTTGCAGTGTTTCCCTGTATTTTGCTCCATCCATTCTTCCTTTGATTTTTAACAAGATGCCCAGTCCCTGCTGATGAGAAGCATCCACACAGCATGATGCTGCCACCATCATACTTCACTGTAGGGATGGTGTGTCTTGAGGCATGGGTAGTGTTAGTTTGCACCACACATAGCGCTTTGAGGTTTGGTCAAAAAGTGCTATCTTGGTCTCATCTGACCACAAAACCTTTTCCCACATTGCAGCTGGGGCACTCTCATGCTTTCTGGAAAACTCCAGACGTGCTTTCAGACAGTACTTTTTGAGTAACGGCTTCTTTCTTGCCACCCTCCCATACAGGCCAGTGTTATGCAGAACTCTTGGTATGGTTGACTGGTGCACCATTACTCAACTCCCAGCCACCAAACTCTGTAGCTCATTCGAAGTGATGATTGGCCTCTCTGTGGCTTGTCTCACAAGTCTCCTTCTTGTTCAAGCGCTGAGTTTTGAGGGATGGCCTGTTCTTGGCAGTGCCTGGGTGATGTGATGCAGCTTCCACTTCCTGATCATTGATCCAGCTGTGCTCCTTGGGATATCCAAACACTTTGATGTTATTTTGTACCCTTTTCCTAATCTATGCATTCGTATTACATTATCTCTAACTTCTGTAGGATGCTCTTTGGTCTTCATTTTCCTTCAGATTCACAGCCTGACCTTCAGCAGTGGGGGTCTTTATCCTGACATTGTGACAGCAACTTTAATGGTTCATAAGTGGAGGCCAATGGTAAGGTAATTGTGTCCTTGATATAAACTGAGATCTTCCACAGCACAGGGTTGAATACTTACGCAAGCAACACGTTTTAGTTTTTTATGTTTCTTACAAACATTTCCCAACATAAAATCACTGTCACCTTACAATAATTGATTTTGAGTTTCAGTGTTTCAAAATAAAATATCATACAGAACGAAATTTTAATGTACCATTTGTAATTCAGCAATATGAGAGCATAGGTCAGGGGCCTGATTACTTTTGCAAGGCACAAATTTCAGTCCTCCTTCAAACAGTTTGTATCTCCGACAGTGCAAGAATGTCCCATGGAGCTAGCTTTATGAAAAACGGTTGTGATTTTGGCAGTTTTTGTGTTCACTTAGACAGCTGTAACAATCTGTACAAGGTTTGAGATAGACCCCTGGGTTGTGATGAATGTTACATTTTGTTTCTGCATTAGGTTTAAGCAATGAAAGTCTTTTGTGCATTTGCTGAAACAGGAACCGTCAGTCTAATTCCTTAGTGTTCTACAACATGTTGCTTTTGTTGTGTTCTCCTCCGATTGTTGCTTCTTTGTAAGTGTGGCTTAGTGAACAGGGGAGGGGGGAAGACAGAGAATGTGGAACAAAGCTGTGTTATATCTCTTTACCAGGTATGGAGAATTTCTGTCCTTTTCCCAGGGACATTCTTTTCTCTTGTAGCACAGAAAAAGCCACCCTCCCCCCATTGCAGGGGCCTTTTGTTGCTGAGTTACAGCACTACGAGGCCTTTATATTCTGATTCAAGGAGGGAGCCTGCAGCCATATATGTAGTCAGCTTTATATAATGTGCAAGCAGCTCAGATTTGCTCCTGTAAAGCAAAATGCAGTAATAAGTGGAACTTTGGCTACATGGATGGCTCTGAGGCATTCTTGCCCAATAAATGTGGCGCTAATTTACCCTTCCTGATTTATTTCCTTTAACCAACAGAATAAGCGGTGTCTTCATTATAGACTTAATGCTGTTAAGGCTTGCCTGTAGGAGTTGCGCTGAGTGGCAGAAGCTGTCAGCTGCAGGCCGCAGTTTGCCAACATAGTTATTGGCACATCTGGCTAAAGCTCCGAGTGGTGCAATATGACCTTGGGCTGTGCTTGGAAAAGGCCCTTGGGGGCAGTGGGTTTATTTATTTGTTTGTTTATTTAATTTATATCCCACTCTTCCTTCCAGTAGGAGCCCAGTTGGCTTTGAAGGGGAGGGACTCCAAGGCTTGATCCAGGAACTGCATGTCTGATAGTATTTCCATATGACAACCAGAAACATTTTGCGTATGTGTGTGTGAGAGCACATCGCTTAGAAATGCAAACGATTAAGTGGTATATAAATGTTTAAAATAAATAAAAAATAAACTAGACAAAGTCATTTTTTAAAAAAAATAGCTGCATCTTCAATAACAATAAAACAACCAAACCATTACCAGCTTTAAAATTATCTGGCCCTTGCCTCTCACCCCACCTTACCCTACCATACATTTTACGGCATCCTATACATCACAGATGGGCAACCTGCAGTCTGATTTTTATAAAGCCCCAACACCACCTGAAGCTGCCCCATCCTATCATAATTCCTTCCTCCTTACCGTTTCCTCTTTAAATTTTCTGACTTTTTCAAGTTTTTTCTCTCTTCTCCCTACCGCCTTCTGTGTAGTTTTAGAACAGTTGGAAGGGGCAGCATTTTATTTGATGAAAATAAAATTTGCTTTTTAAAAACACTTTTTCCTATTTGTATGGCTTAGGGAAAGGAAGTGCCCCCCTTTACTAATAATGAATTAGTAGGCTTCTGTTGGGTGGGTATGTGTAATACACTAAAGTCAGAAAGGAATTGCTTTTTCTAGCTTTCTAGAATCCTAACTCTGGTGGTCAGTGGCCCTAATTTTTTTTTTAAAAAAAAGCTTGGTATAGTTATTTGAGAGTAATCCCATCACAACCAGTGGGGCTTATTTCTGAGTAGAGTTTATAGGATTGGACATTCTAATCTGATATAGCTATGGTGACAATTGAAACAGCATGATCTTTACTATGGATTAGTTAATCTAACCCATAGTAGTTTTATCTCTGGCTCCACCCATCTTTGGTTCTGGCTCCTCTTTCCACCCTCATTTGGTCCTTGACAGATTACCTTCCAAGGAATGAAGCCCTTATCAAGACAAGGCTGCCCACCCTGCTATATTTAATCCAGCAATTTAGATCTAATGATAAACTACAACTGGTAGTTAGTGTTCATCTTTCTTGTATTTGCTGGATCATTACCTAAATATATTATCTGTAGCCACCAATCAGTCAATTTTTTTTTGTTTCAGTCTCTCAAATTTAGACCAGATTTTTTGGTATTAATTTGACAATTATCAGAACATCCCACAGCTTTTTCATTGTCAGGGAGACCTTCCATTGTTCCATGCAGCAAAAGGTATATGACAAATGCATTTTTATAAGGTCATGTACCTTCATTGATGTCAGAAACTCCAACAGTGTTATTTATTGTGATTCTGAAGAAAATAACATCCCATAACTTTCTGATGTGTATAAATTATTTAATAATGGAATAAGTCCCCCCTTTCCAAGTGTGTTAAGCAGTATTTTGAAGTTCTGTGCAATAGGCAATGTATGTCATTTGCGAAGAAAGCTTCTTTGCTTGAAGTTCAGCTCATTTCAGCTGTGTGAGAACAGGCCCTGTGTTCGCAACACAAGTCACTCTGTTTTACTTCCTTAAGTTCACTAATTTCCCACATGTCCTTTTGATAAATTGCTGTTCTCCAGTAGAATGTTTTGTGTGCCTTGCAGTGGTTACAAAACGTTAGCATTCGTGTGCTTATACGGTACCATTCTGTGTTTAAAAGATTGTAGGACTGAACAGTATGTTTAGCTGATAAGTTCTCATTAATGGGCTCGGCTAATGTCCTAAATGTCAGATATGTGCTCCTTTTCATCTGAGAGGGAAAAGAAGGGAGAAGCAAGGTTATAGCTGTGGCTGTGGGCACACTAGTCGCTTGAAAAACAGCCAGAATGGTTTTTCTGGCAGCATTTTGAAGTGACACTGCCCTCTGCTGGCCACATCTCCCTTTCCAACTGCTGCCTTCACACCTTTCAGGACCGCCCACAGCAAAGTGTTGGCCCAATAACTCTTTCTGCCTGAGCCTGCAGCAAAGCGTTTCCATTGGCCACACCTGGAAGACAGAGGGGTCGATCTACCAATCAGTTGCAAAACCTCCCTGAACCTAATATTTAAAAAATGCACTGGAGCTGATCTGATGAGGTTTTAAGTGTTAAAAGGAGCAGAGTTTGACTAGCATCGTGTGCCCCCGTTTTGAGAAAAGAGCTAGAGACTCGGTGGAACCAGCACAACAACAGTGTGTCTCTACCCTTAGATTGGAAGAACGGTCATAGCTCAGTGGTAGAACATCTACTTTGCATACAGACCGTCCCATGTTCAACCGCTGGCATCTCCAGGTAGGGCTGGGAGAGAAGACTGCCTTAAACCCTGGAGAGCCACTGCCAATCAGGGTAGACAGTATTGATCTAGATGGATCATTGGTCTGACTCAGTATAAGGCAGCATCCTACGTTCCTTGTGGGGATAAATGAACGAATATAGTTGCATGTCCTTTCACTTGAGATGAGAGTTAACGGTATACACCCATGTCTTCACAGAAAAGATGGCCAGGCATAAAGGGGTATTACTAAAGAATAACTTTGAGAAGCATAGTGTATCCTTTGGGGGCCTGATTGTGGTGCCTTCATCTTCTTCAAAGGTTTGTCCTTGTCCATATCTTAGTCAGCTTTTGCCCTTGATTCACCTTTCTGGAGTCAAAAACAAGGCACTTGTCATATATATGTCAACAGTGTGGCATCCATTTAGGCTTAGGTTGATTGTGCTCTGCTGCCACAACATTTAAAATCCTTGTCACAATATGTCTTTACAACCCAGTCGTTGCCCTTCTGAGATCAGGGGCAAAGAACATGCCCAACCCCACCAAGCCTCAAAATGTTACAGTCGGATGACTTGTGAAGAAGCTCCAATTTTGCTACTGCCTTAATCTCCAAAGAACACCACCAGTTGTTGTTTGAACAATGTATTTAAAGATCTTTGGTGAAACCCGGTTACATGGGAGTGACCGAAGAGAATCACTCACAGTGTATGGTCTGAGAAACCAGAATCCCTTTTTGTATGGAGAGAGGTTATAATTTCAGGACTTCTCTCCTGGCACAATGATCTCTAAATCTTCATTGCATAGATAATCTTTTAGGCATCCATTAGGACCCTAGAATGAGGGGATTGCTCTTTCCATGAAGATCTAGTTTTGTCTCTGTAATTTTATTTACACTGCTGGTTTAAATTTTTCTCCTGCAGTGAAACTAGTAAAAGCCTTTTTCAAGCAGCCTCAGGTGCCATCTGGATTTTTTCTTATAGCTTTGGAAAAAGTATGTTGGCCATATCTGTGAATGAATCACTATATTAAGTAACTCAGTAGACTTGAACGTTCCTGGAAAGCTTAGTGAATGTAATATTGCATAATCTTTTTTTTGTGTGAAGGGCATAACTGAAGTCATGTTACTGTCAGGAAGTTGTCCTGAAGCTTTGGCTCCAGTCTTTGGGCTGTCCTTGTTTAGTTTTCTGTGAAGAGGTTTTGAAATAGACCTTGTGTTCCCCAAAACTTGCAAGAAAGTCAGACTTTACTAGACTAGAGTGTATTTATCCAAATATTTCTTTTGCTAGTAATTACTACAGGAATACATGGAATGGAAAGCTGGAGCTAGTTGAAATTGGGTTTTTTTACATATGTAAACATGATCTCGTGTAATAAACTGGATTAACATATATTTCAAATTGGACCAAAGTTATATTTTATAGTGAACTTCAGTGTAAAGCACTGCTTTATACACCCTGCTCTCCCCTACTGCCTACCACATATTCATTTGCAAAACTTAAGTTGCTTCACATACTCATTTTTTCCAGTTACTTGCAGTAGTGGGATGTCTTAGACTTACAAACCACCCCTAGTAAAAATTGCTTGGGTCTTTTTTTCGAATCATCAGAGGAGGAGATCTCAATAGCTTCTCTGGGCAGCTTGTTCCATTTTCTCACCAACATGCTAAGCCAGCCAGAGGATGTGCCCACATGGGGTTTTGTCAGGAGGATCAGAATAACTCACCAATATATCTAATCCTTACAAGTTGTTGCACACCTCACTCAGCTTGCATGGTGGGAGGCATTTTAAAGAACAAGGAGGTGTTGTGTGGCAAGTTCCCTTCTCCCTCCATAATGTCCAGTTTGGCTTACCCATGCTGTGAAGTCATTATGCATGTTTTTCCACCGTGCTCCACATCATGGGTTGCTGCCAGTGGGGACACTTGAACACTTGATGCTTTCTTCAACTGAGCCAGACCATTGGTTTATCTAGTCCAGTACTATTTACTTTGATGGGCAGGGACTTTTACAGGTTTTGGGCAGTGTTCTTATCCAGTACTTGACAAATGGAGATGTCTGGGATTGACTTTAGGACTTCCTAAATGCAAAGCATGTACTTTTGCCGCTGAGGAATGCAGTGTAATAATGTGGGAGTTTAAGATTACTTACGTTGAAAAAAAAGTAATTTGAAAATGTCCTGTTTCTTCCACTAATGGCAATAATAGATGCTGGTGGTAGAATCGCATTTTATAATTTTAACAATAAAAATAAATTTTGTTCCCAGTGAAATACACTGACACTTCAGTTTGCTCAGAATATTTACTTTTCAATGCAGAAAATATTTATTTATTGCAATACATCTTTCATGATACAAATCCTTCAGTGTGACTTACAAGAGACACTAAACTATATTTTTTAAAAACTACAGCAAACCATATCAACTTATAAAAAGCTATCAGGATCCATCCCACAGGGTAGTTGTTGGCCCTGTAGTGGGATGAGGATAGACCAGTTGGACCAGGATCTGAGATGGTCTTTCCCTCCTCCTCTCTTTCCTGGAATGGGAACATAGGAAGCTGCCTTATACAGGGTCAGGCGATTAGTCCATCTATCTCACAGTTGTCTACACTGACTGGCAGTGGCTCTATAGCGTTTTCAGACAGGAGACATTTGTAGCCCTATTTGGAGATGCCGGGGATTGAACCTGGGGCCTTCTGCATGCAAAGCAGATCCTCTGCCATTGACCTATGGGCCATGGCCCTCCCCCAAGTCTTCCTACAGGACAGTTTGATAAGACTGCTCTGGTGCTTGCTTATTTATTTATTTATATACCGCCCCATAGCCGAAGCTCTCTGGGCGGTTTACAGCAATTAAAAACAAATTAAAAAAATTTAAAACACAGAAAACAATTGAAAAACACAGTTTTAAAAAATGTAAAAACAATTTAAAAACATATACAGGATTCTTCATACATGTGTCTGTTGCATTGCAGATGTGAGACAGAAGTATGCATATTGGTGAAGACACTCAATGTTTAACAGAAAGAGCTGTGTGTGAAGTAAGTGATGCACACATGATATGAAAACAACTTACTTAGGTGTGAGCATGATGGTGGCAAGTCCATCTGGAGTAGGCTCTGAAGTAGCCTTTGCCAGCACCCTCCCCCTTAAAATGTAGGCCTAAGCACCTGCCACAGAGGAAGATCATCTTTATCCAAGGCAACACCTTTATATTTCAGGGCCTCCTGAGAAGGACTGTAATTCCCTGAGACATGAATCATCTGGCTTGTAGAACATAAGTGCATGAGCTTGGGTCATCCTGACACTTAATGCTTTTGTCATCTTTTGCTCATGTAATCTTGCCTTGCAATATATGGTTGAACATGGCAATAAAGCTTGCAGATGCCACCTTAGGAGCCAAGCCAGCCCTGGGTATTGGTTGAATAATGGCATCTCAGCTTGGAGGTTCTTTGGCTGGATGAGCCATGAACTCCGCTTCTGGGTGTGTTGCGTGGACAACAGGTATATACTCCATTTATGCCTTTTCCCTCAGCTAATTTACCGGTTTCTCAGCTTAGGGGTGTTCACTAGTAGGGAAAGTTTTGAGAAAAAAAATCCCCTTGGGGAGGCCCACATCCTGTGTATTTGGGGAAAAAAAGAGAGACTTTTCAGAGCAAAGAGGTTTCACTTCCCCCACCAGGTCTCCTCCTGGTTTGGAGGCCAGCAGTGTGGTTGGAGGGAGTGAAAGGAACTCTCTCTGGGATTTGCTGCAATCACATGGGATCTCTTCTCCAAGGCATTGCAGCAAGATGGTGCTTGATAGAATGCTGAGACCAAAGTCTTTTGTGCTTGAGAAATCCCTATTTGCTCTTTTTGTCTGTCTCTGAGGGATCAGAGAGACCAGTTGTGGAGGTAGGGAGTGAGCAGAAAGGAGAAGGTAGGCCCTGCCAAAAGAGAACTTATATTGGGTGGGAAATGCTGCTTTCCAGAGTGGGCCTCTGTGAACGTATCCAGAATGCAGTAGAATGCCTTGCTTCCTCTTTGTGGTGGGGAGTCTTCTGTGTTCGAATCAGAACCTGCTTTAAAGTTGCTTGCCCTATTCCAAGGCTTGAACAGTAGCAGTGAATACCCACAGAGTATCCTATTTGAATAAAACAAAATATTATGATTACGTTTTTAAAAAATATAATTTTTAGACCCATACTCCGAACAACTTAACAGGAAGGTCAAAAATTGATTATGCAAAAATCTCAAATGCATGCTTAAAAAAAAGAGGTGTGGGAATCTTCTGCTAGTATTTTCTAAATGGTGTTTTTTATTATGGCATCATAATAAGGCCTGAAAAAATCCTTAAGTATGTCTTGCAGCTGCAGTTGTGCTTGCTATCAAATCTAGGAATCCTCCGTGCTTGGTTTAGTTAAAACAAAATAAATTTCTACCCAGCCTTTCAGTTTAAAGTAGTTTACAAGTTGAAAAATAGTAATTAAAATGATACAAAAATATCATTTCAATTTCACTGAATGTAGTGGCTAGGGGTATGGTGAGACTACATTTTGGAAATTGAGTTTGCAAGACTGAGCAAGCTATGTTTTCATTAGCCTGGTCGTTAGGTTATAACTAGGATTCCTTAAGCAGTCAAGACTCAGAAGTTGTCATTTTGATTTTGTGATCCTGTAACAACTTGCATTGATATAAGCAAACAGTTCCAGGATGTTTGAGGTATGATCTCTGCAGACTTTTGGCCATTCACAGATCACTTTGATTCTCTACTGAAAAGCCATTAAGAACTCACCAGGAAGATCCACTGAGAAGCTAGTATGTTACTGAACAGGTAGCTATTTTTTTCAAAATTAGGAAGCAGATGGTAAATAAATTTTCTGTTGGCTCCCCTATGAATCATATGTTTTATTACATGAGCTATCAACTTTTAATGTTCTGTAACTGTTACCTGTTTGTCTAAATGTGAATTCTATCAGCCAAAGATATATACCATTCTATTATTTACATGCTAGCCTATGAAGAGGAATTGCTTGTTAAAGAATTTATATTTGTGATTGTTAAGGATTGTCCATTAATTCAGCAATATTTAACATTTATCTAGCACAGGGGTTCTTAACCTGTGGGCTTCACAGGTTCTGTGAAGTTGGCACAAAGAAAGGTGTTTTAAGTTTTCTTCCTGTTACTTTGAAAATTGTCTTTGTGAAAAAAAAT
Source organism: Rhineura floridana (assembly GCF_030035675.1). Lineage (NCBI taxonomy): Eukaryota > Metazoa > Chordata > Lepidosauria > Squamata > Rhineuridae > Rhineura > Rhineura floridana. Next base: position 206,982,542 of record NC_084483.1, on the reverse strand, counting down.
ATTTTTTCTGTACGTGTTTTCATTTTTCTGGCGAGCGGGTCCATAGCTTTCACCAGATTCTCAAGGGTGTGTGTGTCTGTGACTCAAAGAAGGTTAAGAACCCCACTGATCTAGCCCAACTCATGTGTTCAGAGTGGTTCTCATATGGTGATGGAACAAGAAAAAAGGATGATCTCAGGGAGGGAGGAAGTAGATTCTGAGGAGATGGCCTTTATCTCTCATGTCAAACCTTTGCAAGCAGAATCATCCCTCTCTTTTATATATAAACACTGTGGGTTATTTCCAGCTAAGCTACACTTAGAATAGGCCCATTGGATTTAATGGACTTAAGCTAGTCAGTCCATTTTTATTGTATCTCTCGTGAGTAAGACAAACGTTGGATTCGACCCTCTGATACTTATTTATTCAGAAGTCATTTATATGTCAGCTTATATTCAAGTATGTATGTTTAATACTGCAGTCTTTAATTGAATTTAAAATTCTAATTTAAGATTCTGTTCTACACACCCACAGTATATATTTTTGTGGTTTGGTTGTATTCTCTGGGAGCTGCTAAAAAATCAATGTCATTTTTTTCTGAAAAGAGACCAATAATGAGAAGCCTTCCTGATCTATCTATCTTCTGGAAGTAGGTCTTGTGCAGCTATAAAGCTTTGATTAACAGAAATTCAACAATAGAAGCTTTTCCTGGCATTAAGATAGAGTGATAGAAAGCTTCACTTTCTGCACTTTGCTGTTTTGCCACTGTTTAAATGTAGGGAATCCCTGCCACCCCAAAAAAAGTTGGCAGCATAGAGTGGTATCAAAGTGGTCTATGGTTGGCTCACTTGAGCCATTTATGATTGGCACATGCCAAACAAGTGGCTAAAGGAGTTCATGATGTGAAGCTTAAAGAAGAGGTAGGAGGCAGCAAAACTGAAGTGAAAGGGAAATGGTAGAAGCACTAGCAGAGGGTGAATGTTAAACAGAGGTTGAAAAGATGGCAGATAGTCATAGCTTTTTATTCTGCCTTCAACTTGGAATAACTAACTTATTCATATTAATGAGATGTACTACCCCCACAGAACAATAAATTGGAAGTGAGAGGAGGGAATCTTAAATTGCACCTGAAATGGAATAATTTTTCCTAGAATATCCTAAAAGGGGAAGATCCATAGCTCCGTGTAGGGATGTAAGAAGGCACCGTTTCCCATTCCGCCCTCTATTTGTCACGTGCAGTGCTGTTTCCATTCTGTTGAATTTTGTCTTTTGCCAAAATCTGCATTATTCATCTTGCTGTCTGCTGGGATGAAATTACGTAATTTATGTAATCTATCAGTTATGTCACATTACCCCATTTATTTCATTTCAAAGGAAATGTAATGCAGATGGAGGGGGAAAGTAATCAATCGCATATCGTTTGCAGATTAAAAGCAACAATAGCAGCAAATACCAAACACGTTCACTGGATTGGTTTCTATTCAGGACATGGGACGAATAAGCACACATTGGCAATGCCTGCCCCCATTCTTGTTTTGTCGGAATTTTCCAACGTCCCTAGTTCCATGGCAGAGCTTTGGCTGCGGAAGGATCTGGGCTCAATTCCTGACATCACCAGTTATCTGCAACAGCAACAAGAAAAGGATTGGGGACTAGTCAAAGCATGTGGCCATGGAAGACCTCTCTTTGCTTGAGGTCCCGTAGAGCTGCTGTCAATCACAGAGAGGCATTACTGAGCTGGACAGTCTGGTGGCCTGACCTAGCACAAGGCACTTTTCCCTCTGTTTGAGATTATTCCACCTCTCTTCTCTGGTGTCTCAGGTTTGTCTGTGCTTCTCTCTCTCTTTCCTTCCCCCCCCCTCCAATTTTCTCAGACAAAATGTACCAAGGGATTCAGGAGCCAAGGTATTTGGGCTGTCTTGTGTTTAGCAGCTTCTGCCTGAACCCAAAGCAGAGCCTGAAGAAGCCAATTAAGTGGGCTGGAATTGAGCCAGAACATACCACGTTGTTTATTAGCAAAGAGGCTGAACTACTTGCTCACTGGCCATTTAATGTCTTCTTCCTGAATGGTTGCAAGAATATAAGAGAATAAACTGGAATCTACAGAGGTCAGAATGGGTTATCTGCCATAGCTAAGGGAAGCCTTATGAAAACTTAACCCGAAAAGATTGACTCTACACAATGAGAGAGCTCGTCCAAAGAAGAGACCCTTGTGGGTTCTGGGAATTTATTTTATGAAATAGCCAAGTGCAGTGTTTAGGCCCCTAAAGAGGAGTTGAGTCCTATAGCTGCATATGCAGAAGGTCTAGTCTTCAAACAGCTGGAACCCAAATATCCTGCCTAGGTGTTACTGCCAACAAAATGCTTTTCCCTTCCTCTGCTTTAAAAAATATTTGTATTGCATAGGGTTGCCATATTCCAGTTCCACAAATCCGGGCAGGTTAATTTGCATATTATGTAAAGTATTTGCATATTATGCAAATATCTGCATATTAATATTTGGATTGTCCAGTTGTTTTGTTTTTGTGCCTAGGAATTACCACCAAAAGCTGGGGAAAGATGTGAGAAATCTTTTTTTTAAAAGCAACATTTTCAGCCTTAAATGCCTAGACTCTAGTTTCCAACACTATGGAGTATTTATTGATTAAGAGAATTTATATCCTGCCCTTTTGCTGTTAAAAACAGAGCTCAGCACAGCTTACAAATATAATAAAAACAATAAAAATACATAATCAATATAAAAACATAATAAAAACACAAAATAGCAACAAACAAAGTAAGTCAGGGCAGCAGTATGGTTAACCATATACGATATATTTCAAAGATGTGGTGGGTGGAGAAAAACAAGAAGCCAAAATGTTAGGAAAAGGAGTCTTGCACACCACATGCTCAGTTCTAAATACTGTTGCAGCAAGCTTTACAAGTTCCTCCAGTATTCCACTGGTGCAGGCACTCAGACATTCAAAGTATCTGTATGCTTCTTATGTTTTATAAAAGCAGAGCTTTGCTTAACTCAAAAATTCTTCTCCCTTTGATCAACCACATCTACACAGGTTCCACCTCCATACTCAAAATGAAACTGGGCCCGGAAGTGTGCAACAACCCCACACATACCTTGCTAATTAGATTACCAATGCCAGGATGTCTGTCTTATCGACTACTCCCCCCCCCCCAGCATAATGAAAGACCCAGTCCTGGGCTCAGAAAGAAAATAAATATCTGGTCCTCTTCAAAGTATTGATAAGCCTCTTGTTTTAATTGAAATAATAATTATAAATTCTTGCTCTTATCACTAATGGGAGTTAATTATCTTGCATATGCTGCTGTTGCTTCTGTTTTATTTTATTTATTTATTTATTTTAATTTCTATACCGCCCAAAGCCAAAAGGCTCTCTGGGCGGTGTACATAAGAGTAAAACAGCAACATAAAATACAAAAACATAGAAATAAATAGCAAACTCAACAGAACAAATAATTAAATAGCATTAAAATACAATAAAATACAATTAAAGTGTAGTTAAAACAAGCAAAGACTCACATACATACACACACCAATCTCATTCACACCACACAGCATACATCCGGCAACAATGTCCCACGCCGAAGACTCTCCTCGCGCAGTGCAGCGGCAACGATGAAATAGGCTGGGACCTGGTCCTGCAGGCCGTGGCAGCTGTTAATAGCAGCAGTCCAGCAGGAAGGGTGGTGGTGGTGGTGACAGCCAGGGGAAGCAGCACAGCAGCAGCAGATGACGAGGGGCTCTCCCTCCCTGGCAGCGCAATGTTCCTCTTCCTGCAGGCAGAAGGTCTCCCAGGCCTCTCAGCCAGCCAGCCAGCCTACATATCCCTCCCTCTATGGCTGTAACGGAGTGAGGTTAAAGATAAGTGAAATGCAAATAGGAAAGAAATACCATACCAACCACAACAAGATTCCTACGAGTAAGGCAGAAAACTAAGCATCTCACAACCAGTCAGGATTCTTAACCAAAAACCAAAAATATGATAAATGAAGAAATATTTATATAAGCATGACTATCAAATATATTTATTATTTACACAAACTGTAAAGATATTTATTTATTCAGAAGCAGGTCCCAGTGTATTCTGTGGGGCTTACTCAAACAGGGACAGAAATGCAACCTCAAGTGATAAGCAACTTCATTCACACAACCCAAAATTCCAAATCATGCCACTTTATGCTGTTTTGCAACTGTTTATACTTGTTTTTATGGTTATTGGATTTTAAATGGCTTTATTTCTTGTTGTGAGCTGCCTTGGTTTTCAACCGTACCTCACAGGGATGTTGGAAAGACTCCATACACACGCACGCACACACTGCAGATGTATAAATACATACAGCCCATATAATAGTTTATTGTCAAACCAGTTGGTCATTGCAGAAAAATCAGTATTAGTTTTAAAAAAATCAGTATTAGTTTCCTACAGAATAAAAACTGTAATACCTAAGTAAGCCCCGCCTACTTCCTTTAAAATAGGACTGGAGAAGGGGGCAGAAAGAGTTAGAACACAAACACAATTCTTTTTTACATTCACTCCAAAGTCCCATTGATTTTGAGCACATTCATAACCATGTCTACTCAAAAGTAAATCCTATTGAATTCAATGGGATTTACTCTGGGCATATGGGATTAGCATTGCTTTTAAAAAAAAGCAAGCATTGGGAAGGTTTTCAAAACACTGCCCAAGATCTGACTCCTGCACACAAGAGGAAAAAAAACTGAAATGTATATACTTACCCAATTTAGGAGATTTTCAGATAAACAGGATAGGGGGCACCATTTTGTTTTCTAGACACTGCCTCAGGTCAATGAAACTGAAACAATCCTGGCTTCTCTGATTGGCTGCAATCCTGAACGGGCGGGGTTAAAGCTAGGAAGTGCATACAGTACTGTTTAAAGAAAGATTTAACCGTCGGGGGGGCGGCTGACGTTTTTATGCATATCTCGAGAACCGGACCACCTAGAAACTTAATTTTTTTTTAAATTAAAGCTGAGAATCCGGGCCACCTAAGGGGCTAGCTGGGCGCCGGGTGGCATGCATAGAATCCGGGTAAAACCCGGCTAACCGGGCAATATGGCAACCCTAGTATTGCAGGGCTGTGTTGTGGGGGGGATCTTCTTGCTAGAAAGGTGGTAGTTGAAGCCAGCAGAGAAGAGGTAAATCTATGCTCTGTGGGAAGAATTGGATTTTTGTAGAGGGAAGAGGAGGAGGAAGAGATGTGAAAAGCACAGTAGTCTGACCCAGTCATAGCAAGACGTGTGGAAGGAGTCATGGAGATAAGAGGCGAAGTATCTAATAGACAAACGTGTGCAGAGCTGAGGATGAGTGTAAAGAGTATATGACAGAGAAGGCATATTTGAAGTGGAGTTGTGGAAGTCTGGTGGCTGGAGAACTGAATTTTAGGTGCAGAAAACCCGGATGAAAGTTCCTGTTGATCGCAGGGAGAAGGTAATTGAGTAATGTCATCATTTTTTGGTCTAAACCTCATTGCAGAGGAGCTATGAAGCTTAACCCTGAAGTTCCCAAACTGTGCTTGGTGGATCAGGTAGTCTGTGGCATGTCTGTAAAATTACTTATTTATTTGTTATTTGATTTGTATCCTGCCCTTCCTCCCAGCAGGAGACCAGGGTGGCAAACAAAAGCACTAAAATGCTTTAAAACATCATAAAAACAGACTTTAAAATACATTAAACAAAACATCTTTAAAAACATTGTTTAAAAGCTTTGAAGAGATACAATTAAAATGATACAGCACCTAGCACAGTGTATTACAATTTCTATAACAGGCAGGAAAATTAAGTGGTCTGCCAAAACCCTCAGCAATTTTCAAGTGGTCTGTGGGGGAAGAAGTTTGGGGATCACTGGCCTAACTCATTCTGAGCTCTTTGGAGGAAGGTAATGGCATGGAGATCAATTTGTGGATATGAAATTGTTTTTATCTGATTTGGATCGAGGGTATGTTAACAAATGCAATGTTTCTGCAGGGATTCCTCCATTCTTTTAACTATGGAGGACAGGAAGTACCCAAATAAATTATCCAAAACTGGCGTTGACCTTGCAAATATGTGTATGGATACAAGTCACAGGGAGTCATTGCATGCAGTTATCAAAATGGAGTAAGGTCAAATAGGTGACTATAGTAAAGTAAGTAAAATTTACAGCTCTGCCTATTCTTAAATCACTCCAAACAGCTTCTCTCTTCCTGTGAGCACTTATTTATTATTTCTTAGATTTATATCCTGTCCTTTCTCCCAACAGGAGCCCAGGGTGGCAAACCAAAGCACTAAAAACACTTTAAAACATCATAAAAACAGACTTTAAAATATATTAAAACAAAACAACCAATTAGAGGCCCATCTTTCTGCACTGGTCTCATCCTATTCAGTCTTACAGCTCTGACTTTGTTTTTCCTGTGTAGCGAAAAGGTATTTTCACTGGCTGACATTTTTTTTTCAAAATTGGGGAATGGAAAGGGCAAGCTGAACCAGCAGAGAAGTTGTAAGATTCCTTCTAAAGCATTTCCTTTTGTTAACTTCTATTCGCGCACACAGAAGGTTGTGATGTATAAATTGGCTGAATTCATCCATTAAATGTTATGTCTTTCATAATAGCAATGGGCCTTTCCCCTCGATACGCAACCAGTTCCATCATATTTATTTCTTAACCAAAACAACGCCTCCAGGCTAAGACAAGGTGTCTCTTGAGTCAACTGCCTTGCTTTGTTTGCGTAGACATGGATCTGCCAAAGTACAGTAGACTGGATATTTCTGTCTCCTTCCAAGAACAATATGGATTCTACATCACCTGCCGTTATGGGAAAAGTAAAAGGTATCAATTTTCTGTTGCTTTGGCTTTCCAGTGCAGGACCTGAGCTTTGCTCTACTGGCCGATGTCTTGCTTTTCAGTTTCAGAGGCAGGCAGTAAAGCATGAACTCACAAGTCCAATGTCAATTACAGTGGCGAGGTGTCCCAAAAACAGGATGTAATCGAAGTTTTAGCTCAACTCTGGAACATGTGAATTGGAACACATTGAGGTGAAGCTGAAGAGTAGCCTCCCAGTGTCTGCATGTATTCTTTCCAGTAATAGCCATAACCTCTGTTTCCCTGATGCGCTAGCTGTCAGTGTGCAGGGACCTTTTCTTCACTGGGCAGCATTCACAAATTCAGTTCCCCACCCTGTGATCTTTCAACAGGCCTTTTAAGTAGAGACCTTATCCCAGTCTGTGTTGGAGTTGGTTTTAAATATGTTTTTAAAAGATGTTTCGTTTTAACATGTTTTTAAAGTTTTTGTTTTAAAGATGTTTTAAAGTTTTTTTTTTTTGTATTTTTGTTTGCTGCCCTGGGCTCCTTGTGAGAGAGAGAGAGAGAGAGAGTCTGGAATGGTGTGATATATATATATAGAGAGAGAGAGAGAGAGAGACTGGAATGGTGTGATTCAGGAAGACCTCTACTGCGTGGTTTGCTGAAGTTGCATAGCTTAGCTCAGATTCCTGGCTCCTACTTATTCTTTTTCTCATATACTTGTAAGCCAGTATTTTGTCTTGTCTTCAGTGGATGTTAGGGAAACTGGCAGGTTATCTCAGTCTGCATCTGTACTAGAATTGTTTTTGAAGATGCTTTTAAGATATTAATGGCCAAGCAATTGGTCTTACAACAGTGGAAGGATCAAATGGCTCCCTCTATTGCTTTCCTCCCTTGCAGCATTTGAAAGAGCTAATTTTGCTTGGATGTGCAAATAACACATATACTCTGAGATCTGGGGCTCCTACTTGGAGATGTTTGCATGATCAGTATGTCATGTAGGCTCTGCCGAAGCCTATTTCCTCCCATCCGTTCTCTATCTGACCCCTTCTCCCCAATTTATTTATTCTTACTCCTCCTCTCTCTCCCTCTCCCTCTCTCTCTCTCTCTCAAAACATAGTTCTGATTTTCTTAATGGTACAGGAGGGCCCCACTTTACAGCGTTCCGCTTTACAGCGTTCCACTGATGCGGCAGCTTTCAATCGGGAAATTTCCCGTTTTAAAGCCGATTTTGCCGTTTTGCGATGTTTTCGTGTAATTTTCGTGTGATGTGGCCCATTATAGTCTATGGGGCCCCGCTTTACGGCGATTTCCGCTTTACGGCGGGGGCCTGGTCCCTAACCCTCCATATTATAACTGTATTATGAATTGGACATGTTTTGCTGCTCTGTTCCCCCCTTCATTGCTCATGCTTATTACTTGTATTGTTAACAAAATAGAAAAAACAATAAACTATGCATAAAAATACTTTTTAAGTGTTTTTAAATATGTTTTTAATGTTTTATTACCTGTTTGCCACCTTGGTCTCCCTCTGGGGGGAAGGGCAGGATATAATTCTAATAACAAATATAAATAAAGGGTGAGCATTTAGTTTAATATTGTCTCTATTTCTGAAATGTGTTGTGTTGTGAAGTTTTCACCTATTTTATTGAAGCTGTCTCTTTTCTGTGGTACTTGGCTTCCCCTTTTTGGTTGATGTGCTTTTTGAGTGTGGAGAGGGCATCATATATGGCCATCTTATTTGTGGCATTGTGTAACTCTGGGGCGTACCATTTAATATATATATATATATTGAGGAACTGCTGCAGTTTCACAACTTTGCTCACTGGTACATGCCTAAAACAGAGGTACAATCTTACTCCTCTCTTTTGGGGCTTTCTTTATGATGACAACCACTGTATAACAATAAAGCAAGACAGGCTTGCTGTGCTGCCCGTTTTACACTGGGGAATGTTTTTAAACTTTGATTTCAGTATACTTTATGCAACAGTAGCAACAGAGTTAGTATAACTTTAAACTGGTTGACCGTAGCGGACTCTAGGACTCGACTGCTTCTGACAAATGTCTTTCACCAGACATTGTTTGGGCTTATTTTTGCAGGAACAGCTTCTAGGGTTACAAAAACAGGAATGAATGTGCCTCAGCTTTAAAGGCCTTGTTCTAGCTGCATGCACATAAATAAAATCACACACTGGGCATATCAAGGTCTTGTTGAGGGGAGGATTTCATGGTACTCTGCTATACGCTATGCTACTCTGTCTCTCTCTGTGCAAGAGTTCCTCTTTTCCCCACAAGGAGGATGTTCACTGATGCTTGGTAGGGGAATCCAAAGAGAGAGTAGTTACCATTTCTTTGGAGAACTGCATTTCCTTACTACTCATTTTAAACCCTTTCCTTCCCAATGAAGCCTCTGAAAAGCTCTTGGAGCTTATTTTTTATGGTTTATTAGAGTTTTCACATTTTTACAGTAACATAGTTTGGTCCCTCCCCCTCCGGAAACCCCTTAAACTCTTTTACAGTAATAGTTCCATTTGTTGTTCAGTCATTTATCAGTCATTCTGTAATGGTTGAGTATGTGCCAGGCAGTTAATTAACTAAGGTTTAGAGTTAATATGCAGCAACACTGACTCATGTTGACTAAAAGGTGACTAAGAGGAAAGATTCTTCTTTCTGTGCTGATTCCTACTTCTCATGATTTTGAAAGTTCTTCTGTGAAGAGCTCTAGGACATCACTCCAATCTCTTGAAAGTTTGTAGCTTTTATGCAGTTTGCTAAACATGGTTTCTTATGAGTTGCTAATTGTAAAAGCTCTTGCATATTATCTTCTGTGTCTAGTGTGACTTGTGATTTCCAGTGCTGGAGAATTATTTGTTTGGCCTGGTTCTTGTCGAGCTTCATAACATGGCCCCATTTATTTGTTCAGTCTTTCCCTCTGAGGACTCATTTTTGTCCAGTCTCACGCCCCTATATAGATCAGGCCTCTGTAACTATGACGCATCAGGCTGAATACAGCCTAGTAACCATATGTCATGATCCACCAAGGTCTAGATTAATGTCCTGTTTTAACTGCTTTTGTGAAGGTTGTTCAGATGGAAATACTTAAAATTGTTTTGCAAAATTCTGGATTCTTCCACTGTCCTATGAAAGTATGGCTACGTGCACGCTAGTTGCTTAAAAAGTAGCGAGACCGTTTTGTCTGGGTGCATTTTGAAACGAATCTGCACCTGGCAGTACACATCTTTATTGTTTGATTGAATACAGCCAGTTCCACTGCTGATGGCAGACCTTTTAGGACCAAACACTACAGAGTATTTCCATTGGACACACCTTAGAGTCACAATGGGTTGATAGACCAAACAGTTTTCAAGTCTGTGTGAATGAAGTTGGCTTGATGGGAAAATGCATCTGATCTCAAAAATGTCTGATTTTGAAGTAAAAAGGGGTAGAGCATGGCGAACATCATGTGTACCCAGATTCAAAAAACAGAAGTGGAGAAGGAACGAAGCCAGTATAGCCACAAGTGTGTCTGTTCTCCAACATTTAAAAAAAAACTATGGAGGCAGGTGAAAATGAGGTTATTAACTGTTGGGGCAATTTAAGAACCTCATTTTCAGCAGGGACATCAGAAACCTTACAAAACTGATGACCCTTCGTCTCTAAGAACAGTCCAGTTGCTCCAAAATAACGCCAAACATCTGTTCATGGGATGCGCTTGAAGCAACAGAAGAGCCCACAACTACCATGTGCTGTAAACAGTGTGAGCGAAAGGGAAGCAGGTTCATCTGCCGTGTAGTCTTGGCTTCCGATCTCCATAGTGATAAAAAGGAATAGGTAGATTGCTGCCTTGAGAAATGCTTGTTGATGGCATTGATGCATTCCCCATTTCTGTTTGTAATCTTTCCTCACCCCTTTTCCACCCACCATGCCTGACATAACCCACTGCCTTGCCAGGTTCTTAATTGATGAGAGTTAATAACAACATAGATAAGCATGCACTATTTTTTAGTGCCAGTTATTAGATCAGCAGATGCTGTGGGGAGTGTTTATTAGAGCATTCCATGTTAGTAATCCCAAGGTGTAATTAGACTTGCAGATTCCTCCTGCTTCCACAGCGCAGATAACATGGTCCAGATGCTTAGATAGAGTGTGTGTTCATGGTGATGGTTGGCCTATTAGACATTTTGCACACTTGTTCTTATCAGCAGTGTTTGGAAGTAAGATGCTGTCAGGTAACAGAGTCTTTGGGATTGAATCGTAAATTGCTTGTGTGGGAATGACTATTGCTTTGTGTTACATGTGTGTGCTATGCTTGAAGTTTCTCTCAACTCTTTGTTGTATCTATCAGTTGGCACTGACCTTTCATCTCCTGTAGCGTTTTCTCTTTAAAGTGCTGTTCTAATTGCTCTCTACTCAAACATCATTAAAATGTTTGGAAATCGCATCCTCCATTCCCTCTTGAATTGGAATGTTTGCATAAAGGCTACAACCCCAATTATTTTTCTGTTGGAAAGACTGTGATTATTAAATTACTTCTCTAGCACTTTCCTAGCTACACAACGTCCGCTGTCTTATTTATCTGACTTGTATACCACTTCTTCCTCCAAGAGTTGCTTCTTTAAGCTGCCCCGGGTCCTTCTGGGAGGAAGGGCCGGATATAAATTAAATAAATAAATAAATAAACAGGCTTTCCAGGAGGTCTCACCTCCAGATGATGGAAATGGACTTGTTTTGCTTTAGCAGAACTGCTCTGGTCCATTGCCTATTCTCTCTTTACAGTTGTTTGTGTAACCCCCAAGAGAATGTTGACCCATGAAAGGTGAGGGCAGAAAACACTTGCCTAAATAATATTTATTTAAGACACTTATATATTGCTTAATCATTAGCATTTCTAATTGTTGTACATAAAAGTAGACCATACAGAAAATAAAACAATTAAAATTGAACACTACCTGACTTCCGGGAAGGGTGACTTCGCTTGTGCCTGCTTTTGAGACGGGCTCCCGCCTCAAAAGAAGCTTATTCAGATATAAATCAGTCAGAACATTTTTTATTTTGACTGATGAAATTTCTCCCGGGCAGGGAGAAACGTAGAGATCAACCTCAAAAGCCTGTTTTTGTTGGGAGGACTGGATTTCTACAATTTATGAGAAAAGGTCCAGCCAGCAATGCCGGACGGACTTCCGAACAAGCTCTATCTGATTAATGCGATACGTTTATCTTTTCTTCAAAGAGAAAACAGACTAACAGGCAAGCACCCTTCTTTCTATTATTTTTTTTACTTGGTTTAAATTGTTGCAGCAAAAAGAGATTTGTCAAATGAATCAGCTTTAAAGAACTTCTGGGTGAGCTATAACTCTTCTCTGTTATTCACGAAATTAACAGCTTATCTCTGTTTCTATTGCAAAAAGCTGTCCTGGAAGTGCATTCTAAAGATATAAACAGAAGAGGGATTTCTATTCCGAGGAACATTATATTGTCTGGGACTATTCTCTTTTTGGTCTATTTTATTTTGACGAATCTGCTTCTTCACGACGCCACTAACTGTTTTGATGCTGGGAACTAAATTTGTTTTGTATTCTTGAACATAGAGAGATAAGGCAGGCTGCTCTGTTTATACTGTGATGTCATCAAGCCTGGAATATTAACCCAATTGTTGCTGAAATAAGAAGTGGTTCTTCTTTATTTTTGTTTTGTTTTGTTTTCGTGGTTTTAAAAATGGCAATCAAGAAAGTGGCTGAGAATCTGGAAGTAATTATGTTTCAGAAAATAATGGATGAGATTGAGATAACGAAACAAACCCTGCAACAGGGCAGTAAGGAGCTGAAAATTGAACTGAGCAAAATGACGCAGGAGCTTAAAGAAATAGGGGATCCTGTGAGAGAGGAGAATGAGATCAGAGATGAGAAAAGAAAAAATAAAGGGAAGATACAAGTCCTGGAGATTGGAACAAATGTGGAATTGGAAAAAGATCTGGAGTTTATGGATTTTAGAAATAAAATCTACTGTTTGGAATTTAACGATATCTCTGAAGAAATTAATGAAGATATTAGAGATAAAGTTATCAATGGCTTGGATAATCTTGTGGACTGGAATGACGTGATGGAGCTTGATATAGAGAAAATCTATGGAATTAACTGCAGCCATGTGACAATGGAAAAACTCTCAAGAGATGAGCCAGTGCATTTTGTAAAAAAGAAGAACAGAGATATGACTTTACAACAATATTTCAGCAACTTATTCAGAATTGATGGCAAGAAAATATTTGGGATAGAGGAAATTCCCATCAGACTCTTATTATATGACTGTGGCTATGACAGCAAGATTATTATGGAATACTGAAAATGGAAGATTGGACACTGAAATTACTGGACTTAACAGGACTACTGAAGATGGAAGATGGAATTAATAGGGATAATGGAATAATGGCTATTGAAATTATTGGACCTAACAGATTTTGATGAGATGGATTAATCGATATGTTTATTTGGACTATGGTTATGACAATAAGATTATTATTATTATTGAGATGGATTAATCGACATGTTTATTTGGAGAAAAATTGATAGATATATTTCTTAAAGAATTGAAACCTCTCTTTGACTTTTTGTGGAAAGAATAAAGTAATGGCTATGAGATTTGATGATTAATTAAGATAACTACTGGAGGAAAGTGATTTTATAATATAATTTAAGAGACAGGATTGTTATATATTGTAGACCTATAACTGATTTGATCTGCGACAAATGGGAAGTCAACATTTTATTTTTTTGTTTAATCATTTTTGTTTTGTTTTGTTTTTTGTCTTTGAATGTTTTATGATTTTGTTTTGTATGTTTTATGAAAATTTGAATAAAAATTATTGTAAAAAAAAAAATTGAACACTACCTTAAAATGCCTGGTGGAACAAGAAGGTCTTAAATCATCTGCCTAAAGTTCAGCAAGGAGGGTGCCTGGCTCATCTCAGTTGGGAGAGAGTTCCACAGGCTTGGGGTCACAACACTGAATACATAGCTTAATAAAAGCATACTGATATCGGGGAGAGAAATACAGCGGTTTCTACATGGTGCCGGGATCACTCAGACAGTTGTCTATTATTCTGACCAGTCTTCCCAGGTTGACATTCTTTGGCGGTGCCCTTTGTCCACTGACTTCCGCAGAGCGGCTCCTACTGAGGCCCTCTGAGCAAGTCAATGGGCTGTGCAGCTGGAATTGTCATCTCATTTATTCCTGCAGGACAGCAGGAGCCATGTGGGTGAAGTTAGGAGAGGGCTGGTTCTGTCCCAGTTGCTGAAGCACTTCATGGGGACTGTGTGAGTCAGCCCAAAGTTAGAGTTGGGTGGGTGTGGTCTTTGGACATGAATGTTTCAGGTTTGTATGATGTGAATAATGAATGCATTCTGAAATGGTGGGTCTGGGTCTGGGCCATTCTTATGTGTTGGAGCATTCAGAAGACAAAGATGGTTACATATGTCAGCAATAAGTGTGCATAAGTTGCCAACATCCAGGTTTGATGTGTTGGTGGAGGGGTCATACATCTTCCTGAGTGTTCACTCACAGCTACAGTTCTGAAAGCTTTTCCTCTGCATTCTTCTCCATGACTTCAGCTGGGCTATGATGCATAGGTGAAGGGATTTGGGAGCTGAGGCTAAGGCAGGGCCAGTCCAAGCCATTTTGGTGCCTGCAGCGGACAGACCAGAGGGCAGTTCCCACAATCATCAACAAGAAATATCATCTGCTGGGATGTTGTCATATCTCTCTGAGAGGAACAGGAGCCACGCAAGGGCACTCATAACCTTGCCCAGCCCTTCAGTGGTGGTTGCTGAGGACAGCCTTGCAGATAGTGCCTCTTTGCTCAAATCTGCTGCCTTCAATGGCATCTCAGCTCCTCTTCTTAGGGCAGCTGCCTCAACTTGCCTTGTGGCAAGACTGCGATTGTCCTCAGGACAACAGTCCCCACCATGCTCTTGCCTGCCCTTCCTTTCTTTTTCAGTGGAGGTTGTATGGGAATATGTATTTCTTGCTGGAATTGTTCTCATGACCTAATTCAGCCCTTGCCAACCTGGTGCCTTCCAGATGTTTTCGACTAAAAGGCCCATTAGCCCCAGCCAGCATGGACACCAGGTTGACAAGGGCTGGCTTAATCCTAAAATGAGAAGAGGGTCCATTGCTCAGTGACAGACTGCATCTCTAGTTTATAGGATTTGGGGTTGCAGGGCTGGAGAGCTGCTGCCAGTCAGAGCAGTAGACAGTTCTGGGCTAAATGGAAGCATGGTCTTGAGTATATAAGGTCCAACTGTTTACATGACCCAAGAGGGTATATTCAGACAGCACCATCGCTTGAGTGTTGCAAACCCTGGCATTGCTGGCAGATATGCCAGCTCAGGCATTTAGGATCAGGACAGTACATCTTAAAACTCCGACTTTACTCACGCTGAGGCCTGGTTTTTTTTTTTATTATTTGTTTTAAAGAATTTTTAGACTGCCTTACAACATGTTATGTAATTCACTTGAGTGAGCAATCCTGTCAAATAATCTTTATAAGCAAAAGCAATTAGGGATGTTGTTTCAAACCAGTTGAGTTCTTTAAAGGTCAGATGTATTGGCATGGAACTGAAGTGTTAGTAATACTAGCTGAATAGCTTTACTTTATTTATTTATTTATCTATCTATCTATCTATCTATCTATCTATCTATCTATTTATTTATTTATTTATTTATTGGATTTCTTAGTCGCCCATCTGGCTGGCTAACCAGTCACTCTGGGCGACGTACAAAATTTGAATGGTGTATGCCTGCAGTGCAGACATATCCTAAGTCTTCAGCAATACAAACACTAGCATTAAACATTTCAATTGACAGATAGTATGAAGGGCTGGATTAATATATTATTCACAGTGTTTTACTAACATCATCATGCTTTACTAAAATTGGGGCTCAAGCGTATTTATGAAAAAAAGTAGTGCCTTTTCCCTTCACCAGCAGCAGGGCTATTCCACATCTCAGTAGGAAAACTCCCAAGCACTCAAGCAAGAAGCAGCTGTCTTAGTGGCAGCAGCATTGCTAACTGGAACATATTTTATTTAGGCACAGATATTTGAGATATTACTACTTTGAGAGTAGTAATGCTGGTTTGAGACAGGAGAGGGATTGAGGGATTGGAGTCACTGTTTGTGAGCATGCAGTCTCATTAAAGAGTGGGAACCTTGACAAGCCAACATATTGAAGCTCCTGTGTTTTCTCTAAAAGGAGAAAAGATGCCATATGCAGCATGTTATACCTCTAATTATCAGGCAAGATGATTGCTAATTAACAGCTGAAATCACATACTTTTAAAATATGTGTTTAAAACCATTTTGGCAGGTTCCAAAATTGCTGCTAACCATTGGAAAGGAACACTTAACATACACAAATTTCACACTGTCTTACCTCATTAATTTCTGCATCCGCTCTGTGAATTCCCACTTTACTGTTCTCCACCCTTATAGGTGAAGAACTGAGGTTAAGTGATAATTATTTGCTTAAGGCCACACAGTGAGTCTTGGATTTTAATCCATGGAGACTGTGTCCAAGGCCAGTTCTCTGTCTGCTGCTTCCCTTTAAGAACATAAGAACATAAGAAGAGCCTGCTGGATCAGGCCAGTGGCCCATCTAGTCCAGCATCCTGTTCTCACAGTGGCCAACCAGGTGCCTGGGGGAAGCCCGCAAGCAGGACCCGAGTGCAAGAACACTCTCCCCTCCTGAGGCTTCCGGCAACTGGTTTTCAGAAGCATGCTGCCTCTGACTAGGGTGGCACAGCAGAGCCATCACAGCTAGTAGCCATTGATAGCCCTGTCCTCCATGAATTTGTCTAATCTTCTTTTAAAGCCGTCCAAGCTGGTGGCCATTACTGCATCTTGTGGGAGCAAATTCCATAGTTTAACTATGCGCTGAGTAAAGAAGTACTTCCTTTTGTCTGTCCTGAATCTTCCAACATTCAGCTTCTTTGAATGTCCACGAGTTCTAGTATTATGAGAGAGGGAGAAGAACTTTTCTCTATCCACTTTCTCAATGCCATGCATAATTTTATACACTTCTATCATGTCTCCTCTGACCCGCCTTTTCTCTAAACTAAAAAGCCCCAAATGCTGCAACCTTTCCTCGTAAGGGAGTCGCTCCATCCCCTTGATCATTCTGGTTGCCCTCTTCTGAACCTTTTCCAACTCTATAATATCCTTTTTGAGATGAGGCGACCAGAACTGTACACAGTATTCCAAATGCGGCCGCACCATAGATTTATACAACGGCATTATGATATCGGCTGTTTTATTTTCAATACCTTTCCTAATTATCGCTAGCATGGAATTTGCCTTTTTCACAGCTGCCGCACACTGGGTCGACATTTTCATCGTGCTGTCCACTACAACCCCGAGGTCTCTCTCCTGGTCGGTCACCGCCAGTTCAGACCCCATGAGCGTATATGTGAAATTAAGATTTTTTGCTCCAATATGCATAATTTTACACTTGTTTATATTGAATTGCATTTGCCATTTTTCTGCCCATTCACTCAGTTTGGAGAGATCTTTTTGGAGCTCTTCACAATCCCTTTTTGTTTTAACAACCCTGAACAATTTAGTGTCATCAGCAAACTTGGCCACTTCACTGCTCACTCCTAATTCTAGGTCATTAATGAACAAGTTGAAAAGTACAGGTCCCAATACCGATCCTTGAAGGACTCCACTTTCTACAGCCCTCCATTGGGAGAACTGTCTGTTTATTCCTACTCTCTGCTTTCTGCTTCTTAACCAATTCCTTATCCACAAGAGGACCTCTCCTCTTATTCCATGACTGCTAAGCTTCCTCAGAAGTCTTTGGTGAGGTACCTTGTCAAACGCTTTTTGAAAGTCTAAGTACGCTATGTCCACTGGATCACCTCTATCTATATGCTTGTTGACACTCTCAAAGAATTCTAATAGGTTACTGAGACAGGACTTTCCCTTGCAGAAGCCATGCTGGCTCTGCTTCAGCAAGGCTTGTTCTTCTATGTGCACACACATTTGGCACACACTTTCTCAGCTTCTCCTAAAGAAGAAGAATTGGCTTGTTTTTTGGCCACACGAGTCTTAAGGTGCGTGTTTGGATGATGCATGCAAATTTTTATTTACTTATAAAAAGTATTTATATAACACCATTCATAAAAAGTCAGTTTACGGCAATCATATGTACAGTATATATATGTACAGTAAATCCATGCAAAATTTTAAAACCAGAAATTATTGACTATTGCAGAAAGGTATCTTCTCAATTGCCTACAAATGTATTTATTTATACAAATATTTACATACCGCTATTCATTAAAAAAGTATCAAAGCGGTGTACAGCAAATGTAACTTGTTACACGGGGCTGTCCCAATATGTTACTGGCCCAACTCACGTAGCAGGCCATACTCTAGATCTGGTTTTTGCAACTGGACATGGAGATGATGATCTGATGGTAGGGAGTTTTACATCTGTCCCTCTGTCATGGACAGATCATCGCTTGTTGAGGTTTAGACTTACAGCGGTTCTTCCCCTCTGTAAGGGTGGGGGAACTATTAAGATGGTCCGCCCCCAGAGACTTATGACTTCTGATGATTTTCAGAGGGCTCTGGGGAGTTTTCCGGCTGATAGGGCTGGCGCTCCTGTCGAAACCCTGGTTGAACTGTGGAATGCAGAAATGACCCGGGCGGTTGACATGATCGCTCCTGCGCGCCCTCTCCTTTGTAGAGCTCATACAGCCCCATGGTATACTCTGGAGCTGAGAGCGATGAAACAAGATAGGAGACGGCTGGAGTGCAGATGGAGGCGAACTCCTGATGGATGCAGTCATGCACTGGTAAGTGCCTATACTAAGTTGTACTTAGGGGCAGTGAGGGCAGCAAAAAAGCAATATTTTGCTGCCACTATTAAAGCATCTATTTGCCGTCCAGCAGAGCTCTTTAAAGTTGTCCGTGGGCTATTGTCTTCTGGCCCTTGGGACTCGGTGGAATCATCTGAGGCCCGCTGTAATGAATTTGCTAGGCACTTCCAGGATAAAATCTTTTGCATCTGTCGGGACTTAGACTCCAATATTACAGCAGTTGAATCGAATGAGGTATCCAGAGCATGGCCTTGTCCTGATTCTTTGGATGAGCTTCAGTTGGTACAGCTTGAGGACGTTGACAAGGTGCTTGGATTGGTGCGTGCAACCACTTCTAAGTTGGACCCTTGCCCCTCTTGGCTAATAAAAGCTAGCAGGCATGGAACAGCCGGCTGGGCCAGGGAAGTGATAAATGCCTCATTGCGAGAGGGAGTGGTCCCTAGCTGCCTGAAAGAGGCGGTGGTAAGACCACTTCTGAAGAAACTGTCCTTGGATATTTACAGGCCGGTAGCAAATGTCCCATTCCTGGGCAAGGTCCTCGAACGAGTGGTTGCCAGCCAGCTCCAGACACTCTTGGATGAAACCGATTATCTAGATCCATTTCAATCGGGTTTCAGGCCTGGTTTTGGTACGGAGACAGCCTTGGTTGCCCTGTATGATGACCTTTGTCGGGAGAAAGACAGAGGGAGTGTGACTCTGTTGATTCTCCTTGATCTCTCAGCGGCTTTTGATACCATCGACCATGGTATCCTTCTGGGGAGACTCGCTGATTTGGGAGTTGGTGGCACTGCTTGGCAGTGGTTCCGCTCCTACTTGGCGGGTCGTCTCCAGAAGGTAGTGCTTGGGGAGCACTGCTCGACACCCTGGGTACTCCAGTATGGGGTTCCACAGGGGTCAGTTTTGTCCCCCATGCTTTTTAACATCTATATGAAGCCCCTGGGTGCGGTCATCAGGAGTTTTGGAGTGCGTTGCCATCAGTATGCTGATGACACGCAGCTCTACTTCTCCTTTTCATCTTTCTCAGGTGAGGCTGTCAATGTACTGAACCATTGCCTGGCTGCGACAATGGACTGGATGAGAGCTAATAAACTGAGGCTTAATTAGACAAGACCGAGATGCTGTTAGTGGGAGGTTCTCCCGACCGGATGGTGGATGTTCAACCTGTTCTGGATGGGGTACACTCCCCCTGAAGGAGCAGGTTCGTAGTTTGGGAGTTCTTTTAGAACCTTCACTGTCACTTGAGGATCAAGTAGCCTCGGTGGCACGGAGTGCCTTTTACCAACTTCGTTTGGTGGCCCAACTTCGCCCCTATCTGGATAGGGATGACCTCGCTTCAGTTGTCCATGCTCTGGTAACCTCTAAACTAGATTACTGCAATGTGCTCTACGTGGGGCTGCCTTTGAAGACGGTTCGGAAACTGCAGCTTGTGCAAAATGCAGCGGCCAGATTGATAACGGGGACCAGGTGGTCCGAACATATAACACCAATTCTGGCCCGCTTGCATTGGCTGCCTATATGTTTCCGGGCCCGGTTCAAGGTGCTGGTTTTAACCTATAAAGCCTTAAACGGCGCGGGACCACGATACCTGATGGAACGCCTCTCCCGATATGAACCTACCCGTACGCTACGCTCAGCATCGAAGACCCTCCTCCGGGTGCCTACTCAGAGGGAGGCTCGGAGGGTGGCAACAAGAAAGAGGGCCTTCTCAGTGGTGGCCCCTGAATTATGGAATAGTCTTCCTGATGAGGTACGCCTGGCGCCGACATTACTATCTTTTCAGCGCCAGGTTAAAACTTTCCTCTTTTCCCAGGCATTTAATATGTGTAAAAATGTTTGTTTTTAAATTTAAATTTTAAGCTTTTAAAAATTGTTTTAAATATGTGTTTCATTGTATTTTATTGTATTTTATGTTGATTGTTGTGAACCGCCCAGGGAGCTTCGGCTATGGGCGGTATATAAATTTAATAAAATGAAATTAAATGAGTGGCCTGTTTTCAGAGTTGAAATGTTATGCCACCCTGGGCTCCAGCTGGGAGGTAGGGCAGGATATAAATCAAATAATGTATGTATGTATGTATGTATGTATGTATGTTATGAGATATGAAGATGCCTTTTACCAAGTCAGAAAAAGGACCACAAACTGGGAGAAGTACCACTGGCAGGAAAAAAGAAAAAGGAAGTTACTCCTGAGTGCTTGAAGAATTGTTTATTGCAGGACTGATGTATTTCACAACAATCCTCCTCTGGGGGTACATTTTAGTGTAGCAATGACTGTCAAGTTCATTAACCACAGAAAATGCACCAGGGCTGAACTAAAATCTTCCTTCAAGCACCTGGGATTCCTTGCTTTTTTCCCTAGGCTGAGACAAATGGTTAATCCATGTAGCCCTGAATCCTCCAACTTGCAGCAGCTCTTCAGGCTATTTCCCAGGTTTGCTTGCTAGCTAAGATCTTTTTAACTGCAAATGCTGGGAACCGAATCTTTCTGCAGAGCGTGTGCCCTGCTACAGAGATGTGAGCCTTCCTCTCCCTGCTTACTCTAGGATGTTGTCAAAAATGTGGGGACAGGTCCTGATGTTGTGCTGTGAGCTGCTTTTGTCAGGAATTGTGTGTGCTTTCTGGGAATTGTGTTTGCAGAAGAACTCTTACTCCTTCAAGCTTGGCAATATTCTGCCCCAGCAGGCAAATAAAATGAAGGCCCGTGCTCAGCCATGTGCTCCCACAGTGCCTGGCCCATGTGCTAGGCAGGTAGCTTTATCTCCTGGCCATCTTAGTTATCAATGATTAACAGACATTCTCCCATTCTCTCATTTTATTTGTCACTTCTGATCTTAGTTGTCATATTGATCTTCAAATGGAAAGACAGTGGGTTAATTGTGCATTGGGGGCAGGGAGAATAATACCCTTGTTTTCAAGTCTTCTGCTTGAAATTTTTATCACACATTTCCATAAACGGTGATATCATTGCACTCTCTGTATTTTTAGGGAAGAGTTCTACACTTACTCTGTGTCACATGCACGTTTATAAATCCTCTTGCTTCACTGTTGTGTTCCCCATAGCCTCCAGCCTGTGATTTGCCTGTGTTCCACATGCCTTTGATCTCAGGAGCAAAATTCAGCCTGACTTCAGAACCTTACATTTCTCCTCCTCCTGACCTATCCAAAAGTTTAATTGCTATGCTTGCACAATTGGAAATCGGGCAAAACAGTGAGAGGTGTGCGTGTGGCAACGTTTTCTGTTGAATTAACTGTGTGGTTTTGATACAGTTCTTTCATTGGCCTGGATTACAGAGAGGTGGCACAGGTGGTTGGAGAAGTATTAGTCTGTTGAAATCCTCCAGGGATCAGATGGTGCAAGTGTTGCACCATTTGGCTGCAGTTTCTGTTTGGCTAATTAGTCTCAAGGAGAGAGATTTTCTTCCTTGTGAATGTACCTAGGAAGAAGGGAATGAATTAAAATGCATGAGTTGTGATAAAAAATAGCTCCCGATTGCCAGGTTCTGGGGAAAATTTCAAAAACACAGTTGTGTAGCAATGCATTTTTCTTCTGAGGCTGCCAGCAATCCCAGGTTAGGAGACAGGACACTGCTAATTCATGTAATTTAGTACATGCTAATCTATGTAATTTAATGCAAATTTAAAATAATACCTTTTGCAACTAAAAGTAGAAACATAAAAATATTGCTGGGTAACATGAGTTTAGGCTTGTTTCTTTTACTGAACGTTGTTGAGCAAAACTTTAACAAAAATGAAAGTGTGTTTCCCAGTTTCTACGGTACTAGGGCCAGCTCAGGACATTCTCTCTTGCAGACACTATCATAAGGCACATAACCCACAAGGAGGTTCTCAAGTGCAAACTGGAACAGGGCCGGCGAGAGAGAGAGACTGGGAAGGATGTGTGGTCGAGGGAGCAGAGGTGTAGCCATCCAGGGGCTCGGAGGGTCTTAGAACCCTTACTTTTTGGGGGGCAGGGTCCCAATGTCCCCAACATCCTATGAGCCAATCAGCATGAAAGGGGAGTGTGTTGGCTGCTGAGAACACACTTCTCTGTCTTTTCCTGCTGATTGGAACCAATCAGAGGGAAAGGAGGTGAGTCAGCTGCTGAGAAGACTCTTCTCAGTAGCTAACACTTATTTTTCATTCTGATTTTCTCCTGGGGATGTCTGCTGTTGTGGGAGAATTCATTAACAAGGATCTCATTCTCAACCCAACAGCACACAAAAATGGGATGGATGGAAGGGGGCGTGGCTATGATTGTCATGAAAGGACCCTGCACTTTTGAATGTGCCACTGCACTACTGCTAGGGGGACTGTCAAGGGGCAAGATAGAGAGTCCAGGGGGACATATTTGGTCTTGGGGCTGAGGGTTCCCCATTCCTGTATTTACCCTTTGGTATGTTTGGGGCCAACTAATATGAAAGCAGAGCAGACAGCACTGGCAGGGAGACAGCGCATTCCTCCTCACTCCACTGACAACTGAGATTGCGGTTGTAATTCAAAGCACCCTTAAGGAGTTTCCATTAAATTAATTGTGACTCTGCTTTGGATTGTGTGGCACAGTGTGAAGGAAATTTGGGAAACAATTGTTTTTATGAGTGTCTACAGATGAATGACAAAAAGGGGGCTGAAGCACATTCACAGCATGGCAGTGGTGACTGGTGCCCTTTGACTAGGGTTGACTTCAGGCAGCCCAGACAGTAGGCGGATCCAGAGCCAATGGCAGGCACAGCAGAGTAATTCTAATTTTGTCCCCGTCGTCCTCCCGGCCGAGTTCTACAAGGGCAACGCTGAGACTAAGGAGGAGGAGGAGCCTCTCAGGGAGCACCAGGACCCCAGGGAGTAGTGGGGAAGGGCCGTAGCTTGGTGGCAGAGCACTTGCTTTGCATGCAGAAGGTCCCAGGCCAGTCCCTAATGGCATCTGCAGGTAGAGCTGGGAGAGACTCCTCCCTGAAACCTGGACAGCTTCTGCTAGTCAGTGTACTGAGCTAGATGGACCAATGGGACTCAGTATGAGAAGGCAGACAAGTGGGGGCTGGATTGAGGTTGGTGGAGCAGTGCCCCACTTGCCTTCATAGACCAGCCTCCATGGGCGCAGAGGGAGCCTCTTTTCAGGGTCCGTGCAGCTGCAGCTTGACAGCAAATCGAGTGCTGGTATGTGCTCTTCCCCACTGGCTGGCTGCCCTGTTGCTGTAGCTGGTGGAGGCAGGTGGAGGTTGTGGGCACTTTTCACCCAGCAGTAGGAAGTGGTAGTGGTGGCAGTAGCAACGGTAGAAAGGGGTCAGGTAAGAAGGGGAGAGGGACGTACCTGAGATGGAAATGTCATGACCTCATCCTGGGAGCCACCTCTTCCTGCAACATTTTTCACTGGCAGCACCAGTGTTGAGGAAGGCCCTGCCTGCTGAAATAGGAGAGGGCCATTGCCACTGGCAGTCCGGTGGCCTTGAACACATTCCCTTGATTGCTCAGCTTGAATGTCCTGATCTAATAGTTTCAGTTGCAGTTTTTTAACTGTTCTAATAGTTACACTGTTTTAATGGGCTTGTTTTATTGTACATTTTAATTCTGGATGTTTTTAGTGTTTTGATGGAATTGCTTTAATTATGTGTGGATATATTTTGATAATTGGTTTTACACTTGTAAACCGCTTAAAAGCCATTTTGTCAAGTGAGTGGTGTATAAACAAATAAATACCGGGGTGGGGGGAAGGTGCCAAAGATGGGGCAGCCAATGGGGAAGCACGTGTATGAGGGGTTAGTTTGCTGCAGCAATGCATACATTAAAAAAGAGGTACACAAAAAGGTGTGGAAATGCTTTGGGCCCTTTTAATATTATGTCTGTTCATATTGAAAGAGTTTCAAGTGGGTTGAGAGAAGTGCTGCTTCCCATCATAGGGTTCGTCACTTTCTTTTCTCCCACTATTGCCGCTGATAAAACAAGTGTGACAAAGGTGAAAGTGGGATGAGTGGAGATCCCGCTGTCAGAGGCAGTTTGAAAAATCAGCTGCCTTCAGTTTAAATGGTAAGCCAGAAAGAACATTAGCCAAAGCTGGAAAAGCTGATGTGGAAATGCCTCTTCTTGCAGGCATTTTAGCATGTGTTTTTAGATTGCTTTTTAAAAATGTGTTTTTAAATTTGTATATTTGTTTTTAATGCTTTTAATTGTTGTAAACCACCCAGAGAGCTTCAGCTATGGGGTGGTATACAAATGCAATAAATAAATTAATAAATGGGGCAAGAGACTGGAAAAATGAGGAGCTGAGAGAAACCAACCTTGACAGATGGATCCATCCCTAACCCAAGCTAAAGATCTCTTCACTGTATATGGAACTGCTGTGTCATTCTTGAACAGGTATTGCTTCTTGGTACATGTAGAATAATTATTAGATTAGCCTTGGTTAATCTGAAAATAAACACAAGAACTTGCATCAACTGTCTTGAGATGGCCCAGATAGTTAACTGAGGCTTCTAGGCAAGGCCAGCTCCAAGTTTGAGCGGGGAATGGACAAAGTATCACCTGGTGGGAGCCCTCTTACTCCAGTGCCTCTCCTCAGACTTGCCTGACAGTGGTAGTGGTTTACCATGTCCTAAATGTAAATGTACTGCCTTCAAGTCAATCTTGACTTATGGCAACCCCATGAATAGAGTTTTCATGGTAAGCGGTATTCAGAGGTGGTTGACCATTGCCTCCCTCTGAGTCTGAGAGGCAGTGACTGGCCCAAGGTCACCCAGTGAGCTTCATGGCTGTGTGGGGATTTGAACCCTGGTCTCCCAGGTCGTAGTCCAACACTCTAACCACTACCCCACACTGGCTAGAGCACCCCAATTTAGTGTCACTCCAGGACATTGAGGAAATTAAAATGACTGACTAGTTTCGGATGCCTCTGAATCGGGTTCGTTAGTGACAGTGCTAAACCAGATGGGAGCATTGCATGCTGTGACTGGTAGTGCCCTTTGGCTAGTGTGAAGTGCACTGCTGCTGTTCCTCTTCTTCCATGCAGTCTGTGAGAGTTGCTTTGCTGGTATCTGCTGTATTGCAAATCATGTTTGCTCTGAGATACTGATTCTTTGCTTACCCTTGAGCTCTAACAGCAATAGTCAGCTGCTCAGCCACTTTGCACCAGCAGAACTGGCTCCCTCAGTGTTTTGATCTCTGGATGATGCAACACTAGGTGGGCCAGTGCAGTTAGGCAAAAAACATAATGAAGGTTTGCTGGAGGTGCCTGTGAGGCTCTTTTGGCATAGAGTCGAAGTGCTGTTTAAAACACATGATTATCCTTGCGTTGTGACTCTAGCTCAGCCTCTGTTTCTCAGTAGGGCAGAGTGTGAACTGCATCAGACCTGAGCCTCCTCTTCTCCTTGCAGAATGATGTACCTGCCATTTCACATGACAGTTTGTGTGCGCAGATGACAAGAGTGGCACATCACCCTCCACTCCCAAGTAGCACTGTTGGGCTTTCCCAACAGTTTTCAGTAGGCTATCATGGGGCAGTGAGGGCTTTTAGGGTGCTGGTGCATAATTTACCTGGGGGAACCTTCAAAGCATTTTGCATCAGACTGCTAATCTTAAGCTTCTTCCTCAAATATTTAGAAATGGAGGTTGGTTCCCAGCAGGTAGCTCATTTCTGATTATATGGAAAATATTCATATTGAGGGAATATAATCCCCTGTCTGGTGAGAGTGCTGTATCTGAGAGATCTGGATTGAAATCCCAGAATTCACAGAAGTCTTGGGTGGGTCTCTTACATACACGAGGGAATGGTCATAATGGTCATAACCATCCAACACCATTATGTGGTCATAATGAGATGAAAAGTATGAAGCGGGAAGCGTATGAATTCTGCAGTAAGAGGAAGTTGTCACATCTCCTTGGACTGTACTCTTGTACCATGACTGTTCTATGTAAAGCCATTTTGATTTTAAAAGAAAAAGGTTGCTTCCATTGTTTTTACTCCCTCACCCTGCCTCACGATGGCTTGATTGGTTGGGTAAGCTTGCACTGATGGTGATGATACGCTGCTTGGGGGATACAGATTACAGCGTAAAATATCTATAATTTTGTTACATAATTATCACCTGTTAGAAATTTTTCTTTTTCCACAAACAAGCTGTTTAATTCGAACACTGGCTTCTGATATTTCAGGATGTACCCAACATAAATATAATTGATTGTCCTTAGCACCAGAGTAGCCACCCTCAAGTTGTTACGTAAGGATACATAACTGCATTCAGTCATAAGTTGGCTTGGCAAAAGTCAGCTGTTCGTGTTCAGCCTGTCATTTTGGCTCAAAGCAAGTAATAATTTAACAATTAATGGATGTTACCGAAAATAGTTTAGCACTCGGCTAAGCTGTCTGTTGTGAATTTCAATAGCATCTAAGATAATCTTGTACAGAGGGGACAGATAACAGAAGACATGGTAGTGGGTTTAGACGACCATTATTATTATTATTATTATTATTATTATTATTATTATTATTATTATTATTATTATTGATTAAAATGTATATCACGTCCTTCTTCCCAGAAGGCGCGAAAGGCGGCAAACAAAAACACTAAAAGCACTTTAAAACATCTTAGAAACAAAACATATTTAAAAACATGTTAAAACATCTTTAAATATGTTTTTAGAGTTGTTTTTAAAAGCATCTTTTTATAACCAAAAAGGAAGCACTGTGTTATGCTAGATCAGAACATTGGCAAGCCTAGCCCAATACACTCTATTCTGAGTGGGGGCAGCTTCCTGAGGTCTTTCCCAGCCCTCCTGTTTATTTTGTTTCTGCTAGCCAAGCTTCTCCTTTGCTATTCAGCTATGGTTTAAAACATGAATGGAGGGATTGTTCATCTGGCTTGATGCAAAAAGGAGAAGCAATTATGTCAGGTGAGAGGCAGCATCGAGGACAGCCATCAAGAACCATTCCTTAACTGTAGGAATTGGATGCAGGGAAGGGCCAGGGACTGTTACGTTTTTACTGGGAGCCTTCAGGGCCTTCCTTGTGCATTAGTGATCTACCATGTGGAAGAGTGGCCTTTTCATGGGTACATCTGTGTGCTTATGTATCTTTTACCTCCTAGAAATCTGTGTTTTTACCTGTTTAACATTATACTGTATTGGTCCCACAATCTCTTCCTCATGCTTGCAGAGGTTGCAGAGCTGCCGGGGAAAGGCAAGTGTGACTGGTAGTACATGGCAGAGTTGCCTTCCCTACCTTGCACTTTTTTGCTTTATCCAGTTGTTTGCATTTAAAATTTATACCAAAGCAATTCCTTTTTCACATGAGTTAGAATCATAGAGTTGGAAGGGGCCTCTAAGGCCGTTTAGACCAACCCCCTGCTAAATGTAGGAATTCATGCCAAAGCATACCCGACAGGTGGCTGTCCACTGCCACTTGAATGCCTCAAGTGTTAGAGACCACACTACTTCCCTAGGTCATTTATTTATTTTATTTTATTTATATACCGCCCTAAGCCCGAAGGCACTCTGGGTGGTGTACATAAAATAAAAACAAGTACAATATATAAGTCCAATAAGTACAATGAATCAAAAACCAAAAACAGACAAACAATACAAGAACCAAACAACGTCAAAATACAAAATAATGCTAAAATACTGTAAAATACACTTTAAAATGCCTGGGAGTATAAAAAGGTTTTCACCTGGCGCCGAAAAGATAGCAGCGTCGGCGCCAGGCGCACCTCATCAGGGAGACCATTCCATAGTTCGGGAGCCACAACTGAAAAGGCCCTATTTCTAGTCACCACCCTCTGAGCTTCTCGATGAGATGGAACTCGGAGGAGGGCCTTAGATGTTGAGCGCAGTGTACGGGTAGTTTCATATTGGGAGAGGCGCTCCACCAGGTATTGCGGTCCCATGCCGTGTAAGGCTTTATAGGTCAAAACCAGCACTTTGAATTTAGCCCGGAAACAAATAGGAAGCCAGTGCAGATGGGCCAGAACAGGTGTTATATGAGCGGACCTTCTGGTCTGCGTCAACAATCTGGCCGCTGCATTCTGGACTAACTGTAGTTTCCGAACTATCTTCAAGGGCAGCCCAACGTAGAGCGCATTGCAGTAGTCCAATCTAGAAGTTACCAGAGCATGAACGACTGAGGCGAGGTCGTCACTGTCCAGATAGGGACGTAGCTGGGCTACCAATCGAAGATGGTAAAAAGCATTCCGTGCCACTGAGGCTACCTGAGCCTCAAGAGACAGGGAAGAGTCGAGGAGAACTCCCAAGCTACGAACCTGTTCTTTCAAGGGGACTGTAACCCCATTCAGAACAGGGTGAACATCCACCATCTGGGCAGAGAAGGCACTCACTAACAGCGTCTCGGTCTTGTCTGGATTAAGCTTCAGTCTGTTAGCTCCCATCCAATCCATTATCACGGCCAGGCAACGGTTTAGTATGTTAACAGCCTCACCTGAGGAAGATGAAAAGGAGAAATAGAGTTGCGTGTCATCAGCGTACTGGTGACAACGCACTCCAAAACTCCTGATGACCGCACCCAGCGGCTTCATATAGATGTTGAAAAGCATGGGGGACAGTACCGATCCCTGTGGGACTCCACAATGGAGAGTCCAGGGTATCGAGCAGTGTTCCCCAAGCACTACCTTCTGTTGACGACCCACCAAGTAGGAGCGGAGCCACTGCCAAGCAATACTCCCAACTCCGTGAGCCTTCCCAGAAGGATACCATGGTCGATGGTATCAAAAGCAGCTGAGAGATCAAGGAGAATCAACAGGGTCACACTCCCCCTGTCCCTCTCCCGACAAAGGTCATCATACAGGGCGACCAAGGCTGTTTCGGTACCAAACCCAGGCCTAAAACCGGATTGAAATGGATCGAGATAATCAGTGTCATCCAAGAGCCCCTGGAGCTGGCCGGCCACCACCCGTTCCAGAACCTTGCCCAGGAACGGAACATTCGCCACAGGTCTATAATTGTTCAAGTTATCTGTGTCCAAGGAGGGTTTTTTCAGGAGCGGTCTCACCACCACCGCTTTTAGGCAGTCAGGGACCACTCCCTCTCGCATTGATTACCTCCTTGGCCCAGCCGGCAGTTCCGGTCCTGCCAGCTTTCACCAGCCAAGAGGGGCAAGGATCCAGCACAGACGTGGTCGCACACACCAGTCCAAGAATCTTGTCAACATCCTCAAGCTGCACCAACTGAAACTCATCCAATAAAAGAGGACAAGACCGTGATCTGGATGCTTCATTGGATCCAACTGCTATAATATTGGAATCTAAGTCCCGACGAATGCAGGCGATCTTATTTTGGAAGTGTCCAGCGAACTCATCACAGCGGGCTACAGATGAGTCTATAGTATCCCGAGGGCCAAGATGTAAAAGCCCTCGTACAGTTTTGAAAAGCTCTGCTGGGCGGGAGAGTGATGCCTTAATACTGACAGCAAAATATCTCTTTTTTGCTGCCCTCACCGCTGCTGTATATCGCTTAGAGCAGGCACTTACCAAGGCATAATTACATTCGTCGGGAGTCCGCCTCCATCTGCACTCAAGCCTCCTCCTCTCTTGCTTCATTGCTCTCAGCTCCGAGGTATACCATGGGGCTGTATGAGCTCTACATAGGAGGGGGCGCGTGGGAGCGATCGTGTCAACCGCCCGGGTCATCTCCGTATTCCACAGGTCAACCAGGGCTTCAACAGGAGTGCCAGTCTTCTCAGTCGGAAAATCCCCTAGAGCCCTTTGGAAACCCTCAGGATCTATTAGTCTCCGGGGGCGGACCAATTTAATAGGTCCCCCACCCTTGCAGAGGGAAAGGGTCGCCGTAAGCCTAAACCTCAGCAAGCGGTGATCTGTCCATGACAATGGGGTAGATGAAAAAACCCCAACCTCCAGATCACCATCTCCCTGTCCAGCGGCGAAGATCAAATCAAGAGTATGTCCCAACACATGCGTCGGGCCAGTAACAAACTGAGACAGCCCCATGGTTGTCATGGACGCCATGAAGTCCTGAGCCGCCCCAGATAAAGCAGTCTCGGCATGAACGTTGAAGTCCCCCAGTACCAACAGTCTAGGGGACTGCAACAGTATCTCCGAGACTACCTCTGTCAGCTCAGTTAGGGAATTTGTTGAGCAGCAGGGCGGGCGGTACACCAACAAAATTCCCAACCTGTCTCTCTGGCCCAGCGCAAGGTGGAGACACTCCAAACCAGTCGTCACATGTACAGGGTGCTTGGTGAGTGAGAAAGAACTCCTATAGACCACAGCAACCCCACCTCCCCGACCTTCGGCTCTACCATAATGCTGAACCGTATACCCAGGTGGGCAAAGCTGGGAAAGGGCGACTCCTCCCATATCACCCACCCAGGTCTCGGTTATGCACGCCAGGTCGGCCGCCTCGTCCACAATTAAATCATGAACAAGGGAGATCTTATGCTGTACCGACCTGGCGTTTAACAACAGCATATGGAGATCCGAAGGCTGACTGATAGGACAACCAGCAGTCCTGGGGATGTGAGGAGAACCGGAACAGGTCACAGACACTACTTGTCTGGGACGGGTTCCCCTTACCTGGCCTGCTCTCCTTACAACACCATACCTCCCATTACCCGTCACTACACTAATTGGGGCCCCCGAAGGTCTCCCCGATTGATGTATAATACTCTCTCCCAGGCACATATTAAAACAGATAAAAACACCAATACACACACACCTGATCACATTCATACCAAATAATCAGCACACTTAATCAATAATACAATACAATAAACATGCACTCAATACACTCAAACAATATTAAAACTACAACGCAATTCCAACTAAAGACTCACATACATTAACAGCTCAATCATTCACAAAACATAAAACACATTCAAGCCTATTCATTGGTTCCATTGTTGTACCGCTCTAACAGTTAGGAAGTTTTTCCTGATGTCCAGTCGAAATCTGGCTCCCTGCAACTTGAGCCCATCATTCCATGTCCTGCACTCTGGGATGATTGAGGAGAGATCCTGGCCCTCCTCTGTGTTTCAAGTACGTGAAGAGTGCTATATCTCCCCTCAGTCTTCTCTTCTCCAGGCTAAACATGCTTAGTTCTTTCACTCTCTCCTCATCAGGCTTTGTCTTCAGTTCTCTGGTTACCCTCATTGCCCTCCTCTGAACCTGTTCCAATTTGTCTGCATCCTTCTTAAATTGTGCTGTCCAGAACTGAGTTGGTATAGAATAGAGCCAAGCTTTGCTTAAATGTCTCTTATGCCACCACCTGTCTGGAAGCTTAATTTGAGGATGCTGCATGGATTATTCCTAAAGCATTTACTTTTATAGAAAGACAGTATCTCCCTTCCTGTTGTATTGCTGAACAGGTGGAGTTGCTTCTATCAGGCTCTTCATCTGTCAGCTCTGCACTGAGTCAGCAGTGCCGGTGGGGGCTGGAAATTCCTGGGTCGTTGGCAGGGAAGGAAAGTCCTTAGCCGGCAGTCTGGTCGTAAATCTGCCAGGTCTATGAGGAGGGAACCTGATAAGGGCCAGGCCTGTCCAAAGCTTACTTGCCGAGTCAGAAGTCCAGAAGCGAGGTCAGTAGAGGTCCAGGGTCAAGTGCCAAGGGGTCAGTCCAAGAGACGTTGCAAGGAAACAAGGAATACATGAAGCCATGCCTGATGTTGCAGTCAGCGACAAGCTGCCACCAAGGTGTGCCTTATAAAGAGCAGGGTTGACAGCAGGTGTGAGCCCTCAGCGTTTGGACCTTAAGGGGACAGGCCTGCCTCTCTTCTACCTGACCTTCTGCTGTCTACGTTCTGCAGGTGAGGGGGGAGTATCCTGTTCACTGTCTGCGTCTGGCTGCAGGGCCTCCGCTGTCTCTGGGGTGCTCTGCAGCTGAGGGGGAGAAGGAGCTGGATTCTCAGGAGGCTCCTCCATGTCTCCTTCTGGGTCTGCTGCTCCTGGGTCTGCTGCTGTTACTCCCGAGTCGTCCTCATCGGAGGAGTCCTCTGATGGGGCCATGACATCATCTTTGTTGAAAATGGTGACCAGACCTAAGTATTTAATCACAGGGTTGCCTGAGTAGTGTAAATCAACCCATTAAATTTATAATAATGGCAGCAATAGCATGCTGTTAGTCAGATGCCAAACTGTGCATAAAAATCCCCTCCAAAGCAAAATACCAAGCTATCTCTGCTATTTGTGATGGCTGCTACCAGCTGGGGGGCTTGGCTAACAAGAGTCTTTGCCAAGTGAGGCTTCTTTGAGCCTTGCTTATTTATTTAATTTATATCCTGCCCTTCCTCCCAGAAGGAGCCAAGGGCGGCAAACAAAAACACTAAAAGCAGTCTGAAACATCTTAAAAACAGACTTTTAACTATATTAAAACAAGACATATTTACAAGCACTTAGACTCTGTCAGGCAGCCCTATTTGGGGAACCAAATCCTAGGCCATAGTTCTTAATCATGGGAGCCTAGGCAAGTCACACCAGAAGGAAGCCCTTAAGTATGTCAGCAGGCTTCCTTGGGGAGCAGAAAGCTGAGCTCCCTCTTAGAACATCAAGGTTAAGCGCTTGTAGAATCACATATCCCACTGTCTTTTAGAATATTATGGTTCCCCTATTAATAATCTTGAATTAGTTTCAGTGTGTCCAGCTGTGTCTCTGGTGGATTCTCGGCCTCAACTCTTGCTGAAGAACTAGTATTCCTTTGCTCCCTGGAAATGTAAGCTTATCATTACTGGGATCGTGACATCTGACACACAGATCTAACAACCTCTCAATTATATGGTAAAGTCAATGTGGCTGCTTACTCAGGTCTTGGCTTTCAGGAGTAGCAAAATATCCTTTCACAGATCTAAAGTGTATTATGTATGCCAGTCTTCATTAACAAGGAAACAGCGACATGAAGCAAGTTGTTTTTCCTTGCTATGTTTCTTAACTCCTGGGGATTTGTGGAAGTGGCTGATGCTTCTGCGAGGTGTGGCTGAAGCAAAAGACCCTTAGTGCGATAGCATTGCTGATCTTTACCATGCAGAACTGGTGTTTAAAGAGAGGGCTTGCAAGTAATATCCTTGTTAGTCACAGTAAACTAGACACACATCATCTCCACGTGAAGCTGTATGCTGTAAATGAACACTGCAGTAATTGAAGTGAGTTGAGGTTTGAGCAAGTGGATTGTTTTTCCTATTTTGTTTTCGCAGTCTTGTACAGTTAAGTGAGTTCCATAGCCAGGTAAAGTGCTCACGTCTCAATGCACCCCCTCCACGGAAGTGTAAGGCTTATTCCCGTATATGCTTAGACAGGCCTGTGCTCAGCTGTTACAAAGGTATACTTCTGTGGGATGCAGGATCCTTGGCAAGGTGATATAAGTACTTAAATTCCAGTCCTCTGTGCCTTTTCCAAAGCATTCTAAAGAAGAGATCACCCCCAACATGTCCTGTTACTGCAATTAGGATGCATATCCTAAGTTCATGTACCAATAAAACTGTTCATCTTTAAGGTGTTGCGGGACTCTTTGTTGACTTTACTGCAGCAGACCAACATGGTATCCTTCTGGAAGATTTTTATCCTAACACTCCTGGGTGAACTGCACCACATTGAAGCTCTACTGGATGCATTTGTATGTAACATCTTAAAATCTCCCATAAGTGTAGGAGCATTTGACAGGCTAGTAAGGCCTACATCCGAATTCCTGCTTAGTGCTAGGTGGCTGCCTGGAAATTGCACTGCATCAGCTGCAGTTTTCCCATTGGCAAAGTGGGAATTACCATTATATATTACTATCTAAAGGCTGAAGAGGGATGGAGAATTTGCCCTTTCCTCTCTCATCCCCACCCTCCTATCTGTCCTTAGGGAAGCCACCCCCCTCCCAAGCATTTTACTTTTCTTAATACAAATAAATGGCTGCCGTTGTCTTAAGTGAGAAAGTAATCGGGTGCAGTTAGGTACATCGTAGTTGGGGCTGCTAAACTCAATCCCATTCTCTGGTTGCGGGCCCAGCTGTTAAGAAACAGGCATGCTATTACCAGTATAGCTTCATTCCGGCTTTGTTTCTTGATCCTGCTGAAACGTGACAGAATAGAAAGGGAGTGTGACAGGATGTTGGCAACCAAAATGTACCCAGGAACCAAAATGTCCATAATTATGATAGGCAGGGTGTGCATAGTAGACCATGTTTACTGCAATGAACCCGCTTTGTGTGTGTTGCACATAGATATGCATTGTGCTTATCTGCAGGACCCTTGTCAGTTGCTGATGAGGCCGCTCAGGGTTGGAGGCAGTTTTTTTTCTCACTGCAAAAGTGTCCCCAGGTGCAGTGATTTGCACTCTCATGAAAGTGAATGGAAATCATTTGCTTATATGGGGAGGGGGGAAGTAAAAAATGTAAATGTACTGCCTTCAAGTCGATTCCGACTTATGGTGACCCTACGAATATGGTTTTCATGAGGCTGAGAGGCAGTGACTGGCCCAAGGTCACCCAGTGAGCTTCATGGCTGTGTGGGGATTCAGACCCTGGTCTCCCAGGTCGTAGTCCAGCACCTTAATCACTACACCACACTGGAAGTAAAGGGATGTACTTTTTGGAACTCCTGGCCTATTGCCTTGCACCTTCGCAGTATTCTTTTTGGTGCCTACTTAAAACATTTTTGTTTAGGTAAGCCTATCCAGACACATAGATGTTGATG
Organism: Rhineura floridana; assembly: GCF_030035675.1. Classification (NCBI taxonomy): domain Eukaryota; kingdom Metazoa; phylum Chordata; class Lepidosauria; order Squamata; family Rhineuridae; genus Rhineura; species Rhineura floridana. The sequence goes on along the minus strand of NC_084483.1, from coordinate 206,947,246 downwards.
TATTTTAATCTTTTTAGTGTATTTTAATTGTTTTAAAAACATTTTAATTACTCTTTTAACTGTTTAATCAATAATTTTAATGTATTTTGTAAACTGTTTAGAGTGGTTTTTTTTACAATCCTGCAGTATATACATTTTGCTAAATAAATGAAATTAGGAATACAGTTGATACGGAGGCTAAATTTGCTGCCAGCCCAAGATGACTCCCATCATTGAGAATCAAACCTGCTCTTATGCAAAACCCCATTCTCAATTGTGCTTTATATATCTGCCAGATTCCTGTAGCTGCAAACTCAGTCAGTTGTACGTTCCTGGGCAAGAAGTACTCCATGTTTGGGATAGTGTCTCTTTTAGTAAGTGTTGTAAAGTAGTATTCTAGTGGAAATAAATACATGTGGTTTCCATGATAATGTGCTCATGTTTGCAAAGATATATTTTTGGTGCTGTTCCAGGCATTGGCACACAGGCATATGCAATGCCTTTCTTTACTGTGTGAAGTGACAACTGGGCCCAGGAAAAACTGTTTACATCAATAACTTGTTCTCCTTCAAAACAAGAGGTTAAAACATTTTGGTGTCATGGCTTTTTGTAAACTATTAAAATACTTTTAGAAAAGGGTATGTTCTCTCCTCCCTTGCCTTCTATTGTTTCTGTTTTTCCAAACAAGACAAGCTTTAAAGCATATAACTATTTCCAGATATTCTGAAATGCTGCTTATCCATAAGCTTGCACTCGTGCATACTTCTCCCATTTGGTGGAATGAATAAATAAATAAATAAAAATGAATGAATAATGGAAAGCCATGTTAACACCTTGCACGCAAATCAGAATGAATGCAGGACAAATGCTCATTGTTGTGTAACTGCCCTGTAAAAAACAAATTGGAATGAATGCTCAGTAAAGACTGGATATTATCTAACCTCCCCATAGGTTTTGTGCAGGTAAATCAAGATGAATGTTCAGTAAATAGGTTATCTGGAGGGCCCCCCTCTTTTCTCCCCCGCTTCACTCTGCCTATGTCTACTCATGACAGTTTAAAGTGGAACATCGGAAGCTGCCTTATACCGAGTCAGACCATTGGTCCATGTAGCTTAGCACTGTCTACACTCACTGGCAGTGGCTCTCCAGGGTTTCAGGCAAGAGTCTTGTCACCGCCCTCCCTGGAGATGCCAGGGGTTGAACTTCGGACCTTCCGTATGCAAGGCAGAGACTCTACCACTGAGCTACGATTCGATGTGTCCCATGTGTGCATGTTTTTGTGGCATCTACACAATGTCTTCATGGAAGTGGCAGCCCGCACTCCCCCCCCTCAAATTCAGATTTTCCTGATCTATGGATAATGTGGTAAGGGGACATTCCAGCATAAAATTGCATGGTACCCAACTGAGAACATTCTGCAGTGCATTGTGTAGGTGGCTTTTTAAAAAATGTGTGTGGTGACTTTTTGCTGGGTGCCATTGTGATGTCCCTGTATATATATAATACTGTAAATATGGTAAATGCAGGTTTATTAGAGTATATGTGGTAAGTAGACTGAGTGAGAGGGGGGAGTATATGAGTTGGAATGTCGATGAGTGTTGTATTATGATTGGCTGAGCGCTTAAGTGTCTGAAGGTATAAATGAGAGGAGTTCGGTTGGTTGGGTTGGTGAGGTTTTGGGAGGCTTTTCGTTGGGTGGATTGGATTAGGCCGGTATTGAGGCAGGTTATTGATGACTAGAAACATAAAGAGTAACACAACTTATGAAACCACACGCTTGTTGACTATACCTTTAAGTAATCTTGTTATTCCCTGTGTATATAAATAAATATCTCTTGGTTTACCAAAATGCCTGGTCCTTGGCTGGGTTTACACAGACCAGAAGGGTGGGCAGGGCATATACCAAGGTTGGGAAACAGTATCAGTGGTGTCAGCGGTGAAAAGATAGTGTAACATCATCAGGTATCTAGAGCAGTGGTTCCCAACCTGGGGGCCAGGACCCCCAGGGGGGCCGCAAAGTAATCCAGAGGGGGCCATGAACAGTAAATAAATGAATTATTTATTATTATTTTTTAAAAAGTCTTCACTCCCTCGACACTGTCTGCTTTCCACTGCCGCTGCAGATGACACCTCCCCCTTGCTCCAAACGAGAGGGGAGGCCTTTTGCTGAAGCGCCAGAGCATCTTTCAGGAGCACTAAGGGCAGGCATCTGCCTATAAAATACATGGCAGATGCCAAAGAAGGCTGAGGGTGAAGCTACCAGGAAGAAGAGGGGATTACTATCACTGACTCCCATCTCCTTGCGCTGCCGCTACTGGCAATGCCCTTGCTTAGAATGAGAGGAGAGGGCTTTTTGTGAAGCAAAAAGAAGCAAGCCTGCAAAGAAAGGCTGCTTTCCCCCTTCCTTCCTGGCAGCCAGCCTGCCTCCCTGGGGGGAGGGAGTCACAATTTTTTTTCAGCTTATAAAGGGGGTCCCATGCTCATAAAGTTTGGGAACCACTGATCTAGAGCAACCCAGGGCTGTAATCTTTATAGGCACAAAGGTACAGGGGGGTTGAGGCCTGTAAGTGCACCCAGACACAACGTAGCAATAAGCCAGGAGGAGACGAAGGCACAGTCTCTAGCAATATTGTTTACAGGGAGTGTCTGGTGGTGTTGCCTAGCAGTGGGATCTTGTGAGATCTTTGCTAGAGCCGGTGAGAACTGTTTTGAGAGCAGGACCCTGAGGTGGGACCATGACAAGGCAGTGACCACAGGAAGGGGCCTGACAGCCATCTATCACCACAATCTGTACTTCTGTTGACAAGGCACTCCTTGGTGGACTGTTCATGGCAACACATACATTTTTAACTTGCTGTTTTATGCAAGTCTGGTATATCAGGAACCGTGTATCTCAAAAGTAAATAAAATAGAATAAAAAAGGCTGCCTGCACAGGTAAACAAATAATCTGCATTCATGCCCACAATGGACCTCAGGTTCTGGATCTTAGGGAGGGTAAGGAAGTACTAATGAAGGGATGTGGACAGCAAAACACAGTGTAAATACATCCCATCAAGCACCATCCATTAGTGTGGATGGGAAACATTGAGATAGAATTCGATTGAAAGTGTTCTTGTATGGATGAATGTGCACAGTAATGCACACAGAAAAATTAGATCTGTGCAACCCATGTGCATGTTAACATTCTGGTGTGTTCACAGCCTCCGTTTCTATTGATTGAGATTGCAGTGAGCAGCTACTGCTATTCCTCCCTCTTCCCACCTGTGCATACCTTTCTCAACTGGCTGTGCCGGTTTACTTATACTGGGCTTATCAAAGTTGCTATCCCTGGAACGGGTTCAGAGGAGGACATTGGGGATGATCAGGGGACTGGAAACCAAGTCCTATGAGGAGAGACTGAAAGAACTGGGCATGTTTAGCCTTGAGAAGAGAAGACTGAGGGGAGATATGATAGCACTCTTCAAGTACATAAAAGATTGTCACATAGAGGAGGGCCGGGATCTCTTCTCGATCGTCCCAGGGTGCAGGACACGGAATAATGGGCTCAAGTTGCAGGAAGCCAGATTTCGACTGGACATCAGGAAAAACTTCCTAACTGTTAGAGCCATACAACAATGGAACCAATGACCTAGGGAGATGGAGGGCTCTCCAACACTGGAGGCATTCAAGAGTCAGCTGGACAGCCACCTTTTGGGGATGCTTTAAGTTGGATTCCTACATTTAGCAGGGAGTTGGATTTGATGGCCTTATAGGACCCTTCCAACTCTACTATTCTATGACGATGGACCACTGGCCTGATCCAGCAGGCTCTTCTTATGTTCTTATGAATATACTGCTGAAATGGAGCTTTAAAAAAAAAGATAAGGAAAATGAGAGAAAATCTAGCATATGTGCCAAACCATAGATGCCAGAAATAAAAACCCAGGGTATATGCAGAAAATAACTGAATTCTCCCCATAGTATTATCTTAAAATCTGTAATCACCTTGAAATAAAATGTTGAAATGAAAACCTCTCAAGGAAACATCTTGTGTTATATTTTCAAGCAGGGCAAGTTTAGATGAGACACTTTTGTGTCTGAAGCCTTATCAGGGCCAGAGTGGAACAGCAGGTTGTGTTGAGGTTTTTTAAAGCTTGGGAAACTCAGTTTCACATTCCTCCTTGGCCATGAGTGGCCTTGAGCAAGTCACGATCTCTCAGGCTTATAGAACAGAATGGCTGTGGTGATCTGAGGTGGGGATGGCAAAGCACTTTGACATCTGAAAAGTGCAATTCTGATTAACAACATGGGAAGGATTTATGTGTATTATGTCTGCTTCCAAGAAGAGTAGGAGCACTGCCAAATAATTCTCCTATTTTCTACATAAATGACGTTTCCTCAGAATTGGACATGCATATATGTGGGTGTGGTGTGCTGGAACACACACCTTGATTTCCTTGGACATTTTTGTGTAGGTCAGTTTCAAAAATCTGGTTTTAGTGTACCTCCAAATTAAGAATTGAATGCTAGTGAAATCTGCCTTGCCCCCCAATTATTCATGATCAGTCCAGATCCATTTCAGACTAAATGTCAGAAGAAACATGAGGTATAGAGCCCTCTTTGAAAGCCCTATTGCCACAACCTCCTTAGGTAGTCACAAGAAAGTGTCTTCCCCAAGCTGTGTGTCAGCCCCAGCAAGGTAAGGTGCTTGGGAAATGACTGTAGATTGGTGGTAGATCACCTGCTTTGCTTGTAGAAGGTCCTGGGTCCAATCCCTGGCATCTCCAGGTAGCGCTGGGTGAGACTCTCTGCCTGAAATCCTGGAGAGCTGCTGCCAGTCAGTGTAGGCAATACAGTAGTCTGACTCAGTAAAAAGGCTGTTTCCTCTGTCATGTGGCTTAGCACTCCATCCCAGCTTTTGGCATTCAAACGTTTGCCTTTTGTAGCCCATCTGTGTTGACCACATTTGCAAAATAGGTCATGGCAGCTGGAACGGTGTGCATACTGGGGGCATACAGAGATTGGCTGCTTATTTGAAACTAGGCCCTTTAATTCATGATTATTTTGTAGGATAGTTTACAGCTTTTAGGGCCAAGCTACTTTTTACTATATACACCTTGCAATCTGTTACTGACTGTCTTAACATTTTGATTTTCACTTAAAAAAACAGATGGAGGTTTCTTCATAAATTGTATTGGGGCAGCTGTGTTGTGGGAGGGTTCTTATTTAAAAATCCTGATCTGAATTGACCACTCCCACCCTTAAATCTACTGTTTGCCCCACTTGGAAAATCATAATAGCAGCTTTCAGGGGCAATTGAGACTAGGATGCAGGCACACTTGTTTAGATCCATTTGGAAGCTTTGCAACTGTTTTTAAGTGAAAACATCCAATCACATTGATGTTTGGCCCTTAATGTGTAGTTTGGCCCTTAATTCTGTTTTGATTTTGTAGCTATGTGTTCTGTAGGCCACTATGGCAAATCATTGCTGCTTCTACTTTCAGCTGTGGAAGAAAAACCAATTACAGTTGTGGGCTCCTGCTGGGAGGAAGGGCGGGATACAAATTAAATAATGAATGAATGAATGAATGACCTGGAAGCTCTAGTTAGACATGGATACTGTGACAGAAGCACTTGTAGTGGTGAGTGGGCTTGTGTGTTCCAATGAACCCTGTGAGTGATGCCGTCGGGAGTCATGCACTCCCAGCAGGGTCACCCATGGCAGTAAGGTCAAGGGAGAGGAACCAGACAAAGAACGATCCAAGAATGTCCTCAACGGCAGAACAGGATAACAATGTGTATGTTACAACGGCTGTGAAGGCAGATGAAGGCTACAGCAGATAAAAGACTTCCAGTCATCATGGTACCCATGCCATTGGATCAAAGCCTTTTTCTGTCAAGATTGTGTGTTGATTGTTGTGCGCCGATCTCCCAACATAAAAGAAATTCACGCACAGGCATCTTCCAAAACAAACCAAAAGTCCTGTGGCGATCGGCAAATGGCAACAGAAGCAGGACTGTGAAACCGGCACATGGACTGTGGATATGGACCCACTGTTAAAGACTTTATTTTGGAAGGCAATCTTAGTCGGTCACGAGTGATCACCAGTGAATTAAGTTTTTAGTTGAGGTCAGACGGACAGTGCCTGCGGAATACTTTTTTCCCCCAGCAGGAATTTAAACTGAGTTCTGATTTAATTCATTTTTATTTTGATAGTTTTGAGTCTTCTGTACACTTCTTAGAGACAACAGTATTCAAGCAATATATATAAATTCATCATCATCACTGTTTATTTGTGTGTATGGTTTTAATATTGGAAATAATTTAATTTTATTTTAATGTAGACTTTGTATGTTTTTAATTATATGTATTTTTATCTGGAAGCTGCCATGAGTTCCAGTTTTTGAAAAATTGTGGGGTATAAATAAAGACAACAACAACAACAACATTTGTATGCCGCCTTTCCATAACAATTTATGCACAAGGCGGCTCACAACATGAACAGAAAAAAGTTGCACAACTCACTGTAAGAAATAAATTCAAATGGTCAATAAGTTAACAAAAACATCATAAAAAACACACAATAAATTGATACATCCATAATTTCTAATAAAATACAGAAGCATAATCCCAATAACAGCAGAACAAAAAACCAACCATCAGAAATTAAACTTTTACCCAAACAGAAGCCCCTAAATAACACCCCACAGCCAAGATGGTCTCTGGCATCTTCAGGTAGTGATACCTTTTACAGCTGCAGTCAGTCAAGGCCCCACACAGGCAGGCCAGGTGGAAAGAGGCCAGCGAGCAGGGAGAGGGTCTTACAGCCAAGATGGTCTCTCTAAATTGTCAGAATAAATAAAAATAAGCTTTTAAATAGTTTGTTGGTGAAAGTCTGCATGGGTTCAGTGCCTGTGCTCTCCAGTCTAAACCTGAACATGTACTCTGCCTTTCCACTGAAAGCTTCTCTTCTGATACTTAGTATGGGACACTGGCCCAGCTAAACTAATGAAATGTTCTAAAATGCTCTCTCTCTCTCTCTCTCTCTCCCTCCCCCCCTACCTACCCCACACACCCCCTTTGAATTTCCTTCAGTGACTTGCAGTGCAACTCTAGGCGTGTTTATCCAGAAATAAATCTCATTGAATCCAATGTAGCTTATTCCCTAATAAGTGTATTTAGGATTATGACCTCAATATGACAATAATATTAGATGACCACTTCGGAAGATTCTGAAGATAACCTCTGCTTTATGAGGATTTGTGATTACTTTTCTTCAAAGATATTTTTCCTTGGAAAGGGAGGAGTTGTTGTGTTTGGGTCGGTTTTATCAGAACATAAGAACATAAGAAGAGCCTACTGGATGAGGCCAGTGGCCCATCTAGTCCAGCATCCTGTTCTCACAGTGGCCAACCAGGTGCCTGGGGGAAGCCCGCAAGCAGGACCCGAGTGCAAGAACACTCTCCCCTCCTGAGGCTTCTGGCAACTGGTTTTCAAAAGCATGCTGACTCTGACTAGGGTGGCAGAGCAGATGGCTCAAGCTTCCAGTTTCCATAGACAATTCTGAGAGGGGTCAGAGCCATCACTATTGCTGCGGTGAGAGGAGAGCACATTTTGGGATCCAAAGAGGCTTTTAGAAAACAGTGGATTAGAAAGAGACAATATTGTAATGAAAATGGTTTCCTGTGTTTCATAAAGCAGCGTATCAATCTTGACATTTTTATTATAAAAATACAAAGGTGGCCCTCAGAATTTGAGTTGTGTGCTCCTGATCTAAGCAGATCTGTAGCTTCTTTGGAATATTGCATGCTTGTGGCTCTTATTGTTGTTATGTGCCTTCAAGTCGATTACGACTTACGGCGATCCTATGAATCAGTGACCCCCAAGAGCATCTGTCATGAACCACCCTGTTCAGATCTTGTAAGTTCAGGTCTGTGGCTTCTTTTATGGAATCAATCCGTCTCTTGTTTGGCCTTCTTCTTATTCTACTGTTTTTCCCAGCATTATTGTCTTTTCAAGTGAATCGTGTCTTCTCATGATGTGTACAAAGTATGATAACCTCAGCTTCATCATTTTAGCTTCTAGTGATAGTTCTGGTTTAATTTGTTCTAATTATTTGCCTTTTTCGCAGTTCATGGTAAGTGCAAAGCTCTCACACCACATTTCAAATGAGTTGAGTGGCTTTTATAATCTATTCCAGTCGTGTGAAATATTGGTTCCCCTCTATTTGGTACTGGTTAGGCCTCATCTTGAGTACTGCATCCAGCTCTGGATACCACACTTTAAGAAGGATGCAGACAAACTGGAACAGGTTCAGAGGAGGGCAATGAGGATGATCACGGACTGGAAACAAAGCCCTATGAGGAGAAACTGGAAGAATTGGGCATGTTTAGCCTTGAGAAGAGAAGACTGAGGGGAGATATGATAGCACTCTTCAAGTACTTGAAAGGTTGCCACACAGAGGGCCAGGATCTCTTCTTGATCATCCCAGAGTGCAGGACACAGAATAATGGACTCAAGTTGCAGGGAGCCAGATTTCGACTGAACATCAGGAAAAACGTCCTAACAGAGCCATATGACAATGGAACCAATGACCTAGGGAGATTGTGGGCTCTCCAATGCTGGAGGCCTTCAAGAGGCAGCTGGACAGCCACCTGTTGGGGATGTTTTAATTTGGATTCCTGCACTGAGCAGGGGGTGGACTGTATGACCTTATAGGTCCCTTCCAACTCTGATTCTAAATATGAATCTGTTTTCCTGAACAAATATTTCATTTTGTGAAATATTTATTTGCCTCAGGTGTTCAGTGGTCTTTTCAACCACAAATCGTAAGACTGGAAGGTTGATTCAGATTATTTTTATGTAGGAGATGGCAGGCTGGAAAGCCGTCCAAATTGGTCTCATTTTATGAGTAGGTAAAAAGTAATTGTGGAGCTTTCTTAACTGCGAGTGACAAGCTTGTGGGATTACTCAGAATACTCTCTGATCTTTTCACAGAGCCATTTAGCTTTTTTTTTTTAATCTAATGGCCCGGTAACCTAGCCTAAGCTGGGGAAGGGCTGCGTCTCAGTGATAAGAGTACGTGCTTCGGATGCAAAAGGTCCCAGGTTCAGTTCCTGGCATCTCTGGGAGAGATCCCTCCCTGGAAGCTGCTGCCAGTACCATGAATAGCCCAAATGGATTGTCATTCCAAACTTCTTTGGATAGACTGGAACAGGGCACCTTCATCTTACCCATTTTGATGCAACCATGAACCACTCCTGCATTTGTAGAATTGAGAAAAAGCTGGCCCAAGCTGATAAGTTTTCCAGCAGGAGTTTGCGGGCCTTAAAATATTTTCTTTAGCAATGTGTGTGGCCAGTGTTGCTCTCACCTGATGACAGTGTATGAATTGCCCCGCTAGATCAGTTGGAAGGCCTGTTGTGCTTCCAGAATCAGCCGGCTGGATGCCTCTGGGAAGATGGCATAGGGAGCATTAAAGACTTGGCCTTTCCCCATTGTGTGCTCCAGCATCTGGCATTGCTGCATCTGCACAGCTAGTGGCCATTGCCACAGCTTGTAGAGCAAGCGATAAGGGTGAATTGATAAAGCAATGGGAGGCTCCCACATCTGCCTTAAGGGTTAGCTGAAAGGCAGCCTGGCATGATGCCAGGGATGCAGTTTTCCATTCCCGTAAGCAATACAGTATGCTTCTGTCCCCATTGCATAAAGCAGTGTTATTTCTTTGGATTTTTGCCATTGAGGTTGCATATAAGAATGAAATCTGGTCTTCATTAGATTTGCAGTTGGAAAATAACTGAGATTTTAAAATACAAATGTAACATTCTGGCTTGCAGAATTTATTGTTCCATGTATATTTGTGTGTGTATAATTACATTTTTTAAATAAACTGTAAAGTCTTCCTGTGTGTTTGTTTCTTAAAACATGCCTCTGCTAGTCTCCTCCTGCCAGGGAGAGTTCACTCTTCGTCTCTAACCCAACTCTTCAGCAAGACTGCCTTGCTCTCTCTCGATTCACCTGTTGTTGGCAACTGTTCAAAGAAGGGACATGAGTATGCATGTGTGTCTCAGTGGTTAAACACCAGCACCTGAGGCCAAGGCAGGAAAGTAAGGCAAGAGTCCTGAAGAGTGGCATGAAGCTCTCTCAGACAGTTAGGTGAGAGGCTGTCTTGATGCGGCCAGTTGCTTAGTGGCCTCTACTCTTTGCTCAGTTGCTCAGGAGTGCCTCTCAGTTTATATCGTCTTCAGAGCGGTCCATTTTCAATGGTCTTTGTTGGCTTGTGATTAGACTCATCATTAGGTGACTCAGTCCCTGCCACAGCTTGAACCTTTGGCAGATTGTACTTGATAAATGTTTGGTGGGAATGTGCCACCACCCAGCTCTAGCCAAAGGAGCAAACAGCAAGGAGCTCAGCATGAATTCCTCTTTAATGTTGATAAACTAGACCAAGCTGCATGTTTTTTCCTGAGCCGTATAAAATTTTTTGTGAGTCCATCTTCTCCTTGTTTCATGACCCCATGATCTTGTCCTGCCCTCCCCTTAAGCTTGAAACTACTTGGATCTGGCTGTTACGTAGGAATATAGGAAAATGCCTAATACTGAGTATGGCCATTGGTCCATCTAGCTCAGTTTTGTCTACGCAGGATTCCTTCCCAGCCTACCTGGAGATGTCAGGGATTGAACCTGGGACCTTCTGCAGAGCAATTGCTTTTACACTGAGCTGTGGCCCTTCCTCCTTTCCTTGGCCTCCTGGTTGATCTTGGCACTAAACCAGAGGTGGCTACCTCTGGCCGTCCTGATGCTGCTGAACTACAACTCCCATCATAACTGGCCATTGGCTGGGGCTGATGAGAATTGTAGTTCTGCCACTTTTGGAGGGCCATAGGTTAGCTACCCCTGTACTAAAGCATCGGTCCCCATCCTTTGGCACTGTTGTTGTGGTCTGTCGCTATAAAGCACTCTTCATCATCTGAATGATAATTAAGTCTGGTTACCTAAGACATTACATCTGGATAAGAATAACAAGAGAGAGGTGTTGTGGAGAGAGAGCGCAAACCCAGAGTACCATCCTCATTGTTTTCTCTTGTCGTTTAATTGAACCCCAAGGTCTCCTTTGCTCTGTGGGAAGCAAGAGACTTTCATCAGTAGCTTATAATTATTTCTGTTGTGAAACCCCACGTGAGGCATTAAAATTAAAATAATAAGGGCAGTGAGATATTGATCTCTCGGCAGGGGAGGGTTTGGCGTAAGGCGGGCTGCTGCTGCTAGATGGCTTTGTTTGTGAAGTGCCGTAGAGGCACTGAGGACTCTCCATGCTAATGAGAATAATAACGATCATCAGCTCCTTGTAGCTGCAGAATTATGCTGAGCAAAGGTTAAAGGAGCACATAATTGACTCAAACACAAATGTGGTGGCTCACAGGGAGCAGGAAAACAGAACCCTCAAATCTACAGAAACTCTGTAAGACCCTCTGCCAATTCCCCCTGCTCAGCACTGCCCACAGCTATAGCTCCTACTTTGCCTTGTGTGATTTGGCATAAAATGGCACTGACTATACTGAGATGCTTCCTGGAGTTCAAATATAGGTGACTATTTACCAACTGGTTTCCCACCTGAGTGCAGCAGTATGTCTAACTATATAATATTTTCCTAAGCCATCATGCCATCACGTGGGAGTGGGGTGTGTTGGCAGGGTGGCAAGTGAGGCGAGGGCGTGAGAAAAGCAAGGATGGCTGGGGGAGGAATGGGTGACTGAGCGAACAGGGTAGCTGGTTGTTAGGCCAGCAAGGTGAGTGGGTGGCTGTGGGGTGGGTGAGCAAGAGAAGTGAGTGGGGCGGGCGAGCAGGCAAGCAGTTTGGGAGAGGGTGAGTTGCCAGGGTGCAAGTGGTGGCAGCAGTGGACTGGACGGGAGGCAAGTAAATGGCTTAGGTTTGGAGGCTGCCTTGGATACTGTGTGGAGCTGCGTGGCAGAGAGGGGAAAGCGGTGGCGCGGGGCAGTGGCAAGGCGCAGCAATGCAATGCAGAAACAGGTGAGGAGCGTTAGCATTAGATCCAATGCCTGGAGTTGCTGGGGAAATTACAGAGGTGTGTTTGTTTGTGAGTGCCTGTGGGGCAAGTATGTGTTTCAGAGGCCCTGTGTGTGTGTGTGTTTTGGGGACCCTGTGTGTGTGTTTGGGAGTGCCTGATGTATGTGTGTGTGTGTCTGTCTGTGGGTGTGTGCACGTGTGCTCGGGGGTGCTGTGTGTGTTCAAGGGTGGGGGTTGGTGAGCAAAGCAAGCAGAGGGCAGAGCCCCCCTATTTTATTTATAAAAAATGCATACTGCTCAATATAAAAATCTCTGAGGTTTATATAAAAACAACAAAGTACATAAGCATTCAAGAAAAATTTCCTAAGAACACAATTGTATCTCACAAATAAAACTGAGCAATGTACAAAACAGTACATTAAAAATTAAGAGTCAGAGTCAAGGAAAACTTTAAGAGGCATTACTGTATCTGCCTCATGAATTATTGGAGAAGGAGCATTCTAGAGCATAGGTGCTGTCGCTGAGAAGGCCCGCTTCCACATTGTCACCAAGCAACAGTCATTGGGTCATGGAATAACCAGGAGCAACCTTGGGTCTTAAAGATCAGTTTGGTCTGTACTGGGGGGATGTAGTCTGCTAAGGATCCTGGTCCCAAGTTATTTAGGGCTTTAAATGTCAATGACAAAGACTTGTGTTGGTTTGGTAGCTAATAGGCAGTGAGTGCAGATCCTTTCACACTGATGTAATATGCATAAAGGTGTGTGTCCCGCAAAGTACCCCAGCAGTTGCATTTTGTACAAGCTGCAGCTTCTGAATCTGGTGCAAGGATAACCCCATATACAGCACAATGGAGTACTCTGTGCAGTACAGTAGTTTTCACTGATAGCATCAGTGTTATGGAATGCACTCGCTCCTGAAATTCAAGAAGCCACATCTGTGCTGACGTTGCACTTTTTTACATGGGCATTCCCTTGATTTCTCACTCTGAGGGTCCTGTTTTTCATTGTTGTGTGGTTTTAGTGGTATTGTGTTGTGTATTTTAATTATGGCTATTTAAAAGGTTTGTGTTTTGTTTTGTTCTTTATACTTAGTAAACTGTTTAGAAGCCTATTTTGACATTAAGTGATATATAAATTAACAAAATAGTAGTAATAAATGAGAGTTTGCCAACGTATGGACCACCATGTCACGGCTGTCGCTGTCCAGGAACTGTTACAGTTGGTGCACCAGCTGAAGTTGGTAATGGGCACACTGAGCCACTGAGGTCTCCTGACCTCCAGTGACAATTATGGATCTAGGAGCATGCCCAAACTATTCACCTGCTCCTTCAGATAGAGTGCAGCCCTATCCAGACCTGGTACACAATTCAGTTTCCCGACCTAGGAACCATCCATCCATAGGGTCTCCTGTCTCGTCAGGATTCAGTCACAGTTTATTAGCCCATATCCAGCCACCTGTTTAGGACATGCATGGTGTCTCCTGATTCCAATGTTACAGAGAAATAGAGCTGGATATTATCAGCATATTGATGGGACACCTTGCCCAAATCTCTAGACATTAAATGCCATTCAGGACAAAATAGTGCCCTGCAGCACTCTGCAGATTCACTGCCAGCAGGACAAGGCTCAGCCCCCCCCCATACTGCTCTGTAGAACCTACCCTGTAAGTAGGAGTGAAACCACTGTTAAATAGTGCACCCAGCTCCTGGACACAGTCCAAGAGGATGCTATGGTCAATGGTATTAAAAGCTGCTGAGAGATCCAGGAGAATTGACAGGGTTGCACTCTTCCTGTCAGTCTCCCAATGATGGCCATCCAATAGGGCAACCAAGGCCACTTTTGCCCTAAAGCTGGAATAGGTCAAGATGATCAGTCATACAAGAGCATGCAGCCATGCATCTTCTCCATCTGTTCATCAATCCAGGGAAGCAACTGAGCAATGGAATTTTCCTCACATGGGTAGATGCTGCAGTCCCCATCACCAGGTAGATAACTGTCTGTGCACACGCTTGGCCATGCACAACCTGAGATGCAAGCTGACATCCAGTGCAGATTAGATAGGCGCAGTTCAGTTTCTAGGTGAGTTAAAATCCAGTCAAAACAGTGAGGTCATAATAGTTTCAAAAGTCTTAGCCCTTTGTTGGCTTAGCCTTCACTCCTGCAGCCAGCCTAAATGGAAACTGTTGAATGATATTTCTGAAATATGCTCAGGGTTATGCAATTTTCCATAGAGGCAGGTTCCATAGCTGTAGGGTAATTACTATGCATGACCTGTACGTGATCTTGCTGTTTGAATGTGGCACATGGATGGTCTTACTAAACGTTGTTTTTGGCTGGCCTTGGCAATCACAAAAGGGTGAAGGATTCTTCGTCTCTCTTAATTTCTTTGCTTCTAATAGCACATGGTTTTGTGCCATCATAGATACAACCTCCTATGTATGGAAAAGGCAACCAGAGGATGAGTTATTGTCCAGAAGTCTCTGTTCTGGATCAGGCCAAAGGCCTGTCTAGTTTAGCATCCTCTTTCTCACAGTGACCAACCAGATGCCTGTGCAAAACCCACAAGCTGGACAATCAGGATAACACAGAAACTATATGTATGTAAATAACAGAGAAACTATATGTATGTACTTTATCTTTGTGGTATCAAAAGAGTTAATATCTGCTGAAAATGCTTTTATGACCATACCACCCAAGTTCAAAAAGGAACAGTACATAGGGAAATGTTCTTTGTTGTTGCCCCTCAAGGGTGGGATTCCCTTCCACTAGAGCAGAGGTCACCAACACATTTCAAATTTTCAGAGTGCTAGAGGCACCTGACACAAAATGGCTGCCGTGGGGGTGGGTGGCATATCACAAAATGGCTACCAGGCATAACACAAAATTAGAAAGTAGTCATGGTGAAACTTTTCCCCAGATTGTATTTCCATACTAGAAAAGGCTTGACCTGTTGAATTTCTCACTACTATACAGCTAATTCAGAGGGAAGCAGTGGTAAACCCCCTCTGAATACCGCTTACCATGAAATCCCTATTCATATGGTCGCCATAAGTCGGGATCGACTTTAAGGCAGTCCATTTTCATTTTCCATACAGCTATTAAAGGCACAAGAACCCTGTTTTCCCCCAATGGCAACCCTAAATCAAAGCCTAGGTTGCCATTCTGTACCCATTTACCTGGAAGTAAGGCCTATTGAACACAAAGAGACTTATTTCTGAGTAGACATGTAGACCATTGTAGTGTAAGTTAACTATAGAGTGAATTCTTAATGAGTCCCTAGTCTTTAGCTGTTGCAAAGCAGGAGACATGTCTAAGCCTTTTTGCAAGGTTTTCACATTTACCTTGGAAGTGGGATTCTTTAAGATTCGCCCATACTTATTGTGTAGTAGTATTTGCAGAAAATAACTTTTAGGCATTACTTAATCTCAGGTGAACCAAGCCCAGGAAGATTCCAATGACTAGAAAAAGAAGACAGAAGCAGGAAAATTGTACTAAAAGGGAGGGAAAAACAGCAGTTCTTTAGGACCCCAGGGATTCATATTCCCTGGTGTCCAAACAACCCACTTGATCAATCACAGCTCTGACTTCACTCATTGGCTTATAACACTGACAGGCAGGAGCAGCCAGGCTGGCTCATTTCACATAAATCACTTAGAAGGGTACCTGCACATTTTGCCCCCTAACTTTCTTTCTAGGAGGGCCAGAGACTTGCTTGTTTAAAAAAATGAAGCTCAGATTCTGGGCTACCTGCTGGGGGTGCCAGTGAGGGCCTTTGCAGGAGCCATGGTAACAGTTTGACAATCCCTGACCTAGAGATCAAAGTATGAGCATGTACACTTTTTGGAAGAGTTGTAAAACTTTCTTCTTTGGGCTAGCAAACAATGATGGAATTAAGCAGGCATTTGTTGTTGTTATATGCCTTCAAGTTTATTACGACTTATGGCAACCCTATGAATCAGCGACAGAAGAACTTTAAACTGGTATGTGTTAATTCTAAACTTGTATTTTTTGGTAGTATTTTTATTACACCCTTCAGTTATATTCCCAGGGCCCTTATCAACCCCAACCTCTTGGGAAAAATTAAGTTACAGACTTTGCTAAGTTAATAAATGTATGTGGGACTTTACCTAGTTGACCTTGGGCTAGTTGCTGTCTCCTCAATCTGCACTGATCAGGAGGTGAGTAATTCCGCATTCTCTAATATATATATTTATTTATTATTTGATTTATATCCCGCCCTTCCTCCCAGCAGGAGCCCAGGGCGGCAAACAAAAGTGCTAAAAACACAGTTTAAAGCATCATAAAAACAGACTTTAAAATACATTAAAACAAACAATGTTAAAAACTTAAAAAAAAAAAAGCTTTAAAAACATATTTTTAAAAGGGTTAAAAACATATTGTTAAAAAACCCCAAAAACATATTAAAAAGCAATTCCAACACAGAAGCAGACTGTATACTAGAAGCCATGGCTGTACCTGACCGGTAAGGCCTTGGAAATACTTTGGGTTGGAGGTGCCCAGGTGTAATGTAGAGTTTAGAGCCCCAGTGTAGTGCTCTGCCTCCTGTCCTATCCACTGTGCTCCTCCGATCTAGAAAATGTGTGATGGGTGGAGATTCCCGTGTTTGCTGTTCAGAAGAATTTACTCCAGCTTAGTGGTGAGGCATCTGCTTTGCATGTAGAAGGTTCCAGGTTCAGTTCCCAGCATCTCCAGGTAGGGCTGTGAGAGAACCCATTCTGAAGCCTGGATAACTGCTGACAGTCAGTGCAGAGAATCCTGGGACTTATTATAAGGCAGCTTCCTGTTGTTTGTGACGTTCATACTGAGGGTTTCCAGGATTTGGTTCCTCAAATGTTGCTGTTTTCTCATAGCAGAGGGTCTGATTCTAGCTCAGTGGTTCTTAACCATAGAATCATAGAATAGTAGAGTTGGAAGGGGCCTATAAGGCCATGGAGTCCAACCCCTTGCTCAATGCAGGAATCCAAATCAAAGCATTCCCGACAGATGGCTGTCCAGCTGCCTCTTGAAGGCCTCCAGTGTCGGAGACACCCCGAGGGTGCGAGATACTTTTTCTAGGGGTGCGAGGCCCAACCAAAGGTTTTGGAAAACTGTCATTTATCTTAGCTAAGTTAGGCTAAAACACACATTAAAATAAAATAAAATAAAATCAGAATAAAAATAAGAAATGAACGGCATTTTTTCAGGGGGTGCGAGATCACATTTTGGAAATCCAAGGGGTGCTGGCAGTGGAAAAGGTTAAGAACCACTGTTTAGCGGCTTGTACCACTTTATAGCAGAGAATAGACTCACTTCTCTATAGCTCTATAGCTCGTATTTTTAGTTGCCTTGCAACTCGTAAATTAATACAATGAAAATATTAAGTAACTATTCTTGAAGGGTTTGCCTCTTCTTTCAAACATAGGTTCCAGAGGAGCTTGACATCCCAAGGAAAATGTGTGTGGAAACTGCTCCCCAGTGAGTAGGAAACTGTTTCCAGTGCTAGCAAGCACATTGCACAATTCCCTGCTCCCACCCCCTGATGGGTTTTGTAAGCTCAGAGTTGACCAGTCTCAGTTGTGAAATGGAATTTGTTTTTGCTCTCTTGTTTTATCCTTTACCAGATAGCTGTTTGTTGATAACTCTAGTGTGTGGCTGCCAGGACTCTGGGTGTTGCATATGCATTTGCGATGCATGCTGCAACCTTTTCCTCTTCCATTCCCTGTATAAATGCACCCTCCATGTTGACATAAGTCTTGATTTAAGAACATAAGAAGAGCCTGCTGGATCAGGCCAGTGGCCCATGTAGTCCAGCATCCTGCTCTCACAGTGGCCAACCAGGTGCCTGGGGGAAGCCCGCAAGCAGGACCCGAGTGCAAGAACACTCTCCCCTCCTGAGGCTTCCGGCAACTGGTTTTCAGAAGCATGCTGCCTCTGACTAGGGTGGCAGAGCACAGCCGTCATGGCTAGTAGTATCAGATCTAGTAGTACTAGATATCAGAGGGTTGTATCCACTTAAGTTCTACTCAGAGCAGACTCATTGAAATTAATGGACACGACTAACTCAGGTCCATCCATTTTAGTGGATCTACTCTGAGTGGATCTTAGGTGGATACCATCCAGAATGTATTAAAAAACAGTTCATCCTTCACCAGAATAAGACACCCATATTACTTCTAGCGTGAGAGCTGAGATTTAGAGGCTGGGTGTGCATTGAAGTCTCTCTGGAAGTGCTTGCAGGAGGTGGGAAGATTCTATACATGACATGTAAGGAATCCAGTGGCTCATGTTCTGGAGTAAGCTCTGATGATTCTGGATCAAAATAAATCCTGGAGTTGGCACTCCTGCCATCCTATTTGACCAACCTGGCTTTAAAAGGAGATTAGACAAATTTGTGGAGGATAAGGATATCAGTGGCCACTAGTCACAGTGGCTATGTTCTACCTCCAGTGTTGGAGGCAGTATGCTTCTGAATGCTAGTTGCTGGAAACTGAGGAAGGGAGAGTGTTCTTGGGCTTGGGTCCTGCTTGCGGGCTTCTAGGGTGTATCTGATTGGCCACTGTAAGGACTGGATGCTGGACTAGAAGGGCCTTTAAGTCTGATCCACAGACAGGTTTTCTTACATTTTTATGGATCTCCAAGGTGGTGCCTCAAAGTAGACATGCTACATAAAAAGAAATATATATTTTGGTGCATCATTATGACCCTTCAAATAATCTGGGAGCTACAAAAACTGTTGCTTTCCAATTACAAAGATTTGATAAGGCAGGGTAATTATTATTACTAAAGGAGCCAGATGATGCAATGAAGCTCAGCCTTGCCTTTCCATCTGGGAAGCCCTTGTTGACTTAGTCCATTTTGTCTCGGAGTGATTTGATGTATGTTAAATTGGTGTTTGCATTTTTCAAATCTATAATTCCAAGATAATATGTGCAATGCTAAGAATATGTATTTGATTTCTTTAAAATTTCTTTAAAATGTTTTTTACCATCTACGTGCACACAAATAGTGTATGAGAAGCTTAAATGCATGTTATGTGCAGTAAAATGCCTTTCTAGGCAATTAATCTTTTACATATTCATGGTGGGATGGGGATCAAGAACAGGGTTGTTTATGGCAGACATGTTGATACCTAAACCATCTGTGCTGTCTTCAGAGATTAAGAAACGGTTGGACTGAACCATCTTGTCCAGTGTCCTGTTTTGGGAACTCCATCAACACGGCATGAGGGTCATTGCCCTGGAACTAACATGCAGAGACATACTTAGCTGTCGGTGTTAATAGACCTCCTCTCCCTGCCATGAATTAGTCTAACCTGGAGAGGGGGACTGTGACCCTCCAGATGGTGTTGGACATCCAGCCAGCCTGGCCAATAGTCAGGATGATGGGAGTTGTGGCTCTCTGGATGTTACAGGACTACAAGTTCCCCACCCTGGTCTAATCCTTTACAAATGTTTTCTAAGCTAGTTACCACAACATCTGACAGTGAATTCCATATTATATCTACATTTATATTTCATTTATATACCATTCTTCGTCAGAATCGCAAAGCAGTTTACATAATGAAACAATAAGCATACAATTTAAACAAATGCCAATAAAACACACAGAATACAAAAAGCAGAATACAGTGATGGGTAAAAACAATTCATACCCGCTATACCCCAGCAAATAAGATACGAAGGCTGCAAAGGCCTGAAAAAGGTATGTTTTTAAGTTGATGACAGAACTGATCCACAGTTGACATCTGTTCATCTTCAGAGACAAGGAGTTACACAGATGAGGCTCTGTGGCAGAGAAGGCCTATACCAGGTCACTGCCCCTCTGACGTTGCCACTCAAAGGGCCCCATGTGCAGATCTCAGCAGCTGGGTTGGCAATTATTATTATTATTATATATTATTAATTAAGCTTATAAACCGCCCGACTAGCAATAGCTCTCTGGGCGGTGAACAAAGTACAGTAAAATCATAATACAATACCACAGGACATAAAAACAATCAAAAATCAATTACAACAATTTGTATAAATTTAAGTTAAACTAAATTAAAATGCTTCGGTGAAAAGAAAGGTTTTCACTTGGCGCCGAAAAGAAAACAGTGTCGGCGCCAAGCGCACCTCCACGGGGAGACTGTTCCACAATTTGGGGGCCACCACCGAGAAGGCCCTAGATCTTGTCACCACCCTCCGGGCCTCCCTATGAGTCGGGGCCCGGAGGAGGGCCTTCGTTGTGGAACGAAGTGTACGGGCCGGTTCATATCGGGAGAGGCGTTCCAACAGGCAAGTATAGACAGTGACACTCTTGCATAAGTTGTTTGACTAAACAAGCCACATGTACAAACCAGTGGTCATTTTTTTCTCCCTTTTTATTTTTTAAGAAATAGCGGCTTTCCAAAATTCATACAGGAAATTTTGTCCCAGACAACAAGTGCAAAGATGCATGGCCATCCAAGGTGCTGGCTGAGGTTTTACTGAAAAAGGCTAATGTGGCTTTATTGAACTCATCTCTCCTGGTTAATTTATTGTAGCCTTTGATCTTTGATCTTGTTCAAGTCTGTGTTTAAGTTAGCGATGTTGCCTGTAGGGTGTCTGGGATTAGGATTTTTGTCCAGAGCTTGTTTCTTCCACAAGATGGTCTTCAGAGCATATAAAGCTAGCTTTTCTGGGTAGCAAATTCTAAGTCTGCTTTTAACACCTGCTGCCTTTTTCATTTGCCTCTAATTCAAGTCAGTTTCCACACTGGCAAATATATATGTGATTTTTAAAAATGGTGCTGTTCCACTTCCTATCCCACGTTAACATGGATAAGGGATGCATTCTGGAATGTGTGTATATATCCATCCTTAGAATTTCTTGTGCAAAGAGTCACCCATGTACATGTAGATTTCAGACTCTTTCCTTTTGTTACACAGAAAGTAATGGAGTTCATCTTTAAAAGAAAGCGCTGTCGAGTTTTCTAATTATATCCCTGTTGCAGACTTACCTCTTCAAACCGGGCGAATGGGCAGTAACATAGCAAATGCAATTCAACGTAAGCAAATGTGAGGGGATGCACATTAGGGCAAAAAATCTAAATAGTATTTTTGGAGGCAGTGTGATTTCCAGTTGCTGGTGGGAGAGTGATGCTGTGCTTAGCTCTTGCTTGTGAGCCTCCCATCTATACCTGATCAGCCACTGTGAGAACAGTGGTGGTCTGGATGGACCTTTGGACTGATCCAGCAGGCTCTTCTTATGTGTCTTTGTTCTAGTGAGACTCGTCTGGGTTTAGGTTAGGAGATGAAAAGTATAGGTTAGCCATGGCCAGAGATGACATCGATTTAGTAGGAGGTAAGGGAGCCATTGTCATGACTAGCTAATGCGGAGGTACAGGGAGCGGTGTGTGTGTGATTGCCACCCTTTGCTTTCCGTGTTTCAAGCCAGCGCATCTAGGCAATCGACCATTTTGGCCAGGCTGTGTTCTTTCCAGAAGCACTTACCCTTGGCAGCCTTCCTTTCTGCAGTCTCCCCTTGTTATCCCTCCTCTGCTCACCATTATCAGCTGGGTGGGTGATGGATGAGCAGCAAGCCACGTTTTGAACAAGGGACAATGGGGGAGTGCTTGGGCCCTTCCGTTTCCGTGGGTTTTGCAGCCGTGGTGATTAATCACACTGCCCAGAAGAACAAGAGAGAGAGTAAATTTGCATATGGCACTTTAGCACATCTGGATATTCTTCTGTACCCGTCCAGAGCCCCTGCTCTGTCACTTGGCTTTGTTTGTATCTCAGGCTTTTAATTTCCTTTAAAAAGGAAAAAAAAATAGTTTGTTTATTTGAAAAGTATTTCTAGGCTGCCTTTTTGGATAATACCCCTTCAAGATAACTTACAACATAAAAAATACATGTACCCATGTAATCTCTTTACACTGGGTGCTTATTTACAGTGTATGCAACTATAAAATAAATAAATACAGGATACTAACTGAATCCTGTCTGGAAAAACAACCAGGTTTGGCCTGAGTGAAATAGAGCTGTCTCTTTAGGGAGTGTAGTAGCTATATTAGAAGGGGATGTATTAAGGTAAAGGTTTAAGGTATTAAGGTAAAAAATGGGAAATTGTGGCTTATCTGTATTTGTTGAAGAGTTTGCACCACAGAGACTTCCTTCAGAACTAATCTATTCTATCAGCCTGAAAGGAGATACGTTCGTATGCATAAAGTGCTTTGAATGCTCAAGAATGCTGCACACTTGCTAAATGTTATAGTTGGACATGATAGATAGGTTGTACAAGTGAAATGAAGCATGGAAAATCCTTTCTACTGCTGAAATCTTACTATTTTATAATCAACAGGGAGAATGTTGATTATGCAAACATTATCTAGCAGGCATAACTCTGAGTGGAGTTATCCAGGAATCTCTGTCTTTTTATTAAAATGTGTATATTGGCAGAAGGGAGTAAAATTTGCATAGAATAAAGAAAGATCTAGATAAGGAAGATTTCATTCCATTCCACAGTGGAATTCAGCTCTTGAAGACCAGCTAGGCCCTTGTTGCTCCTCTTGTGAAATACTCTGCTGTGAAAGAGACGGCTTTCTGGCATTTGCTTATCTCTTGTTCATCAAAGAGGCAATAACAGTATGTTTGGGCCTGGAGTGAGATTATTAAGAGAAGTGCATATACACACTGCTTTTAGTGTGTAAAAGAAAAGTCAAAAGCAGAGACTGATCATGAAATCAGCTGACTGCACTTTTTTTTAATTTTGTGATATATCCTGGAGCAAACTCCTTCACCTTTTACTGGGATTCTCCTTCTCTCCCTACTCTTAATTTGTGTAGTGGGTAAGGACTGCTTTCCCTAGCCATATGAGAGTGGGAAGGGGGAGCAAATTATGATTTTGAGACTGTAAATGGGCAGAATATGTTTTATCTTCTGACCTTGGATAAAAGATAAACCTTCTTTTTCAGGTCTCAGACTGTGCCCAAGTAGTAGTTTGTCTTCATGCTTCCTTGTATACATCCACATCTACTTTTTGTTCTTTTCGGGGAGGAGGGGAGTCATGAGAAAAGTTACATAAAAATCTCTGTAACAAGTAGCCTGCTGCTAAAAGTCCCTGTGATTCCTTGTTGATGATAGCAGTATAACTACGGATAGGATCCGTTTGGTTGTGCCAGTTTGGATCATATTCCACCAAACTAGCAAGTAGTTAGGATCTGTTTTTGTTATTTTTCTGCTATCCTTTGTGATTAACAATTCATTTTCCACTCCCTGAAAAATGTATGTATGTATGTATTGCCCTTCCTCCCAGAAGGAGCCTAGGGTGGCAAACAAAAACACTAAAAGCACTCTAAAACATGTTTTAAAAAATCTTTAAAAACATATTAAAACAAAACATCTTTTTTTAAAAAAAGCTTTAAAAACATGTTAAAAAGCAATTCCAACACAGATGCAGACTGGGATAAGGTCTCTACTTAAAAGGCTTGTTGAAAGAAGAAGGTCTTCAGTAGATGCCAAAAAGATAATTGAGATGGTGCCTGTCTAATATTTAAGAAGAAGAAATTCCAAAGTGTGGGTACCACAGCACTAAAGTTCCGCTTCCTGTGTTGTGAGGAATGGACCTTGTGATAAGATAGTATCTGCAGATGTTTAACATAGATGTTAAACAGTTTTGGGGACAAGATGGTACCCTGCGGCACCCCACAGAACAACTACCAGGAGGCCAAAAGGCAATTACCCGGTGCTATTCTCTGAAAACAACACTGATGATTGGATCGGAACCACTGTAAGACAGTGCCTCCAATACCCAGCGCACCAAGTCGGCTCAGCAGGATGTCATGGTCAATGATATCAAAAGCCGCCAAGGGATCAAGTAAGAATAACAGGGTCTCACTCCCCTGTCCTTCTCCCAGTAGAGGTCATCCATCAGGGCAACCAAAGCTGATTCAGTCTCATAACCAGACTTGAACCCAGATTGAAATGGATCAATATAATCTGTTTCATCCAAGAGTATTTGCAATTGCTGCATCATAACCCTCTCAATCACATTCCCTAAAAGGGGGATATTTGTGACCGGGTGATAGTAGCCACAAACCAGTTGGTCCAGGGTGGGCTTTTTCAGGAGCAGCCAGATCACTGCCTCTTTCAGAGCTGCTGGAACCACTCCCTCCCACAACAACTCGTTGACCACACCCTGGATCCACTCGGTCATACCTCCTTGGCAAACTTTAATAAGCCAAGAAGGGCAAGATTGAGAGGACATGTTGCTGGCCATATTGTCACAAGCACCTTGTTCACATCTTCAGGCTGCATCAACTGAAGTTGCAGCAGACATTGCACTGGACACCTCACTGAAAACTACAGTAGGTGTGGATGGGGCATCAAGATTGCTATGGAGGCGAGCAACTGTACCCTCAAAGTGCCTTGCAAACAATTCACAGTGGGCCTACAAACGGTCTAAAACTTCATGTCCTGGACTTATTTCTAACAGTGTATTCCTGTCAGAAAGGAAAGTAGCTTTCTCCCTGCCCTGTGCCCACCCACCAATTTGACGCCTCCACCTCCTGCTTTCAAATCATACTGGATCTCTCCCATCCCCCACCTAGCTGTGGGAAAAAAATGTGAGATCGTCTGGTCAGCTACCATGAGAAAAAGGAAGAAAGCAAAGATCCATGCTAGTCAGTTTCATATTAGCAAAGATACTGCTGCCTTTAATATTAGCAAAGCAAAGACCCATGCAACACAGCTCGGAATACAATGACTATATTATTATATTCTATACAGATTTTTTAAAATCTGGTGTCGGGAAAATCTGCAGAAGTTCACAGCATTCAGGATCGGTCTGCAAAAATAATGAACATGTGAACTGTGGGGAAGTCCGGTGCCGAGTTGAATTTAGCAAAGTTCTGGCCCATCCTTAACGACAACCCTAAGAGCCTGTCCTCTAGTTGTGTTTATGAGCTCAGTGCTGATTGTGCTCCTTATCAAGAAAGCTGAACTTCATCAAGAATTGCCTCTCCTTTACTAGGAACAGTGTTTGTTTTCCCTTTCGCAAAAAATTGTTGATGTTTGGAGTGGTATTGCCACATTCCTAAAGTTCACTTTGTTTCATTTTCATTTGTCCTCTCTCCCCGTTCCTGGCTATTTTTGCCTTCATATCTTGCAATGTTTAACTTTCTGTTGAGGTCTGGGGGAAAGAGGGGGAAAAAGTTTTGATTTGGGAAAGGAGTCAAATGTGGGTGTGTCTTTATGGTTTCATTGCCAGCCTCCTCAAGCCTCAGCGAGGCACAATAATGGGAGTGTTTTAAATAATCATTTTGCATATTTAGGGGAGGGGGCATAGATCACTGGTAGAGCTCAGCATGCAGAAGGTCATGGGTACAACATCTAGCATCTTCCATCAAAAAGTATCATTAGAAGTGGGAGGGGCAGAAAGATAGGAACTTGTACTGTGCCTGTCTTTTTCTTCTTTCTGTGACTAATGGCAGCTTGGGGGAGCAGCTTTAAATTGGAGAAACAGCACCAGGGAGGAGGAGGTTGAACCCACCCCTCTCAATACTGTCGCCTGTATTAAATATTAAATAAATAAATAAATTCAAATTGTAAAAAAGAGAAATTTCCCATGTCTGTTTTGGTCATTAAAGGCAAGTTCTAGGAGTCATGATAGGTGTTTACAAAATCATGAAAGCTGGAAGTGAGAGTGAATGGGATGATGGACTTACTCCCCCTTCTTTCTAAATGCAAAAACAATACCACCCACTGAAAGTGATAAGCAGCAGGTTTAAGGCCAAAATGTACTGCCTTCAAGTCGATTCCGACTTATGGCGACCCTATGAACAGGGTTTTCATGGAAGGTGGTATTCAGAGGGGGCTTACCATTGCCTCCCTCTGAGGCTGAGAGGCAGTGACTGGCCCAAGGTCACCCAGTGAGCTTCATGGCTGTGTGGGGATTTGCACCCTGGTCTCCCAGGTCGTAGTCCAGCACCTTAACCACTACACCACACTGGCTCTCATGGAGGTACTAATTGCTACAGCGAATAATTAACCTGTGGAAGTCGGTTACGATGGGATGTTATGATGGCGACTGCTAGTTGTTGTTGTTTTTTAAAAGGACCAGACAAATATGTGGAAGGCTCTGGTGACTGATGGTTACTAGGCAGGATTGTCATGATAAAAAAAATGACCCCCTGAGTATATGATGCAGTGGACAGCATTAGACATTGGATATCCTTTTGTTACTGGATTGCTGTCCCCTGCCACTGTTGGTTGAGAAGGTGCTGCGCTGGATGGACCAGACTGTTGGTGTGAGCCTGAACCAGTATATCCTTTCTTATGCTGGAGCTATATGCTTCAGGTGGCCTGGGGCAGATACCAACAATTATTTTATTTATTTATTTATTTAATTTATATCACACCCTTCCTTCCAGAAGGAGCCCAGGGCAGGAAAGAAAAAAACTAAAAGCACTCTAAAACGTCTTAAAAACAAGTGTTTAAAAAACATTAAAACAAAACATCTTTAAAAAATAGTAAAACAAAACATCTTAAAACATCTTAAAAAGCAATTCAAGCTCAGAGGTAGACTGTGATAAGGTCCCTACTTAAAAGGCTTGTTGAAAGAGGAAGGTCTTCAGTAGGCACCAAAAAGATAACAGAGATGGCACTTGTCTAATTAAATAATTCTCTCCCTTTAAATAATTCCAAAGGGTAGGTGCCACTACGCTAAAGGTCTGCTTCCTATGTTGTGCAGAACGGACTTCCTGATAAGATGGTATCTTCAAGAGGCCTCAGCAGAGCACAGTGATCAACTAGGTATATAAGGGGTAAGATGATCTTTCAGGTATCCTGGTCCCAAGGTGCATAGGGCTTTTTACCCCAAAACCAGAACCTTGAACTTGGCCTGGTAGCTAATGGGCAGCCAGTACCATTTTTTCAGCAGCAGGGTAACATGTTGTCAATACCTTGCCCAGTGAGCAATCGCACCATGGCATTTTGCACCAGCTGCAGCTTCCAGACCAACCTCAAGGTCAGCCCCACATAGAGTGTATTACAATAATTGAACCTGGAGGCTACCATTGCATAGACAACAGTGGTCAGGCTATCCCTGTCCAGAAGCAGCTGCAGTTGTCTTACCAGCCAAAGCTGGTAAAAGGCACTCCTAGCCACTGAGGTCACCTGGGCCTCTAGTGGCAAAGATGAATCCAGGGGCACTCCCAGACTATTATTGATTGATTGATTGATTGATTTATATTCAGCCCTTCCTCCTAGCAGGAGCCCAGGGTGGAAAACAATAGCACTAAAAACACTTTAAAACAACATAAAAACAGACTTTAAAATACATTAAAACAAAACATCCTTAAAAACTTTTTAAAAAAAGACTACGGATCTGTTCTTTCAGAGGGAGTACAACCACATCCAAAGCAGGAGATTGACCAATTATCCGAACTCGGGAACCACCAACCCACAGCATCTCCATCCTGATAGGATTCACACTCAGTTTATTGGCCCTCATCCAGCCCACCACCGAGTCCAGGCAGCGGTCCAGGGCTTGCACGGCCTCTCCCGATTCAGATGTTACAGAGAAATAGAGCCGGATATCAGCAGCATACTGCCGACACCTTGCCCCAAATCTCCTGATGACTGCTCCCAAGGGCTTCATATAGATGTTAAACAGCATGGGGGACAAGATGGTACCCTGCAGCACCCCACAGCACAAATGCCAGGGGGCCAAAAGACAATCACCCAATGTTATTCTCTGAAAATGACCTTGGAGGTAGAGTCAGAACCACTGTAAAACAGTGCCTCCAATACCCATCTCACCAAGTCAGCTCAGAAGGATACCATGGTCAATGGTATCAAAGCCACCGAGAGATCAAGTAAGAATAACAGGGTCACACTCCTCCTGTCCTTCTCCCGATAAAGGTCATCCATCAGGGCAACCAAGGCTGATTCAGTTCCATAACCAGGCTCGAACCCAGTTTGGAATGGGCCAAGATACTCTGTTTCATCCAAGAGTACTTGTCCTTCTCCTGATAAAGGTCATCCATCATATCTCATTCTCCCCCACAATGTGTCGGATCACTTGCCTTGTGCTATGATATCATCATGATGTGTGTTTTCCCCCTTTCCTTCTCCATGTCATTGTCTGTCACTAGTGGAGGCTGGGAAATGCACAACATGACAGTATTGTGACTTGGGAGAAGAGGGGAGTGGTCCTAGGCTTTTTGAGGAAGAGGATGAGAACTCAAAACAGGTAGGGCAAGGCAGGGAGGTAGATTTCTAGAGTAAAATTAGGAAAGCATGTGGGAAAGACCCAGGAAGGATGTATGGCCTGGCCAAGGCAGAAGTATCTAGAGCAGTGTTTCTCAACCGGTGTGCCTCCAGATGTTGTTGGACCACAATTCCCATCTTTCCTGACCATTGGCAATGCTGGTTGAGGCTGATGGGAGTTGTGGTCCAACAACATCTGGAGGCACACCGGTTGAGAAACACTGATCTAGAGGGCTATCTGGTGTGGACAGCATTGGAGCTGGTTTATGACCTAGGAGGAGGAGGACCTCCCACTTCTTCCTCCGCTTTGCAGCCTCAAATTCCTCAACCCACAAGGCTGCTGCTTCTGGTTTGAATCCTGGCTGGTCCTGACATCTATACAGAAAGGCTCCATAATCAGTAGATCACCATAAGTTGGCAGTAGTGCTTGCCGTAGGATGTAGTGATGTCATGGGTATGTGCGACCCTACATTTGAGGCCTTCTGAAAAAAGTTAAAACCACTGACTTAAACTTGTGTCCAGAGGGCTACGGAAAGCCAGAGCAGAGCACAGATGTGATGTGTTTCTTGGGGCTCAACTGCATGATTTTAAGGCCAGAAGGGCCATTTTAGACAGCCAACCTATGCAGCCACCATTGGTATATGACACACAGGTCATAATCCCACGTCTGCATCTGGGACTTTTGTTTTGCTGGTGCTGGAGCAACTTGCTTCACCTGAATTGTCAAAACTGATAGTGGGGTCCAGCATCTCAAAGAAGAGACCAAGTGTTGTTCGCCATGATTGCTAAACTTGCTGTATTCATTTTCAGAACTGTCCTATCCCACTCTGGCTGGCCAACTGTTGGATGCAGCATGCTGTAATTAGATGGTAATTTTTTGCCTGAGTTAGCAGAGCTGCCCTAGGATCTGTCTTATCCAGTACCTTGTTCCCAGCCTTGATTAGCCCGGTGCTTCTAGGAAGCCCATAAGCAGGGCACAGAGGAAAGCTCTACCTCACTGTCCTCCAGCAACTGGTGTTCAGAGGCACACTACCCCTCCACATGGAGGTTCACTTTAGCAGCCATAACTAGTAGCCCAGCAGTTAACTTGACCATGAATTTATCTAGTTATTTGATAAGTTAGTTGTGTATTGTGTGAAATACTACCCATATAGTTGGTTTAGTTTAGGTGCTAAAAATAGGGCATGTGACCATAATGAATGACCAGCACTGCCACTTTGCAGGCATGAAATTCAGACACCACTAGCACCATCCTGGGTATCCCTCCCACTTGCCATGTTTTTCTTATAATTTTATTTATATATTAAATATCTGCCCTGTGTATGAGCCCAAATCAGGGCTGTCAGAGCAGTTAACAGTATAATAAATTTTACATCCAATGCAACACTATTGTCATGGAGACACTTAAGCTAAGCCAGTAACTAAAACAGCAGCTTCTGCTGGTGGTATTTTCTCATGATGAAGATCTAGTTATGCTGATCCAACAGCCCTCTGTTCTCAGAGGGCTTGCTTGGGCTGGACACGGGGGCCATGTGGTTTGCTGTTCTCCTGTGCACTGCAGAAGTGTGGAAACTGCCTTGTGACTCCGCTGTAAGCTCTTCTACGACATGGGAGTGGCTCCTTTATCTTGCTGCTTGCTCCATCCTTTCAAACAAGACCCCTTGCGATTTCCAAAGCACCCTACTGGATTTGCTTCGCCTGCTTCCTGGTTCTTTTGCATGGGCACATCAGCTTTGGGGCTTGGGAGCGCGTTCGCTGGCTGCTTTCCTCTGATGCTGTGCCTCTGAACGTTGTTTTTTCTGAGAGCTGTATCTGCCCAGTTCCCTTGTGCTTGGCCAGAGTCTGCCAGGTGGCACCAGGGATCCCAGGAGCGTCGCTGTGTTTGAGTGACTCTGGCGGCATGTGTTTAGTTTAATTATCCAGTCAGCTGGTGTGGGAATCGAGCAGCAGCTTGGCTCTGGTGCTGAATCCTTTGCCTGTCGCAGCAGCAGCAGCGGCAGCAGAGAGTGTAGGTGCGGCCACCAGCGAGTGTATTCCAAACAACCCGGAGCACATGGAGCTGAGGGTGGGCGAGGGAGCCTTGCAGCGGCAGCATGCTAGTCATCAGGTTGTTGCTGCACAACCCAAGAGCACGCTTGTCTAGCTGGAAATCGGCCAGGTAAGGGCAGCCCTGTTCAGGCATTGAGCCGTGAGAGGACGTCGTGTTCATTTGCTTCCCTTCTGTATTTTGCAGCTTCCGAATGTTTGGTGTCGTTCAGTAAAGACCTCTCCTGTTAGGCACTTTTCCTTGGCTGAGAGACTGGAGGCAAGGAAGAGGACTCTTGCTGCCTCTTACCTTTGTTTATTTAACAGTACAAATAAAAGCCAATCTCCAGCTTCAGGAGTACATCTAGATTTTTCCAGCCAAGAGGCTTGCTTACCTTGAGCATTGAAGCTGCTGTTCACTGTAGACTGAACGTTGGTAGTTTGCTCCTTCTGCCTTCATCCCCTTTTCTTTATTTTTTTCCCTTGTTTTGTATTCAATAGTCCTAGATAGTTTTTGCTGTTAAGTGCAAACTTGCATGCTTCAACAGTGACCTTGAAAGTCAGTGTATGTATGTTCAAATTGGTCATACATGGCAAGGATTATCTCTTCAAGTTGCTTGCAGAAGTAGACACATGGGTTTTTTGGGGGGGACAGTGGAGGTTGTTAAAGGGAAAGCAAGTCAGAGAGAAAAATGCTCTGGAAGGGGGGGGGAGGATCTGCTGACTGCTTAACAGTTGCTAATCATTGACAAGCAGTATAAAGCAGGAGAAAAAGTTAATTATTTCAGATTGTTTTCCTCTAATAAGCCGTCACAGGATACAAAGGAAGTTTTACCTCTGGTGGAAATTAATTCACTGATGTTGTATCAGCAAGTTCTAAACATTGCTGAGTGAGGAATGTTGGACTCGGTGATCTGGCTTGAGGCTCAAGAAATTTTAAAGGCACATTTTGAAAGCACAGATTAAAACAAAAAAAGGGAAAAAGTGGTCTTACTATTTTTGATATTTCAGTGGATTATCAGCACTGTGTTTTGTAGCTCAGGACAGCACAGGACGACTCAGAAACTCTGTGGGCAAGTCTCTCCATAACAGCCCAAACGTACCACTTGTGTTATCCTAATGTATCTCTGACAGTTCTACGTGCCGAGGAAACAGAATTGGCACAAATAGGTGTATGTAACAGTTGCCACACAGCATGCAGGGGAAGTGTGTTGCTGGATATAGCTGCACTATAGCAATGGTATGTTGCAGACTTGGAACCAAGAGCGCCTGCAATCTGATATGATGCATTAATGTGTGTACGCCATATCGTGTTGTGGTTTAGCTTGTGTGCAGTTCTGCATTAGGCCTGCACTCTTTTGACGCAGAATGCAGTGATTCACAGATGTGTCTGCAACGGTGGTGGTTTGAATGGTTTGCTGCTGGTAATTGTATAGTTGTGAGATAGGGCAGGCTGCATGACATCCAATGATCTTTAACCTTTTGATCTTGTTTAGTGCTCCACCTCCATTTTTATTTTTTATGCACCACCACCACCTGCATACCATACTGTACTGATGGGCCTAGGCATAAAGTCACGTGACCTGTTCTCCTTGACTGCTGTTCTGCTCTTTCTTCACTATAAGAACTCTTCTTCTTCTTCATTGCACCCATTCCAGAGAAGGCGACCTGCTGATTTTTTAGTTCTTTTGGCAGAAGTTACTTTTGCTAGTCCCATCTTAACGTTCTCCCGCTCCCACCCTGAGCGCACAGCATTACATTTATTAAGTTTGTCTGGATGCATGGATACAATTGTGCACATTTACTCTTGGTTTGGAGAAAAATATCAAGATTCACTTGAAGTTCTGGGAGGAAAAGCCATGTGTGTATGAGGAAATGCACAATGATTAGTACTGGGACTGGGGCCAGGAGTAAATCTTGAATGACTTTGAACATATGGAGCTACCTTTATATTGAGTTAGGTCCTTGGTTCTTGTAGCCCAGTCCAGTCTCTTTGGGCTGGTAGCAGCTCTCCAAAGGTCTTTACTGCTGCTGCTGCTATCCAGGTTCCTTTTTTAATTGGAGGCCAGGGATTGACCCCCAGGAGCCTTCATGTGCTTTTGCCGTTGAGTTGAGGGATCACCCTGAAAATTCATCCTATTGAGTCACCATATACTGAGTCAGACAATCGGCTGTTAAATGTGACATGAATGGCACAGAGCCCACTAAATCAGGGGTGACAAAAATATGGCCCACCAAGTATTGTTGCATTCCAACTCCCATCAGCCCCAGCCAGAGTAGCTAATGGTCAGGGATGATGGGAGTTGTAGTCCATCAATATCTGGAGGGCTATAGGTTCCTCACTCCTGGCCTAAATTCATCTTTCCACTCTCTCAGTTCTGTTGCAAAGTCTTGCTCTGCTTTTTCTTATTTTCAGATAACAGAATTGTGAGGTGTGAAAGCAGGGGGGTTCTCAGTTGTGGTGCTGCCTCCTGGGAACTACTTAACCCAAGAGGGTTTTTGTTTGTTTCATTGTTATCCCACCTTTCTTCCATCATGGAATGTGAGGCAATGGACGTGGGTTTCCAGGCAATCTGCTTCGCTTTGTTACTTGATTCATTTTGGCTGCCCAGTCAAAATGTTCTTATTAAGGAAGGCCTTTCAGAATGTCACTGACAGAAGCTCTTTGTTTTTAAAAGGAGATTTGCTGCTCCTCCTCCTATTTTTCTTATTGTGTTGGTTTGTTTTAAGCAAGTGATTCTTTGCCTTGTATGTCTTTCAAATTGTGTATTTGTGGAATATGTTTGATATGAGTTTAACACATTTTATATATAAATGAGAAAGAGGCTGAAACAAAGTTTGCATGGAAAACAGAGAACTTTTGGCAGAACAGAGATGATGTATCAGGTTCATTGACCAATGCACACACGCGCTCCAGCAGTTCTTAAAGTCCAAGATTGAGACAAAGTGTGTATCTATACTACCAAATTAAAATAGCTGTTCTGTTTAAAAATCAGCAGTGACCTTAAGCAGGAACCTGAGAACAGAGGTTTGGTAAAAATACTGTTTTTTTTTAATTCTTTGCAGCCTCACAAGACTGCTGTTAACAGCGTATGTTAAGGGGAACTATGGTATCTTAATCTGTTTCAGTCTAGTTGAAAGTGTGTAGTGTAGACAGACCTAAGCAGCACATTTGCCTCTCTGTGACCAGCACAGCGTGAAAGTGCTTCTAAAGTGGTTTGTGTGTGTTTGCAAGAAGGATGTTTTATTTTTATTTTATTTTATTTATTAAATTTGTTAGTCGCCCATCTGGCTGGCTGTCCAGCCACTCTGGGTGACGTACAAAATAAAAACATACAAATACATTAAAACATTAAAAATCTCAACAATAATAATAAAACCTAACCCACCCCAAAAGCCTGCCTGAAGAGCCAGGTCTTCAAGGCCTGGCAGAAGCTCATCATAGAGGGGGCATGGCGGAGATCATTTGGGATGGAATTCCACAAAGTGTTAACTATATATAAATGGGTATCGCCAACATGTCACCCTGCTGCTGAAAGAATTGCGCTGACTGCTCATTAGCTACCAGGCCAAGTTCAAGGTTCTGGTTTTGGTGTACAAAGCCCTATACAGCTTGGGACCAGGATACCTAAAAGATTATCTTACCCTTTATATATCCAGTTGATCGCTACACTGTGCAGGTGAGGACCTCTTGCAGATACCATCTTATCAGGAGGTATGTTCTGCACAACATAGGAAACAGACCTTTAGCGTAGTGGTACCTATCTTTTGGAATTCCCCCTCTGCTATCTTTTCGGTGCATACTGAAGACCTTCCTCTTTCAACAAACTTTTAAGTAGAGACCGTATCCCAGTCTGCCTCTGTGTTGGAATTGCTTTTTCAGATGTTTTTAAAGCTTTTTTTTAAAGATGCTTTTAACAATGTTTTGTGTTAATATATTTTAAACTCTGTTTTAAGATGTTTTAGAGTGTTCTAGTGTTTTTGTTTGCTGCCCTGGGCTCCTACTAGGAGGAAGGGCGGGATAGAATAAGAATAATGGTATTGCATCTAAGTTCTTTGCCCAACATGCTTTTGTGCATCAAAGATTTCAGTCCTTGAATCTTTCCTCCATGTTGCTGTACTGAGCCATTTGTTCCTGCAAAAATGAGGCCATGCCTTGTTGAGCCTGAAATCCACAGGTGCTGCTGTGTGTGCTCCGTCATGAGCCTCTTCAACTACTTTTTAAAATTCTTGGCATAGACACCAAAGATCCACCCTTTGGAAATCCTTTCAAGTTTGTCTGCTCTAGCCCCAATATGGAAACTCAAATAAATGATTATGATTTGCCTTGAGAGTTATCCCTTTTCTGTATTTTCCAAAAACGGTGAAACGAGAGCTAGGATCAGTGTTTGTCTTTTCAGCTCCTCAGTTCTTTGAGCCTTGCTTCACATTCTGTCCCGTGAGCATATTTTGTGCTTAATCCATTTGACTGCCCTTTTTCTTCCAGCAATGACATTAGAACCCAAAGGTTGTCCAAAGGGCACAGGATGATGCAATCACCAGTTCTCCTTTCTTCCTTTACAAAAAAAGAAGTCTCTTTCAAGCATTATGATGATCCCTGGAATCAAATGCTCAAAGAGCTTCCCAGCTTCTCAGCAGTTGCATTGATCCCATGTTCTCTGACTTGTCATGAAAAACTTGATGGTTGCCTAATAATGCTGACTTTGAGATCCCATAAGCCAAGTAGCAACTTCACTCTGCCTGTTAGGATGTGGAGAAGGATAAAGTGGATTGCTAGCTGTGTGACTTGTCTGTAATTAAGTGTAGACTTCCTCCCATTGGTACTCCTCTAGTGACCCTGGGGTTTTGATAGCTGATAGTGCTTGTCTGTTCATCACTCAGTCCCACTATGTGTCAGTTCCTAGACTAGGAATGTGCAAAACCTGCCCTTTTATTTCCATGGAAATTTCTGCATTACTTCTGTCCTTGCAGTCTCAGATATTCATGGACGGTCCATGGAGTCTCTTGGATATCTTTGCCTTTGTGAGCACTACTTTAGTACATATGATGTCCTTTTTCTCTTCTCCCCCCCCAAAAAAAACAACAACAATCACTGGTGCTCATTATAGTGACAGACGTGCACATATGTGGGCATTTTACATTGACCAATGAGTGACTGAGCCACAATTTCCATTCCACCTGAACAAGCAGATAAGTGCCTGAGAAGTGAAGAACAAGGAAATGGATCTGAAGGACATGTGCATAGACCAGCGGTGGGGACCCTGGGGAATGGGGACCCTCAAGATGTTGCTGAACTGCAACTCCCATCATCCCTGATCATTGGCCAGGCTGGCTGGGGCTGTTGGAAATTGGGCTCCAACAATATGTGGAGGGCCACAGATGTCCCGTGTTGCACGTATTGGGTTAGAAAGTGATTGTTTTGCTTGCTTAGGTGAGATTTTAGTCTTTGCCCATATACATGCCAGTTCTGTTATTGTCATATGTGGCTCCTTGTGGATGCAAATGTGGATTTGATCGCGTCTTGGAATGCATATCCCATTAAGAGTAGTGAGGATGGAATTCCAATTCACAGTTGCCTATAACTTAAAAATAAGGTCACATCCACTAATAGGCAAAAAAAAACCCTTGCGGTTTAAGAACGTTATGTATAGCCAACAGATATTTCTATCAGATTTTTAAAAGCGGGGAAATTGGGCAGCTATAGTGAATGCACCAGGGGAGCAGGAGACCTGACCTCCTCTCTGAGATATTGTACTGTCCTACAAATTTATGAAAATGCAAACACAATTTGAATGTCTCTGCTTTTTAATTTGGGAGGTAAGAAAAGGGATTCTGTTCAGGTTTGCTGAGAATGGATTGATCATTTGCATGCTTACTGAGTTCAGTGGGATTTACTGCCCTGTAATCATGCTTACAAAAGGTGAAACTGACCGGAGGGGGAAGGGAGAGTAAGTTTTTTTTCATTTGCATGCTTATTGAGTTCAGTGGGACTTACTCCTGTGTAATCATGCTTAGGATAGGTGAAACTGATCTGGGGGAGGGGGAGGAATAGGAGAAGGAAGGGGGAGGGAAGACCTACGGGAGGAGGAGGGGGAGGGAAGAGGGGAGGAGATTGGTTGAGTAGGCACTGGGCAGAGGAAAAGTCCCGTTTCTTTCCCAAAGGAAAACATTGTTAACAGTATCATTATTTTTCAGGATTTCCCCCATCTTTTTATTCTACAGCCGACACGTGTAGTCTCCCACCCAAATTTAAACCAAAGCTGTCCCTGTCTACATCCACACCAGTCATTTATTCCACTATTAAATCATAGAATCATAGAATAGTAGAGTTGGAAGGGGCCTATAAGGCCATCAAGTCCAATCCCCTGTGCAATGCAGGAATCCAAATCAAAGCATTCCTGACAGATGGCTGTCCAGCTGCCTCTTGAAGGCCTCCAATGTCGGAGAGCCCACTGCCTGTCTAGGTAATTGGTTCCATTGTCGTATGGAAGTTTTTCCTGATGTCCAGTTGAAATCTTGCTTCCTGCAACTTGAGCCCATTATTCCGTGTCCTGCACTCTGGGATGATCGAGAAGAGATCCCGGCCCTCCTCTGTGTGACAACCTTTCATGTACCTGAAGAGTGCTATCATATCTCCGCTCAGTCTTCTCTTCTCCAGGCAAAACATGCCCAGTTCTTTCAGTCTCTCCTCATAGGGCTTTGTTTTCAATCCCCTGATCATCCTTGTTGCCCTCCTCTGAACCTGTTCCAGTTTGTCTGCATCCTTCTTGAAGTGCGGAGACCAGAACTGGATGCAGTATTCAAGATGAGGCCTAACCAGGGGAACTGACTGAAGAAACTCTTAAAATAGTTAAAGAGAGAAGGAAAGCAAAAGGAGATAGAAACACGGTCAGAACCCTAAATGCAACTATACAATGACTAGTTATTGTATAGAAATAGAAAAGGACAACAAAAAGGGTAGAACAAGAGCTCTATTCCAAAAGATTAGAGAAATGAAAGGGAAATTTGAACCACGAGTAGGGATGTTGAATAATCAACAGGGGAACTCACTGACTGACCGAGATGAAATAAAAGGAAGATGGAAGCAATACACTGAAGAACTCTATAAAGGAGATGCAAGGATGACAGATTCATTCATGGAGGAACCATATGATGAAGAACCAGAAATTTTAGAATGTGAGGTGAAAGCTGCTCTTAAAATTCTTGGAAGAAACAAATCACCAGGAACAGATGGCATACCAACAGAGTTGCTACAAACTAAACAATGGCTCACAGACTGTTCAATATATATCCCAATTCCAAAGAAAGGGGATCCCAGAGAATGCAGTAATTATCGAACTATTGCCTTAATATCCCATGCAAATAAAGTAATGCTCAAGATTCTACAACAAAGGCTCTTACCATATATGGAGCGAGAAATGCCAGACATCCAAGCTGGATTTAGAAAGGGAAGCGGCACCAGAGATCATATTGCAAACATATGTTGGATAATGGAACGGAGCAAGGAATTTCAGAAGAAAATCACCCTGTGCTTTATAGACTACAGCAAAGCCTTTGACTGTGTAGAGCATGAAAAACTATGGATTGCTTTAAAAGAAATGGGGGTGCCACAGCATCTGATTGTCCTGATGTGCAATCTATACTCTGGACAAGAGGCTACTGTAAGGACAGATTATGGAGAAACCAATTGGTTCCCCATCGGAAAGGGTGTGAGACAGGGGTGTATTTTATCACCCTATTTGTTTAATCTGTACGCAGAACATATCATACGGAAAGCGGGATTGGACCAAGATGAAGGAGGTGTGAAAACTGGGGGGAGAAACATCAATAATTTAAGATATGCAGAAGATACCATACTCTTAGCAGAAAGCAGTAATGATTTGAAACGAATGCTGATGAAAGTTAAAGAGGAAAGCGCAAAAGCAGGACTACAGCTGAACGCCCAAAAGACTAAAGTAATGACAACAGAAGATTTGTGTAACTTTAAAGTTGACAAATGAGGACATTGAACTTGTCGAGGACTATCAATACCTTGGCATAGTCATTAACCAAAATGAGACAATAGTCAAGAAATCAGAAGAAGGCTAGGACTGGGGAGGGTAGCTATGAGAGAACTAGAAAAGGTCCTCAAATGCAGTGATGTATCACTGAACACCAACGCCAGGATCATTCAGACCATGGTATTCCCGATCTCTATGTATGGATGTAAAAGTTGGGCAGTGAAAAAAGCTGGGTGGGGGGGATCAACTCATTTGAAATGTGGTGTTGGTGGAGAGCTTTGCATATACCACAGACTGCGAAAAAGACCAATAATTGGGTGTTAGAACAAATTAAACCAGAACTATCACTGGAAGCTAAAATGATGAAACGGAGGTTATCATACTTTGGACACATAATGAGAAGACATGATTCACTAGAAAAGACAATAATGCTGGGAAAAACAGCAGGGAGTAGAAAAAGAGGAAGGCCAAACAAGAGATGGATTGATTCCATAAAGGAAGCCACAGACCTGTACTTACAAGATCTGAACAGGGTGATTCATGACAGATGTTGTTGGAGGTCACTGATTCATAGGGTTGCCATATGTCGTAATCGACTTGAAGACACATAACAACAAGAATACTTCATGCGATTTGGAAACTATACTTCTGTTAATGCAGCCTAATATAGCATTTGCCTTTTTTGCAGCCACATCACACTGTTGACTCATATTCAGCTTGTGATCAACGACAATTCCAAGATCCTTCTAAGTCATATTGCTGAGCCAAGTATCCCCTATCTTATAACTGTGCTTTTGGTTTCTTTTTCTTAAGTGTAGAACTTTGCATTTATCCCTGTTGAATTTCATTCTGTTGTTTTCAGCCCAATGCTCCAGCCTGTCAAGGTCCCTTTGAATTTTGTTTCTGTCTTCCACAATATTAGCTATGCCCCCCCAATTTTGGACCATCTGTAAATTTGATAAGCACGCTCTGTACCTCCTCATCCAAATTGTTAATAAAAATGTTGAAGAGCACTGGGCCCAGGACTGAGCCCTGTGGTACACCACTTGTTACTTCTGCCCAGTTTGAGAAGGAACCATTGATAAGAACTCTTTGAGTACGATTTTGGAGACAACTGGATCCACCTGATAGTTGTTCCATCCAGCCCACATTTAGCTAGCTTGTTAATCAGAATATCATGGGGCACTTTGTCAAAAGCTTTGCTGAAGTCGAGATATATTATGTCCACAGCATTCCCAGAATCTACAAGGGAGGTTACCCGATCAAAAAATGAGATAAGATTAGTTTGGCAGGATTTGTTCTTCATAAATTCATGTTGGCTCCTAGTAATCACTGCATTGTTTTCAAGGTGCTTACAGATTGACTGTTTTATAATCTGCTCCAGAGTTTTTCCAGGGATTGATGTTAGGCTGACTGGTCAGTAGTTTCCCGGTTCCTCCTTTTTGCCTTTTTGAAGATAGGGACAACATTAACTCTCCTCCAGTCATCTGGCATTTCACCAGTCCTCCATGATTTCGCAAAGATAATAGAGAGCGGTTCTGAGAGTTCTTCAGCCAGTTCCTTCAATACTCTAGGATGCAGTTTATTGGGCCCTGCCGATTTGAACTCGTTGAAAGTGATTAGGTATTCCTTGTCCATTTGTCTATCAATGTCAAGCTCCAATCCTGACCCTTCTACTTCAGGTTTCCCGGGAGGATCACAGATCCTTTTTTGGGAGAAGACTGAGCCAAAGTAGGAATTGAGCACTTCTGCCTTTGTCATCTGTTATCATTTTGCCATCCTCATTGAGTAGCTGTGCCACCGTTTCTTTCTCTGTCTTTTACTATGGACATACGTGAAGAAAGCTTTTTTGTTGCTTTTAGCATCCTTCGCTAACCTCAGCATTCTCAGCTTTAGCCTTCCTGACACCATCCCGGCAATTCCGTAATACCTGCCTGTACTCTTCCTTTGTGGCCTGGCCTTCTTTCTACTTCCTGTATGTGTCCTTTTTTGTTCTTAGGTCATCTCTAGCTTTTTGTGAAGCCACATTGGCTTCTTCTGTTGTCCCCCCCCCCCGTTTTTCCTTGTGGAAATTGCTTGCCATTGCACTTTTAGAATTGCGTGTTTTAGAAACTCCCACCCATCTTGGACTCCTTTTCTCATTAGGGTGGCTTGCCATGGAATGGTACTTACAATTGTTCTGAGTTTATTAAAATCAGCTTTCCTGAAGTCCAGGGTGCACGTATGGCTACTCTCAGCTTTTGCTTCTGTTAAAATCAAGAATTCAAATATGGTGTGATCACTTTTCCCCAGAGTTCCCGTAACTGCCACTTCATCCACCAAATCATCTCTATTGGTTAGAATCAAGTCCGGGATAGCTGATCCTCTGGTTGCTTCCTCCGCTTTATGTAGGAGAATGTTATCTCGAACACAAGTCAGAAATTTCTTGAAGGGGCCGTGTTTGGCAGAATTAGTCTCCCAACAGATATCGGGATAATTGAAATCC
Organism: Rhineura floridana; assembly: GCF_030035675.1. Lineage (NCBI taxonomy): Eukaryota > Metazoa > Chordata > Lepidosauria > Squamata > Rhineuridae > Rhineura > Rhineura floridana. Next base: position 206,906,519 of record NC_084483.1, on the reverse strand, counting down.
CCCATTACTATTACATCATGCCTCCTGGAAACATTGGCAATTTGCTTTTCAAAAGTTACGTTCTCGTCTTCTACTTGATTGGGTGGTCGGTAATAGACTCCAAGCACCACATTCCTTTTATTACTTGCCCCATTAATTTTAATCCAGATACTCTCAGTGGAACTACCAAGCTCATCTTCCTGAATTTCTGTGCAGGGATATCTATTTTTAACATATAGCACGACTCCACCTCCCTTTTTATTCCTTCTGTTCTTTGTGAACAAGTTATATCCTTCAGTTGCTGTATTCCACTCATGGGAGTCATCCCACCAAGTTTCAGTTATACCTATCAAGTCGTAATTGCCCTCCTGTATGAAGAGTTCAAGTTCGTCCTGCTTGTTTCCCATGCTCTGCACATTAGTATTCAGACATCAAAGACCATGTGATTTATGTCTTGGCTTCCTTACTACATTTTTCTGAGGACTGTCACTGGTCCCTATTACAGCTGATCTCTCTGTTCCCGTTACTGTGCACAAGCCTTCATCAGTCGTTACCACCAAGTTTACATCTCGCTCCCCTTAGGATTCGGTTTAAAGCCCTCCTGATGAACTTCTCCATGCTGTGTCCAAACACATTCTTCCCAGTCCTTGTGAGATGCAACCCATCACTTGCCAGCAGTCCATCTTCCAGGAAGCATAGCCTGTGGTCCCAGAATCCAAATCTCTCACGTTGGCACCACCTTCGTAGCCATTCATTCACACGGAGTATTTTTCTTTCCCTTTCTACTCCTCTTCTAAGTACTGGAAGGATGGATGAAAAAACTATCTGGGCCCCAAAGTCCTTGAGTTTCCTTCCCAGAGCTTCAAAGTCTGATGTGATTTCTTCATAGCTCCGTTTGGCAGTATCATTTGTTCCTATATGAATGAGGAGAAAGGGATACCTGTTGGAGGGTTTGATGAGTGATGTCAACCCTTCTGTCACATCTCTAATCCACCTTCCTAGTAGACAGCATACCTGGCGAGTCCACGGATCTTCTCTGCATACTTGGGTTTCGATCCCACGCAGTAGGGAGTCTCCCACTACTAGTACTCTTCTCTTCTTGTTGTTGTGGGGTGCGGTCTCATTGGCCCTGCTTGATTGAACTTCAGCCTCTTGCTCGTTGTCGCACGGGGTCTCCTGTAATTCTTCCACCACAGGCTGTCCTCCAGTCTCATCCTCGAGTGGTTGAAAGCGGTTCCATAGTTCCACTGGTGAAGGGTGTCTTCTAGCTCTTCTGCTCCTACCTGTCACCCTTTCCCATGGAGTTTCCTCCACTTCATTGTTCCTCTCCAAAGCAGTCTCCTCTTCTGCTACCACATGCTGTTGCTCTTCCACCTCCACTTCTCTGCTGTTCTGTCTAAGAACTCTTCATCTTCTCTTATAGTTCTCAGTGTGGCCACCCGCCGTTCCAGGCCACTCACTTTTTCTTTGCATGTGTATGCCATGTTGTTCTCAGGCAAGAAAACAAACATGGCACACACCTTGCAGGTCACAACCACTGGAGTATCCTTCCCGTTCATACTCTCTTTTATCTTTTGTTTCTTTGTTTTGGAGTGGCCTGTGCTTTGTCCTGTCCTACTACAGGGTAAACGTGAGAGTCCTACTGGTATGCAGTGCGCTGTACAAGGAGAATTAGTAATTTGGTTTTTTGGGGGGGGGTTAGGGACCTCCCCCTTGACCTCCCATGTCAAACTCCTTTGTCAAACTCCTGTTTGCTCTCCCTGTTTCCTCGCTCTCTGAAAGCTGGCTTGCTTATATGACCTCATCTGTAGACCAACTGAGACCGTTCCCTCTGCTCCGCTCCGCTCTGCTCTGCTCTGCTAGGAGTCAGGCATGGCTTCCCCCAAAGAAGCCTATTCCACTCACAGAGCTACAAGCCCCAGAATTCTCTGGGAAGAGGGGCTAACTGTTAAACCACTCTGGCCATGGGAGCTCTTCCAGGGGAATAGGAGTCTCCTAACAACTCTCAGCAACCTTCACAAACTATACTTCCCAGGATTCTTTGGGGGAAGCCATGAATATTTAAAGTGGAATAAATGTCTGGCATTCGTGTTGCCCCCTGATTAGCCAAGCCAAACAACTGTTGGTCTGGCTTTTAGAACACCGACAGTTGGTTCTTACTGAGCATACCTGTGCTATCATAGACTCCAGTGTTGATTTTCTTAAATTAATTCGAAATCAGCCATGCATTTTTTAACTTTTAAACTGCAGAAGATGAAGGTCAGAGTATGGGGCAAGGTCAGTAATAGGATTACAGGTACTCTGTGAACATGGCTGGTTTTGAATTCATTTTTGTAAATTATGAGACCACTGACAGAAAAAAGTCCATCAGGGGTTCTTGTTTTTACATTCTCAGTTCTCTCTGAGTGTTTTGTGTATCCCCATGAAAACGTAGAGGGTTGTTAAGCAAGCGTTTCTGAGTTTAGTATTATATGTTTTTTAAGATTTTGTTTTGAAATGAGCTTATGGGAAGCAGCAGAATGGCATGGTGGTTTTTTTCAATTTAACACAGCAGAATGTGAAAAAATCCATGCTGGCTATAGTATATAGCCACTCTTGTGGCTGTGTAATCTTTAGTTTGGATCAAAAATGAGTTTACTTCAACAATGTTTAAGGTATGGGCAAAGTGTGTAGACATTTTTTCACCAGGGGTGTCACCACTCCTCCCTCTGATGTATAGTCTTGCATTTCAAGACACTGGGAGGCGTTATATCATTGAAAATTGAAGGGTCAATGACCTGTGCAAGATGAAGGTTTTTTATACAGGGAAGGAACCATTAACAATAGTGGAAATAATCAACTAAGACATGAGATACCATGGTTGTTTGGAATCACTTGGGTTCCTTTCTTGCTAGACTGATAGTGAAGGAACAAGTAACAAGAGATTGTACCAAATGAAAGGCTAATGCTAGATGAAAAACCAGAAGGATTAATTTCATTAATATATAAGAGACTGGTCTCGGTGGATTATGGGAATGGTGATTCACAGCTAGTCTGGTGGGAAGGGAAGACTCAAGTATAGATTGAAGTAGAGGAATGGAGGAAAATATGGGACAAGCCACCATAAAAAATGATCTCTTCACAGTGATACACCCACCAATACAGAGATCACTAATGAGTCATGGCAGCTCCCCTGTTTGTTGGAGGGGATGTTATCAGATGGGAACATTCCAACATATGTGGTGGGATTTTAAAGAGGTCTGATGATTTGTGAGGGGGAATTGGGGGTACTTCAGGATAATTAAGCAAGAGATACAACCAGAAGTAGGTCTAGCTTTATTAAACATATTTTCTGGTCCGCAGATGAGATTAGCATCAAAATATTTTATTACTCATTTGTTAAGTGCAGCATGGGGAGTAATAGCTTGGCACTGGAAGAACTGTGAATCAGCTGTATCAGAGACTATGGCAAATAGCAGTGATGGAAAAATTAACTACTAAAGTTAGACCTATGAGAAGACAAACAGAAAAAGTCCAGTTTTACAAAGAATTTGGAAGAATTTTATTGAATTTGTTGGAGATCCAGGGTGTGAAAGACAGGTCCGAGCAGGTTACACCTCAGTTTGGGAAAACTAAAGCCTATAAAAGGGAAAAGAATATGAAGTTATTGCATTGGAGAAGAACCAACATTTTTTTTTTTTTTCAATAATTTTTATTCAGATTTTCATAAAACATACAAGACAAAATCATAAAACATTCAAAGACAAAAAACAAAATCAAAAATAGTTAAACAAAAAGAAAAAAAGAAAAAAAAAACAAAAATAAAAAATAAAGAGTAAAATATTGACTTCCCATTTGTCAAAGATCAAATCAGTTATAAGTCTATAATATATAGCAATCCTGTCTCTTAAGTCATATTATAAAATCACTTTCCTCCAGTAGTTATCTTACTTAATCATCAAATCTCATAAACATTACTTTATTCTTTCCACAAAAAGTCAAAGAGAGGTTTCAATTCTTTAAGAAATATATCTATCAATTTTTTTTCCAGATAAGCATATCGATTAATCCATCTCATTACTAATTATGATAATCTTATTGTCATAACCATAGTCAAAATAAACATTTCAATTAATCCATCACATCAGAATCTGTTAGGTTCAGTAATTTCAGTAGCCATTGTTCTATTATCTCTATTAGTTCCATTTTCCATCTTCCATCTTCAGTAGTCTTGTTAAGTCCAGTAATTTCAATATCCAATCTTCCATTATCAGTATTCCATAATAATCTTGCTGTCAAAGCCATAGTCATATAGTAAGAGTCTAATGGGAATTACCTCTATCCCAAATATTTTCTTGCCATCCATTCTGAATAGGTTGCTGAAATACTGCTGTAAAATCATATCTCTGTTCTTTTTTTCAAAATACACTGGGTCATCTCTTAAAAGTTTTTCCATTGTCACATGGCTGCAGTTAATTCCATAGATTTTCTCTATATTGGGCTCCATCACATCATTCCAGTCCAGAAGATAATCCATGCCATTGATAACTTTATCTCTAGAATCTTCATTAATTTCTTCAGAGATAACATTGAGTTCCAAACAATAGATTTTATTTCTAAAGTCCATAGACTCCAAATCTTGTTCCTGTTCCACGTTTGTTCCAATCTCCGGGATCTCCTCTCTCACAGGGACCCCTATTCCAGTCTCCAGGGTCTCCTCTCTCACAGGGACCCCTGTTCCAATCTCCGGGGTCTCCTCTCTCACAGGGACCCCTTCCAGGGTCACCTCTCTCACAGGGACCCTTATATCTTTAATCTCCTGCTTCATTTTACTCAATTCAATTTTCGTTATCTCAATCTCATCCATTATTTTCTGAAACATAGTTATTTCCAGATTCTCAGCCACTTTCTTAATTGCCATTTTAAAAGAAAAATATAGGAAAACCACTTCTTATTTCAGCAACAATTGGGTTAATACTCCAAACTTGGTGACATCACAGTATAAACAGAGCAGACAGCCTTATCTCTCCAATAGTTAAGTAAACAAAATGCAGTTCCCAGGATCGAAACAATTAATGGCAATCGTCAAGAAACAGATTCGTCAAAATAAAATAGACCAAAAAGAGAGTAGTCTCAAAACAGTATAATATTTTTCAAAATAAAAATCTGGAATAGAAATCCCTCTTCTGTGTGTATCTTTAGAATGCAAATCCAGGACAGCTTTTTGCAACAAAAACAGAGATAAGCTATTAATTAGTGCGTAGCAGAGAGAAGTTACGGCTCCCCAGTGAGATGTCAAAAACCGATCAATCTGGCAAATCTCTTTTAAACAGCAACAATTTAAGTCAAGTAAAAGAAAAATATAGAAAGAAGGGTGCTTGCCTGTTAGTGCGTTCTCTCTTAGAAGATAAGATGAACGTTCGCTTTAACAGATAGAGCTTGCTGTTGAAAATCCGTCCCACCTTCGTCGGCTGGACCTCGTCCCATAAATTAATGAGATCTGGTCGTCCCAACAAAAATAGGCTTTGAGGTTAATCTCTTCGTTTCTCCCTACCCGGGAGAAGTTTAATCAGTCAAAAAAAAAAGAAAAAACTGACTGATATATCTGAATAAGCTTCTTTTGAGGCAGGAGCCCGTCTCAAAAGCAGGCACAGGCTAAGTCACCCTTCCCGGAAGTCGAGAAGAACCAACATTTTTCACTATAATTTTGTTACCTGGCTTTCTCTAATAATTGGTCAACACTAATTTTATTGCCAATGATGTTTGATCGATTTTAGGGTAACTTTGTGTGGCTGATTCCGAACATGGCATCGGTTTTGCTAGATTGGCTCTAATTTTTGAGATAATGGATGTCCCCATTGAAAAACATAACAAATTCAAAAAATTTAATGGTCAGGCATAGCCTACCCACAAATGACATGGAAACTGTCTTAAATCATACAAAAGTAAACACATGAAATACCTAATGGCATTGTATTCAGTACAATAACATTAAAACAAAGTAAGCTGATTCAGATAATCACAATTAATGCATAGAAAAACCCTGTGTGTACGATTTTGTTTTATGTGGGGCATCAGGACAATCATGTTGGAGGCTCCAGCAGTAGTCTGCCATCATGTGTCTGTCCCATCTGCCTTGATACCTTTCCTCCATCACCTTTATATCCTGATGGAACTTCTCCCCTTGTTCCTCACTAAAATCACCAAGATTATCCGGAAATCTGTCTAAGTGGCTATGGAGATAGTGTACCGTTATGCTCATATTAGTACCCAAATGTTTAAAGTTAGCGAGCATGTTTTGCACCAATTCTTCATAATTGTCTGCTTTGTGGTTACCCAAGAAGTTCTTGACAACTGAGACATAACTGCACCAGGCAGAAGCTTCAACATCATTCATAAATTTAGTGAAATTCAAATCATTGATGAGTTTACGAATTTTAGGACCATCAAAGATTCCTGCTTTTAGTTTTTCCATAGTCAGTCCAAGGAACGATCTACAAATGTATTTGAAGCAATCACCATCTTTGTCCAAGGCCTTAACAAATTGCTTCATCAGTCCAAGCTTGATAAGGAGTGGTGGGAGAATTATTTTTTCTCTGTCAACCAGTGGCTTGTTAATGATGTTTGCTGCACCTACAGTCATGTGTTCCCTTGAAGGCCATGTCACTTTTTTCCAATGATCTTGCTTTGCCCTACTATCCCACAAGCAAATGAAACAAGGGTACTTCGTGTATCCACTTTGCTGGCCAAGCAAGAAGTTCACCATCTTTAGATCAACACAAATAGACCACTGGTGCTCATGTTAGCAGAGCTTCTGCAAGACCATTTTGATATTTTCATATTCTTCTTTAAGTTTTATTGAGTGAGCAATTGGAAGAGATGCATAGCGGTTACCATTGTGCAATAAAACACATTTCAAGCTTCTGGTGGAGCTGTCTATAAAAAGCCACCAATCTTCTGGTCGATATTCTGGTAGTCCCATTTGGAGAAGAAGTCCAGGAATGTTATTGCAGTATACAAGTTCTTCATCTTGGCTGAAGTATGGAAGAAGTCCCTCCTCTCTTGTCCGATAAGCTGTTATGTTAGCTTCCGGCTGTAGACAGTTCTTTTCCATTAGCCTGGATGCTAAAAGTTCAGATGCTTGCTTTGACAGACTGAGGTCTCGTATCAGATCATTGAGTTCTTTTTGGGAGAACCGCTCAGGTGTTGAAAAGCTTTCTTCACATCCACTTCTAGGGCTACCACCTGTGCTACACTCCACGTCCAGCATTTCTTCAACATCTGGCAATGGAAGGTCAGGCAGTGAGGTAAACACTGGTATGGGAACGTCTTCGCTGTGTGGCACAGGTCGCCTTGCTGAGTCCAAATCAGGATACTCCCACTTACGTTTCTTGTAGCGATTGAAGCCTTTCACATTCACAACACAAAAATAACAATCATCGTGATGGTTTTGCGACTCTCTCCACACCATAGGCACACCAAAGTTTAAATGTTTCCTTTCTCCATTTTTCCACTGTCGTAGGCACTCTACACAGGTTTTGCAAACCTTATGGGGAGCCCAAGACTTATCTTGATCTCCAAACTTCACTCCAAAATAAGCAAGATATGCTTGTTTTACAAAGTCAGTGATGTTTTTTCTGTTTTTGCAGAGTGTATTCGCCACAAATGTACAGTAGGGCCCTGCTTACCAGTGCTCCTCTAATGGTGTGGCTTTCATTTGCAAATTTAAAGCCAATTTGGCATTTTTGTGTCATTTTCGCGCGATGCACCCCATTAAAGTCAATGGGCTTCCGCCTTACGGCGTTTTCCGCTTTACGGCGTTTTCCGCTTTACGGCGGGGGTCCAGAACGGAACCCACCGTATAAGCGGGGCCCTACTGTAGCAGAATACATTAGGATTGTTTAAGCAGCCTCTTCGTGACGAACTCATATTCCTCTTCACACACACACACACACAAAAGTATCAATATGATTTTATATGCAATGGATAAGCTTGCAAAACAATGTTCAAGAGTAAAAAGACAGACCAAACCCTGCTGCATATGTCAGCAGCTACAGGTCGTATTGGGGTACGATCGTCATTTGAGGGGTATCCATTATCTCAAAAACTAGAGCCAATTTGGCAAAACTAATGTCATTTTTGGATTTAGCACCCCCAAAATACCCTAAAGTCATTCAAACATCCTTGGCAGCTAAAAAAAAATTTTTTTTTTGTTGGGCTGTGATGTATATATGAATGGTAGAATTTATATGAGATGCAATGAACTGTAACAATCAGCTGTATAATAAAAATTTTAAAAAGATTTTTTTAAAAAGAGTAGTGCTGACAGACATCTGGTCTCAGATGTGTATTTGTAAAGCATCCAGCCTGTGATTCCCCACCCCTCTATCCCTCCGGCTATAGCTTCAATATTTAGCTGCCAAATAATTCCCATCCCAAAAGGAAAATAAATTTGATAGAATCAGACCCGAGGAAGGCTTCAGAAAATTGTCTGCACTAGTGCAACAGGAAAACGAGCATTAGAAACTGAACCGGATGGATAGCTGCAGAATCCCTGTCTTAGACTTTCCCAGCCTCCCCAGTTCTCCAGGCAACAATAACATTTATCCCCTACCCAACCGGTATCTTGGAAGAGTAGAGAGCTACTTAGCCAGCAAGTCTGTCAGTGATATTTCTCCCACCAATTTTCACACCTCCTTCATCTTGGTCCAATCCCGTTTTCCGTATGATATGTTCCGCATATAGAAGGGTGATTTCCTTCTGAAATTCCTTGGTCCGTTCCGTTACCCAACAAATGTTTTGTGATATGATCTCTGGTGCCTCTTCCCTTTCTAAATCCAGCTTGGATGTCTGGCATTTCTCGCTCCATATATGGTAAGAGCCTTTGTTGTAGAATCTTGAGCATTACTTTACTTGCATGGGATATTAAGGCAATAGTTTCATAATTACTGCATTCCCTCGGATCCCCTTTCTTTGGAATTGGGATATATATTGAACAGTCTGCGGGCCATTGTTTTCTTTTCCATATTTGTTGATAGATTTTTGTCAAAATTTGGATAGATTTGGTCTCAGTAGCTTGTAGCAACTCTATTGGTATGCCATCTGTTCCTGGTGATTTGTTTCTTCCAAGTTTTTTAAGAGCAGCTTTCACCTCTCATTCTACAATTTCTGGTTCTTCATCATACGGTTCCTCTGTGAAAGAATCCGTCATTCTGTTTTATAGAGTTCTTCAGTGTATTGCTTCCATCTTCCTTTTATTTCATCTCGGTCAATCTGTGTGGTCCCCTGTTGATTATTCAATATTCCTACTCTTGGTTTAAATTTCCCTTTCATTTCTCTAATCTTTTGGAATAGGGCTCTTGTTCTACCCTTTTTGTTGTCCTCTTCGATTTCTACACAATAACTATTGTAATAGTTCTCTTTGTCCCTACGTACTAGTCTCTGTACTGTTGCATTTAGGGTTCTGACCATGTTTTGAACTTGTTTTGCTTTTGCTTTCCTTCTCTCTTCAACCATTTTAAGAGTTTCTTCAGTCATCCATTGAGGTCTTTCTCTCTTTTTAACGAGAGGTATTGTCTTTTTGCATTCTTCCCTGATAATATATCTGACTTCACTCCATAGTTCTTCTGGTTCTCTGTCAACTAAGTTTAAAGCCTCAAACCTGTTCCTTATTTGATCTTTATATTCTTCTGGGATGTTACTTAAATTGTAATTTGGCTTTAGGATTGCTTTGTTCTTTAGCTTTACTCTGATTTTCGATACGATCAGTTCATGATCTGTACCGCAGTCTGCTCCCGGTCTTGTTTTTGCAGGAACTATGGAACTTCTCCATCTTCTGCTACCAATTATATAATAAATTTGATTCCTATATTGACCATTTGGTGATGTCCATGTGTACAGTCGTCTTTTTGGTTGCTCAAAAATTGTGTTTACAAGAAACAAATTATTGGCTTCACAGAATTCAATGCCTTTCTCCTGCTTCATTTCTGTCTCCTAAGCCTCAATTTCCCCACAATTCCTAGTTTTTCTTTGTTCCCTACTTTTGCATTCCAGTCCCCCATGATTATCAGCGCATCTTGTTTTGGTGTGTGATCAATTTCTTCCTATACTTCTGCATAAAATATTTCCAACTCCTCTTCTTCTGTGTTTGCTGTTGGAGCATAGACTTGGATGATGGTTATGTTAATAGGTTTTCTGTTTAAACTCTTTGATATCACTTGCTCAGACCTTGCGTTGTAGCTTTTGCTACATCACTTCTCACTATTAAAGCAACCTCGTTTCTTCTTATCTTCTCATTTCCTGCATAAAATATTTTTATTATTTATTTATGTATTATTTGATTTATATCCCACCCTTCCTCCCAGCAGAAGTTGCCTGATTGAAAATGTCCCATTCCTGTTCATTTTAATTCACTTATGGCAAGTATTGTAATGTTGATGCGTTCCATTTCTTGCTTGACAATTTCTAACTTTCCCTGGTTCATGCTTCTCACATTCCACGTTCCTATTGTGTGCGTCGTACAACTCCGGACTCTCCTTTCACATCTGTGCGCATCAGCCTCTGGACTTCCTTTCGGCTTTGACCCAGCTGCGTCATTAGTCACAGTGCCACTTGTACTTGTCCTTTGTTCTTCCCCAGTAGCTCGGTGAGTGCCTTCTGACCTGGGGGTCTCATCTTCCAGCACTATCTTGTGTTGCATTTTGGATAATCTGTTCATAGGGTTTTTGTGGTAAGAGGTATTCAGAGGTGGTTTACCATTGCCTTCCTCTGAGTTTGAATGTATCTGAGTGCCTCACTACTATACACAAATCTCAGAAGCCTATTAAACTCACTAGAACCTGCTGTTGATGCCAAGGTGTATCATTGAAACACTTGTGAAAGAGTAGTAATATAAAGTTTCTCTGAGCATCTGTTGAATCCCATTCCTTTGTCACTGGCAACCACAGCTAGATCTGGGATATGGTCCTGGGGGAGACTCTCTCTTTTTAAGTTGACCTTTGCAGAAATTGTTCTCCCCTCTCACCCCTCTTTCTCTGGGGCAGATCTAATCTTATAAGTGACTAAGTAGACTGAACAAATGGCAGACAAAGCCTGCTGAGCTTCTTTCCAGTTCCATTTACTTTCCTGAGTACTTGCATTTGTCACTAATCTGTAGGCTTTTATTGAGGCCATTTGTTCTTTTCCACCCTCTTTAAAGGTATATATGTGAGAAATTGGAATAATTGCAGCAGGTTTAGAACTCTCAATTCCACCTCTGAGACTTTTTCTTGGGCTGTGTAAAACTGCAGGAACTTAGGGAAGCTCTCACTCACCACCGTTGAGTATAGATAATTCTCTTTGCCTGCCTACCCAAGCTGTCACAGTGCTTGAATGATGGTCTCTCATAGCACAACTCTGGTTTGAAATAATGGGATCGGAATATTCTAAAATGGTCTTCGTATAGAGCCTTAGAGCCAGTCTTTGAGTTAAAGAGCAGTCCACAGAGTTTGCTTTTCTTCTCAAGGTGGAGAAAGATCTGAAGCAAGCCGCTCCTGCTGGTCCCCCCCTCCCTGGAGAAGATGCAGTGGGGCTGAATGAAAGCAGTCTGGTGTCAGTCCCAGTCAGGATCTTGCATTCTAACACATTTGTTTGCTCCAAGCCTATTCCACATATATATAAGCAGGGCTTTCATTGCACAAACTGCCTGAAAGTTCCCAGTGAGTACTATGATGACGATCCCTTGAACATCTCAAGCATATTCTCTATTTAGCTTTATGCTGCAGAGACTCTTCCTGTGGTCCTGCAGTATGTATTTGCCATGTTCTACAGGCCTAACTAAATGAGGTGACAAAGATCCATGACTGGATTGCCTCTCAGTATATATATTTTTGCCTCTCCCCTCCTCATATTGGATCAAGGCCACCGTGCTGGGTAAAGGGGTTGACTTCCTGGCCTTTCTGTGCAGTCTTTCCTACAGTTGGTGTTTACAGCAGCTGCTCCTTTTCTTGGGGTGGAATTTTTTCTCCACAGTAATGTGAGTCGCTTACAGCTTTGTGTTTACCTTGCTCTGCACACCTGCTTGTTTCCTTTACAGAGCTGACACCTAACTCCTGATCCATTGATATGGCACATTGACACCAATGGAAGGAAGCAAAACTGCAACACAACATATACATCTGACAGAGTTTCTGGGGTGGTGGTGGTGGAGGGAGACAGCAATGTGTAGCCCCTGAAGTTCCTGTCAGAATTTAATAACTACTCTGATTATGCAACAGTAGATCTATAAAGTAATCTCAAGGGACGTCGTCAGTGCTTGCCAGTGGTTGCCATGGTTACATCCAGTTCTTAACAAAGAAGGAACAAGTGTGAATTCAATTACTCTTATTTCAAATACTGCTCAGCACCACTTATCCAAATGGCCTGTAGGACGTAAAAACACATTTAGATAATTAGGAGTTCATATAATCAAGGGCTAGAAGAAGTTTGCATAAGCGGTATGTGGTGGCAGTGGTAATGGTAAGGCAATAACCTGGCATAAAGATGAAATTTCAAATAGCAAAGGCTCTGTTAAGGCCCCCACCTGGTGGCTCATTTATTTATTTATTTATTTTAAAACATTTCTATATTTTTTCATGGTGCACAACAAGCAAAGAAGAAAATATTGCAAAAATGTATAATAAAACCATCAATACAAGTTACTACAAACTGCAACAAAAAGTGCAGAGGTATAAGAAAGCATTAAAAAAATTAAAAAAGGACCAGGTCCAACTTTAATTATCAGGGGGAAAAACCTGAGAAGAATGTGTATATTTAACAGACGTCTGAAGATAGTAACCAGTGGTTCTTCCTGTAGGACTGTGCAGGAAAATGTCAGAGCATGCCCTTTTATGGGTCGTGGCCTTGCGATGGTCTGTAATGCACATTGCCACTAATAAGACCACCCCAGATGGTCTCAATGATATACCAGGTCTATAGAGGGGCTGGTAGGCCTTCAGGTATCCAGGTTCCAAGTTGTTCAGGGTTTTTTATGTGAGTAAGACCCTGAACATGGCCCAGCTAGCTAATCAGAGCCAGTGTATAGTTCTCTCAGCAGAGGTGTAATATATACATATCCACATATTTTGTCCTCACAAGCAGGGCCGGCGCCAGGCTTGTCTGGGCTCTTGGGCACTGGACTGCCCTGGGCCTGCATCATCACGCTCTCCAACACCCCCTCCTGATGCTTAAATAGGCCCACCTGCCCCACCTACCTCTTGTGTCACTGTGTCAGTGCTCTAGCATGCTGTACGCTCACGCTTGCCATCACCCAAAATGGCAGCAGATATGTTAACCTCTTAAATCGGCATGGATCCCTGGGAAGGCTTCAGTTTGCTATGCTAAAGAGCTGCACCACACAGGCCAAGAGGTGTGCCCCTGGACCCCTTACAAGGTTGCAGACAAACCTTTACAGCCTCTTGAGGTCCTGGGGCTTCCCTCTTGGATGCCCCGCTGTGCAATTCCCATGCAACCCACCCAGAATATTGCTGTTGAAAAGCAACCACTTGGAATAATTATGTAGATTAAAAGATCCCACGATAGCCAGTGTGGTGTAGTGGTTAGTGTGTTGGATTATGACCTGGGAGGCCAGGGTTCGAATCCCCACACAGCCATGAAGCTCACTGGGTGGCCTTGGGCCAGTCGCTGCCTCTCAGCCTCAGAGGGAGGCATTGGTGAACCCCCTCTGAATACCACTTACCATGAAAACCCTATTCAAAGGGTCACCATAAGTCGGGAGCGACTTGAAGGCTGTCCATTTCCATCTTTCAAAAGATCCCACAAAAGACAGGTGAAGCGCCTGACTAGATGAAGTTGTTCTTGTTACTAGAGTTCTGTCAGCTGTGCTTCCTGGCTGTATTCCCCAAGCTAATGTCTTTTCTGTTTGGACTAAAAGCTGGAACTGCTTCTATCAGTTGCAGCAAGGATTATGAGCGGGGGCAGTTGCTACTGCAGCAGTAATAGCCATCACTTTTGTGGCCTCTTGTGTCTCAACATGTGGTATTACAATATCTACCCTGGCAGAGAATTTGTGGAAGGTGGCAAGTACTCAGTTTTCTCAAGGGCTGCCACCTTGAAGATTCCAGAACACATTTTCTTCTTGCAAGCTAGAAACAGGATCTGATGCACCCCTTCTTAAGGGTGTGGACCTTTTCCCTTTTTTCCTACAGAGATCCACCAAGCCAAGTGCATTATGAGCTCCAGGAAGGATCTGGAGTCAGTCTGTACTTAGGGATCTGGCTGTGTGTAAGAGTACTAGCATGTACTTAGAGCAGGTAAACCAAGAAGTGGGGGAAGCAGGAAAATACAAGGATGATGGGACGGAAGCGGGACTGGTATTTGTCCCTTGCTTGCAGCTAATCTTGACAACTATTAATGGGTAAAACTATCTCTAAGAAGAGCGAACAGCAATGAAAGCCAACAGAGGCAGGAGGAGAAACCAAAAGTAGGACAGCTATTGAGTAAAGAGAGAAAGGCGGATGGGAGAGGCAAAGTAGTCAGGAAACTGCTTCTGCTTTTGCCTGGTGTTCAGGTCATCTTTATGAACTTCTCAGGATGTGGCTGTGGAGTCTGTCATCGGATCTGAGGTTCCAAGCCTCTGGAACAAATTTTAATTCTGGCCTCTTGGCATTTTTTATGTGTTTAATGGCAGTGCTTGATAAATATCCCTGCAACCATTCAGCTTGTGCTTGAGAGCCGGAGATTGCGAGTTTCTTAAAATTCTCTGCATGTAAATCAAAGATGCTGGGGCATGGGGAAGAGGATATATGCAAGACTGTTTTCTTTTGTTAATCCAGGCATACACTTACAATCATTAATGTGGAATTGAACCTCTGCCCACTGCATGTGCTACCACTGCTATGTGGACATTTGGAAAATCACATAAAATCAATTCCAGTTGGACCAGTTTTGATGAACTTTTAAACATAGCCTGCAGGAATCTGATGATAGGAATATGAAAAGTCAACATGGTCCCTGTGCATTTGTGTATTCTGCCTCTTGCTGCTGGCTGATAATAGCAGATGGGAGAAGACAGGGCCAGTAATGCCCACGGCTGGTGGATGAGTGTGCAGGAATTCTTTTAGAATGGCCAAGTACATATGTTTGACAACAGATGGCACTTCAGGGGCAGGTGGGCTGGGCAGCATCAGAAATTGGAAAAGCCAAGTCGAACCTGAACATTGTTGGAGCTTGGATTATTTATAATTTGGGAGTTTCACTCTGTGTATTATAGATGCCTTAATATGAGATCCTCCAGCACGTCCTACAGATATGTTAGCTGAGTGGGTGCCTTGGAGGTAGACGGGAGGATGTCAACCTCATGTAGAGGAATGGCCAAGGAGAAAGCAGAGCTGGGGAGAATCTACACAGTGGGTGTTAGGGCAGAGAAACACTCACTGTTCTGCCTGTTCTGTGCATCACCACCTCTCTTCTGAAAACGGGACCACACAGCAGTAGCCAAACCCCACTTCTTTTAACTGCAAAACCTGGTGGGAGCAGCTTGAGTGTCGTTTTTAAATTCAGCTTCAAAGAGATTTCACAACTGATCAGTAGATCAGCCTGTTCCCCCTCTAGGTGTTACTGATAGAAATGCTTTGCTCTGGTGACTAGTGTGTTCACAGCCCTAGACTGTGTGTGTGTGAGTGTGTGTGAGTGTGAGAGATTGGCAGTCAAAGGATGGATCCAAGGCAGCATAGGATGTTGAGGTACAGTTTCTAGTTGCATCCTGAGCAGGAAATTCTGCCAGAAGTTGTGCTTCTGAAGAAGGTGGCTGGATACATAATGTTTTCTCCATTTCTGCCCTATATGAAACTAATGAAACTGAAAGCTTCTCCGTTGATACAACAGTGTCTCAAAACAAGAGGGTCTTGTAAAACCTTAAAGGGCTAGCAAATATGTGTCTTCATGTCACAGACAGCACCTCAACATAGCAGGGGGATTTCATAGCATGATTTGGCATATAGGCGGTACTTTTAACAGTTGTAAAGCAGGAGTGGGCAACCTGTTTTCTGCTGAGGGCCATGTTCCCTCTGGGAGATTTGTTGAGGGACAAATGCAATAGGCAGTGCCAGAGCCAATGATGGACAGAACAGTGTTGATAGACAAAAATCTAGAATAAAGACCACTCTGCTTCAGTTTTCACTATGGCTCCCTCAGAAGTAAGGCAGATTGCAACTGAACATCAGGAAAAGCTTCCTAACTGTTAGAGTGCTGCAACAATGGAACCCATGACCTAGGGATGTGATGAGCTCTCCAACACTGGAGGCATTCAAGAGGCAGCTGGACAACCACCTGTCAAGTATGCTTTAATTTGGATTCCTGCGTTGAGCAGGGGGTTGGACTCAATGGCCTTATACACCCCTCCCAATTCTATGATTCTAAGTCACACTGGGTTTAATGGGGTTATTCTCAAATACATATACAGGGTGGGGAGTGTTAAAAAGCCAGGCAAAACAAGGAGGAAAAGAAGAGGAAGGAAGGTATTCTAATGGGATGGAAGAGTGAGGCACCTTCAAGAGGAGTTGAGGCCATATGTGGCAAGTTTGCTCACCTGTGCCATAGAATCGTGGAATGGCCCTTGTAGGCCACGTAACCCAACCTGATCCAGAGCTACAGCATCCCCCACAGATTGCTGTCTAGCTTCTGTTTCAAGATGTCCAGTGAGGGAAAGTCCTCTCACCCCTAAGTAATTGCTTCCTTTGTTGAACTGCTTTTACCCTCAAGAAGTTTCTCTTTATGTTTAACGAAAATCTTCCCTCTTATAATTTAAGTCCACTAGATCTTGCCCTGTGCTCTGGAGCAGCAGAGATGCTCCACTCTCATGGTGCTGAGTCTTATGCAGCAACAGAACAGAGGCCCTCCTTCGTTCCAAGCGGACGAGGCTCTACATCTGTGCTGCAGAAGAGAACCAAGTGATTTGTGCTAGTGTAGGAGATTGACTTAATGTTGCTGACTGTTGTAATGTTTGTCTGTGCAGTGACCTTAAAAAGGGGAGTTTAGTGGCATTTGCTGATTTTACAAGCTTGGGCACTGGGGAAAAGATGAATATTAGTGAAGAACTTCCCCCCCCTCGCTCTCATAACACCAGAACTTGTGGACATCCAGTGAAGCTGATCCTGGGCACCGATCCTGGCTGCCTTATTCACATATTGATCAATCAGCTTATATACCTGAAGATTGGAGGCTGGCTGTTATAATCCCCATTTTGAAAAAAGGGAAAAGAACCGATCCAGCTAACTATCGCCCAGTTAGCTTGCTGAGTACTATCAGCAAGCTTTATGCTAGCCATCTCCTCGAGAAATTCCTTGACTGGCTGGAAGATGAAAAGATCGTAGCCGAAGAACAAGCTGGTTTCAGAGCAGGACGTTCCACTCTCGGCCAGGGTCTAGTACTCCAACATCTTGTGGAGAAATATATGTCTCCCCCTGGGGGAACGTTATATGCTGCATTTATAGACTTCAAGTTCGCATTTGACTTGATCCCTAGGGACAGACTCTGGAGAAAAATGGAGTAGTCTAATATGGATAGGCGGTTATTGATTTTAATTCAGAGTCTTTATGGAAATACAGTAGGGCCCTGCTTTACAGCTTTCTGCTTTAAGGTGTTCCGCTGATATGGTGGCTTTCGTTTTCCATTTTAAAGGGTTTTTCCCCCTTTTGCACCGTTTTGCGCCGTTTTCGCATCATTTTCGCACGACGCAGCCCATTAAAGTCAATGGGGTTCCGCTTTATGGCATTTTCCGCTTTACGGCAGGGGTCCAGAACGGAACCCGCCGTATAAGCAGGGCCCTACTGTACATGCATGAAGGTAAGATGTAACTGAGAGGGCCAGCTAACCGCCCCCATTCCAACTCACAAAGGAATTAAGCAGGGATGTATACTCACCCCAACTTTTTAACTTCTTCATCAACTCCCTAATTAAATATCTAGTGGAGGTGAATGTCCATCCTTCTAAGTTGGCAGGTAGACCTTTGTCTTCCCTGCTCTATGCTGATGACGCTGCCCTTTTGTCCTTAACAAGTGTGGGTTTGTGTCGCCTTCTGAGAGTGCTTAGTTCCTATTGTACGATAGAAAAGTTGGAAATTAATCACGACAAATCTAAGATCTTAGTGTTTACTCAAAGAAGGCTTAAACATCAATGGCTATTAAATAATCACTCGATCGAACAAGTTTCCACCTTTAAGTACTTGGGAATTACTTTCCACTCCTCTGGCTCTTGGAAAACCCAATTAAATAATGCGGCTGAAAACGCCCAGAGAAGCGTAAGGGCATTACTTGCTTTTTTCTTTTCCAGTGGGGGCCAGTACACCCCCTTGGCTATGCAGGTGTTTAATGCCAGGACCATTCCTCAGCTATTATATGGCTCACAGCTCTGCTCTCAGGGTAACTATGCTCCCCTGGAATGCATACAATCTAAGTTCATTAGGAGCATTCTTGGTTTACCCAGTTGTGTACCAAATGTAGCTCTATGTCTGGAGTTGGGACTTTATTGATAGAGTCATGTGCCTGGATCTACAGGTTAAATCTTTGGCTAAAGTTGATTTTCTCCCCTCTGGGTCTTGCTCCATTAACACTCACCGACACTTATCAATCTCAATGGAAACATGCGGTGAATATCAAATTGCAATCTCTTCGCTTCTTGTTGAAAGCCGTGTTAGACCTTGGTTACTACAAGGCTAAAGAACTCATTTCTCAACAAATTAGGGATATTGAGCTCCAAAATAATTTGAGTCTTGTGGCAGCATACCCCAATACTTGGTTTAGTGTGAAAGCTTAAGCGTCTGTGGATTAATCTGAGCATCCCCAAGTACAAAAAGGCATTTACTCTTGCAAGATTTAATGTACTTCCCTCAGTGTTATTAGAGGGGAGATACAAGAGAGTGCCCTATGCTGAACGGGTTTGCATTTGTGATTCCGGGGTGGTGGAATCGGTGGATCATGTTGTACTATATTGCCTTCTCTATTGTGATCTTCGTATTACTTTCATCTATCCATGTCTGCACAAAAGGCCCAGATTCACAGCAGAAAAATCTGTTCATCTCTTACTCGCTGATCGTGAGCCATGGGTCACAGATATGGTGGTGAAATTTTGTGTGGCCGCCATGGCCCGTAGGAAGAAGTTGGTGTAAACATTTCAATGTAGGTGTAAATATTTTAAAAGTCTTTTCAGATTGAACCATTCCTGTTTCAGTCTCAATGACATAGACTTGTAAACTGGAAGATGCCTTTGTAAATATGTATTTTATGGCTACGACTTATTTGTTTTGTATTTGCTGGTCTTTGACCGAAATAATAAATAAAAAAAAATGTTGGAAGAGTCAGAACAGACAAAAGAAAGTCCTTCTTCATGAAGCACATAGTTAAACTATGGAATTCACTCCCACAAGAGGCAGTGGTGGATTTAAAAGATGATTAGGCAAATTCATGGAGGAAAAGGCTATCAGTGACTACTAGTCACAATGGCTATGTGCTCCCTCCATAGGTGGAGACAGTATGCTTCCAAATACCAGTTTCTGGAAACCACAAGAGGGGAGAGTGCACTTTGCATTCAGGTTGGCCACTGTGAGAAAGGATGGTGGACTAGATGGGCCATTGGCAGGATCCAACAGGCGCTTCTTATGCTCTTGTGAAGTAATGCACTGTTTAAATGATACAGGCCTAACCTTGACTCACCTTTTTGGATGGGAGTCTGTCATTCTTGTCATTCAGCTCTCAAACAATGTCTTCATTAACCTTGCTACTAGCGTATCCTCTTCCTAGCATTGTTAAAGGCACGTGATGTAACCTTCAGGGAAACATAGGGATAAAGGTGCTCTGACTGCTTTTTGGTCCTGGCTGATGTCAACCAAAGCAATTTAAGGAGAGCACCAGCAACCTGTGCTGAACGTACGAGAGGGACCTGAGCAGCACCTTGGGGTCTAGTTCGTTTGGTCTTGAGGCACTTAAATTTGATCTGAAATCCCACCTGGAAAACCTGAATGGCAGCATTGGGGAAAACATCTGCAAAGGCGCTGTTGGAGTAGTTCTTCAAGATTTTTCTTTCTGGTCAAGCCTTGAGAGTCTGTGTGAGGCTTAAAAGACCACTGTGTGTAATTTAAAATTAATCACCTGGCAAGGATCCTGCGGCCACCTGACTCCTGGCTGTCTTAAACTGGGATTGGTTTGGGGGCAGTGAGTTGACTTGGCTAGTAATTTTCAAGCCAACACAGAGCAGTACAATAGAGTATTACAATAAAAGACTACTTCATAAGAGGCTGCTTTTGTTTAGCAACACGCCTATATGAATCTTCAGTTCTGCTTTGTGAGAATGTCTTGTTTTCTGTTGTGACTCTGGCATGGGCTTCCCAGTCTGCCTTGGTTACACCATTAAGAACCAACAAACAACCTGTGTATTTTATTCCAGGGGTTCAGTTTGCCAACTTCCTGGTCACTTGTGTAAAGTAGCCGTTTCTTCAAAAGTGTACAGTAAGCAAGGTCCAACATGCAAGGTGGGGCTGTTGGAGCAGCATATGTGGCTGCAGTGCTCTTTCCAGAGGAACATCACCATCACTGCTGCATTGTGACTGCCACTGTTGGCACTTTGAGAGTTGGAAACAATAGTTGCAGCACCCCCTCACTACTCTTTCCTGTTGGCGAAATGGGTATTGTAGCTGCTGGGAGATGAGAGGTGCTGCTTCTCTATTTAGACGTTATAGGAAAGCTTTTTCTCCCTAAACAAGATGCTATGCTCTTCCTTTTTATCTGGAAAAATAAGATGTGGATATAGGGCAGTGGTCCCTAAACCTTTTACCCCACAGACCACTTGGAAAATTGCTGAAGGTCTTAATGCAGCAGCCAGATTACTGGCTGTGGTTCCATTTAGATCTCATATGAATGGACTGCCTTCAAGTCGATCCCGACTTATGGTGACCCTACAAATAGGGTTTTAATGGTAAGCAGTATTCAGAGGTGGTTTTACCATTGCCTCCCTCTGAGGCTGAGAGGCAGTGACTGGCCCAAGGTCAGCCAGTGAGCTTCATGGCTGTGTGGGGATTTGAACCCTGGTCTCCCAGGTCATAGTCCAACACCTTAACCACCACCACACTGGCTCAGTTGCCAGTTCATTTCCAGGCCCAATTCAAGGTACTTGTGCTAGTGTTTAAAGCCCTGGATGACTTAAGCCCCAAATACCAGAAAGATCGCCTCCTTCCCTACAGACCCTCTCAGGTATTACAATCAGCAGAGGGGGTCCTCTTGCTAGTTCCACTGCCCTCAGAAGCTGGGGGGGGGCAGGAGAGGACATTTCCTTTGGAGCCCCTAAGTTGTGGAATTCCCTCCCCACAGAGGTGTGTCTGGGACCTTCACTGTACAGCTTTTGTTGTATGCTGAAGACGCACCTCTTCACCCTGGCTTTTATTCTTAGGACCTTTTTTTAGTTGTGAATGCAATTCGTTTTGAACTGTTTTAGTGGTGTGTTCTATATTGTCGCAGCACATCCAACCTTGAATCCTACTAGTGAAGGGCGGGTAATAAATGTAATAATAAAGGAATAAATAATAATAAAAAGTAGTAGTAGCTTTCTGCTTGTTGTAGCAATTGTAATACATTGTGCTAGATACTTTATGACCTATGATGTTCCTGGCTCTGTATGCATTCAAAACTTAGGTTAGGGAACAGTTTGTGTTGCAAGCCATACTCAATTTACTGTTCATGCACAGTTTTTCCAGTTTCTTCCACAAATTATTGTACTTTGTTAAAAACATCCAAGCTTTTTGCACCTCTGATCAGGACTTGGTTAGGAAAAGAGATAATGGAACTATTGTGTTTGCTGGCCTCCATTATGGAAGCCTTTTTAGGTGAACCTTGTTCATACGTTAAGTAGGGGTGGGAATGTACTCTTTACACAAAAAAGGAGTGTGCAGGGCCAAGAAGCAAAATCTCTTCAACTCCCTCTGGCTTGCCTTGCTGCACTCCGTTGCTTGAAGCTGCGGTAGCCAACATAATGCCCTCCAGGTGCTGTTGGACTCTAAGTGCCATCAGCCCCAGCCAGCAAATCCAACCGTCAAAAACTGAGGGAATTATAGGCCAAGAACATCTGGATGGCACCATATTGGCTGCCACTGACTTAAAGCAGTGGAGCACAAGGTGGTGAAGGGTGTGTGTGTAAGTGAATGAGGCTTACAACTGAATAAAATGCACAAGGCTGCCTCCTGGTATCTAGTTTGGTCCTATATCTCTTAGCAGGCTCCAGCAATTCCCAGATCTGGTTCCTTCATGACCTGTATCAAGGTGCTCTACCTTGCTCCCGCCACCACGTTGTTATACTGCATCACTTTATCAGAGTGGGTGGTGCAGTGTGGCTGCATGAGTGCAATTGTGTAAGTTTAACATTGCTTTGTACCCAGTTCTGGCAAGAGGAAAAGCGTAAACACTGAAAAGAGGAAAGATTAGGGCAGCGGTGATCAAAGTGGAATGAAACGAAATGAAATAACCCCAGTTATGTCCTTCTTCCATGTTATTTTGATTTTTTCTGTCTTCTGGATTCCAAACACAGAATATCATGTTTCCACTAAGAATGTTCACTAGCGAGAAAGTAAAACAAGATGTGGGTTCATGGTTGGTCAGGCTGCAATTGAAAACTAAGATTGGTGTCTCTGCCACTCTGCTCTTTGGTGCTGGGAGCAAGTCACATCTCTTGACTCTTCTGTGCTAAAACCAACAAAACCTTGCAAGTGGACACACATGTCCCTCTGACAATATAGTAGCTGCCAAAGATGGCCCTATCATGAAATGACTGTTACACGAAGCACATTTTAAGTGCCATTAACAGTTACCAAATAATGGAAGTCTGAGCCATGGAGCAGAATCCACCTGGAAATTCTCCTGCACACACGCATGCACACCTCTTTTTTATTTCAGTGAGGTTTGTGGAGGAGAACTTCTGGATTGATAGTGGGAGAGCAATTCTGAATTTCCTGTCCCGGCCTCCAACATTTCTTGAGCTGGTCCTGGCCTCAGAACCAAGGGCTTTTGTGGTCATGAGTCAAAAGGCTTATTTGGTTGCAAGCAAGTTGTCATCAGCCATGCATGCCAGCTATTTTTGAATGAGCAGATGTCCTTAGTGTCTCAGCCATAGCAGTGCTGACATTGTTTGTGGAAAGAATGAATGCCTGACTCTCAGAAGAAGTGTTGCTGTGTTCAGCTGAGAGTTATGGACTAGATAATGTGATAGGTGATATTGAATAAGTTTGTGTCGGTGAAAGAGGCGGTCTGCAGTGGGAAAAGAATCTGCAACTATGCAGACATGAAGGACATAGGCTTTGCAAGTGGAAGAGCAAGCAGGTGGGAAGCATTCTCTGTTAACAACAAATGCATGTTTTTAATGCCACTTTTCCTAGTTACAAACTGTTTGTGTCATTTCCATAAGCACAACTCTAGTAATGAAACCATTTGGCACACAGAAGGGAAACAGCTGCTATAAAGAAGTAGATTTGAATTTCCAGTGACTTAATAACAAGTAACATGGAATCAGATGCTCTTCTAACACGAAGAGAAGTTGTGTTTAATAGGTTAAAGGACTTTGCTTGCTTCCACACTAGTGCCTTTTGTACTGTTGATGAGGCATTACTTTTCACAGTTACCTGGAAGTGACATTAAATGAAGGCTAAACATAGCACTTAGTATAGCACTGTATTATCCAGGAGTGCCCTTCCCCATGGCCAAGATCCTTCTGTAATGTTTACACACTAGTAAATTAGAGTCAGCAAAGGTCCTTTCAGAGTGATGGTTTGTCTTTAATTGCCCTTTGGGTAGCCTCTCTTAGGCTGTGAGCACACTAGTTGCCTACAGCAAAGCGTTTTCATTGGACACACCTGGAGGGGGAATGGGTTGATCTGCCGATCAGCTGCAAAATCTCTTTGAACTTTTTAAAAAAATGCACTAAGCTGATGCCACCAAGTTTTATGGTGAAAAGGGGCAGGGTTTGACTAGCGTTGCATGCCCCCTTTTTCAGAAAAGAGCAGTGGAAATGCACTGGAGCAAGCAGAACAGTAAGCGTGTCTCTACCTTTAATTGCTTTGGGCTAAGGTTCTGTTTCTGCCAGGAAGGAGGCATGGCTTTAATTGCTTGCTTCCTTGTATTATTTATTTTTAAATTTTATTTAATTTTTTATTTTTTATAGTAAAAATTGTGATTTTGCTATTAAAAAATAAGAGAGGAAGCCAGTAATTAAAGTAATTAATTAAAATTAAAAACGAGTGATTAAAAGTAAAAGGGGACCTGACAGATGTATACAAAAGTATGCATGATGTGGAGAAAGTGGATAGGAAGTTTTTCTCCCTCTCTCATAACACTGGAACTTGTGTGCAGCCAATGAAGCTGAATGTTGGAAGTCTCAGGACAGACAAGAGAAAGTGCTTCTTCATGCAGCATAGTTAAACTATGGAATTGGCTCCCACAACAGGCAGTGATGGCCACTGCCTTGGAAGACTTTACATTTGTTTTGACAAATTACTGTTTCTATTTTAGTTGATTACATTTTCTCATAGAATCATAGAATAGTAGAGTTGGAAGGGGCCTATAAGGCCATCAAGTCCAACCCCCTGCTCAATGCAGGAATCCAAATCAAAGCATTCTCATTTATATTGCACTGTTTAATTTTGTTGTTGGCTTTTGGAAACTACTTTGTGATCTTTTTCTTGATGAAAACCAGTATACAAATACTTGAATGAGTAAATAAATTCATAGAGGATGTTGTTGTTGTTTCTGTTGCTGCTGCTGCTGTTGTTATTACCCACCCTTCACCCAGAGGTTCCAGGGCGGGTTACAACAATTTAAACACATAATCAAAAACAGTTAATTTTTCACTGTTAAAATTAAGATCAGATGGTACCTCCCCCTCCTCCAGCAAAGCAGTAATCGCTCCCTGGACCCACCCGGTCAATCCCCTAGAGCTACTTAGCAGCAGCCAGGATGGGCAAGAGTCAAGGAAGCAGGTGGGTTGCAGTTCTTCAAGCAGCTTATCCACATCCTCAGGCCACAATAATTGAATCTGGTCCAATACAGGTGGAACAGACAATGCTTTAGTCACCTCCGCTGGACTTGCTGTAACTATGGCATCCAACTGTGTCTGAATCTGATTGATTTTGTCCTAAAGTGCCTTGCAAAGTTGCTACAGCAGGCTTCCAAGGGTGTCATAGCAACACTCTCTTGGCCAGATGACAAAGCACATTCACCACTCGGAGAAGCTCTGCTGGCCGGCTACTTGCAGACGCAATAGTGGCAGAGAAGTAGGCTATGGAGGACATGGCTATGTACTTTCTCTAGTGATGGAGGCAGCATGCCTCTGAATACCGGTTGCTGGAAAGCAGGCATGGGGAGAGTGCTCTTGTCCTGCTTGTGGGCTTCCCATTGACATTTGGTTGGCCATTGTGAGATCAGGATGCTGGACTAGATGGGCCACTGGCCTGATCTAGTAGGGCTCTTCTTATGTTCTTAAGCATAAGAGGCTTTTCATCATTCATTAGTCATCTCCCTGCTGCAGTCAAGAGGAGTGCAAGTACTGTAAACAGGATACTTTTAATTAAAGGCACAGGAACCCTTAAACAACATCAGTTCTGCAATTTTATTTTATTTATTTTATTTTATTTATATCCTTCCAGAAGGAGCTCAGGGCGGAAGACAAAACAATAAAAGCACTCTAAAACATCTTAAAAGCAAAGACTAAGACATATTAAAACAAAACATCTTAAAAACATATTAAAACAAAACATCTTAAAAAGCAGTTCCAACACAGACACAGACTAGGATAAGGTCTCTGCTTAAAAGGCTTGTTGGAAGATGAATTGTGTTTTATTGGGGGAGGGAGTGCTGCAAATAGGTCTGAAACTCCACAGAACAATTTGGAATTCACTGGACTACAGTGTTTTGACAATGATGTCTTGATTCTCCATTAAAAAATGAGAGAATGATGAAAAAGGGCTTGTATGGAAGCAATCATTGACTCTGTCTTCTGTGATTTTAGATGTTTAAAAGGTTCTGGATAAAAAGCAGAATCTCCTGGCTTGAAATTGAGATATGCAATTTTGAATAAAAAGAAATGTGACCTTTGATACTTCCTTTGAGATCTGGGTATCTGTTGTGTGTCAATCAAACTGGCTTTATGGTGCTTTATTAAAATTACTACTTGTGCAGTAATAATAATAATAATAATAATAATAATAATAATAATAATAATAAATTTAATTTATGTGTCGCCTATCTGGCCAGTGGCCACTCTAGGCGACGTACATACAATAAATAAAGCAAAATACAATACAAAAATACAGTGTAATAGTATAAATTATAAAACAAACAATACATAATAGGAGGCATGTAAACAAAAAATATTAAGCCTCCCCAGAAATCCCAAAAGCCTGTTGAAAGAGCCAGGTCTTTAAGGCCTTGCGGAACATATTCAGGGAAGAGATGTGCTGAAGATCTTGTGGGAGGGAGTTCCAGAGGGTGGGGGCCGCCACTGAAAAGGCCCTCTCTCTAGTACCCGCCAATCTAGCTGCTTTGGTTGGCGGGACTGAGAGAAGGCCTTGTGTGGCCGATCTTGTTAGGCGGCATGATTGGTGGCGTTGTAGGCGCTCCTTTAGATAAACTGGGCCGAGACCGTATAGGGATTTAAAGGTTAATACCAACACCTTGAATTGGGCCCGGAAAACAACTGGAAGCCAGTGTAGATCGAACAACACTGGCGTGATGTGGTCCCGGCGACGACTGTTTGTGAGTAATCGAGCCGCCGCATTTTGTATAAGTTGTAGTTTCCGGACCGTTTTCAAGGGTAACCCCACGTAGAGCGCATTACAGTAATCTAATCGAGAGGTGACCAGGGCATGCACTACCAGTGGGAGCTGATGAACAGGAAGGTAGGGTTGCAGCCTACGTACAAGGTGTAGTTGATACCAAGCTGCCCGGCTCACAGCTGAAATCTGAGCCTCCATGGACAGCTTGGAATCAAGTACAACCCCGAGGCTGCGGACCTGGTCCTTTAGGGGTAAACTCACCCCATTGAACTTCAGGTCAACGGTTCCCAACCTTCTCTTGTCCCCCACGAGCAGTACCTCGGTCTTGTCGGGGTTCAGTTTCAGCCTATTTCTTCCCATCCATCCACTCACGGACTCCAGGCACTTGGACACGGTCTCCACAGCCAACTCTGGTGAAGATTTAAATGAGAGATAGAGCTGAGTGTCATCCGCATATTGGTGACACTGCAGCCCAAATCTCCTGATGATTGCCCCCAGCGGCTTCATATAGATGTTAAATAGCATGGGAGAGAGGATAGAACCCTGTAGCACACCACAATTGAGAGGCCAAGGGTCTGAAACCTCCTCCCCCAATGCCACCTGTTGGTACCTATCAGAGAGAAAGGAGCGGAACCACCGTAATACGGTGCCTCCTATTCCCAATCCCTCTAGGCGATATAAAAGGATACTGTGGTCGACAGTATCAAAAGCCGCTGAGAGATCGAGGAGGACAAGGAAGGTGAATTCTCCCCTATCTAATGCCCTCCTCATATCATCTACCAGAGCGACCAAGGCTGTTTCAGTTCCGTGACCAGTCCTGACAAGGACAAGGGAAGGTTGGGTGATTTTGACCTGATACTTAATGGGGTGAGTTTGCCCCTGAAGGACCAGGTCCGCAGTCTCGGGGTCATCTTGGACTCCCAGCTGTCTATGGAGGCTCAGGTTTCTGCAGTGAGCCGGGCAGCTTGGTACCAACTTCATCTAGTACAGAGGCTGCGACCCTATCTTCCCATACATCTGCTCCCACGAGTGATACATGCCCTGATCTCCTCTCGATTAGACTACTGTAATGCGCTCTACGTGGGGTTACCCTTGAAGACGGTCCGGAAACTCCAGCTGGTACAAAACGCGGCGGCACGCTTAATAAAGCAGACCCGCCGCCGCGATCATATCACCCCAGTGTTGATTGAATTACACTGGTTGCCAGTTGTATACCGGGCCCAATTCAAGGTGTTGGTTTTAACCTTTAAAACTCTATACGGTTCCGGCCCAGTTTATCTGAAGGAGCGCCTCCAGTATCACCAAATATGCCGCCAAACAAGATCAGCCTCACAGGACCTTCTCTCGGTCCCACCGACTAAGACAGCTAGGTTGGTGCGGACCAGGGAGAGGGCTTTTTCGATCGTGGCCCCCACCCTCTGGAACTTACTTCCCTTTTACCTTCGGCATGCCCCCTCCCTGTGGACTTTTCGCCGAGCCTTGAAGACCTGGCTCTTCAGGCAGGCCTATGGGATCTCTGGGGTGGGTTAGGTTTTACACTGTATTATGTAAGATGGTCTTCAGATGAGATGTTATGATATTATTAATGTGTTGATTATGTATATGAGCAGATTGTATTTTATATTGTACGTCGCCCAGAGTGTCCGTCCAGTCGGACAGATGGGCGTCTGCTAAATAAAATTTTATTATTATTATTATTGAAGCCTGATTGGTATGGATCTAAGTAATCCGTTTCATCCAAGTGTGTCGACAACAAATACAAGAGCTGCTGCCAAGCCAGTCGCTTTGCTCATTTATAGAACTTGGTGGCTAATCTAAACACAATTTCTGACTTGTTCCTTTTTCACTCAGTAAATGTCATAGCGGCTGGATCAGTTTGTCCTTTCATATTGGACGTGCCCTCCATTTGCAATCTAGAATATTAAAGTGAAGCTTGATGCTGTTATGTCTTTGTAATGTCTGGATGTGCTAATGTTGACCCAGTTTCAGGTACAGTCTTTTCCTTGGGGCATACATTGCACAGATTCTAGTTCTTACACCCAAAGTCCTTTCTGGGTTTTGGTTCCTAGGGAGAACACACATGTCCTCTCTTCCAGAAAGTTACCTTTCTAGAAAGCTTGAGACTTGCATTGCAAAAGCTACTCCAGGTTTCACTGAGATTTGAGTAGCATCCTCCCTTGTGATGCTACATCTTTTTATAGATAGCAGAGCCATTGTGGGGCAAATGAATACTAATGGCAGAGGGAATGCTGTGCTCGTTTTAGGCAGAATCTGTGAGCAACGTATAACTTTTCTCTGTTGTCAACCTCCCGGAAGACTGTATTGCACTATACCAACAACTTCAGTAAGAGGAAGGGCCATACTTGAGTGGCAGGTCAAATATTTTATATGCGGAAGGTCCCAGATTCAATCCTGCCATCCTGGCTTGGGTAAGAGCACTGGGAAAGACTTCTGCTTGGGATCCACTGCCAGTCAGAGACTCTGTATGAGAGTTATCAACTGGAACCTCTTGACTGGATTGCTGCAATGCTTTGAATGTGGGCTGCCCTTGACAACCCGCAACTGGTACAGAATAAGGCAGCCAGGATTCTAACTGGCACAGTTAAGTGGAATCACATTGCACCTTTTCTAAAAGAGCTGCATTGGTTACCTATTTGCTTCCATGCCCAATTCAAGGTGTTGCTGCTTCACTTTAAAGCCCTAAACAGCTTGGGGCTCAGCTATCAGAAGAAAGGGTTGTAGGTCAGTGGTAGAGCACCTGCTTTGCATGCAGAAGGTCGCAGGTTCAATCCTAAGTGTCTCCAGGTAGGGCTGGGAAAGGCTCCTGTCTGAAATCCCTAGAGCTGCTGCCAATCCATGTAAGGAATGCTGAGTTAGACGGACCGTTGATCTGACGTGGTATAAGTCCATTCCCCATGCTCCCTATTCCAACCTGCCCATGCCTTCAGTTCTGCAGCTGAGGCTCTTCTCTGAGCACCTTTGCCAGCGGAGGTACAGTATGTGGCATCCTTTGGTGCAAGGTTTTTTTTAAAAAAATTGCTCAGGCATTTTAAGTGTTTGGTGTATTCGGTGCTCTGTTGTTTTTATTATTTTGGAATGTGTTTTACTTGGTTGTTTGGGGGTTTTTTTGTTGCATTTTATATTTGTACGATGATGGTTACTCAAACCCTTTGTATACCACCCTGGTATCTGTAAGGATGAAGGGCAGCTAGAAATATATTTTACGTGGTCTTTTATTAATAATAAGACAGATTCATATTGTAAGTTCAACCAAAGTTATTTACTAAATATCGTTACTAATGCAACTTTCACTTATTGGGGGTTAGTTAATTGGTGCTCTGCCTGTCTCCTAGCTCCTTCCACCCTTCCTCAAATTCTGATCAATTCATTTTACACAGGCAAGAATGAAGGGGATGCAGGTTGGAAAGAGCTGATGCCACCTCTGCGTGGGGCTCATATCAGGATGAGTAAAGTTTAAACAAAGAACAGAATCAATGGTGCTGTGACTCGACTTAATAATAGAGAGATCTGTAGGGCAGCAGAAGCAAGAAAGACCTGAGTGCTAAAATATGGGGATAAAGTACCAAAATGTGGTAATTTGTAAGCCTAAGCACTTGGTCGGATTCGTTCTTTGCTCTCTCTTCCTCCACTCCCTACTTGTCAGCATTTTAGACCGCAAGTTCCTTGGAGCAGGAGGAGAAGGCTGTAAAGCCATGATGAAGACTATGCTCTGTCCCCATGGTCAGAGACAGCATGTGTCTGAATGCCAGTTTCTGGAAACCAGGGGAGGGAGAGCTATTGAGCGCAGGGCCTGCTTGTGGGTTTCCCATGAGCATCTGGTTGGGCATTGTGAGACCAGGATGCTGGACTAGATGGGCCACTGACCTGATCCAGCAGGCTTTTCTTATACTTTTACTCTTTATAGAAAGAAGCTTGCATTACTCCTTAAAACATAATTTACACTGATCTGATGCTATATAAATAATCATTTATTTCACCATCGGTGGGCAGCCCTGTTATTGCTGGAACAGCTGACACTGAGGCTGTGAACACAGTAGTAGCCTACAGCAAAGAGTTTCCATTAGCCACACCTGGAGGGGAAACGGGTTGATCTGCAGATCAGTTGCAAAATCTCTTTGAAGCTAATTTTAAAAAAATGCACTCAAGCTGATCCCACCAAGTTTTACGGTAAAAAAAGGGCAGGGTTTGACTAGCATCGTGTGACCCCATTTTCAGAAGAGAAAGGTGGAGACACACTGGAACCCCGACAGAACAGTGAGTGTGTTTCTACCTCAAAGCTGACATGAAGAGCTGGGCAGTGTTTTTCAGTCATCCAAAGAGGCTGCTTCAGAATCGTGTCCCTAATGTTGTGGAAGAGAGCATGCTCATCCCTGCATACTGGCTTCCTCCTGGCAATCTTGCCAGCAGACTCAACTCCTTGCCTTATTGGTGCTGGTTTGCACTCCTTTTTGCCTGGCTGACTTGTGTTGGCCACCACTTGAAACGTAGACTTAAAAAATGGAGCTTTCCGATGCTCAAAATAAACATGTGCAGACAGAACATTGATACTGAAGTTTTAAATTGCTCTTGGAAAAATTGCTCTTTTAAAAATATCATCATCTCAAGCAACAGTATTTTTCATTAGTCACTTCTGCTCATTTTTTTTTTTTTTAGCCAGGCTGATACTTTGTATGTCATCACAGAACAGTGATCATTTCTAATACTTTGAGTCAGATACAGGAATCATCTTATGAGAAGTCACTTTCTGGGGAGGGGCTGGGAGCCTAAAGACAGGGTGTTTTAGCAGAAAACATTTGAGTTACTATTAATCCCGAGCATTTCAGGGCTCCAGAAATACATGTGGAGAGCTCTAGCTTGGATGGTGGTTCCTTTGAAAACCTTTTTGAGGCAAAAGACTTCCTTTTGATTGTTCAAAAAAGCCCTAATTTTGGTAAATTTGGATTGCTTGGAAATAAATCAAATGTACTTTCCTGTACTCTCAGATCAACAGGTGAGGCTTTGTTCCGTGTTTCTTTGCCTTCAGCAGTGAGAGAAGTGAACAATAAGAGACAGGGCCTTTTTGGTTGTGGCACAGCCATCCTGAGAGAGGCCTGCCCAGCTCAGTCACTGCTCAGTGATGAGTGAAAACACCAAATTTATTGCAAACACAAAAACAACCCAGCAGCATTAAGAAGAAAAAGTATGACGCCAAAAGCATGACACCAACCCATACCTACCAGTAGCAAATACAGACTCAAAGAATCCACAATTATGTTTATTTTTTCTTTAAGTTCTTAGTGGGCCACCTTGGGATCAAAAGTGTGGGATATTAAATATCTCAAAGCCATGTGCATGACTGTTAGAAGCCTTATAAAGTAACTATGACTAGTGGTTGTTGATGGACCTATCCTATATGAGTTTGTCTAATCCTCTTTTAAGCCTTTTCCCATTGTGTACCCTAATGATGGGAAGCTTCTGCACACACGGGGCTCAGCCCTTGCATTGGATAGTATTTGGTGGTGACCACTGTTTACTGGATTACCTGGATGGACAGGCTCCCATCCTCCCCCTCATGATGTTTGACCTTGAGTATTAGTCTCTTCTTGGTCCAGGACCAATTTTGGAGCCAGGCACTCGGAGCATCCCAAGACCAGCTCATGGGGGCAGGTGGGGTATTGCTTTGGTGCCAGGCTGCTGTGGCAGAGTGGGCAGCATCACTTGGGCATGAACATGAAGGGGGTGTTCATGGGAGTGTCAGGAGAAACAATTGCTGCACAGAGAGGCTGCTTACTGCTGTTCATAGGTAATTGTAACATGTAAAATATGACTTCCTTCCTGCCCAGTTGCTAAGCAAGTCTTTGTCTTTCAGCGCTAGATTGGCAGCTGCTAATATTCACACTTCTCACTTCTGTATAGCAGCTTCCCTCAAGTGGATCTTAAGTGCTTGGTAAATACCAGTCAATTAAGCCTCTGCTCCAGCTAGATAGAAAGGCTTCTCTGCACAGGGTGTGGGTGTTGGTAGTAGCAGCAGTAGCATGCCTTTTGGACCCAGTTGTTCGGTGTTGCTGGCTGTCAACATGCAGGCATCACCTGTGCCTCAGAAATCTGGCCTCGGCCAAACCTCTTGACATGCAGTTCCATCTCTGTGGCAGCCAGTAGCAAAACTGTTATTAGTTTTAGAGTGAAGCCCAGTTACAGTTTTCATCTCTCTGTCCCTTAGTTTGCTGTCTGCTTGCATTCGTGAGGTTAAACATTTCTTTTCTTGTATCCTCCTTTCAGAATTTCTTTACAGGTGCTGGACTGGGTTTGCAACTTGGTACTATTTCTACAGAGAGCTTTCCGTGTATGCTTGACTGTCGAAGAGCAGGCAGAAACTTATCTCCAGTCAACACTGCAGTGGTTAACACTGAGATTGGAGATGAGAGACCCCTTCTCTCTCATTTTAGAGTGCGGGGCTTAGATGGGAGATAAAAGGTCTCTGTGCCTGATGTCATATCACATCAGATGACTGACATGTGGGCGTGGCTTACCTACAATGGCCTGGTGGGCTAGAAGTTCCTGCCCTCTTTGCAGTGTAAAGCAGGGCAGGCTCAGGAGGCAAATGTGGTCCTCCAAGCCTTTCTGTCTGGCCCTAAGGACTCTCCCAAAACCACACCCCTCACTGGCCCTGCTTCACACCTTCCTTGAGCATTTTTGGCTGGCTGGAATGTGTCCTTGAACTCGGATAGTGCCTCTTGTGTCCAGGATGGAGAACAGAAAAGGGTGTGTAAGCATATATAGAAACTAGTCCGCTCTACAAAGGTGAAATCCACATTCATTGCTCTGTCCGCTTTTACCTCTGGCCTCACCCATCAGTGGCACGTGGCCCCTGGAAGGTTGCCCAGAAGGGAATGAGGCCTCAGACTGAAAAAGCTTCCTTGATCCTGCTGTAAAAAATGTAAATGTACTGCCTTCAAGTCGATTCTGACTTATGGCGACCCTATGAATAGGGTTTTCACGGTAAGCAGTATTCAGAGTGGGTTTCCCATTGCCTCCCTCTGAGGCTGAGAGGCAGTGACTGGCCCAAGGTCACCCAGGGAGCTTCATGGCTGTGTGGGGATTCGAACCCTGGTCTCCCAGGTCGTAGTCCAACACCTTAACCACTACACCACACTGGCTCTCTACTCCTGCTGTAAAGCATTACAAATAACTAAGGAATGGCTGCGATGGGGAAGATACTGGCTCCTCAGCTGCTGGGGAAGGCAGCTGATGGCTCAAGACATGTTGGTGCCTGATGTAGAAAATCTAAATGGTACCCCCATCCCCAGTGGTAGTTAAACATAGTAATAAGCTAAATTGACATTTTGCTGACTTTTAATGCTACCTTAAGATCTGATGTTCAAGCAGGCTGCCCCACTCTGTCTGACAGTAAGGCCAGCCATGCATGGTGACAGATACCTGCTTCAGACATGAAAGCATGTGTTATGTTTGTTCTTAATCCATAACATATGAAATGACCCTCGGATACGCGTCTGCTTGTGGCATTTTGCGTGGATGAGATCAATGTGTTTTTCAGTGCCAGGCATGCTCCATCTGCACTGGTTTGCTGTTTGTCTGTGCCCCAGATACAGAGAATCCCAGAGCCAGCACTGTGCGGAGTCTTGGAGTCGGGGGTCTCTCACTTTACCTCATGCCACCTTTTGGAAGAATTTCTTCCTGTACATCATCTGGGCACTTGCACATTCACCCTGAGATTCCTGGAGTCTGTTTGGATAGTAGCTTGGCAGATGCATGGCTCAAACATACAACTCCCCTGTTAAAAAAGCTCCACTGGCTGCCAGTTTGTTTCCGGACACAATTCAAAGTGCTGGTGCTGACCTATAAAGCCCTATACAGCTTGGGTCCAGGCTATTTGTCAGATCGCATCGCCCTCTATGTGCCTGCCCGGACCCTGAGATCTTCAGGAGAGGCCCTTCTTTCAATACCTACATCCGCACAAGTACAACTAGTGGGAATACGAGATAGGGCCTTCTCGGTGGTGACCCCTAGGCTTTGGAATTCCCTCCCTAGGGAGATAAGAATGACCCCTTCTCTGCAGTCCTTTTGCCGACAGTTAAAAACTTCCTTATTTCAGCAAGCCTTTGATTCCGAAGGCGGCCAAGGATAGGCCCAAAAGGATGTTATATTGTTCTTGCCAGTTTATTTTTTAATTATTCTGATTTTATGACTATGGCTTTTAATTATTAGAACAGTTTAATGCTATTTTAAACTAGAGTTCATTTTTTAATTATATCTGTTTATACTTATTCATTTATGTATTACATGCTTTTATTTTTGATAGGTTTTTAATTGTATGTGTCTTTTAACTGGAAGCCGCCATGAGTTCCAATTTGGAAAAACGGCGGGGTATAAATAAAGTTAATAATAATAATAATAATAATAATAATAATAATAATAATAATAATAATAATAATAATAATAATACGCAACTTACCATCGCCATATAGGTGTGCACAGACAGGCAGATTTTAAGAAAAACTTTTGGAGGTTAGTGGATTAATATCCTCATGGCTCCCCTAAAGTGGGAAGCTTCCATGTAAATGCCCCTTGAGTGGAGAACTCTAGCTTTATTATTTGGTTCTAGATGTTGCTGTTTCTGATCCTTATCCAGACAAGACGCTGCACACACACATTATCAGGCAGACTGTTCTTCCTAGGTACCTTCATAGCAGTGCCAGGAGCTCTATCTGTCAGCATCTCCATAATGCTTAGCATGGAGGAAGGTAAGAGCAACTGTACTTAGAGGACTATGGAAAGTTATTTTTTATTCTAATCATAACCCTGCTGTTAACAATCAGGCCATAATAAAGTAGTGCATTGAGAACTGCCAGTCAAGGTACAGCGTCCAGTTACATGCAGGGAAGCCTGTGTTGCACAGTTGCCTGGCTGGGTTGCATGACACAAGTGAGAAGAAATCGCAAGCACAATTTGGCATGGAAGCCCATCCAATGACAGATGGATCTCTGGATTCTTGTCCTTTATCCACTCTGCTCCTGGGCAGCGTTGTGCTTGTTTTCTTTGGCTGTTATTGATGAGACTGGCTTGACGTGGACTGTTGATGGCTTCCTCTTAATGGGAAGTCAAAAACAGAAAATTCCACTTACAAAATCAAATTGGACTCTGAGCCCTGCCCTTTTTGGCTCAGTTGAGTCATTTACTTAATGATTCATGTATTTCCTTGCTGTGCCAACAGGTGGTTTCAGTATTTTGGAATCTGCAAAAGTAGAAAAATAGACACCTAAAGTTCCAAGCATGGAAGCTGACGACTAATAGGGTATTTGGGAGAGGACACATTTATATCTGTCCCTTTGGACTGTCAAATGTGCTCTTAATCATCTCTAATTGAAGACTTCCTACATTTGCATGGAGGGAAGACATTTGGTTGATAGCAACCAGAACAATAAATAAAAATTGCCTAGGAAATATTTTTTTCTTTCGCCTAATGGCTGTTTTGATAGCAGCTCCCTAATTTGGCTTCGCGTTATCTGTGAATTTGCTCATGGAACTAACACAGAATATATCTCTAAGACTGTGGGTTTTCACATGACCAGCTGTACTTGGAAAGTAAGCACAGTTTCTAGGGTTCCAGGAGAAATGTTTGTCAAAGGGTCACAGACGTCAGTTCTGGAGTCCACAGTAACTTCAGAGAGAGGTAGGTGGGTAGACCATCCTTTTCAAAAGCAACACCTTTCAAAGTACAGTGACTACTCTACCTGTGCCAGAATGGAGGAGGTGGCTGCTGCTCAGTAGACTGGATCAGCTGGTCCAGGAGAGGATTCCTCCTTGTACTGATGTGCCCCACTCATTCCTTTCTTGCTCAGCTCCTGAGAGGCCCTAGAGCTGCATAGATGGGAAAAACAATCAGAGCGGCAGTGAAAAAGAGAGCTCTCTTAGCTAGGTCATTCTGCTCTCTTTCCCTCTGCCCTTGGCTCCCGAGCAGGATTCTGTCATGAAGGGATGAGTGGAGAATGCCACTGAGGAAAAAGGGCTGATCACTCCCACATGCTCTGCTCACCTCTGGGTTCACCCTGAAAATAACTCACTTCACATAGCTCGCTTGTGGCCCTGCCTGCGCACAGCTATACCAGTGAGGTGGGTCTTGGTCCTCTCTTCCACCTTGGAAGCACAGTATATCCCTGGTCTCTTTCATTCATGTGTTCAGTCTGTCCACTGCTCTGCTCATCTATTACTGGACCATTCTGGCTCTTGATTTAGCAAACGTAAATATTGCTCCAGGCAATATTGCAAAACATTTCAGGATTTCTGTATTTCTGTATTTAGTGTAAACATTTTAACCCATGTTGCTGCATCAGTGTCTGTTCATTCCCCCTTCCCCCCCCAAAAAAAATAAGCAAGCAGTTTGTTTAGGCCTCCTGCTAATCACCTTTCAAGCATAATAGAACGTACACAGTCTCTCTTCTTAGAAATTGGATTTCTTGTAACTGAGAGCGGAGAATATGGAGCAAGACAGTAAGTACATGGATTGATCATGTGTACAACTGCAGATGACCCCCCCTCCAATTGCAGGGAGTAAGTATCACCTTTAAAGTTGGAAGACATGAAAGTTATTTTTAGCATAGTTTAAATTGTTTTTGGCTTGTCAGACTTGGCAAGGACTATTGCAAAATAAACTGGAATTAAAATTAAAAAAAAAACCTGAACATACTACATCAAGAGTCTGAATGGAGCCAAATATTTCAGCAAAGCCTGCAGTTCTGTCCATAGCCTCCTTCATTTTATTAGACATATAGGCAATTTTGCCAAGGTCACAGTTTTCTTGTCTTCTCCCTGAATGGGTTTTGAGGGGATGGTGTGTATGTATCTTGTGCCCCTGATCCTCAAAAACGTTCCTATGAGCAAAGGGCCTAGCTTTCATTAACAGTGTTTCAAGTCTTTTGTGAATAATTTTCTGGCTTGTGTGAGTTGGCCAAAAGTTTTCATATTGGCGCAATAATTTCTGGTGTGAATTTAAATTTTTTTTTAAGCAGAGCCAAAGCTGGCTATAAATAAATAGTGCTTTAAACAAACTGGAGAACTCTGAAAGAAATGGATGAAAAACAAACTAAAATCAAGTATATAATGAAAGTATAGCTTTTGTACCCAGAGCAGATGAGTTCTGTCTTTGGTTTTGAAAGGGCCAGGTTCCCACCTCCTCAATTACATTTGCTTTGACATCTTTTTAGACTCCAAATATGCCAAAGACAAGTAATAAAATTAGATCTGTGATCATTGCCTGGGCTGCTGGTTCTTAAACACTAGTTTTAAACTTTTTTATTATCCTGCCTCTCATAAATTAGGACAGCTGACTGTGGTGTCCATTGCTATTGGCAAAAGCATAGGAATTATTGATTGGTGGTGGTAATACTGCTAAAATATCACCCACCGGGATACTCAGTGCAACACCAACACAGGCTGCAGGGATGGGGGGAGGAGTTGCTGTGGTCTACAGAACATCCATCTCTGTCACCAGGAAACCAGTCTGTCTTGGAGCTGGCTCTGAGGGCCTGCACCTGGTGCCGGGCTGAGGAAACAGTAAACTAGGGCTGCTGCTGGTGTATCGTCCACCCTGCTGCCAGGCAGCTTCTCTGACTGAGCTGGTGGAGGCCATCTCGGCTGTGGTATTGGAGGAGCCCATAACGATAGTGCTGGGTGATTTCAATGTCCATGCTGAGGCTACCTCTAGTGTTCCGGTTTGAGACTTCATGGCCTCCATGACAACCATGGGGCTGTCTGAAGTTGTCACCGGCCCGACGCATATGGCAGGGCACACTGTTGACTTGGTTTTTGCTCCAGATGGGGAAGGGGTGGATGTCACCCCATTGTCATGGTCAGACCACTTCCTAGTGAAGTTTAGAGGTATGGCTCCGATCCTCCCCTGCAGGAGTGGTGGACAGATTAAGATGGTCCACCCCTGGAGCCTAATGGAATCCACAGGATTCCTGAATGCCCTGGGGGAGTTCCCAGTAGATAGAGCAGGTGACCCTGTTGAAGCCCTTGTCATGTGGAACAGTGAGGCATGTCAGGCTCTTCACACGGTTGACACCGAGCGCCTTCTCCGGCATTGAGGACCACAGTTTGCACCTTGGTACACCAGTGAGTTAAGGACAATGAAACAGGCTGGACGACGGCTAGAGTGCAAGTGGGAAAAGACGTGCTGTGAGGCTGATCGGGCACGAGTAAAACATCATAACCATGCCTACTCTGCGGTGGTGAGGGTGGTGAAGAAGGCCCACTTCTCTGCCTCCATCGCATCCTCAAGTAGCCATCCGGTGGAGCTTTTCCATATTGTCAGGGGTCTGTTGACATCAGCTCCAGGAAATGGAGTTTTAGACCCTTCGGAGGCCCATTGTGTATTGTTTGCAAGGTACTTTGAGGGTAAAGTTGCTCACCTCCGTAGCAGTCTTGGTGCCCCATCCATATCTACTGTAGTCCCCAATAAGGTGTCCAGTGCAACGTCTCTGGTGCAACCTCTTGGGATCAGTTTCAGTTGATGCAGCCTGATGACATGGACAAGATGCTTGCGATGATGCGGCCACCAATGTGTCCTCCTGACCCTTGCCCTTCTTGGCTTATTGAAGCTTGCTGAGGGGGTCTGACCAAGTGGATCCAGGGAGTGGTCAGTGCATCGTTGTGGGAAGGAATGGTTCCAGCTGCCCTGAAAGAGTTGGTGATCTGACCATTCTTGAAAAAGCCCACCCTGGACCCATTGGTTTTGCGACAATTATTGACCGGTCGCAAATACCTCCTTTTTAGGGAAGGTGATTGAAAGGGTTGTGGCTCAGCAGTTGCAAGTACTCTAGGATGACACAGATTATCAACCCATCCCAGTCTGGGTTCAGGTCTGGTTATGGGACTGAATCGGCCTTGGTTGCCCTGATGGATGACCTTTATTGGGAGGACAGGGGAGTGCGACCCTGTTACTCTTGTTTGATCTCTCAGTGGCTTTTGATACTATTGACCATGGTATCCTTCTGGGCTAACTTGGTGAGATGGGTATTGGAGGCACTGTTTTACAGTGGTTCTGATCCTATCTCCAAGGTCACTCTCAGAGAATAGCATTGGGCAATTGTCTTTTGGCCCCCTGGCAGTTATGCTGTGTGGTGCCGCAGGGTACCATCTTGTCCCCCCATGATGTTTAACATCTATATGAAGCTCTTGGGAGTGGTCATCAGGAGATTTGGGGCAAGGTGTCTGACAATACGCAGCTCTATTTCTCTGTAACATCTGAATCAGGAGATGCCATGCAAGCCCTGGACTGCTGCCTGGACTTGATGGTGGGCGGGGTGAGGGCGAATAAACTGACTCTGAATCCTAGCAAGACGGAGATGCTGTAGGTTGGTGGTTCCCAAGTTCAGATAATTGGTCAGTTGCCTGCTTTGGATGGGGTCATACTCCCTCTGAAAGAGGAGGTCCGTAGTTTGGGGGTGCTCCCGGATCCATCTTTATCACTAGAGGCCCAGGTGACTTCTGTGGCTAGGAGTGCCTTTTACCAGCTTCGGTTGGTAAGACAGCTGCAGCCGTTTCTGGACTGGGGTAGCCTGACCACTGTTGTCTATGCACTGGTAACCTCCAGGCTGGATTACTGTAATGCGCTCTATGTGGGGCTGCCCTTGAGGTTGGTCCGGAAGCTGCAGCTGGTGCAGAATGTGGCGGTGAGACTGCTCACTGGGGCAGGGTATTGCCAACATGTCACTCCACTGCTGAAAGAATTGCACTGGCTACGTATTAGCTACTGGGGTAAGTTCAAGGTTCTATTGTTGGTGTACAAAGCCCTATACAGCTTGGGACCAGGATACCTGAAAAAAAATCTTACCCCTTTTACACCCAATCGATTACTGTTCTTTGCAGGTAAAGGAGGTCCATTCTGCACAACACTGAAAACAGACCTTTAGTGTAGTGGCACCTACCCTTTGGAATTCCCTACCTTTAAATATCAGACAGACGCCATCTCCGTTATCTTTTTGCCGCCTTCCTCTTTCAACAAGCCTTTTAAGTAGAGTCATTATCCCAGTCTGCGTCTGTGTTGGAATTCCTTTTTAGTATGTTTGTAAACCATCTTTTTTAAAAAATGGATGTTTTTGAACCTTTTTTAAAAAGATGCTTTTAAAGCTTTTAAAAAAATGTTTTTAAAGATGTTGTGTTTAATATATTTTAAGGTTTGTGTTTGTGATGTTTTAAAGTGTTTTTAGTGCTTTTGTTTGCCACCCTGGGCTCCTGCTGGGAGGAAGGGCGGGATATAAATCAAATAATAAAATAAATAAATAAAAAGGTGCCTGATTCTGAACGAACACTTTGATCTTGATAATAGGGTTCAAATGTTAGCAAAATATGTCTAAAGAATCATTTCAGACTGGCCAGGTGATTGAAAATATGTTTATGGTTAAGCTGTGATCTTGGAGCCCAGTTCTTTCGATGCTGCCAGAGTCATCTTGGGACAAGTAGTGGCTCTCTTGGCTTTTAGTAAGAGGCAACGGCCACTTACTTGCTTGGATGTAAGTTTGACTTAAATAATTGGGTCTGACTTCCAAGTTAAATGTGTTTAGGATTAGAGATTTGCAGCGCAATTCCGTACATGTTTGTTCAAAAATAAATCCCAGTGAGTTCAGTGGGACTGCAGCCTTCACCTCTGGGTAAGGCACAGAAGCATCTTACTGGCAGAGTTTGCAGCATCTTCCCCTGAAAATCAAAAGCAACAGAGGAGGTGTTACTCTAAAGGAGTCGAACTTTTATTTTCTTTTTTAAAAGGACCAGTTTTTAAAATCTTAATTTAAGAACTGCTGCAACCAGAGACAAGAGGGCAGAATACTGTGGAATTCCCGCTTAATATACGTTCCATAGAGGCTATTCTTGAATGCACTTTGCCAAGGCTCTAACATGTTATTTGGGGTGATGGTTTTGCCTCACTCATGGCCTGTCTCACTTGCTGGCAATCAAGAACTATTTGTTCTACAGAAATCTTGTACCTTTTCCTACTCTTCCCTGAAGGTGTCACACTGAGATATGGATTAAATGGTTTGGATTTTATGAACAATGGAGTGTGGAGG
This sequence comes from Rhineura floridana, assembly GCF_030035675.1. Taxonomy (NCBI): domain Eukaryota; kingdom Metazoa; phylum Chordata; class Lepidosauria; order Squamata; family Rhineuridae; genus Rhineura; species Rhineura floridana. Next base: position 206,864,699 of record NC_084483.1, on the reverse strand, counting down.
TTGCCTGGTCTTGGTGGTCCAAGACCTGGACCAAATTATAAGGTGGTCAGTCTGTAAGCACCTTGAAAACAATGTAGTGATTACAAGAAGCCAACATGGATTTGTCAAGCGCAAATCCTGCCAGACTAATCTTATCTCATTTTGATTGGGTAATCTCGCTCATAGACCATGGGAATGCTGATGTATCTCAACTTCAGCAAAACTTTTGATAAAGTGCCCCATGATATTCTGATTAGCAAGCTAGCTAAAAGTGGCTGGATGGAACAACTATTAGGTGGATCCGGAGTTGGCTACAGAATTGTACTCAAAGAGTGTTTATCAATAGTTCCTTTTCGAACTGGGGGGAGATAACAAGTGGGATACTGCAGGGCTCGGTCCTGGGCCCAGTGCTCTGCAACATTTTTATTCATGACTTGGATGAGGAGGTGCAAGGAATCTGCAGATGACACAAAATTGGGAGGGATAGCTAATGCCTTGGGAGATAGAAATAAAAGTTCAAAGGGATCTTGATAAGCTTGAGCATTGGACTGAAAACAACAGAATGAAATTTAGTAGGGATAAGTGTAAAGTTCTATATCTAGGAAAAAGAAACCAACTGCACAGTTATAAGATGGAGGATACTTGGCTCAGCAATACTGCATGTGAGAAGGATCTTGGAATTGTTATTGATCACAAGCTGAATATGAGCCAACATTGTAATGTGGCTGCATAAAAGGCAAGTGCTATTTTTTGGCAGCATTAACAGAAGTAGTTTCTAAATCACATGAAGTACTAGTTCTCCTCTGTTTGGCACTGATTAGGCCTCATCTTGAGTACTGCAGACTTTAAGAAAGATACAAACAAACTGGAACAGGTTCAGGAGAGGACAACAAGGATGATCAGGGACTGGGAGCAAAGCCCTATGAGGAGAGACTGAAAGAACTGGGCATGTTTAGCCTGGAGAAGAGAAGACTGAGGGGAGATAGGATAGCACTCTTCAAATACTTAAGAACATAAGAACATAAGAAGAGCCTGCTGGATCAGGCCAGTGGCCCATCTAGTCCAGCATCCTGTTCTCACAGTGGCCAACCAGGTGCCTGGGGGAAGCCCGCAAGCAGGACCCGAGTGCAAGAACACTCTCCCCTCCTGAGGCTTCCGGCAACTGGTTTTCAGAAGCATGCTGCCTCTGACTAGGGTGGCACAGCACAGCCATCACGGCTAGGAGCCATTGATAGCCCTGTCCTCCATGAATTTGTCTAATCTTCTTTTAAAGCCGTCCAAGCTGGTGGCCATTACTGCATCTTGTGGGAGCAAATTCCATAGTTTAACTATGCGCTGAGTAAAGAAGTACTTCCTTTTGTCTGTCCTGAATCTTCCAACATTCAGCTTCTTTGAATGTCCACGAGTTCTAGTATTATGAGAGAGGGAGAAGAACTTTTCTCTATCCACTTTCTCCATGCCATGCATAATTTTATACACTTCTATCATGTCTCCTCTGACCCGCCTTTTCTCTAAACTAAAAAGCCCCAAATGCTGCAACCTTTCCTCGTAAGGGAGTCGCTCCATCCCCTTGATCATTCTGGTTGCCCTCTTCTGTGAACCTTTTCCAACTCTATAATATCCTTTTTGAGATGAGGCGACCAGAACTGTACACAGTATTCCAAATGCGGCTGCACCATAGATTTATACAACGGCATTATGATATCGGCTGTTTTATTTTCAATACCTTTCCTAATTATTGCTAGCATGGAATTTGCCTTTTTCACAGCTGCCGCACACTGGGTCGACATTTTCATCGTGCTGTCCACTACAACCCCGAGGTCTCTCTCCTGGTCGGTCACCGTCAGTTCAGACCCCATGAGCGTATATGTGAAATTAAGATTTTTTGCTCCAATATGCATAATTTTACACTTGTTTATATTGAATTGCATTTGCCATTTTCCCGCCCATTCACTCAGTTTGGAGAGGTCTTTTTGGAGCTCTTCGCAATCCCTTTTTGTTTTAACAACCCTGAACAATTTAGTGTCGTCAGCAAACTTGGCCACTTCACTGCTCACTCCTAATTCTAGGTCATTAATGAACAAGTTGAAAAGTACAGGTCCCAATACCGATCCTTGAGGGACTCCACTTTCTACAGCCCTCCATTGGGAGAACTGTCCGTTTATTCCTACTCTCTGCTTTCTGCTTCTTAACCAATTCCTTATCCACAAGAGGACCTCTCCTCTTATTCCATGACTGCTAAGCTTCCTCAGAAGCCTTTGGTGAGGTACCTTGTCAAACACTTTTTGAAAGTCTAAGTACACTATGTCCACTGGATCACCTCTATCTATATGCTTGTTGACACTCTCAAAGAATTCTAATAGGTTACTGAGACAGGACTTTCCCTTGCAGAAGCCATGCTGGCTCTGCTTCAGCAAGGCTTGTTCTTCTATGTGCTTAGTTAATCTAGCTTTAATCATACTTTCTACCAGTTTTCCAGAGACAGAAGTTAAGCTGACTGGCCTGTAATTTCCGGGATCCCCTCTGGATCCCTTTTTGAAGATTGGTGTTACATTTGCCACTTTCCAGTCCTCAGGCACGGAGGAGGACCCGAGGGACAAGTTACATATTTTAGTTAGCAGATCAGCAATTTCACCTTTGAGTTCTTTGAGAACTCTCGGGTGGATGCCATCTGGGCCCGGTGATTTGTCAGTTTTTATATTGTCCATTAAGCTTAGAACTTCCTCTCTCGTTACCACTATTTGTCTCAGTTCCTCAGAATCCCTTCCTGCAAATGTTAGTTCAGGTTCAGGGGTCTGCCCTATATCTTCCACTGTGAAGACAGATGCAAAGAATTCATTTAGCTTCTCTGCAATCTCCTTATTGTTCTTTAGTACACCTTTGACTCCCTTCTCATCCAAGGGTCCAATTGTCTCCCTAGATGGTCTCCTGCTTTGAATGTATTTATAGAATTTTTTGTTGTTGGTTTTTATGTTCTTAGCAATGTGCTCCTCAAATTCTTTTTTAGCATCCCTTATTGTCTTTTTGCGTTTCTTTTGCCAGAGTTTGTGTTCTTTTTTATTTTCTTCATTCGGACAAGACTTCCATTTTCTGAAGGAAGACTTTTTGCCTCTAAGAGCTTCCTTGACTTTGCTCGTTAACCATGCTGGCATCTTCTTGGCCCTGGCGGTACCTTTTCTGATCTGCGGTATGCACTCCAGTTGAGCTTCTAATATAGTGTTTTTAAACAACTTCCAAGCATTTTCAAGTGATGTGACCCTCTGGACTTTGTTTTTCAGCTTTCTTTTTACCAATCCCCTCATTTTTGTGAAGTTTCCTCTTTTGAAGTCAAATGTGACCGTGTTGGATTTTCTTGGCAATTGGCCATTGACATGTATGTTTAATTTAATAGCACTGTGGTCACTGCTCCCAATCGGTTCAACAACACTTACATCTCGCACCAGGTCCCGGTCCCCACTGAGGATTAAGTCCAGGGTTGCCGTCCCTCTGGTCGGTTCCATGACCAACTGGTCTAGGGAATAGTCATTTAGAATATCTAGAAACTTTGCTTCTTTGTCATGACTGGAACACATATGCAGCCAGTCTATGTCCGGGTAGTTGAAGTCACCCATTACTACCACATTTCCTAGTTTGAATGCTTCCTCAATTTCATATCTCATCTCAAGGTCTCCCTGAGCATTTTGATCTGGGGGACGATAGATCGTTCCCAGTATTAAGTCCCTCCTGGGGCATGGTATCACCACCCACAACGATTCTGTGGAGGAGTCTGCCTCTTTTGGGGTTTCGAGCTTGCTGGATTCAATGCCTTCTTTCACGTATAGAGCGACTCCGCCACCAATACGTCCTTCCCTGTCCTTCCAATATAGTTTATATCCAGGGATAACCGTATCCCACTGGTTTTCTCCATTCCACCAGGTCTCGGTTATGCTCACTATATCAATGCTCTTCTCTAAGACCAAGCACTCCAGTTCTCCCATCTTGGTTCCGAGGCTCCTAGCATTAGCGTACAGGCACTTGTAAGCAGTGTCTCTCTTCAAGTGTCTTTGGCACTTGTGGTTAGGCCTGTGGTAATTTTGCTCTTCTGAATTTATATCCTGTGCCCCTGCTCTCACAATGCCTACTTCTAGGCCTACCCCTTTTAAAATTTCATCATTTCTTTGGTTTTTATCCCAGGGGGGAGGTTTATTCCGAACCGGACCTTTCTCAGCTCCTGTCGGGTTTCCCCCCTCAGTCAGTTTAAAAGCTGCTCTGCTACCTTTTTAATTTTAAGTGCCAGCAGTCTGGTTCCATTCTGGTTCAAGTGGAGCCCGTCCCTTTTGTACAGGCCGGGCTTGTCCCAAAATGTTCCCCAGTGCCTAACAAATCCGAACCCTTCCACCCGACACCATCGTCTCATCCACGCATTGAGACTGCGAAGCTGGGCCTGTCTGGCTGGTCCTGCGCGTGGAACCGGTAGCATTTCAGAGAAAGCCACCTTGGAGGTCCTGGCTTTCAGCATCCTACCTAGCAACCTAAATTTGGCTTCCAGGACCTCACGGCTGCATTTCCCCATGTCGTTGGTGCCAACGTGCACCACGACCACTGACTCCTTCCCAGCACTGTCTACCAAACTATCTAAATGACGGGCGATATCCGCAACCTTCGCACCAGGCAGGCAAAACACCTTGCGGTCTACACGCCCATCACACACCCCACTGTCTGTGTTCCTAATGATCGAATCACCCACTACAAGGATCCCTCCACCCCCTGGAGATATATCCTCGGCACGAGAGGATAGCTGCTCATCCCCCAAGGAATGGGTCCCTTCTAAGGGATCGTTTCCCTCTTCCTCAGCTGGATGCTGTCCTTCCCCGAGACCATCGTTGTCCATGATAGCAGGAGAGCTATCATCGTTGGAGTGGGACACAACTATAACGTCCCTGAAGGCCTCCTCCACACACCTCTCTGCCTCTCTCAGCTTTTCCAGGTCTGCCACCTTGGCCTCAAGGAAATGAAGTCGTTCCCGGAGAGCCAGGAGCTCATTGCACCGAGAGCACACCCACGACTTCTGTCCAACAGGCAGATAGTCATACATGCTGCAGGCGGTGCAAAACACTGGAAAGCCCCCACACCCCTGCTGGCTTCTTACCTGCATAGTTTTGTTTAAGGTTTATTACGTCAATGGGTTGGAGACTGCGGTTTAGTTGAGGTCAGGGAACAGACGGGCAGAGTGGGGGGCCCTGGCCTCCTCGCCCTGCTGCCGAACTCGCTCTGCTGCTTAACTCGCCTTGACGCTTTGTCAGCTGGGGCTCCCTCTAGCTCGTAGAGGGAAAGATTGAAAGATTGTCACACAGAGGAGGGCCAGGATCTCTTCTCGATCATCCCAGAGTGCAAGACATTGAATAATGGGCTCAAGTTGCAGGAAGCCAGAGTTTGGCTGAACATCAGGAAAAACTTCCTAGCTGCTAGAGCGGTACAACAATGGAGCCAATGACCTAGGGAGGTAGTGGGCTCTCTAATATGAACCTACCCGTACACTACGCTCAACATCTAAGGCCCTCCTCCGAGTACCATCCCATCGAGAGGCTCGGAGGGTGATGACTAGAACCAGGGCCTTTTCAGTAGTGGCCCCCGAACTGTGGAACAGCCTCCTTGATGAGGTGCGCCTGGCGCCGACACTACTATCTTTTCGGCGCCAGGTGAAAACCTTTTTATATTCCCAGGCATTTTAAAGTGTATTTTAAACAGCATTTCCGTATTTTGGATGTTGTTTGGTTCGTTATTGTTTGTTTGTTTGTTTTTTATTATTTATTGTATTTATTGTATTTATATACTGTGCTTGTTTTTATCTTTTTGTACACCGCCCAGAGAGCCTTTGGGCTTAGGGCGGTATATAAATTAAACTAAATAAATAAATAAATAAATAAATAACGCTGGAGGCATTTAAGAGTCAGCTGGATGGCTGCCTGTCAGGGATGCTCTAATTTGGATTCCTGCATTAAGCAGGGGGTTGTACTTGATGGCCTTACAGGCCCCTTCCAACTCTGCTGTACTATGATTCTGTGGTCCTTTCTCTCTTGAACATGAGAGGAACCATGCTGGATCAAGCAAAGACTTACTAATTCAGCATCACGTTTCCCACAGTGGCCGACCAGATACTTATGGATTTTAGACGATGACAAGTTGAACCAACAACAAAAAGTTATATTTTCATTTAAACAATTTCTATGCTGCCCTTCGTTTTATTTAGTATTTCAGGATGGTGTACAATCAGTTGTATCACAGTACACAATAGATGAAAGCCTTAGAACAACATACATCTTTAGAATGCCCAGGTGAGCAAGATTATATTTTGGCTTGGCACAGAAAATATTGCAACTTAGGTGCTAGGCAGGCCTCTTTAGGGAAGGCATTCCTTAACTGGGCGCCACGTGAGAATGCCCTTTCCCTTCCTTTGGGGAAAGGCTGTAGCTCAGTGGCAGAGCACTTGCTTTGCATGCGGAAGGTCCCAGGTTCAATCCCCGGCATCTCTAGGTAGGGCTGGGAGTGTCCCCTTCCGGAAGAGTGACCCTTTCCTGAAATCCTGGACAGTTGATGCCAGCCAGTCTAGAAAATGCTGAGCAAGATGGACCAAGATGATCAGGGGACTGGAAACAAAGCCCTATGAGGAGAGACTGAAAGAACTGGGCATGTTTAGCCTGGAGAAGAGAAGACTGAGGGGAGATAGGATAGCACTCTTCAAATACTTGAAAGATTGTCACACAGAGGAGGGCCAGGATCTCTTCTCGATCATCCCAGAGTGCAAGACATTGAATAATGGGCTCAAGTTGCAGGAAGCCAGAGTTTGGCTGAACATCAGGAAAAACTTCCTAGCTGCTAGAGCGGTACAACAATGGAGCCAATGACCTAGGGAGGTAGTGGGCTCTCTAATATGAACCTACCCGTACACTACGCTCAACATCTAAGGCCCTCCTCCGAGTACCATCCCATCGAGAGGCTCGGAGGGTGATGACTAGAACCAGGGCCTTTTCAGTAGTGGCCCCCGAACTGTGGAACAGCCTCCTTGATGAGGTGCGCCTGGCGCCGACACTACTATCTTTTCGGCGCCAGGTGAAAACCTTTTTATATTCCCAGGCATTTTAAAGTGTATTTTAAACAGCATTTCCGTATTTTGGATGTTGTTTGGTTCGTTATTGTTTGTTTGTTTGTTTTTTATTATTTATTGTATTTATTGTATTTATATACTGTGCTTGTTTTTATCTTTTTGTACACCGCCCAGAGAGCCTTCGGGCTTAGGGCGGTATATAAATTAAACTAAATAAATAAATAAATAACGCTGGAGGCATTTAAGAGTCAGCTGGACAGCTGCCTGTCAGGGATGCTCTAATTTGGATTCCTGCATTAAGCAGGGGGTTGTACTTGATGGCCTTACAGGCCCCTTCCAACTCTGCTGTTCTATGATTCTGTGGTCCTTTCTCTCTTGAACATGAGAGGAACTATGCTGGATCAAGCAAAGACTTACTAATCCAGCATCACGTTTCCCACAGTGGCCGACCAGATACTTATGGATTTTAGACGATGACAAGTTGAACCAACAACAAAAAGTTATATTTTCATTTAAACAATTTCTATGCTGCCCTTCATTTTATTTAGTATTTCAGGATGGTGTACAATCAGTTGTATCACAGTACACAATAGATGAAAGCCTTAGAACAACATACATCTTTAGAATGCCCAGGTGAGCAAGATTATATTTTGGCTTGGCACAGAAAATATTGCAACTTAGGTGCTAGGCAGGCCTCTTTAGGGAAGGCATTCCTTAACTGGGCGCCACGTGAGAATGCCCTTTCCCTTCCTTTGGGGAAAGGCTGTAGCTCAGTGGCAGAGCACTTGCTTTGCATGCGGAAGGTCCCAGGTTCAATCCCCGGCATCTCTAGGTAGGACTGGGAGTGTCCCCTTCCGGAAGAGTGGCCCTTTCCTGAAATCCTGGACAGTTGATGCCAGCCAGTCTAGAAAATGCTGAGCAAGATGGACCAAGATGATCAGGGGACTGGAAACTATGCCCTATGAGGAGAGACTGAAAGAACTGGGCATGTTTAGCCTGGAGAAGAGAAGACTGAGGGGAGATAGGATAGCACTCTTCAAGTACATGAAAGGTTGTCACACAGAGGAGGGCCGGGATCTCTTCTCGGTCGTCCCAGAGTGCAGGATATAGAATAATGGGCTCAAGTTGCAGGAAGCCAGATTTCGACTGGACATCAGGAAAAACTTCCTAACTGTTAGAGCCATACGACAATGGAACCAATTACCTAGAGAGGTAGTGGCCTCTCTGACACTGGAGGCCTTCAAGAGGCAGCTGGACAGCCATCTGTTGGGAATGCTTTGATTTGGATTCCTGCATTGAGCAGGGGGTTGGACTCAGTGGCCTTATAGGCCCCTTCCAACTCTACTATTCTATGATTCTATGATAAGGCAGCTTCCTATGTTCATTCTCGAATAGTGCACCTCTGATGAAGGCAGTGCCTGGAGACGTTGGTGCGGCATGGAATGCTTCTGTTCAGGAAAATGTTGAAACCTGTGCAAGTGAGCGTAACTTGGGGTCATTTGCATTGGAAGATTTTCTGATGCAATGTGACACTCCAGATGTTGTTGGACTCCAACTTCCCTCAGCCCCTCAGTGGTCAAAGATGATTGATGTTATAGTCCAAGAACATCTGTAGGGCCACAGGCTCCCGTCCCTGCCCTAGAGAGTGATCTAATGTAACATGCTTATTTTACGTGTATTCACTAAATAAATCTGGAAAAATAAATTGTCAGGCTTGCCTAATATTGTATTTGCGCTTGACATCCATTCATTGTTACTAATGTACTTACAGAACAGAACAAATTCCTTGGAAATATAAAGCACTGGGAAAATTCCCACCACACTTCACTGTTTTTGGCCACTCCATCTTCTCTCCACAACAGTCAGTCAGCATTCTGTGCCCACTGAGCATATTCCATCTTCATTGGACTCTTCTTAGGGTTCCCTTTTTCCCTTAAAATTTTTTTTGTCCTTCTTTGAACTTTGGGGTTCCCTTAAGCCTACTATACCACCCTCTTCTGTTCTGGTTACATAAAGAGTGGCGCTCACTTCTGAACTTTGGAAATAGAGAGATAGAAATATGGTGATAGCTCAGTATCCAAACACACCCTTTGTTTTTGGTGAATGTCAAATAAGTGCCTCTTGTGCTGAATGTCTTTGAAGGTGCCAGGCCCAGTGTAGTAGAGGCAGGCATACTGTCTTCATGGCTAGAGCCTTTGAATGTCTGTGTGTCTCATGTCAGGGTTAGGACAACCACTTTTCAGGAAGTCCTGCCAAAGGTTCGTAAAGCTGAGAGGAAGTAAATAACAAATGGGTTGGGTTTGTTTTGTTTTTAGTCAAAGCTAGTTGAATGTTGGGTCGTGGTGTTTTGTAGCTGTTGCAGGAGAGAGGAGGGTACTGGACAGAGTCTGCATTCCCCATCCTCTGCTGGCTCACTTGAGTCATGCTTTCTGAATCTGCCTTGGGTGAATCATTTGTTATCTTTTTTCTATCTTCTTTACGCTGTTAGGTGCCTGAATCTTGTTCCTTGTTTGTTCCTCAGGTGTGAACTAGCTCAACATGAGTGGCCTTGGGAACAGCGCAACAGACCCGGCAAATCCAGATTCCCAGAAGAGGAAGGGGTCACCGTGTGACACTCTAGCCCAGAGGTAAGTAAGGCTTTGCAGATTTGTTCTGGCCAGGGGTGGGGGAGCTGTTGTGTCATTCTAACACCCTCATTCTGTACAAGCAGATGGAAGAAGATTTTGTCAACACAAATAGTTCACACTTCCCACCAGGGCAAGTAGCTACTGTGCAAGATGGAACGCTGTTTCCCATCTGCTTCTGCTCACTCTTGGGGAACGACTGGTGTTGCTGAAGCTGTTTTAATTTACCAGTTGATTCAGGCTTCTAGCTCAGTCCATGCTCTACAGTTGTCTGGACTGCAGTCTGAAAGTCTCATTGGTGATTAAAGCTGAGAGAAGAAATATTGTTCATCTCCTGCCCTAAGTATTATCGCATTCTCTTTTTCAGTAAGAGAGAACAATCTTTCTTCCACTTCAGCAGGTAAAGAAAAGCTCTTGCTCTGCCATCTTTAACTACAACTGCCATGTTCAGTTGATTTATCCATTAGGTTAAACGTCAAAATTTAATCATTTCATTAATTAAATATCTCCTCCCCATTATTGGCCAGCAGTTTTAAAAAAATAAATAAACATATTTACTGCCAGCCACCTGCAGGTTTTGTATCTCAGAAGCAGGGTTGCTCCCAAATTCTCCCTTTTTGAATTTCCGCAGCTGAATCTTGGATTTCAGCTTAATGGCCTTCCTTCCAGATTGGTACTGACATGTTCAGAATCTAGCTGCCTTCTACGTTGGATTTCCAGAATTTGCACCGAGCAAATAGGTCCAGTGGTTAGGGTTTCCATTCCCATGATTTGTTGTTAAATGCAGAAGCTGGCCGTGACCGTTCAGGTTTGCTTTGCTCCACTTTGTCAGGGCAAACAGGTTTGCAAAATTCTACAACGTTGCATTTTCATCCAGGCCTCTTCCTCTCCTTCTAGTTTGGCCATCCGGAAGCTGCAGTATGAGGTGGAAGTGAGGTGGCCTTGCTCTGATGGGAGGAGTCTCACTCCAGAGATCAAGCAAAACACAGACAGACCCTTTTAGCTATGGGTAACTTTTGGGGTTGGTGCTCCCAGAGGTCAGGTGGTTCTTGCAACTCTTCTTTAAAAAAAGTTTTGAAAGCTTTTTTAAAAAAAGTTTTTCAAGATGTTTTGTTTTAATGTATTTTAAACTCTGTTTTTAAGATTTTTCAAAGTGTTTTTAGTGCTTTTGTTTGCCACCCTGGGCTTCTACTGGGAGGAAGGGCAGGATATCAATCAATCAATTTTGTAGTTGTTCCTACAGATCCCAGCCCAGGTGTTTCTCATCTTCCACATGGTAGTTTAATGTAGATTCAGTACTACTTGTGCCTCAGTTTTCTCCCCAGCAAACCCATGGCATCCAAATGCCACTTTTTTGCCATTGAATTTGGATTTTCCCGATCCACAGATAATCCAATAATGGGGGGATGCAACATAAAATGCCTTATTGCCTAAGTAAAGGATATTATGATACTGCAATTTTTGGATGGTTATTTACATGTACGGTGTCATTTTGCTGGGTACTCTCTATCACCATGCCCTTTCAGTTTTATGAAAGAAGAGATTTATATAAAACTGACATATTAACCCAGGCAAGCAGTGCCATGTTGCAGCGCTCCACCAATATCATGGGAGACTGACCGTGTGCACGTAACTAATAAAGGCCTAACTTTGCTGCAAGCTTGTGTCTTCAAATTCCTCAAGGACCCCCGGTCAAATGAACCACAAAATTCCCCATCACTCCTACTTCCAAAAACTGCTCATGTGCAAAAACAGCTGTATTAAAAATAAAAATAAACTCGACTGTTTGGGATATAAAAAAGAATCAGGAGGCACAGAAGGAAAAGAGGAAAGTAAAACACTCACCCCCATGTCCCTCCTGCTAAATAGTGCTCTCTCCCCATCCTTCTTTGGCCGCGTGTGTGTGAGAGTGAGAGAGAAACATACTGTTTGTTTTCATTTTTATTTTTAATATGTCAGTTTTATATAAATCTCTTCTTTTGTAAAACTGATGTAATATCTGCTCCCTTACGGTGTGCTGTTTCCACAGAGAGGCAGGTGGGTGAGCAAGGGAGCAGGGATGGTTTGTCCCAAGAGCTCCCTCTCTCTGGCCATCAACAGCCAGCACAGCCCATTCCTCCCTTCCCCTGCTGCTTCTTAGGGAAAACCTGTCTGGACTAAGCCAAGAGCAAGGACAGCATTGGACCATGGCTTTAATGGCCAGTTCTTGCCACTTTGTGTCAGCAGTAGATTCCACAAAGTGGGCATGGGGCTTACTCCTAATTAAGTAAGCACTGGAGCATAGCCTTGCAGCTGCCAGATCCTTGGTATACTTGCCTGGGAACAAATCACACCGAGTTTCCAATTACATAACGTTTATTGTAGAGCAAGTATGAGCAGTTCTGTTGTGCAGCTTCCGAAAGTGATCCTAGATGTGTTCCCTTAGAACTCTGTTGAGTCGCATGGGACTTCACTTGAGTAATCACAGCACTGAAGCTATACATCAGTCTGATCCCCAAGGCAGTAGGTGATCATAGTTGGGCTGCCAGATTTGTCTGACAAAGCTGGAGAAGCCTTGCCCATCTCTGGGTCTGTCCAAGGAAATGGAAAAGGAAGCTCAGGAGAGGGGACAGGGCAATCACACAGGCCTGGGGAGGAACTGCAGAGGAGGATGGGCATGCAAGCAAGGGACCTGTGCGGGCTGTCTCTCTCTGGGAAGCGAGAGCTGGCATTTCTCTTCCTCTCCATCCCATTCCCATTTTTAAAAAAGAAAGCTGTGTGTGTGGCGCTGGGAAACGGGAGAGGATCAGATAAACAAAGGAAAATTAAAAGATAGGATAGGGTTAGAAAAGGTAGACAAATGAAGCTACTCAGCAGGAGCTAGGGAAAAACGATTCACCTAGACGCGGGAGGCAGGAATGGTCTGGGGTCTCGCGAGGGTTGCTACTTTCTCAAAAAACATACACTTCCTGCCTGCTGATGCTAGGTGGCGATGTTTCCCATCTGATGGTCTGTTCTCCAGGAGAAATTCTGTTCAGATAAGGCCAACGGCCCCTTCCCATTTTTTAAAAAGAAAGCTGTGTGCTTGCACATATAATTATTTTACTCACCTGTACACCTATACCTGTTTAACTGATTAATTAAGCAACCCATCAGTTAGCTTTTATGATTATAAGTGACTAAGATTTCTTTCATTGGCTGTCAACCCTAGTCTTAGCTTTGGGTCAAACAGGCAATTTTATTTTGCCTTAGCGTCTAGAAAGCTTTTTAACTGTTACAGGTAGTGGCACTTTGGCATGGCAGAAGAACGTTTCCACTGAAATCATATTCTTATGATGCTTTTTCCTAAGTAAAATTAGGCTGTTCTCTCTCCTGGAGCGTTCCATGTTGCCACAGCAACAGGGACAAACGAGTTGTGTTTTTTAATCCCTAAATGAATTCATATGCAAGTTACTTTATTGATCTCCCCTGCCCTCTCTCAATTTGACCTCAACCAAAATGCTCATGCTGCTCTGCTAAGAAATATTTACTTACTGTTTCAATAATCAGAGTTAAACCATCATCTAACAGCTGTTCTAGATGTTCCAGAATTGTTGTTGTTGTTGTTATTTTGCTTTAACACAAAATTCACAAGTAGCTCTTACCAAACAGAAGATGTTGGGGGGGGGGAGAGACTTTTCCAGCAAACAAAAGCTGTCCTTCTGTTCAGAGCTCTGTAAAAATGAGATGGTGAAAAGTAGGCTAGATTTGGCTTCCAATGCTTTACCAGGGCACTGTGCAGTCTTTCAAAGAACAACATGAAAAAGGATGGAAATGTCCTTGAAGTGGCAGGACAGAGTGGGAGTTGAAAGGATAACCTGACATCTCTGGGCTGTATTTTTGGGAAGGAATAAGGGCTTCAGAGCTTGTATGGTACAGCAGGGAAGAAATACTGTGAGGATGTACAGCTGGAGAATGGTCACGCTACACACTATTGCTGATGTCACTGGTATAGTCCAATAGGGCCCATGCATGATACTCATGAACCATATGGCACTCACAGTCAGTAGTCCCTGCTAACCGGAGGAGGGGAGAGGAGAGATTTTATTTTCCCCAGCAACAAAGATATTGTAGTTGGAGTGCTGCAAAAGTGTGACTCTCCCTACCACCTCAGCAATAGAATTGCAGCCTTGGGGAAATGCATCCAAATCCCACTCAGCAATGAACTGTGCTATCACTGCATTAAAAAAAGTCTGCAAAATGCTCTTAGAGTTCTATTCCTAAGTATAGAAGTGAGTAATTGCAGCCAAATAGAAGCTGCTCACTCTTCATCTGCATAGTTTCATGGCATGTTGGATGCTTCTCAGATCTGCTTATAAAGCAATTGCTTTAGCAGCTTTTGCAAACAGATTGATTGCCTTTCTTTTTTTTCTTTTTTTAAAATTCACTTCTGCCTTTTAGCTTATTAACTCTGTTTCTTGGCGTTCTGCCGTCAAAATTTATTCCCGTTGGCAATTTACCAGTTTCTTTTGCCTTTACTGGCCTCCTTATAACTTGCTCAGTTGAGTGATTGCTCTGTGTTAATAGCCCTACAGACAGCTGGGGTGGGGGGTGTGCAGAAAGGAAAGAAGGAGGAGCCTCAACCATTGAGAGAGAGTCTCTCACATACATCTCTGTGCAAGCAGCCAAAGTGCACTACAGCTCAAGAGGTAACAAGAATAACAATTGAAATCTCAAGCACCAAAATGCAGACTGGGATGATAATGAATGTATTATAAATATTGGTAAGAACATAAAAGCCACAGCAAATGTGAAAATAAACATCTGTGTACCAAAAGCTGATCTATTTATAAAATGTAACAAGTAAAAGTTTGTATCCTCTTGACATCCTGCTAATAATGAGAATGGAAAGCAGTTTTTCGAGAATACAATATGTGCTCTTGCAGTCCTTCTGAATATTTTTTTGTGTGCTCATGAGTAAGGCTGTATGAAATATGGAACTGAATAACTGAAGTGCTAGCATGTAGATCAGGTGTGGGGAACTACAACTCTTACCATCCTTGGCCATTGGCCATGCTTGCTGGGGCTGACAGGAGTTCTGAAGCATCTGAAGGGGCCAGAGTTTCCTCACACCTGATGCAGAATTTTGGCAAGATATTATAAGCCTTTTATCATTGCCTTTTGTTATTGGATAATGATACGTTCATATCACAAATTATGCGTAGTCTAGAAGAAGAAGAAAACTGGCAGAAGTCTCAGAAGTTGGTGACACTGGTCTGCTTTTACTTTTACTGGTATTCGTAATATTAGGGACAAAGCTATGATATTCATGGAGTTGGATTATACAGTATAATCCTGAACTGATAACTGGAACCAACCAGGACATCCATGCCCATTTGAATGGATTGGATTGCAGTAGGGATTGCTGCTTGGGGCATATTCTGGAAACACCCACAAATGTTCAAGAAACTCACAGCCTTATTTTGGGCTACCTTTGGTGCAAAATTTGGATTATTTTGGAGTAAAGCATACATAGGCTTTGATTATTGAGACATTCAGTAACTGAGAATTGATGTTCTGTAACAGCAATGAGAAACGACGCAGGGAGCAAGAGAACAAATACTTGGAAGAGCTGGCAGAGCTGCTTTCAGCCAATATCGGAGAGATCGACAGCCTAAGCGTCAAACCTGACAAATGCAAGATTCTGAAGAAAACCGTTGACCAGATTCAGCAGATGAAGAGGCTTGAACAAGGTAATCTGCATTGTCCTTTGGTCTTTTGCTGTTGGTCCCTGGTGCATTTGCAGGTACAATCTAAGGCAAGAAGTTCACAAAGTGTGTCCTGGAGAGTGCAGGACAACTGGTGTGTGTGCGTGGATGGGTGGGGATCCTTTCTCCCCCAGCTGAGACAGACATGTATTTAAATATATTAAATTGATAGTCTGCCCTTCCTCTCAAAGGAGCCCAGGGAGGCAGCACATCAGGAATAATACAATTAAAAATGTATTCAGTGCTAGTCCTACTCAGAGTAGACCCATTGAAGTTAATAGATATGACAGATTCATCAATTTCAATAGTCTTTTCTGAGTAGGGCTTAGTTGAATGCAATCAATATATTTTAAACATTTTTTAAGAATTGAAAAAATCTGAAAGCATGTAAAACAATCACATACTGGAAATGGACTAAAAGCCACCTGAAGCAAAAGACCCTCTTACTGATCCATTTTGGACCATCAAGGACAAGATTCTCACGGGTCTGTCATCCCAACCTGATTTAAGAGAGTTGAGCAACAGCTTCCGCCTTGAGGTGATGATGATTCCCCTGCATGTGATTTAGGTTTGGAATCTTGAGATGCCCAGATCTGGTCCTCTTCTAATGCTGTTGTTGAATTAGTACCTCGGCCTACAGGTGCTCACAGACAGATCCTGGCTGGTGGATCTCTACTTGCTGGTCTATGGCGCAGGGTGTTGAGTTAGGGACAGCTGCATGGCATAGCAGGCTCTGAAGGGGGGGTAGGTAAAAAACCACACAGCGTGTGCAGATGTGTACAACAAAGCCCCAGTGGCTGCTTTTTTATTTTAAAGGGAAACAGCATTGGGAAGAATTGGGAGGCAAAGCTAGAAGAAGAGATGCTTAATGTTTTCCTTACTGACATTCTTCTCTCCCCTTCCCCCACAAAAAAACCGCCTGGTTTCCCCTCCACAGGATTTCAGACATGTGCCTGGATCCTGAAAGGTTAGGGGGGAAGTTTCTTGAGGCATGTGGATTTGGAGTAGGGGAAATGGACAGTAGGGAAGGGGTTAAGTGCCGCCTCCTCTCCCCTCCCCCTCTGCTTCTCTGCTCAACAAAGCCTGTTACACAAAGCTGCCACCAAGGCTTGTTATTCCCCTGGAGTAGGGAACTCCAGGGTGTTTATAACATGCAGTTTTGCCCCAGAGGTTAGAGCAAACTATTTCAAGGCAGACACAAAATTCTGTTCATCTCCTAACCGTACTGTGGGGGAGGGGCATTTGCAGAGAAAACTGGTGACAGCTGGGGAGAGTGCTCAGTCCTTCTGCCACTGCTGATTCCCCTTTCCAAACACCTTCCCCACAACTGCTTTCGAGGGGGCATTTGCAGGGGAGAGTCTGTGGGCGCAGCAAAAGAGTCAGTTCAACCCCCTCCCAGCTTATTAATTCATCCCTATAGTTGTCTTCTCTACCCACGTTTATACCTTCTGCAAATGTGGGGTTGCCATTTATAGCATGCAGTTCAACGCTAGTACAAACTACAGCTGGTTGGCAGGAACTGCAGGGCTTAGACTAGAGACCCTACAGATCAGCCACTGGCTCCCTGTTTCACAACAGGGGGAGGGAGCAGGACTGCTATAAGCAATGCTCTTTTTTTGGTTAAAATATGAGGTCCCGGTACTCTTACCTTGATAAAAGTGCTGTGAGTGCCAGCGCAAAATGGTTGCCATGGGCAGCAAAAAAAAGAGGGTGCCAGTACTCTGTACCAGTTAATTCCATCACACAGAAAAAGCTGTGATTACCATCAGTTCCGTCTGAGACCAGCAGTCAGCTGCCTCCTATAAATGGCCCAGCCAAGATGAAGTTAGTAATATTAGAGAATCAGTCCAGTCCACTGGCTGATGGGTCCCTTCTAGCACTCAAGATAGGACTATGATCTTCTGTTTGAGTTTTGAATAGATCAGCAAAAAAGGGGAGGGGGTCCTGCATTCTTGCAATTCATGTGGATGTGATTGCAGACCATTTTTTGGAGTGTTCTCTGGAAGGGTGGGGAGGGGGGATTTTTGCCTAGAAAGAGCTTGTCTAATTCTGGGATTGCATTTACATATCTCTCTCTACCATGCTTGCATCTGATTCTACCTGTGTGGCAACCATGCCTGGTAACACTTTCACTATATTTCACCGAGTGCTTGGTGGTGCTGATTTCCCTCCCTTTCATCATTTCATGCCATGGACACAAAGGTGGCCTCAGCACCCACCATCCTTGGGCAGCTGCAAGGGCTCAGCTTCCTAACAGGGACCACTGTTAATTCCTCCACCCTGCTTAGAGCTCCAAGTATGCAGGTCAAGAGAGTCTAGCTGCCATTTAAGTTTCCGCATTTTCCTCTAGAGTGACACTTTGTTGAGGAGTTAAAACCGTGGTAAGACCCAACTATCCAGAGCCTTCAGAGCACTCCTGCCTGAGCTGCTGCGATGGAATCTGGCCAGGACCCAACAATGGGCGCCTTCCTTGGCATAGATTGAGGGAGGCAATGCTGGAGTTGATAAGCAAGTTTACAGCCCCTACACACATGACATGTTTAAATGCAGACTTGAAATTTTAGGCATAGATCTAAGTGTAATGCAACCAATGTATGCTTCATACAGCTATGTTCACAGTCTGCAGCTGCCTCTTGAGTGTACCCATAGAAGCAAACCTAGGTGTAATGCATGAAATGGCCTTTTATCTTTACAGGACAACAGAGGTCATGTTCCAGAACTGCCTCTACTTTTCTTGATAGAGTTTGGATGCTTCGAGTTGTTGTGGGATCTTCCAGCTGTAATGCAATAATATTTGCTTACAGAGTGTTAGGGACATTTCCGCCATTAAAACAGTACTCAAATGTTATTGTGAACATCCCCTTCCTCATTTTGTTTTATTTCATTTCAGCTTCATCCATATATGGCTTAGTAAAAAGGGGGCTGAATATAGGGTGGATTGATTTAAATGAAGGCAATTTAAATCACTTATTTAAATTGCCCAGAAAAAAGACCAATTTAAATAATTTGATTTAAACAGCATTACCCATTTTGTAATTCATGCATTTCCTGAACAAGAGTGCATCCTAATCATCATCAGGTTTATTTTGTTTTAAAAATGGTGATGAGAGCTTGTACTAATTGGTTGCCATAACAATCAAAAGATGTTGGTTTGCAACTGAAGTCTTTATGCTACCTAGGCTAGGAGTGTCATTCTTGGGGGAAGGGCCATAGCTCAGTGGTTAGAGCATCTGCTGTGCATGCAGAAGGTCCCACGTTCAGTTCCCGGCATCTCCAGATGTAGGGTTGGGAGAGACCCCTGCTTGAAACCCTCAAAGGCCACTGCCAGTCAGTGTAGACAATACCGAGCTAAATGGATCAGCGGTCTGACTTGTCTGGCCAATAAGGTAGTTTCCTGTGTTCTGATGTTCTGGTCATGCAATCCTTGGGCCTTTTGCATTTCACACAGTATCTGCTTAATGACCAAACTGGCAACTGTGAGATAAATAGATTTCTGTTCAGCCATAAGAATGCTGAGTAAGGTCACTTACTCAAAGACAGGGGCCACGATCCACAGCAGAGTTAGGAGTGCTGGATTACACTCCATATCCCATTTTTCCTTCAAGGAGTTGAAAGTGGCATGCATGGTTCTCCTCCTCCCAATTTTATCCTTGCAACAACCCCATGAAGTAGGTTAGACTGAGAGACAGCGATGGGCTGCAGCTCACCCAGTGAGCTTTATGGCTGAGTGGAGATTTGAATCCTGGTTGCCCAGGTCCTAGTTCAATACTGGGACCACTACGTCACACTGGCTCCACTTTTGGAAAGTAAATGTTCACTCTGCTTGCTGTGCTTGATACAATATTCATAGTCTGCAACAATAATAAATACAATTCTTGACATCATAATTTATAATGTCCCACAAGTCAAATACTTTCCCCCATTTCCTCACTTTTATATAGAAAAGCAGGCTTCAGTTCAGTGTGTTTGACAGAGGGTCTTGACTTCTTAGATTCATTTTATTTATTATATTATTTATACCCCGCCCTTCCTTCCAGCAGGAGCCCAGGGCAGCATTCTCAAGATACTTCATGCATTAATTCATTCAATCAACCGATAAATTGCATTGATATCCTGTCTTTCCTCTGAGGAGCTCAAGGCAGCATACTACATCATTCCCTTCCCATTTAATCCTTTGAAGAACTCTGTGGGATAGATCAGTCTGACTGGCCCAAAGTCATTCAGTGAACTTCATGGCGAAGTGGAATTTGAATACAGGCCTCTCCACTCCTAGTTAGGCTGTGTTACGTGTGGATTTTTATTGTTCATTCATTTATTAAATTTATATCCCAGCTTTCCTCCTAGAAGAAGCCCAGGGCAACGAACAAAAACACTCTAAAACATCTTGACAACAAAAGACTTTAAAACAAAGCATCTTAAAAAACATATTAAAACAAAGCATCTTTAAAACATGTTTTTTTAAAAAAGCTTTAAAAGCATCTAAAAAAGTAATTCTAACACAGATGTAAACTTGGATAAAATCTCTACTTGGCTTGTTGAAAGAGGAAGGCCTTCAATAGATGCCAAAAAGATAACAGAGATGGCACCTGCCTAATATTTAAGGGGAGGGAATTCCAAAGGGCAGGTGCCACCACAGTAAAGGCCCACTTCCTATGTTGTGCAGAACGGACCTTCTGATAAGATGGTATCTGCAAGAGGTGCTCACTTGCAGAGCGCAGTGATCGACTGGGCATATAAGGGGTAAGACGGTCTTTCGGGTATCCTAGTCCCAAGCTGCATAGGACTTCGTACACCAAAACCAGAACCTTGAACTTGGCCTGGTATGTCCATGTTGCATACAGATTTCATTTTAAAGCATGTTATTGTTAAAAAGCGACACTACCGCTGACATTTAAAAATAAAAATCTGATTTTAAATCTTTCAAAAATCATTTTTTAAATTACTTTTTGTTTTGGCCTGATAACTTTCCTCACACTTTTGCATTACCCATTACCAAGTTCCCAGTGACTGTAAACGAGTCCTGCACACAAGAATCTGAGGCAGACTTTGAATACTGGAAATAGCCTGTTGTATCAGCAGATGAACCTTTACCATTGCTGCTTTTGCCTCTGTCCAATTTGTATCCAT
This sequence comes from Rhineura floridana, assembly GCF_030035675.1. Classification (NCBI taxonomy): domain Eukaryota; kingdom Metazoa; phylum Chordata; class Lepidosauria; order Squamata; family Rhineuridae; genus Rhineura; species Rhineura floridana. The sequence goes on along the minus strand of NC_084483.1, from coordinate 206,844,159 downwards.
CTAGGTGATGTGTTCCATTCTTAAAGTATTCTTGCTCAAACAGGGAACAGTAACAATATTAAGCATCTGCATAGCATTCAGCATCCAAAATGTTTCAAATTCACTGTTTCAACAATCCTTCAACAGTCCTGTAAGCTTGGCCGGTGTTCCTGACTGGAGTGAGATTTGAACCAGCAAATTCATGGATCACAGCCCTGTATTCTTAGCTGCTATGCTGCAGCTAGTTTTCATCTCATCATTCCATACAAGGTTTCATTCAGTCACAGAGTTAGAAGTTACAAAAGTGGCTGTGTATGTTCCTGTCCAGAGCAAGGCCATCCGTGGTCCCACCCACTACCCTCCAGCTGATTATACTTCATAATCCAGAATTATTTATACATGGACTGCTGAGAGGTGCCTACAGAGAAAATATCAGTACAATATGTATCAAAGCCAGAAGAAGCTGAGATACTGCGAAAGGTGTCATGAGCAGAGCAAAATTCATCCTCTGCTTCATTCCCCATAACAATATTGCTGGGCATCACTGCATTGCCCAGAATCCTGTTTAGGGGTAGGTGGTAAGTGGGTAAGTAGGAGAGAAGCCAGCTAACAGGGCCGGGAAAAGAATCTGAAATAACTGTATGAAAATAATGTATGTATATTTCATCAAAGTTCCCACAACTTTGAATTTCTATGCTTTTACAACAGCTCTGGGGAGAGTGGTGCCTCTCTTGCCCTCACCCTGTGGCTGAATTCCAAACAGTTGGGAGCATGAGAAACAGTGCTTTGCCAGCAGCTCAGCCCCTCCTTGCTTGGAAGAGGGAAGACGGTGCTCCATGTAGCTTCTTGAATAGAATGCTTGCCTTGTGGCACCAGTGGCTCTTTTGAAAGACAAAATGTGGGGCGTGCAATTTGTCAGCTTGCCTGGGAGCGAAGGCTGTGCTTAGCATCCCAAGGAAGTCTTCTGTGCTGCTGCTGGAGGCAGCCCTTATATCGAGAATGAAGGGGAGGGTCTAAGGCTTTTGCCAGGGCATTTCCTGTGACCCATAATATGCATGTTCAGAGCGTGATGCTTTCATGCTCTTATTCATGTCATTTATGTTCCTTGGAGGAGAGTACTGTGCTTGCTGTGTGCCAGGAAAAAAGTGCTTGGCAACTGATAATGTATGCCTGACTGTGCCCATTAGTTGGGGGGGGGAGGGGGAAGAAAAAAGTGTGCCTGTCTTGTTGTTCATCAGTTAAATACCCTCACTCATCGGAGTTATTGCCGAAAGTAGAATGGATGTTTTCCACATTAGGAACCATGTTATTCCTGTCCCAAGTTAAATATAAATGTGTTGGGGACAAAAAGGTGTTGCTGGTACTTGTGAAAGTTGCTTGAGATTCTAATCATCTGTATTCATCACTTCTTTCTATTGTAGACAGTTAGCTTATTTTTTAAAAAAAACTGTGTGTGGTTAAGCTTTATATATTGGTATTTATGCAAAACCTTTTTGAATCTGATTTTGAAAGGGGGCCTAGCTCAAGCCTAGCACATATGCTTTGCGTGCAGAAGATCTTGAGTTTGTCTCTGACATTTCCAGTTAAAGCATCTTGGATACCAAGGCTGGTAAAGATCTCTACATCTTTGGAGATCTGTTGTCACTCAGAATAGGCAGTTTTGGTCTAGATCGTCTTGCACTGTAGTCATATCTTTGGGTGGAAATGGTAATCTGTTGCTGCAAGGATGTGAAAGCTTCTGAGTTTCACTAAGTTCCTCATCAGTTTGGGGAAGTATGTGAACATCTGACCAGCCTTCCCCAGCCTGGTGCCCTCCAGTTGTTTGGGACTGCAATTCCCATCAGCCCTAGCCAGCAAGGACATACTGATGGGAGTTGTGGTCCAAAATAACCAGGTTGAGGACATTTACAAAACGTTTACAGTTCTTTAAAATAAATTCTTTCAAATTGCACTAAAGCATCTTATATGGCACATCAAAGTGCATTTGTCTTTGTTCCTGTAACTTTCAGTTGTGTTTGCCCAGGACAATAATGACGTTTGTGTGTTTGTTGTTTACATCCCGCCCTTCCTCCCAGAAGGAGCCCAGGGTGGCAAACAAAACACTAAAAACACTCTAAAACATCTTAAAAACGGACTTTAAAACGTATTAAAACAAACCATTTTTAAAACATCTTTTTAAAAAGCTTTAAAAATACCTTTAAAAGCAATTCCAACACAGACGCGGACTGTGTTTGCTTAATGGAGCATTCTAGATATGACTGAATTGATCTATTTTATAGTTGCCTGTATTTTTCACAGCTATTTAGACAGGACCACCTCAAAGTATCAGAGTGTTGGTTAAACATGACAAGAGACTCCTGTGAATTTCATCCTTTAAGGCTGATATTTTTGGTCCAGTCCCTTCTGCTCAAATTTCAATTCTGGTTTTGAGAACTGGATAATATGTCCCCACATGCTAAAAGATTTCTAGCGTGAGATTTTCCCTGTGCCTGTTTGTGGATGTTGGAAGTGTCTTGTTTTTCTGGGAAAATAATAGCAAGATGCCTCAATTTAGGCTACATTCGGTGTGGACCTCTGTAGCTTTCTGTTGCCGTTGAAATGATATTGTGGAACCCAGATGTCAGACAGAATTTAGGCGGGAAAGCTAGGGTGGAAATATCCATTCAGTTCTGCGGGACATCCCATTTCATGCACATTACAGATGAAACCAGAAAGAAGTTTCCTATCGGGGAAGTGTGTAAGAGTCCCCTCCTTATTGATTCTTCAGCAGTTGTTAGTTATCTTGGCATAACAGCATGGCTGAACATTTAACGAGGGCAAGAGCTGCTTCACTGAGCTTCACTCTCCATTACCAGCTAATCTCTTTTCTGCTGGCCATGTAGTTTTGGGGAAGGAGAGGGAGAATGCTCCTTTTCCATTGTCACACCTTTTATCTCTGGACCGATAGCAGGGAAGTCTCTTAGGAAGAGAAGGGGGACCCCAGGCTGAGAGGGTGAGAAGGACATGGAGATGTGGGTATAAGGTAAAGGGGGGGAAAGAGAAGAAGCATAGGACAGTAAGCCACATGAAAGGAAGCAGTGCATGTTTTTGGAAATGCTCCCCTCGCTCCAGTCACTGGGAAGATTTGCCTAGCCCTCCTGATGTCTGTGTGTTCACCTGATGTCCTATTCTTTTCTAAGTTATTTTCCACCTTCAGTGACAACTAGAATCTTGCAGTTTTTTGTTGTTTTTTAAAAAGGAAGCTTAAGGTCTCAGGATGATTCTATGTGTTTTGGTATGAATATTCAGATGAAGAAAATACACACAGACCCAGGCAGAATTCAGAGCCATAGTCAAAGCAGTAGAACCGAGATAGGATGTGGTGCAGTGAGTTGCCGGGCAAAGTTATATGTAGTGGCAGCTGCCGAATGAGTTATAATGTTGTTTGTTCATCTGCAGAAGAGTCCTATAGCAGCAGTCACTCTACAGCTAAACTTAGGGGCTACTTTTTTCCACTCTGCGTTTGGTTGGTGCTTCAGAGGCCCATCAAGAGTGATGGTGGTACAAAGGAAAACGGTTTACTCACACCAGGCATCTCAGAACTCTTAAGAGAGAGGCCAACTGATACAGAGGAGATTATGAAGCTGAATTCATTACAGCCGGCAAACCCTTCCTTCCTCAGGCAGAAAGAGCTATAAGCATGTGCAGCTACATTCCCTATTAATTATTACTGTGTTTGGTCTCCTGTCCTTTCCTCGGCTGCTTCCTCATTCACCAGGACAGAGAACCTGGACTCAAACTCCCACATGTATAACTGTCGTGACAGTCTAAAGATAATATGCTTGCCATAGGCAGCTTAAAGGGAAGTTCTAGAAAGGTTTTCACTTGGAAGTAAATATTACTCTCCCTAGGCGAGTGTTCAGATGTATAGCCAGGGTGTTGTTTCCTTTCTCCCTTCTCCTTTGGCAGTCATCTGTTTCAGAGGAAGATGTAGCCATGCCAGAGTTCTGTGGCTCAGCTGCACCAGTTCCTACCAAGGGCTGAGCGTAATCTGAAAAAAAAAGAATTATACACAAGCTAAGCAGATGCGATTGAGCTGTGCTGTGATTACTTATTGATGGTACTCCTCATACGGCCAGAGGTGCTCTGTTAGTCCTCTCATATTCAAAACAGAGGCCAGGGCTGATGAGAGGCCAGGCCTCAATTAAGTTCAGGGAAGAGCTAAGTAGGAGAAGAGGGACCGCTGTTGTTGTTGTGGATTTTCTAATAGAGGAGAGAGGAATTTTTAAATAAAGAGGTGGCAGACAAAAAATACTCCTTTAAATTCTGTAAGGAAAATTCTAATGGATGGTTCTCTGGCACTGAGAGCACTAATTGGAGCTCTCTGCAAACAGCAAAGTTGTGGAGCAGCAGGTGGAAGTTAGCAATGAATGGAAACAATCCACAGTTAAGCCTCCCTTCACCAAGTGTTCACCAGAGGCAGTTCCTCCTGTTGACTGATTTCAAAGCTTGCCTCTCCTGAAGATATGAAAGGGCAGTAGCTCTTCCCCCCCCCACCTCCCAGAGCATCTCGTTTGTTTCTCCCCCTCTGAACAGAGGGAGAAGCCCAAGGGAACAGAGGAAGCCTTCTTATTCTGCCCTGCACGCCTATACACTGCAAAGGCCCTCTCTTCTGCCACTGCTTTGCACGCTGGGCTGCTGCTGCTGTTTGAAAGTATCAAGCAAATGCTTTTAGAGCGGCTTCCCAAGGTTGGAGCCCTTCCAAGGCTAGTAATGTACAGTTGGCAGGACATGGAGTTTGCGGCGGTTGCAGCAGCCTGCGGTTCATCTGCCAAGACAGCCATAAACGCAGCAAAGGAAGGGGCCAGGCAGTTAATTTTTCAGCACTCTGCCATCCCGCAAAAGTTGCACAATGATTTGGAGCCAGCGATGCTCCGTGAATGCAGCTTTTCAGCACTCAGTGCTCCAGTCTGCCAGAGAGGAGAAGAAAAGCTCTCTTGATGAAGTCATGATTCTGCTTCTTTTCGCAAGTGGATGAGGTAGAAGGATTTAAATGTCTCCCCCTTGGTGAAAGCAATATTGACTTTCTGTTTTGTATAGGGCCTCTGGGTATGCGAGTCCTTTGCTGGGGCAGGCCAAGGTCCATCTAGCCGAGTACTGTGTTTCCAAAGTCGGCAAACTGAAGTGCTTCTGAGTGCTCATAAGCCAGGCCTGAATGTGATGGCATTTCCCTGTTTGTCCACAGCATCTGGTATTCAGACATGTACTGTCTCTGCCCATCAGGGCCCCATGTTAGGGAAGGGCCATTGGTCAATGGCAGGGCATCTGCTTGGCATGCAGAAGGTCCCAGGTTCAGTCCCCAATGGCATCTCCAGGAAGGGCTGGGAGAGACTCCCTGCCGGAAACCCTGGACAGCCGCTGCCAGTCAGTGTAGACAGTAGTGAGCTAGATGGAAGGGCCATAGCTCAGTGGCAGGGCATCTGCTTGGCATGCAGAAGGTCCCAGGTTCAGTCCCCAGTGGCATCTCCAGGAAGGGCTGGGAGAGACTCCCTGCTGGAAACCCTGGACTGCTGCTGCCAGTCAGTGTAGACAGTAGTGACTAAGGCAAATTCCTGTGTTCCTGTTCAGCTACACCGGCTATAAGCTGCTGATAGACCCTGTGTGAATGAGTGAGGCTGGTTTTTAATCTCGTACATCCACCGAACAGATGAGGAGCCACAACTGAGAGAATCACTCACCACACAATGGCCATGCCCATCTGGAATTTGAATTGGGCTGCTGCAACTAATTTGGACTCAAATTGCACCTTCATCATGGCATGCCATGGGCAGTCTCTCAATCTGCCAAAGTCATCGTCTGAACTAGCTGAAACAGAGAGCCTTAGGAAGTGGCAAGGCTGTATAATGGGTTATGTGCGATCGTTTCCAGTGAGAAGCACGTTACAGCCCTATTATGGTAGTTTCTTTTCTGTGTCTTCATCCCATGGTGCAGCTGTGGCACGTCCATAGCCGCACAGAATGGTACTCCAGAATGGGTACCCTCTTCAGTCAGTTGTGTGAGAAACGCCCACATGATCAAGGACAATTCAAGGTGCTGGTTTTGACCTATAAAGCCTTATACGGCTTAGATCCAGGCTATCTGTCAGAGCGCCTCTCCCTCTATGAACCTGCTCGGACTTTAAGATCCTCCAGCGAGACTCTACTTATTACCCCTTCCTTCCTGCAAGTTCATCTTGCAGAGACACAGAATAGGGCTTTTTCGGTGGCCGCCCCTAGACTGTGGAACTCTCTCCCTATTGAGGTCCGGTTGGCTTCCTCATTATCAAATTTTTGTGCACAGGTGAAGACTGTTCTATTTAGACGGGCTTTTAACCAATGTAGTTAGTTTTAACCTATGTTTATTTAATTCCATTTTAAATTGCTTAAACTGAATATCATGTTTATTAATTATTGCTGTTTTCATGTTTTAATGTAAACCGCCCTGAGTTCCTCGGAAAAAGGGCGGGGTATAAATATTTTAAATAAATAAATAAATGATCAGCCCTGTTCACCTTGAAATGCTACAGCCATGCCGGAAGTTGAGCTCAGGGAAATGCAGCTCCCACAGCAAGCCTGTAATGTGTAAAGGGCACCCTCCTTACTGAGAGAAAGGACAGAAAAGATTGGAGGAGAGGCAGCAAAGCTTTGTGGTTACAGGTCAGGTTACTGTATTTCTGTTTTTGTATGCTTTGGCATAGGCATCATATACATTTAATAAATGATAATACTGCTGACTTTCAATAAAATTAACAGAGAGTACCAGAAGGTGAAACTCAAGAGTGCTTGACTTGAGAAAAAAGAAGCTGGGACCTCATCCTTCCCTTTTTGTAAATTTTCTGTGCATCCGTGCACACACACCACCCCTCCTAATGCCACATCTCTGGTTCAAAGATCAAATCAATGTGGTATTTCCTCAGTGTATTTACACTGTCAGTTTCCTACCATTGAAGGCCTTGAAAAAAGTGTGTGCAGGATAGCTAAAGCAATCACACATTAAAGACAATATCAATCCACCAAATTATTGTGTCACATATAAGATCTCTCGCTCGCTCGCTCTCGCTCTCACACAAACCCCACTCTGTTCCCACCACTGGCTGTGTGCCACAAAGTGATCCCTCCACAAGAGGCTTCAGCAGGAGAGCATCCTGATGGGTTGTGCCCCATGGCAATTAGAGCATATGTGTGTGTGTGTGTCAGGGTGCTCTTCAGATTCTCTTCTTTGGGCACCAGAAATGTTTTGGCCTCAGTTCCAAAGCTAGAAGATGTGAAATTTTGGTTGACACATTTCTACCAGCGTTGCATGATCAAGCCACACGTCGCCATGCGGCACTTCCAGCTCCTTTACTTGTCTGTGAATCATGGGCTGGAAGAGACCCAGAGGTGATCTTGCCCAGCCGGCAGTCCCAAGGCAGCATCTGCCTGTTATATCCCATATGGATTAATTCACATTCCCCTAATTAAAGCAGGCCACAGTTTGATTTAATTACATTTCTAGGACTATTGACAAACTTCAAATCAGTCGGATAAATTCAGGCTAAAACAAGCACACTGAAACCAGATACTCTTAAAAGCTTAACTATGACCACAGAAAATAGAAACAACATAGGAAACTGTCCTAACAGTCCGGCAATTGGTCCATCTAGCGCAGTATTGTCTACACTGACTGGCAGTGGTTCTCAAGGGTTTAAGACAGAAGTTGCTCCCAGCCCTACCTGGAGATTCTGGGGATTGAACTTGGGGCCTTTTGCATGCAAGGCAATGAGCATCCTGTGTCCAACAGCGTCCAGCTTCAAAGATGCCCACAAGCGTGGCATGATAAGCGCAGCAGCCGTCTGTCATGTATTCTCCTGCCCTACGTTCCAGAAAATGCATGAACTTGATGCAGGAGCCCTTCAAAATGTACCCTGACTTCTGGGTGTCTTTGGCAACAAATGTGCAAACCTTCTGATTTTGTGGGTAACCCATGGAGACCCTCAAATGCAGCCATGTGTGAGCTGCAGTGATTTGTGAGGATCTGTTTATCTGGGTAAGCGTAAAGATTTTTTTCCTAAAGAAGAGTGCACACACACTTCCCTTCTCACTCCCACCACTCGTGTCCTCCCATACCACATCCAGCTTGAGAAGAAGGGCATGAAATGAACTTCTTTTCTCTTACATGCATGTGCAAAGGAGAAATCTATATATGGCCTCTGGGAAGGTTTAGAGCAGCCTTCTGCAACCTGGTGCCCTCCAGATGTTTTGGCCAACAACTACCATCAGCCTTAGCCAGTGTAGCTGTGCTGCCTGGCGCTAATGGGGATTATAATCCACAATACCTGGAGGGCACTAAGCCAGAGAAGGCTGGTCTACAGGTTCCTTATTTGGGCAGAAGAGAGGGATGTTTACCCCACATCACATCTCTCCAGGACCACTTGAATGATTGGACTGCCAGCCACCACTAAAAAGGTAAAGGTGTCCCCGCACTTGTAGTGTGAGTCATTTCCGACTCTTAGGGTGATGTCTTGCAACGTTTACTAGGCAGACCATATATATGGGGTGGGATTGCCAGTTCCTTCCCCGGCCTTTCTTTACCCCCTAGCATATGCCGGATACTCATTTTACCGACCACGGATGGATGGAAGGCTGAGTGGACCTCGACCCCTTTTACCGGAGATTCGACTTCCTCTTTCCGTTGGAATCGAACTCCGGCCGTGAGCAGAGCTTCAGCTGCGTTACCGCCGCTTACCACTCTGCGCCACCACTAGCCATGCGCAAATCCTAGAGCAGTGGGGGGTACATCCAACAGAAGTTCTAGCAGCAGAAGCACCTAGAATTTAAGGAACTATTCCACCATGGTGAAACTGGAGCTGATGCAGGGGAGCACTGCTCAGCCAGCAGTAGAGGATGTGTTTTTGCATTCATGACATTTTGAGCTCAGTCCCTGGTCTCTCCAGTAAAAAAAGAAATGTGGATAGCAAGACTCTCCTTCTGGGGTGGGGTGGAGGAATAGCATGGCAATCTCTGTAATGCAGTTTTATTTCCCCCTTTAAAAAATAAACCCATACTGAACAAAAGCAGATCTGAATACATCAGATTGTTCTTTTGGAAGGCATCAAATTTGGAGGCCCAGGTTAAATCTGAAAATCACTTTTCACGGTTGTGGATTTGCATGTGTTTATTCAGCAGTGTTAATCCCTGCTAAATTCTCTCCTGGAACACAACTGCTTTTGTTAAGTTCTTGGTTTTACACCTGGTTGTTTCTGCCAAAAAATAAAAAACTGTGGAGCACTGTGGAAGAGCTTTGTCTAGGAACAAACTGAGTTTTAGATTATTATAATCTCTTTCTGCTTCTGCCCTATTACTTTGGGTGGAGCTACTACACATCACAAGGAAAGATTGGGTTCCAAGCCCTACATTTTCTTCCCGCCGCAAGGAGGCCATGAGAGGGATCGGGTTGGAGAGGTACAGTAGGGATGGTGGAAAATTTCATTCTGTTCGCATTTTAATTCACACCTACATAATTTGAACCAACTTGCAAACTGAAATGCAGCTACCCTTCAAAATGTGCCCTGATCTGAATTTTGTGATGCAGTTCTCCTACCAACATAGGTAAAAAGGCATGTGTTAGAAGGACTTCATGCAAAATGTGTACATTAAAGTTTTTTGATGCTTTGTTTGCCGCCCTGGGCTCCTGCTGGGAGGAAGGGCGGAATACAAATTAATTAAATAAATAAACGAATTAGTGAAAATATACAAAAATGCATTCTGTTAGAGGAAATTGCTTGCAAAAATGTGGAGAAAAGTGCATTCACATTCACACTCACATTTGTTTCTCAGAAAAAATGCAAACTGATGCAAAAATGCAACAGACTCAAGGTTGGAAAAATAAAAAAGAGAAACTGAAATTGACACATCCGTCCATCCCTGTTAACACCCCCTTGCGCTGCTGATTATACTCTGCAAATGCGCCCCTCCCCCCAAGATTTGCAGTTCTGTGCTGTTGGATATGTGTGTGTGTGAGTGCACACATTGTTTCAAGCAAGCTCTGAAATCAGAAGTTAGCCTCCAATTTGGGGAAATGGCAAGCTGGGTATTTGCAGGGGGAAACTAGCAGATTTATTTATTTATTTATTTATTGAATTTATATCCCGCCCCATAGCCGAAGCTCTCTGGGTGGTTCACAACAGATAAACATCCAATATACAATTAAAACATATATAAACAAGTTATAAACTAAACCTAATCAAACACATAAACAACTATAAAACTCAATACTAAATGTTAAATGTTAAAAAAGTATTAAATTGATTGAAATATTAAGATGTTAACAAGTTTAAAATATCAATATCAAAATGTTAAAAATATTAAATATTAAAATGTTAAAAAGCCTGAGAGAAGAGGAAGGTTTTTACCTGGCGCTGAAAAGATAACAATGCTGGCGCCAGGCGTACCTCATCAGGGAGAGAATTCCATAATTCGGGGGCCACCACTGAGAAAGCCCGTTTTCTCGTTGTCACCTTCCGGGCGATGTGACAGCTTAAGCATTTTGTCTGACTGCCTCTCCTTTACAACTGTCCCACCATCGTATTACTTTGGCTTATATGGGGTTGTGAACAGTAGTGTATAATTCTGTCTTCAATTTGGAAGCAAAAATGCAAATCCTGTGGCCAGGGGATGATGTTGTTAAACTGCAATGAACACATTGGTTTAAAAAAAAAAGTCTGCTTCTGTGTTGGAATTGCTTTTTAATATGCTTTTAACCTTTTTTTAAACCTTTTTTTTAACAAAAAAAAGTCTTCAAAACTTTTAAAAAATGCTTTTAAAGTTGTTTTAATGTATTTTAATGTCTGTTTTCATGATGTTTTAAAGTGTTTTTGGTCCTTTTGTTTGCTGCCCTGGTCTGCTGGGAGGAGGGTGGGATATAAATAAAATAAAAAAGAACCCTGTGTTGTGGCTTGGGATATTTGCAGTCTAATTTAGAATATCGTGTGCAGTTCAGGGGCAGCCATGAAATGATCAGGGATATAATTCATTTTTCCTGCAAGGAAAGGCTGAGAAGTTGCAGCTCTTTAGGTTAGACAAAATGGAACTACCTCGGGGGTATGATAGTAGCTGATAAAAATGTATAAATGGTGTGCAGAGTTTTCACCAGAGCTTGGAAAAGTTACTTTTTTGAACTACAACTCCCATCAGCCCAATCCACTGGCCATGCTGGCTGGGGCTGATGGGAGTTGTAGTTCAAAAAAGTAACTTTTCCAGGCTCTGGTTTTCACATAACTTTCCTCCCTTTCATATAACTTTTGGTCACCCGGTGAAGAATGATACATGGTAGGTTCAGGAGAGACAAAGAAGAAACTTCTTTATGTAGCTCTTCATTTGTAGAATTCAGGTGCCACGGCAATTCCTACAAGCATAGGTGTCTTGAAGAAAGACCTAGACCAGCCTTTCCCAACTAGTGGGCCACCAGATGTTGTTGGACCACAACTCCCATCTTTCCTGACCATGGGCAATGCTGGCTGAGGCTGATGGGAGTTGTGGTCCAACAACATCTGGTGGCCCACTAGTTGGGAAAGGCTGACTTAGACCAAAGAAGCCAACCTGGTACCCTCCAATGTTGTTAGACTCCCATCAGCCCCAGCCAGCAAGGCCAATTGTCAGGGATGATAGGAGCCGTATTCCAACTATGCTTGCTACCCCTCGCTTAGACCAAAAGGCATCTTTTGGAAATGACTCATTAGCAGAGTTTATATTGGCATAAAAACAGTTTACTTCTGATAACAACAAGCATTGGGGAATGGTCACCACCATGGTGCCATGCACACTAGCTGGCTAGGAGCTGCTGGCCCTGGTGCAGCTAGGCCACCCATGCATTCTTGAATCTTATAAAACTTTACAAATCTTGTAATGTTTGTGCCAAGTTTTTTAAATATTTGAGGGTTAGTATCGCCAATGTTCTTTGTTATTACTATTGCACAGTGCCTTTGCCGCCCACTGTGTTTAAGAAGAAGACATTAAGAAAGAGAATTATGGTCACTATGATGAGCAGAATTGTTGCAGTCCTTTGACCAGGGGTGTAGCTGTCGAGGGTCTCAGGGGGTCTTACACCCTTTCCTTTTCTGGGAGCAGGGTCCCTTTATCTCCAGTGTCCTATGAAACACTCAGCATGACAGGGGAATATGCTAGCCACTGAGAAGAGTTTCTAACTTGTTTCCTTGTCCTTTCCTGCTGATTGGAGCCAATCAGAGTAAAGGAGGTGAGTCAGCTACTGAGAAGACTCTTTTCAGTAGCTAACACTCCCCTTTCATGCTGATTGGCTCCTAGGGACATCTGTTGTTGTGGGGGAAGGAATTAACAAGGATCTCATTCTCAACCCAGCAGCAAAAGAAAAAAAAAGGGACACTTATGTGGCTGTGACTACCATGAAGGGACCCTGCACTTCTGAATTTGCCACTACATTATTGCCTCTGACTTTTGAAATAAAGGGATTTGAAATTAAAGAATTTTAAAGAAATACATTCCATGCTGCCGCATTAAAGGTTATGTCATATCTAAAACTAGATCATGATCTCATCAGAGCTTCATTGTCAGCCTAAATCTGATCTTGTCTGTTTAGCCACCTTGAATTTTAATGGAGTTCTTCTCTTTCCTTTTTGATTTAAAGGAAATCAAAATTGTGAATCGATCAGTGTATTCTGTAAGAGGCACTCAGCAGTCCCATGCTTTTGAATGAAACGGATAAGAAAGATCTCATGCTAGTATGTTCTAGTGTCTTCAAAGGCTGTCCAGGACGTGACAGGATTTTTAGTTCCGGGGGGAGGGGGCAGAGGCTGAGGAAGAAACAAGAAGCTTACAAAACCGTACGCAGAGAGGGAATATGGACATTGGTTTATTTCTCAAATTACTAGAACTCTGTATCATTCCATCAGATTGCTGGCCAGAAGGTTCCAGTAGAAAACCAGAAAATTGTTGTTAAAAACCAGTTCTAACCTGGTTTTTGCTCCTCCTAAAGGAGCAGGTGCACAGTTTAGGAGTGCCCCTAGACCCGCTGGTTTCCCTGGATATATCAGTGTCTGTTGTCCTGGTGAGGATAAGCCCAAAGTGGAGTCTGTCAGAAGCAGCTTGGGCAGTGGTCAGGAGCAGGTGATAAGAACTAAGAGGTGGTATGTAGCAACTGAACAGTTCAAGAATCAGAGTCAGAAACAGGTCCTTCAGAACCCTGGACGCACCCGAGGGAACAAAGGACGTCTGTTGCACTAGTCCCCAGGCTTATTTTCCCACGGACCACTTGTAAATTGCAGAAGGTCTTGGAGGATTATTGAATAATTTCTCTGCTATTGTAGCAATTATAATACCCTGTGCTATATGCACAGTATAGGTGCTGTATGATTTATTAAAATATTTTTATTATTTTTTAAACAAGAACAACAATACAACAGAATACAGTAAATCTTAATGTAAAATTCCCATCCAAGTGCCACAAGGTCATAGGAAAGAGACAAAAATCAGCAAAATAGAGATCAGCGTAAACTGAAAGATCTGGCTGTGAAAAACAAATCAGTCCAGAAGAAGAGGTGTGCTGTTGACAGGCAAAGTAAGCCATCATGAACATTAATGTAAGTAATAAATGGGAATACTGTATGATTTTTGTTGCATTTTTACAGACATGTGGACCACCTGTGAGAATAAAGCTCACAGACTACTGGTGGTCCACGGACCACAGTTTGGGTACCCCCATTCCAGAGCTTGGAAAAGTTACTTTTTTGGAACTACAATTCCCATCAGCCCCAGCCAGCATGGCCACTGGATTGGGCTGATGGGAGTTGTAGTTCCCAAAAAGTAACTTTTCCAAGCTCTGCCCCATTCTATTGGGCTTCATAGAGATTGAGTTCTGACTTGTATACTCCTGAAGCCTGAGTACCCCTCACAGGCCCCGCATCCTTGCTGGAGAATGGAGATTCTTCAAGAGGCAGTCCTTGGGCCTCGATCTTGGCTCTCTGGTGCTTCTCTTAGTCGTCGTTGCAGTTGTGCACAGATTCAGTGGCACATGAGGTCCTTGGGGAGGTCCCACTTGGGGGCAGCAGTCACATGGGGGCCTGGTTCAGGTGTCTTTGGTTTAGAAGGTCCCTGGTTGCCGGGCTTGGGTCCAGTGCCTCTCTAGGTTTTTGCTACTGACTTTCCTGATCCCATTGACCTCTCTTCCTCCAAGTCAGTCACTGAGGCCAGGAGTGTTCTTTTACCAGCTTCATTTGACTGGCCAACCACCTCCCCCATCCCCATTTGACAGATCAGCAATATGTATGAACCACCAGCATTTGGACACATCCATCCTTTGCACCCTGGTTGGTGCTTGGCTGTGCATTGTCAATCATTGTGGCTCATAAACTCTTGACCCACTCACCGGCAGCCATGTGTTAGCAAGAGGCTCTTTCACCATGCTGCTGTGATGCACTTCTCCTGAAAACGAGCTATACAATTTTTCCCTGGGTCATGAATTCCAGTGAGCTGACAAACTTCTCCACCCCTCTATTTCAGTAGGGCTAAGTTTCTGCCCTCATGTCCCCATCTCCTCCCCTTGAATCGGGCTTCTGTCAATTTCGGATTCAAACTCCAGTCGCTGCTGTAAAAATCTGTTTGTGCAGCACCAGCGTTGGGTGCTGTGCTCTGCATGGGCTTATTTTATAGAGCCCTCCCTCCTATGAAGCAAGTCAATAAAATTCTAATTCATCTGCTGACAGTTTCAATCTAGTTGACATCTAAATATAGAACAAGGGGAAGAAGGGGCGTTGACGGCAGGGTATGAATTGCCCCTGCCTCTTCCCTCTTCCAGGCTTGTGCAGTTTCTGCAGGCTCACTGTTCTGCCACATAAGCATAGAGGCTGGCAGTTACAACAGGATTGCTGACCCTCAGTTCGGGGGGGGGCTGATCTGGCCCTCCAAACAATCTTTTTCTGGCCCCCAAGTCCCCACTGATTTGGGCAATAGCAGAAGTCAAAAAGTAGGGACGATCAGGTGGAGTGCTGCTCTGGTCTTTCCCTTCCTGTTCCTTGAATTTGGATAAGCTGTAAGAGCTGTCCCTAATTGGCTCTCCTCTGGCCTTTAAGCGCTGAACAAGATGGAGTGAAATACCTGCCTTCGATGCCTGGCCCCATATACGTTTAAATATATGAATGTGGCTATTGTCAGAGCATTGGCACCGCTGCCTTCATGCTGCTAACTGGGTATCTGGAGGAAAATAATAATAATTGAAGTCACCGTGACTGGAAATAGTAGTGGTTAACCTTTGGGAAAGGCTTGCACTTTCAAGAAGAGTTTCTAACATGAAATGTTGAATTGCATGTTTGCATTCCCCAAGTGGTTTCTTATCAGAGCCGGAAGCAATAATGTGAGGGCAGATAACACTGCGGTGACCGAGGTTTGTTGATTGGCCTCCCACTGACTAATCACTCTGCCAGTTTGGATGTTGAAGGCTGGCTGGGATCAGGCCCGGTCTTTCTAAGAGGCTGTGTTTTGTGCCTGAAAGGGATCTGCCTAGCCATGCCCTAAGCAGGCCTTGTGGTGGTGGGAAGTGGCGTAATATGTCAGGAGGAGGGCTGAGCAAGAACCAGGAGCTGGACTAACCATTCCAACAAGCAAGCTCCAGAATAGGGGTCCATACACAGGACACCTTTTAAAATTCCCTTTTATCTGGAGGTGCAAAGCAGTGGCCACACTCTTAGCTGGAGATTCTGAGAACAGGGCACGATGAGGTGGGCGGGGCAAGGAGACCAGAGGGCTGTGTGTGCTTTCATATGGGGCTGCCTGTGCAAACGTTGGCAGAGAAAAAGGCAAATATTTCCTGAGGGAAATTTTTGCCAGAAATTCCAGAGAGAGAGAGAGAGAGAGAGAGAGAGAGAGAGAGAGAGAGAGAGTCTTCCCCTCCCTCTCTCTCTCTCTCCCCCCCCCTCTCTCTCGTCCGCTAATCCCAAAGCAAAATCAATTCGGCATCCTGAACTCCTCAAAAATCACTCCCCCACCAGAAACTTCCAGAAGCTTGGAAAATCAAAAACCAAACTCCAGTTGATGCTCAAGTATTTTGCTGTACTTGTTGCCCAATAGTTGTCATGACACCAGATATGGAAAGCACTGTTCTCAACTGGGTTTCCAATAGTGGCTTAAAGGCAAATAATGATTTGCAGTAATCACAATTTGTCCATTCAGATGTTATGGCAAACTATCATTTCTGTCTACCAGGAAGTGGGGTGGGGGGTGGGGTGAAGATCAAAGGACAGGAGCCTGAAGCACATTCACAATGGTCAAACCATGGTTTGACGATGGCATTTGGAGCCTGGCCATCTCCAGGTGAAGCCATTACTGAAATCATTAGATGGTCAAGAAAATGATCTGGGGGCCCAACTGAAAAAAGTTTGATTGGATCTTGGTTTTTGATGAGTGGAGAACTAACCATCTTTGGATTAATGACTGCAAAAGGGGAGGGGGAATGCGCAATTAGTACCGCATTCCTTAAGAAGCAAGACATCAGCAGGCAGGCAGTCCGCATTAATTTTGTGTTCAGTCAGTGCTGCATAATTTTTCCTGTCACAGTTCAGGCAAGCAGCCTTTCAACTTCTTAGGGCACCAGTGGAGTATTAATGTTTGTGTGGTCTCTAGAAATGACTTCCTTTTGCTGTTATTGTGAAAAGTGGTGCCACTGTGGTTGCTCTTTGGCTTCTGCTTAAGCTCTGAAATGGTTCCTCCATAATGAGACACGAAGGGCGTAGAACTCTGGAGACACACACACACCCCTTTCGTTTCAGAGGGGAACGTGCAGGAAAAAATTCTCAGTGGATTTTGTCAGCTGTAGTGAGTTAATTGGACTCAAGTTTGTTCACAAAACCGTGTAAGACCGCAAGCTTCAAAAAGACTCTTGGCATCTTCTCCCTGAGATCTGCTGGGGAGATTCTCATTTGTGTGTGCCTTCTGTGGCCAGGGCATGGTTGGTTGGGACAGGAGGAGGAAGGGAAGAGAGCCTTTTCTGTGGCTGCACCTATATTGTGGAATGTTTTGCCTTGGGAGATTTGTTTATTTATTTATTATACCCTGCCTTTCTTTTTTCATGAAACCCAAGGTGGCTTACATATGGTTCCCAGGCGGTCACCCATCCATGCACTGACCAGACCTGACCCTGCTTAGCTGCAGCAGGGTGCTGTCGTCATGTGCCTTCAGACCATAGCCTGGGACACACACACCCTGTTTTTAGCCACAGGGCTAAAACTTCCCCACCTCTGCCAGGGATTTGATCTGCTGGGCTGAGAGTTTTCGTATGGTGATCTCAAATTAGCGATAGCTGTATCGCTCACTGTTTTAATAGTCTGGTATAGATTCTTTTGAAGTTTCAATTACCTTTTGTTATGTTTTGTATTTTGTTATTGTTGTTAGCCAACCTGGGCTCCTGCGGTAATAAGGGCTGGATACAAAAACAACTAATAAAAAAATAGCTATTAGTGTACTATTTATTTCCTTCTGTGAGTGCTGCTCCCTTGTGTAGCCACAGTGACTCCACTGCTGCACCTGCAGGTGATATCAACAGGCTCCAGGGAACTCTGAGGCTGACAGAAGTTTGTTTATTTAAAACCTTTGGGAGGAGGGGAAGAATGAAGTGGGGAAAGCACTTTAAATAGCACAGTGGGGACTGAGCACTTACGCTTCTGGCCCTGCCTGACACTGGCATGTGGCCCAGCAGAAGGGAATGCGGCCCTCAGGCTGAACATTGTTCCCCATCCCTGGCTTAGGGAGTCACCTGGCAGAAATCGTGATGGCAAGAGGTCATGCTTTTTTTATTTTTTTTATTTTTATTGTAGCCACCCTGAGTGCCCTATTGTAGGGTAGAAGGGCGGGATAGAAATATTTTAAGTAAAAGAAATAAATAATAAATATCTAATGGGAACTTTCCTCTGAAGATACAGATCATAATTTGCTCAAGGAGAACTACAAAATGATTACTAATCAATGACACTTCTTCACTTTTCAAGAGAAATGACTTAAGATATTGATAAATTTTCATCTCCTGAGGAAATGAATTGGCCATCTAGATGGCAGCTATTTCTGGTGGAAGACCAAATGCTTGAGGGCACCTTGGAGGCTTTAATGCATCAGGTGGTGACAATGCTATAGAGAGTAAGAAATATTTCACAGTGAAAAACCCCACCAACATCCTGAGGTCTTTCCACAATACATCATATTTGAGTAGTTCTGGCCTGGCTGTGCATTTCAGCTGCCAGGTATGCCTTGGCACTAAAGTCAGGCATCATTTGTTTTAGAGCCATAATTGAGAGGTGAGAGCCACAGGTCAGCGCAGCTGAATCCTACACTTGTAAAGCCGAAAACCCTTAATCGGAGGTTCTCAAACTGTGGCCACTGGTGGTCTGCAACCTCCATGCCGGTAATACATTGAAAGATTGTGGATCTGCCATACCAGCTCTGCACACTTTCTTCCTCCCCCCCTCCGGATGATATAGATAAAGACCATTTTGACCAGGACTGGATTATCAAATAGGTTCAAACAAGGCCCTAGCCTGGTTGGGACAGCGTTGCCAGTGCTGCAGGAAAATTGATTTTTCTTTCTTCATATATGGGAGCTGTAGTCCCAAACAACTGGAGGGCATCAGGTTGAGAAAGGCTGGCCTAGTCATCCTTACAAACAGCAAGTGAGGTGGTTCACTGGCTCGTATTGCTTCAGACTGCAAGTGGGATCTCTTAACTCTCCTTCATGCAAGAAAATCCACTGTACATAAAAGTATGCCAGAGTGAAGGACTCCAGGCTAGCCTTCTCACTGATACACTTGCTTTCTGTGTGTGGGAAATGTTGTTGTTTTAGTGTGGGGCAGCATTCTGTCCCATGAGCCCGCACCCATAGTCTGGAGTTGTACAGCCAAGAAGACACAATGGCACCTTCAGGGACAGTAGCGGCTTGCCAGGAGAGGGCGGGTTTTTGGTGGAAAAACAGCACAGGAGCAAAAGCTCAAACCTCTCTCCCCTGAATGCTGCAGCCCTGATGCAGATCCCCTTCCCCCAATTGGCTGCTATTCTTTTCTTGAAAATCATTTTCATTCATTCATTGGCGATCACTCATGGCCGAGTAAGATTGTCTTCCAAGATAAGGTCTTTAACGGTGGGTCTGTAAGTGACTGTGGAGGCCAATTCTGGATCCACACAGCCTCCCACAGTGAGGACATAGGTTTCCAGATGGAAGATGGTCACGATGAGGATTTGCTTGACATGCCTTCCGCATAGCTCGTTTGTCCCTTTCGCCCTGTACTTGTGCTTCTTCAAAGTCCATAGCACCTTTGATAATGGCCGGCCTCCAATTGGGATGCTCATGGGCCAAGGTTTCCCAGTTCTCAATGATTATGTTACATTTTTTTTAGATTAGCTTTGAGAACATCTTTAAACCTCTTTTGGTCTCCACCAATATTCTGTTTTCCATCCTTAAGTTGAAAATAGCCTAGGATGGTCAGCTATGTGGCAATGTATCTATTCCAGGTCATCATTTAGTCACAATATCAGCCCCTCCCTTGTTAACCTGTAGGCTGCGCATGGCGCTCCACATGTCTCTCTGTAGCCCACCATGGCCCCCACACCCTTCTTGGCCAACAGCTATGCAGCCTTGCTGTTATCCCACAACTTTTTCTCTCCTTGTTTTTTTGCCTCTAGTCGTACACATATCAAGCATGCGTGTGGCTGATCCCCAAAATCCTTCTGCTAAGCACTTTCTGCCGCTTGTTCTTTCCTGTGGGTTTTACTGCATTAAACTAATTTTGTATCGGGTACTAATGAATGGCATGGCTGTGCGTCAAGTCCGTGATCTATGGTCACTCCAGAGTCTCTTTACATTTGATTTTAATTAACTAAAAATCAAAGCTCTGCATCAAGGGAGCTATAGCTGTTTGTCTTCTGTTGCCTACACAGTTGCTTGGTGTGAGGGGAAAGACCAGCTTTGGGCTAAGGGCTCCCTGATGCCTTGCTGTCCAGAGCAGAGGGGGCTGCTGTAGAGTGGTGTTGCTTTTAGAGTGCATGGTGATCACCGTTTGTGCTTATGGGACCTATTCCATGGAGTCAGCTGCCATCTTGGTCTTTCAGCTTAACCCATTCTTGCCAACTTCCACTGGTATGTCTTGAGATAGAGGCTTCCACCATTTGCCTCTTTCAACATGTCTGAATCTCTTGTGTTCTCCACCCAGACGAGGTGGTAAACGTCTTGTCTTACACCACTGGAGACTGCAGCTGGGCAGATTACATGATGAAACGTTCCTCTAAACAAAATGTAGTCCCTACACAAAGAAAAATAGCGTTTAAGGGAGAAGAGTTACAGTTTTGCCTTTCTCTGTGAACTAGTTTTCTATAGCAGGGACTTTTTAAATATGGAGGAGCATGAGAAAAGTGCCTGCTTATCTGAAGTGGTACATTCAGAGTCAGGTCTCCCATCTTGTCTGCTTATTTGTGAGAAAGAACCAGGCCCGTATGACAGAGACCTTCTAGGACAGTCTGGCAAACCTGTGTCCCTTTAACTAATCAACACGAGACTAGACTGAGCTCTCTTATGCCAGGACTTGGCTACTTGGTCCAGTAGATGGGGTATATATGCTGGTGGGTATTTAGGAACACAGGAACCTCCTTACAGCCGACGAAACCAATAGTCTTATCTAGCCCAGTGTTTTGTACTCTGGGTGGAAAGAAAAGTACCCTCCTCATCACCTTCTAAGATCCTTAAACTGGAGGTGCCACTTTAAGATCCTTAAATTGAAGTGGTTGAACTGGAGACCACCTGAATGCAAACCTTCGCCTCCCTGGAGGATGTTGTGTTTTTGTGACAATTGTCCAGTTGCATTTGTTTCTTTGATATAGCTCACATATGCTTTTCCAGAATAAAACCAGCAAAAGACAATTTCCTGCCCCGTGGAGCAGGAAATCAGAATTTCGACAGATGGAAGGGAAAAGGGAAGCAAGTGTAAAGGGAAATTATAATGAGCAAATATAGCCCTAAGTATTGAGGATTCATTTCAATAGGAAAGGGAGTGGGGCTCCGATCTTGCAGCAGTCCACTGATGCTCAGTGAGTGGGAGTCAATGGCTACCAGCCATCTTAGAACTGAGAGCAAGCATGCCGAGCAATGGAAAGCTACACAGTGGTAATGCTCAAATTCATGTTGATTCTCATGAGGGTGGAACCATATATTATCAGAAATGTGGGATGGCTTCAAAGTTCTCTACCGCTAATATGTAGAATAGCCTTTGCTAACCTGGTGGGCACCAAGCTGGTGAAGTTTGATGTAGAACAGATGTGAAGAGACTTTGGCCCTCCAGATGTTGCTGAACTACAACTCCCATCATCCCTAGCCATTGACCATGCTTGCTGGGGATGATGAGAGGTGTAGTTGAGCAACATCAGGAGGGCCTAAGGTTCCTCACACCAGATGTAGAACAATGTATGCCATGTGCCAGGATCACCATCTTGTATATCTCCTCTCCCCCCTCCCCTGGATGATCTGGGACAGAGAAATAATTACACAACTTAAAGATGTGGGGACACTAGACTGTCCTACCACTCATCGCAGAGAGGAAGGGGAGGGTGACCTTGGCATGAGAGTGACATGTTTTCTCCAGTTGACAGTTGTTGAATTGCGTGAGAAACCTGCTTCTTGGAGGCACCGCATCCCTGGTGTTCCCTGACAAGGTGCAACCATGTCACACAGCAACACCTTCCTCCTTTCTTGGATTTGATGGAGCACAGCAAAACTTTCTCATGCAACTCTGTTTGGTTGCAAACCTCACCCTTAGTGCATTATCTGCAATAAGGCAACGCCTGCTGGAAGAGACGGTTGAGGCACCTTCTCCCTCTCCCCAGTTTATTATTTGTGTGGTGGGAGGGGGCCAGTGGGTTTTGATACGCCTTTTCTTGGGGAAGAACTCTCCAGGGCCAGCCACACTGTGTTGTTTTAATTTCCACTGCAAGTCATGGGCAAGCAAACTGCTTTCCTTCTTCTTCGTCATGATGTGAAACAATTTCTTCATGAAGGACCATGAAGGCAACACGCTGCCTTTTTGGCTGATTCAAAATGGAAGCTATTTTTTCAAAAAGGCTTACTAGCATTGTATAAGGAGGTTTTTATTTGTTGTTTCTTTTTCCCAGAAAGCCTGGGAGAAAAAGACTCCAAGCACTGGGCCATGCCTGGGATCCTTCCTCTCACTGCTGGACTAACCTGCACCATTTCCAGAGTAGCTTGACTAGAAATGCTGGCCCCACTCTTGATTCCTGCTTCCCCCAGTTTTTGGCTGGCCTTTGGATTTCGCATCTCGCATGCTTCCCGCAGCCGTACCCTCTGCTCTCCAGTCTTTAAGTGGTGCAGCAAGCTCAGCAGGAAACGTAACAGCAGATAAAAAGCTAGGGAGCACCACCACCCCTTCCCTCCTTCAACCACCACATCCCCTGGAAGAGGGAGCAGGGGTCTGGCATTTCTTAGGTAAAACTAATTGGGGGCTGCCTTGACAAACCTCATCTAGCAGATTTTTATTTCATTTATTTATTTATTTATTTATTTATTTATTTAATATTTATTTATTTATTTTCTTAGTCGCCAATCTGGCTGGCTATCCAGCCACTCTGGGCAGTGTGCAAAATAGGCAAAATTTGCGCAGACTGTTAGTAAGAGCTGTGCTTAAGCCACCTATCAGCGATCCTGGATCTCTTTCTTGTCACTCCAAATGCTACATCACCTGTGTGTACCTCAGGAAGACAGCTACTTTCACAAGCACTAGGACAAGCAGGACCTATTACATCAAACAGAACATCACCTGCAGGTCCTGCAATATGATTTATGTCATCGAATGCAAAAGACCAGGATGTCAGCTACCCAAAAGATATTGCTCCTTCCACAGGAGGGGAGGGGGGAGAGAGACCTTGCTCCAGTGCAGTGGGCGTAATTTTATTATTTGATCTATGTCCCACCGTTCCTTCCAGCAGGAGCCCAGGGAATTTATCAGTACCCTGAAAGATGGCTGCCTTTTCTGCTTTGTCTGATAGGAGAGAGTTTGCCATTAATGTCTCTGCATCCTAATAAGTCAGTGATGACTAGAATTTTTACGTTTGACTAGAATGGTAGGCACAGGTGGCAGATATTAAAGGCGAGTGCAGCTTAAGGAAGATACCCCTCCCCCGGTCACACACACAGTTTTCCAATGGGGGCTAGGGATGGAAAGGTTTATCCGTTTCAGTTCTCTCTGTTCCTCATTTTTCCAATCTTGAATTCAGTTTTCCACTTTTCTGTAGCAATTTGTGATTTTTAAAAAAAATCTCATAAAAATTCTTCAGCATTTTAGTGTGTATTTCTTCTAATAAACACATTTGTAGGAGTTTTGATTAATGTACACATTTTTTGCAAGCAATTTTTTGTCATACAATGCACTCATATATTCATTTTTGTACACACTTTCCCCTAACATAGGCACTTTTGTAAACGTTGGTTGGCAAACTGCATTGCAAAATTCAAATAAGTGTAACTTTTGAAGGATGACTATGATTTGATTTGCATATTGTTTCAGAAAGTACGAATTTGACAGATTCAGCTTGAAATGTGAACTGAATCAAATTTCTCACCCATCCCTAATTGAGGCATACCAGTATCAGCCCTGTCCAATTTTTGGCTAGTATACATTGGGAGATTTTTTACTTAGAAGCATACTGGTCCTTTTTTGATGAAATTGGGAAAAGGAAGAGAGCATTATCATTGTTCACAGACCAGTATGTGGTTTCTGCCACTTGCTGCTCCTGGTCCCAGAAACAAGTTCAGGGGACAAACACCCTGTCCCAGTTCCCCAGCCCAGCTTAGAGCCAACCAAGAGGGCCTTCATATTCTGGAATGTACAGAAATGCTTTTTAAAGTTACCACTTCAACCATAAAATTTAAATGCTCATCAGCAGGTGTGGATTAAATTTAAGAGAAGACCTGGATTTGGGGAGTGGCGACATTGCATTTTGGCTACTCCTGATCTTAATTCTGCTTTCAGCTTAGGAAGGTCTCTGAATGCCGCCATGTTTCTGAAGCCAAGAGATAAAAAGGGCTCCCGGGCACAATGGCCCAAACAATGGCGCCTCATTCCGTCTGATAATTCTTTAGAATAATAGGCTTAGAAGTTCTGTATGAAACTATTTTGCTAAAGTTGGAGGAGGATTCCACAGCCCAATTAAAGGATTAGAATGGGAAACCATTGCATTACTCTGAATGTATGAAGTTGGGGGGGTCCCTTCTAACACATCCTTATCCTGAGTTGTGCTCCTGGCCCAGGGGCTGGCTATTTGGGAGGGAAATCTTTCATCCTGTCCTGTGCGTTGGGCCTCCTCTTTAAGTGTGTTTTTCAGCTCTATTCCCCCAGCATGTGCAAAGACAGCTGGAAAGTGTGAGGTGTGTGTGTGTGTGGGGGGGATTGCACACTCTCTCAAAGCCATTGAGCTGGAAGGCATCAGCAACCACCACCATCCCTGGCCAGTCTAATCCTCAGCTGCAGGCAGTTATTTTTCAATTCCCCCCACCCCCCAAATAATCTGTGCAAATCATGTGACACTATTAGAGAGTACAGCAGTCACTTGCAGAGAGCTCACAGCGCACATTGCATGAAAAGGTGCAAACTAAACTTAATATTAGCAGTGTAAGCTGGCCAGGATTCCTCCTCACACTCACTAGGATGGTCAGACCCTGAGCATGAGCAATTGAAATGTTGCTGGGCCTGGCATCATGCTGCTCAACAGTCTGCCTCTCATATCAGCTGCTGTTGTCCTCAACCCAGCATTGCTCCATTACCTGCGTGACCACAGCAGTTCCCTCTCAGTCGTTAGACTGACTCATCAGCTTTAGTCAGCTCTCCTGTTCCTGACCCTGCTACATTTTTCCCCTCTCCATCTGAGCCACACCTGACAAACTCCTCTTCAAGAGCAAGGGTTTGGCCCTTTTGTTTCTAAACAAAAACTGCCTCTGCCTGTAAATGGATGGCCTGATTTTGCTTCGGCAATGTGGTATTACCCTCTGTGTGTGTGTGAGTGTGTGTTTTTCCTTACATGTTCCTAGTCCCTGACCTTATTGGCAAAAGTGATTTAGGCAGTTGTTCTGTTTTCTGTACGTACTCTTCGGAACGGCTAAGATGTACTTAAAGCTGAAAGTGAACTCTCTTTGCCTAAAAGTGCCATTTTCTTTGTTGCAGAAAAAACAGCTGATGATGATGTCCAGAAATGTGATATCTCGTCCAGCAGCCAAGGAGTGATTGAAAAGGAATCCTTGGGGCCTCTTCTTCTGGAGGTATGTGCTTAAGGGAGGCAGCTGCTCCAATAGCTTTTCTGTATTTATAATGCCAAAACCCTTTAAATATCGGGAAGGAGTATTCCTTTAAGATTATCCTGAGAGTGGAAATAAGGGGCCACAGAACCCAACATTTACAAAATAGGTTAGAAAAATGGCTTTGGCAAATGGATTCAATGTGCCTAGTTGTTCCTTAAATCTAGGGAGACAATTGGTACCACAGACAGCCCGTGAGGCAGTTCTTGTGCAGTTCCTCAGTATGAATCCAGTATGAATGTTAGTTTTTAAAAAATGTTTAGTATTCATAGTTGCAGAGAAGGATTTTTTTTAACAAAAAAAGAGATTTTAGGTCAATTAATCTAACATCTGTCCCAGATAAACTGGTAGTTTTAAAAGAGAATTAGACAAATTCATGGAGGGTAGTGCTATTGATGGCTACTAGCCATGATGGCTGTGCTCTGTCTCCACAGTCAGAGGCAGCCTGCCTCTGAACACCACAGGAGGGGAGAGTGCTCTTGCGCTCAGGTCCTGCTTGTGGGCTTCCCATGGGCATCTGGATGGCCACTGTGAGAACAGGATGCTGGACTAGATGGGCCTCTGGACTGATCCAGCAGGCTCTTCTTATAACATTGATTAGACCTGGTGATGTACCACGAACAAAATGAACTGCATGAGCAAATGTGTGGAGAAGCAGGACCTGTTAGCCCTTCGCTCAACTCTTGCAAAGCAGAAGCATGGCAGAAGTCACTCTGGCAGCAGGACTACATGTTTTAAGACTTCTGCAGCACATCCTTCCTAAAAAAAAAAAAGAAAGAAGGCAATTCCTCCTTTACCTGTCATCTGTAGCAGCTTTTCCACTTCATATCTAAGGCTGTGGGTGCACAAGTTGCTTCAAAAGCAGCAGGAATGGCTTTTCTGGCTGTGTTTTGAAGCGACACTGCCCTTTGCGGAACATACCTCCCTTCCCCACTGCTGGCGTCATGCCTTTTAGGACCGCCCACAGCAAAGCATTGAGCCAATCACTGTCTCTGCCTGAGCCCTCAGCAAAGCATTTCCATTGGCCACACCTGGAGGGGCAATGAGTTGATCTACTAATCAGTTATGCAATCTGTCTGAAGCTGAATTTAAAAAAAAAAAGCACTCGAGCTGATCCAACCAGATTTTAGAGTAAAAAAGGGCTGAATTTGACTAGCATCATGAGCTCCTCTTTTCAGAAAACAGAGGTGGAGATGCACTGGAACCGGCACAACAGTAAGCATGTCGCTACCCTATTGCAAATCTTTACCTGGGGACAATTTGTTTGAAGCATCAGTGACCTGCTTAAGATTAAAGCCGTCTGCCTTGGAATAAGGACAACACCCAGCAATTTATGTCCTAGCTTCAAATGTATTGACCCAAGTCATGAGCTGTTGACAGTCCCGGCCAGGCTAAAAATTGCCTGTTGTGCTAAAGGCTATTCTGCCGAACGGGCTTCCCCCTCTGTGCATGTGGCACTAAGATTCTATTTATCACTGCCCACAGGTATTTAGCTGTGGAGTGATGGTCTTAGTATCATGTGCACTCATTGGATGCTACTTTGACACCACTAGGTAAGAGGACCCTGCTGGGTCTTACCAGGGGTCCATGTAGTGCCACGTCTTTCTTCCCTTCGTGGCCAACAAAGTGTTTCTGGGAAGCGTTCAAGCACAGCGTGGTGGCAACAGCCCTCCCTGTTTGTCCCCCAGGCGCTGGTAAACTTCCTCTGAACCTGGAAGTTCCCCTGAGCTGTCTTGGCAGTTAGCCATTGATAGAGACCCACAGTACGTTACATGAATTTGTCTAATCCCCTTTTCAGAATAGGCACTGTGAGATGTGTCACAAACCATGCCCCCCCCCATGCTTATCCATGCCACTTAGAATGCCTTGCCAATTTTATGTTAACCGCCCAGAGAGCTATTGCTAGTCGGGCGGTATATAAGTTTAAGAAATAAATAAATAAATGTTCAGCTGTCTCTTCTCCCCTCCCTACTTGGCAGGTTGTGTGTACTTGCCCGCTCCTTTGCTCAACCACATAATTGCAGAAGCCCATGTGGCTCCCTTCCCAGTATGCAGGGAGCAGAGAGAGTGTGGCAGACATGAGAAACACTATCATAATGTCATGTTACCCCCGGGGGGGCACCTTCTGGAAGAGCCCAGAGGCTCATTATGTTGTTATCTTGTGATACATGTGCCCCCTCCTCGCTTGATTTCTATTGAAACACAGCAGTATGGCTTTTAAAAATAAATTATATATATTATTGCTCTCCAATTTAAGATACTCAGGTGAAAGGAAAGGGCCCTGTTCCTAATTTCCAGACATGGATTATTCAGTACCAGTTGCACGCTGGTTGGGCATCAGACTGGCTGCGCTAATGGAACAGAGATTGATTTACACCTGCTACAGTTTCTGAGCTACTGATTCTTTCCCTTTGCCTGCTGTATCTCCTGCCTGACTTATTCATACTGCTTTTCCTTTACTAAATACTTTGTAAAAACCTAGAGCATTTGGTTTTTATGGTAAGGCTGGAAGGTGTACTGAAACAGGCAGGAAGTTAAGGGCGGGGAGAGATTTTAATGGAGACAGGAACCTGCCTGGCTCTGCAGCGTGTGTGTGTGTGTGTGCACGTGGGTGTGCGCTCAGAAGCCTCTGGTTGCTTAGTAACAGGCAACAGCTGTGACTAAGGGAAATTGCAGGTCATGGGCCATTTTTTTTTGGGGGGGGGAGGTTGCTTGCTTTCTGTTTCCAACAGCTAATGCAGCAGGATGAGGAAAGTGCAATTATTCCAATGAAACATAAAGAGTGTGAAGCCAAGTAAATGATGTCTGCCTGCTTAGCGAGGCAGTCAATTATCTGGGTAAGGGGAGCAAATGTTGCCAGATATGCACATGTGGGTGGTTGTGCCTGTGAATATATAGTCTCAAATTATGAAGGGGCAGGCCTTCATCAACTCCCTCCGATCTCAAGCAGTGCTTAAGCATCCCTGAACCATACCCGAGGGAGATCTCTCCACCCTGTTTTGAAAAATGTACAACAAACAGAAATCCACCAGACTCTTGCTAGAGTTTGTTTGCCATCCCTCAATACTCTGTGAAATGCCACACATTCCAGATATTTCATCTGAACCGAGAGGTACTCAGTGTTAATTGTGAAAGGTGATGCCCATTAGGGTTTTCTGCCTCCGGCACTGGAATATGTTGACCTGCCTCCATCTAGATCTTTCAAACTGTAAATCAGGGATGGGGGACCTGTGGCCCTCCCAGGTGTTGCTGGACTCCAACTCCCATCAGCCCCCATTAGCATGGTCAATGAACATGGGTGATGGGAGCTGGAGTCCAACAACATCTAACCACAGACAAGCCAGTTCCTGCTTTAAATGTTTGAGGAGTGCATCTGCTTTCTTTCTTTCTTTCTTTCTTTCTTTTAAACTCAAGCTGGGTTTGTAGAAAGGGATCCAGTGCTTGAGAGACTAGCATTGCTCAAACTATGCAGTCAGGTCACTACTTTACCTCCTGTCCTGGGGATTATCAACCTAGCCCAGGCACCTAGTCGCTGCTGATGCACCAATCTTAGCAACCATTTCCTCTCATTATACTAGGCATGCCCAGTGTTGTAAGCAGGGCTGGCTCCGAAGGGCGACCAGGTGGGGCCCTGGCTGAGGGCTCCCAGGGCTATAGGGGCCTTTGAGGGGCCCCTCTGCTCCCCTTCAGCGATTCGCGGCAGGATCGCTGCTGCGTATTGGAGGGCAGGAGCTTTGGAGCCCTCGCCATTGCCTCGCTCAACCTGCCTTCCTCAGCTGTGTTGTGCGGCTGCTACATGCGCACATCCCTGCCATCAGCCAAGATGTCGGCAGAGGCTTAAGCCCCTTAGGGAAACCTCGGTCGCCGTCTTGGTTAAGGGTAGCCCTGCACGTGCTGTGCGCACAGCCTCACAAGACAGCCAAGAAAGGTAGGTTGAGTGAGGCAATGGCGGGCGCTCCGAAGCTCCTGTCGTGCGATACCCGGTAGGAATCCTGCTGCGAATCGTGGAAGGGGAGCACTGGGGCTCGGGGCAGGCTTGTGCCCAAGGGCCCTGGCAAACCTGGGGCCGGCCCTGGTTGTAAGGGAGCATACTAGTTACAATACGCTTGCTGGCTTAGCCAGCAAAGAAGGACACAGATGCAACAGTTCTAGCAATGGTGGGTTGGGAAGGGAACAGAAGCTTTGGGGGCTTATGGTTTAGGTTCAGCAGATCTGATGTGATGCAGACCAGACCTTTCTATTTCCTAGAGTAGGTGGTGAGAGGTGGACTCTGCGGCTTACACACACAATGTCATACCAAAGTCAATGCAGCCCAATATACACAAATCTCTCTGGTGGGTTGGTGGCCATGGTTGACCCTGGTCCAGCCAGCAGCCGATTTTTACACAGTGGCTACATGATGAAATTGCCAATGCTCATCTCTGTGGACTTCAGCATATTGACCTTGCAGAACCCACAGCCCATTTTACCAACCCTCCATCATCATGGCAGCCCTTAAGCAAGCAGAGGTTCTCTTTACGCACGGTTTTATCTGTGGAAGGACCCAAGCCAAGGTCCCCAGAGCCTGGACTGTCTGACACAGCACTTTCCTTGATGCTTCTTTGTTTTGTTCTCGGCCCTACAGGCACTCGATGGCTTCTTCTTTGTTGTGAATCGTGAAGGGCGGATTGTGTTTGTGTCCGAGAATGTGACCAGCTACTTGGGCTATAACCAGGAGGAGCTCATGAATACCAGTGTCTACAGCATCTTGCACGTGGGAGACCACGCTGAATTCGTCAAGAACTTGCTGCCCAAGTCGCTTGGTAAGCAGCTGGACTCTCCTGATCCCCATCCATCCTCTTCAAAAGGCTCTGCAAAGACAGTGAAACAATATGCTAGCAAGTTAGAGCAATGTAAATTCAGGTCACAAGAACTGGGTAATTTTTCTAGATACTCTGAAAAGTCACTGTGCCTTGGAATACTTCGTCAGGGAGAAGGTAAGGCGGCAGGTACTCAAGACATCCTAAGCAGTGCCCACGATGTATTTATTTATTTATTTGCTAGATAGTGCTGGAGGACATTCCTCAGTAGGGATGACTCCTCCTACTGGTCGTGACAGGCAGGGTCTCTAAGCTTCTTTGTAGCCTCTCCTGTGGGAGGAGTCGTCCCTCTCTCCAGACCGGCCCTGCCTGCGGTCAGTGAAGGTCTAGAGTTAATCTCTCCTCTCTATTAGAGCTTCTTTCTTTCGCTTTCTGATTCTTCCTCTTAGCGTTTTTTCTTATGCTAATTTTCTCCTCTCCTTACGTTGGTTTTATTCCTCCCTGCCTGTTTCCTTCTCCTTCCCTACCTTCACTCCGTGGGGCTGGGGTTTGTGAGGCTAGGCTGAACCCGACTGGGTTCACAGGCGTCGGAAAGGAGGCCGAAGAAGGGCGGAGCGCGGCTAGCTGCAGCGTGCCAGCAGAGCAGCAGCCGCCCAGACGGGAGTCTGTTGCCTCGCTCCGTGGAGCCGCGTTTCTGCAACCCTCGCGTTCAGCGGGATCGCGGCTCCTGGCTCCCCCCCCCTTCACCAAAGGCTTGCCTCCTCAGCAGGGGGTTGAGCGGTGCCCGCTAACGTGGCTCGCCTGTAAAGTGATTCCCGCACTTTTCCCTCAGCGTCAGGGAGTCAAGGCCGCCATATTATGGCCTCACCCGCTTCCTCTCCGCCTTCCCGCCAAGAGCCCTGCCACGTGGGGGAGGCAAGGGACCTAGAGGACTCTCAGTCCCAGAGCGTAGACAGCGGGGGGGGGGGATGAATCTCCTAGATGAAGGTATGGATGTTTTTCCCCCCCACTCTGTTCCCCAAATTTATGACCTGGGTTAAAGAGCTCATTGCTTCTGAAGTCAGTGGCTCTCTCTCACACGCACGTAAAAGTAAGAAGCGCAAACATTTGAGGAAGCGTCCCCACAGGGGAAAGCGGAGGCGCTTATCCTACTCCGCAGGCTCCAGCAGGGAGGACAGGCATGGCAGCTCATCTTTAAGAGACAGCCACTCCAGGTCCTCTTCCCTTTCCAATCAAGACATGATGCGGGGGGGCTCGCCCCCACCCTCCTACATTTTACACAGTGAGCCAGCTAAGGATGCACCCAGGGGTGACAAGGAGCACCCGGGTCATAGCGCGTTGGGGGGGGTAGCAAGGCGTTCCTCCCCACAGACTCATGCAGGTCCCTCATCCTCAATGGTTCGGGATCGGCAGGCACAGGCACAGTCGCCCAGGCAGGCTCCTGTGCCACAGGTGGTACTATCAGATTCTGAAGACCTACTTGAGCAGGACAGGGAAGAGGGGGAGCTTTCGGGTGAGGAAATAGAGGTCACCCAGACGCAACCCAGACTCTTTGCTCCAGAGGTTTTTCAGCTGCTCCTTTCCAAGGCCCGCAGAGTGCTACAACTGCCAGAGGCTGAGGCGGGAGGCGATGCACCCACTCGGTCAGCCTCGGCAGGTGCAAAAAAGGCCTTCCCCTCCATGGACACTAAGCAGGTTTCAGTTCCCTTTCCCCAGGCGTTTGATGACGTGTGGGATGCTGAATGGTCATCACCATGCAAACCAAAGCCACCTGCCAAGTGGGCAAAGAAACATTACGTCTTTGCCGACAGGATCATAGCAAGACTGCGTTTTCCCACAGTGGACCCGCCTATTGCTGCTCTTGCTAGCTCTGCAGTGATCCCAACAGAAGGGGAGGGGGGGCCTAAGGACCAGTGCGACAAGCGAGTCGAAGGGGCTCTTCGCAGGAGCTTTGAGGCAGATGCAGTAGGCTTCAGAGCCACAGCCACTTCCTCAGTTTTCTCCAGAGCGGTTTTTACGTGGGCTGAAGAGTTTGGGGCATGGGACGATGTCCCAAAATTTGTAAAGGATGGGTTAAAGAAAATGGTGTACGCCTCGGCCCTGTCAGCCGACGCATCCATGGATGCCCTACAGTTTGCAGCGCGCTCTATGGCTGCCTCCACTGTGGCACGGCGTAACATTTGGCTCAGGCAGTGGCCTGTGGACTCAGAGTCACAGACCCGCCTCACTGCCCTACCTTTTTCAGGTTCTAAGCTGTTTGGGAGCCTCTAGAGGCCCACCTGGTGGAACCTAGGGACAAGAAGAAAGCACTCCCTATGGCCAGAAGAGAGGAACGGAAGGGCAGGCAGAACCAGTTTTTTTGTTCCTCAAAACAGCTCTCTAGATTTCGCAGTCAGCATTCCAACAGGCTTCGCTGGGGCAGACAAGACAAAGGGGGTGGACACGCTTCCTCCTGTAAACCAGGAGGCACCCCATTCTCCTCAGGGAGGAACCAGAAGGGAGTCCAAAAGGGCTCCTCCTCCTGACTGGCGGTTGCCAGAGGCCTCTCGCGGAGCGGGAGCAAGGCTTCTAGAGTTTGCCCCCCACTGGAGAGGCATCACCTCAGACAAATGGGTGCTGGACACGGTGTCCATGGGATATGCTATAGAGTTTCTTCGCATTCCACACAACCGGTTTCGACCCACCCCAAGGTCTCGAAGGCCGGAGAAGCACCTGCGCTACCTGGAAGCTATCCAGCACCTGCTGAACATCCGGGCAATAGAGCCAGTAGTTCCCTCAGAGAGGAACTCAGGGGTATATTCAGTTTTTTTTTCTTAGTCGACAAAAGGAATGGCTGACCTCTGTGGACCTCTCCGAGGCGTATCTACACATTCCAATCTGCAGACAACAACAGACACTTCCAGTACAGGGCCTTGCCGTTCGGCCTTTCCTCAGCACCAAGGGTTTTCACCAAGGTACTGGGGGTTCTGGTGGCACATCTCAGAACAATGGGGATATGCGTGCATCCCTATCTGGATGACATCTTGGTGAGAGCACCATCCTGGGACCAGTCACACACAGGTACCCATCTCACTGTATCATGGCTCCAAGGGCTGGGCTTCATAGTGAACTTGGAGCAGAGCATGCTGACCCCATCCCAAACTATTCCGCTCTTGGGGGCGATCCTGGACATGCAACTTTTCCGCATGAGGCTCACCGAAGATAGGGCTTTGAGACTTCAGCTGTTGCTTCAGGAAGCAGTTGCTGCACCAGCATTGGACCTGATGAGGCTAGCTCGGCTTTTGGGGTCCATGGTGTCGGCATACGACCTAGTTCAGTGGGCCCAGTTTCACTCAAGAGCTCTACAACAGATCCTTCTGCCCTACCAGGAGGCAATTCTCCTACGACACAGACGCTCGGTCTCCGTGCCTCCAACAGTACGGACAGAGCTCCGGTGGTGGCTGGAACCTCAGAAGTTGGCCC